>NC_058524.1:321342788-322024788 GCF_904849725.1 Hordeum vulgare subsp. vulgare | reverse complement strand
ATCAACACCCGGCAAGACTTTTTACCCAGGTTCGGGGCGCTTACACGTAAAACCCTACGTCCTCCTTGTGTGATCGTGTTAAGCGTTATGTTGGTCACTACAGTTCTTGATGATAACCGTCTTCTGGCCAATTTCCAAAAAGTCTAACCCCTTGTGAATGAGCTAAGGGCCTCCATTTATAGGCAAAGGGGTCACCTACGGTGCTCGGTGGTAGGTTCAGTAGAAGTTACAGTGAACCTAGAGCGGTGCTTATCCATCTACCGTTGTCAGGTGCATGAAATGCACGTCTTGTCCTTGTCAGCAACGTGCTGGTGAAGACATGTTTCCACGCACCTGGACGCCGTGCTGGCTCGTGCGAAATGCGCTGGAACTTGGGGGTGGTGGCACTGTGGCAAGGGTGGTTATCCTCCAGTGCCTAGCCTTTCATCCCGGCAAGGGAGCTTGCCGGGGGCTTCGTTTGTCGTCCCGACAAGGGAGGCTTGCCGAGGTCTTGTGCTTAGTGAGTTCATCACGCCCACTAAACGGGCGTGGCCTTGGTTATCTTCCCGGCAGGACAGGCCTGCCGGGGCCTTGGTAATCTCGGGGGTGTATGTTGTCTGGATCCTGCCATGTCGTGCCGTCAGGGGCTCTTCGCGCCCGTGCACAAGTCTGGAGTACTAGGGACCCGAGTCATTAGTGAACCGACAAGAGTCCCTGGGCCTGGGCCACACACGCGTGCAGAGTGTTGTTGGGCCAGGCCCAAAGAGGTGCACGGTCC
Organism: Hordeum vulgare subsp. vulgare; assembly: GCF_904849725.1. Lineage (NCBI taxonomy): Eukaryota > Viridiplantae > Streptophyta > Magnoliopsida > Poales > Poaceae > Hordeum > Hordeum vulgare. Next base: position 322,024,031 of record NC_058524.1, on the reverse strand, counting down.
TTCGTGGATGGATTTGCTGGCGGTTGCCTTTCCCCATGTCGCACATCGGACGCGTGAAGTGGGAGGTCGTGTGCGGAGTGGCCTCTTCGCCTCCTTAAAAGCCTCTGCCACGCGCGTGGCATGCGCAGTTATGGATGGACAGGTGGCAGATGAGGCCTTGAAAGGCACAGTAGTGGCTAGGCCCGCCCGTGCATGCATTGGCGCATCAGGGCGGTTCTTTGTTCGCCCGTGAGCTCGAGCGATTGGGCGCGAGGGGTGGTGGCTTCTGGAACAAGGGAGGCTAGCCCTCGCATCCCGTCCTATAAATTGGGAGGTTTTGCGAGAGGTTTTTCTCACCCAACTCCCTCTAAATCCACCAACTCCTCCATGTTGGCCTTCACAATCTTCTCCTGTCTGTAGGTGGCGCTCGCCCCTAACCATGGTTAGGGGCCGAGGTCGGCCACCTTCCGCCGCCAAGGCGGTGAGGGGATCCCGTTCGAATCATGCCCCAGCTTTTGGGGGTGCCGCGGCGAAAGACGGCCCGGACGCCCGTGGGAGAGGAAGGGCGAGGGGCCGCGGTCGCCGCGTAGGTCGAGGTCGGGGAAGGCGGAGTGCTACTCCAACGCCTCCTCCTTCCCCGGAGCTTGCTCCTGTGGAAGCCCTCCATGTTGCTTTAGGGGCCCCCACGTGTGCTTCTCAACTGCTGCGAAGATAGCCTGAGCGACGCCGGCTGTCCTGCCTCGGGCGACAGCGACGAGGAGGACTGCGGTGTTGGCGAGGTCCGTGTCGTGTTAGGGCCACGGGGTGTCAAACTGGATGCCGACTCCCTGGGCCCCAACTGAACGTAGACCGCACCGCTGTGGCTAGCTCACGGCTAGCCCCTACCTGGCGGGGGCGTCTTGCCGAAGCTGGCATCGATGCCTCGTGTTTGAGGGCGAGGCACCTCCACGAGCTCTGACTTCTCCAGGTCCTCTACTTGGGCCACCTCACTGGAGCGGGTATTGGCTCCCCGGCTCCAGGAGGAGGCGCGGCCGCCATCTCCGGATCCTTCTCCACTTCCTGTGGCCCGCCCTCTGCACCTTGGCCAGAGGGGGGGGGGCAGGCGGCGCCCGTCTGGGGTGGTCCCGTTCTTGCTGGCTCAGTGCTGGCCCGGGGGGGCAACCCTGGCCGCGCTATGGGCCCTTCCTTTTTTATCTTCTTGAACTTCGCTCTTCTGCGTAGGTAGATCCTCGTTGAAATACAAAGTCTTTAGGTTAGGATAACGACGCTATGTAAGCAAAGTCAAATGGATCCATTCAAATGAATGAAAAGACAGTTTTCCCCTTTTCTAGTTCCATTCTTTGTATGATTCGTTTTTGCATAATATGGGAGCTTACCAAAAACTACCGGCAAGGATCCTTGCCGGGTTCAGTGCAACCATGGAAATCGCCAAGCGCAGCTTGAGACAAAATCGGGTGCTACGTAGCCGTTTGCTCTGTTGATCAGGTTCGCAACTGTTTGAACGCGCTCTGGGCCATTCAGGTTGTTTGAACGAGTTCGAAACAAAGACAAGGTGGACTGATCTTTGGGAAGGTCCTAGTATGCGCAAACTCCACACGCAAAGATTGGAAACTTTCAAAGGGGAAGCAAAGAATCTATCTACTTCAGATCTGAATCTTAAACTTATAAACTTACCCATGGCGTCGGAGCCCTCGGCAAGCAGGGAATCACCTCTCCCGACGCCTTTTTTCCTCCAGCAAAGTCTTATTGTCGACAGTCCTTGACCGCCGTTTCAAGGAAAAGCCGACCAAGGTGTATCCCCTTTGCTTTTCTCTTGCTAGGCTGTGATTGCAGAGCCCCCGAGCGCGTCTTTGGTTGACGATGCGACGCTCTCAGGGGTGCAACACTCGCACAGGAGTGCGCGTCGGGGCTTCGGGACCATGTGGCGCATCCTCAACGACTATGCATCGCTCCACGAAGGTGCGTCCGCTGGAGTATGCATCGGGGCCTCTGTGAAGCGCCCATGCACGCTCTCGACAGGTGCGCGTTGGCCCCCGAGCGACGCATCGACCTGACGACGTTGCTCTTGGAGCCTCCACCTCCATGCCCCGCGCGGGCGTGTAGCAACGTGATCGCGCATGTCGTGGGAAGCCGTAGTAGAATAGGGAGCCCGTCGCGGGACCCCGTTTCTGGGGGAACGCGGCGTAACGCCCAAACTTTGATGGAGCCGGTGCTGAGTATGCTCTGATTCACATGCAACTCCTGCACCCCCTACGTGGTGCGCCGAAGATGTCGACGATGCTAGGTCGCCACCTATGGGAATCAATGTGAAACCCTTGTGATCGTAGGGCGGGGAAAGATGACGTCAAGAGAAAAGCTCACGATCAACACTCGGCAAGCCTTTTTACCCAGGTTCGGGCTACTTACGCGTAAAACCCTATGTGCTGCTTGTCTGATCGTGTTAAGCATTCACGAGAAGTTAAACCCTATGAGCTAAGGGCCTCCTTTTATTGGCAAAGGGGTCACCTACAGTTCTCGGTGGTAGGTTCACGAGAAGTTACAGTGAACCTAGAGCAGTGCTTATCCATCTACCGCTGTCAGGTGCATTAAATGCACGTCTTGTCCTTGTCAGCAACATGCTGATGAAGACATGTGTCCAGGCGTTTCGACACCTGGACGCCGAGCTACCGCATGCGGAATGCGCTGCAACTTGGGGGCGCTGGCACTGTGGCAAGGGTCGTTGCCCTCAAGTGCCTAGCCCCTCATCCCGGCAAGGGAGTTTGCCGGGGCCTTGGGTCTTCGTCCCGCCAAGGAAGCTTGCCGGGGGCGTCGGTTGTCTTCCCGGCAAGGGAGGCTTGCCGAGGTCTTGTGCTTGGTGAGTTCATCACGCCCACTAGATGGGCGTGGCCTTGGTTATCTTCCCGACAAGGCAGGCCTGCCGGGGTCTTGGTAATCTTGGGGGTGTATCTTGTCTGGATCCTGCCATGTCCTCCCGTCAGGGGCTCTTCGTGCCCATGCACAAGTCTGGGGCACTGGGGACCCGAGTCATATAGCACCGACAGAGAGAGATAGAGATTTTGACTTTATTTGTTGTTATTTGGTTTCAAAACTTTGGACTTTTGGATGATTTTATACTGTTATCTGTGTTTGATCATACGCTTTTCTTTGTTGATGCTACGTTATTATCCTTTTAGCTATGTATGTGATGATCATTCAGTTATCTTGTTGGTGTCATGTGCACTGCTATTCATTCTTATCTTGTATGCTCTCCACCAAGATGTATGTGACATGGAAGAGTAACCCATGATCCTAATCGATTGTGCATTTGCATTCAAACGAAAATTTTAAATATGGCACAAATTTAGGGGGAACTCTTGCTTTTCACATACTTCTCAAAGCGTTGATGCCAATCATTGAGTATATCTTTTGTAGAAGCTTTGATCTATATGTTGTCATCAATTACCAAAAAGGGGGAGATTGAAATCACAATTTCTCCCTAGGGTGGTTTTCATAATTGATCACTACATATGCATCATTGGACTAATATGTTTTCCAAATATATTTCAGAAAAGTTCAAAAGATGTTATGGCTAAAGGCTTATGTGCAGATGCCCCTTGATGTAAGAAAGAATAAGATTGGCTCAAGCTTCAAGCTAGAAGACTCTTCATCTTATATTTGTGAGAAATCACTTTTGAGTCCATAGGAAAGCTAATATTATTAAAAGGGGGTGAGGTGGTAAAATGAACCGATTGCTCAAGTGCTCAAAGTTAGCCACCAAAATACTTAGTCATTTTTCCCACATAACCATTTTGTCCAATTCCACATACTCAAATTCGATGTCACCAACTTCCATATTTTGGACCCACCGAGTTTGACCTGAGAGAGAAACCCTAGACATTCCCACCAAATCGGTGCAACCGAATCAATATCAGTGCTACCGAGTTCAGGGTGACCAACTTTCTGTTGATTCGGTAAACAAAAATGTACTTTATGAGTTTGCGTATCGGTGCCATCGAGTTTGGTCATCTGACCGTTAGCCACCTTTTCGGTGTCACTGAGTTGTGTATATCGGTCCCACCAAGATTCAAAAGTTAGTACCTTTGTGTGAATCAATACCACCGAGTTTATGACTTTGTTGTCATCGAGTTTGCCACTTTAGGTGTAACAGTTGGATTTTGTGTGATGACTATATATACCCCTTCACCCACCTCTCACTCATGGGAGAAGCACTCAAAACACATACTTCATTGCGAGATCCATTTTGTGAGAGAGAACCACCTACTTATGTGTTGAGACCAAGATATTCCAATCCAACCATTTGAAACTTGATCTGTAGCCTACCCAACCTGCTTTCAACCAAATCAATCTCTCCTACCCATACCTATTCTATGAGAGAGTGATTTTGTGTTGAGGAGACTATCTTTAGAAGCACAAGAGCAAGGAGTTCAGTGATCTACCACATCTATTACCTTTTGGAGGGTGGTGCCTCCTCGATTGGTTAGGTGTCGCTTCGGAGCCTCCTACTTCGTGATGTGGAGTTGAACCAAGATGTTTGTAAGGGCAAGGAGATCGCCTACTTAGTGAAGATCTACCGTGAGTAAGGCTAGTCCTTTATGGGCGGAAGCCATGGTGGAATAGACAAGGTCTCTTCTTCGCGGACCACTTGTGGGTGGAGCCCTCCATGGATTCTCACACATTTTACCCTCCACGGGTTGAAGTCTCCACTAACATGGACGTACGATAGCGCCACCTATCGGAACCATGCCAAAAATCACCGTGTCAACCTCATTCATTTGATCTCCCTACCTTACTCCTTTACTTTACACTTGCATGTTTTTCATTCCGCTGATACACTCTTAGAACTGCATGTGTAGGGTGTACTTGACTTGCCATAACTGCCAAAGCTGCCTCTCAACTAAAATTGGTAAAAGGCAAAAAAATTATCTTGTCAAGTAGTCTAATAACCCCCCCATCTAGACATACTTCTGATCCTACACCCGTGCGACCTCAACCTCTCCTTAATCACGGTAGTGCCACTCAAGTTACCACTCCAACGAGTACTCTTCCCGCGCATGTACACCACGAGCTCGACATCAGCAACGTGACGACCGTCACTATGACTAAGAATCGGACAATGCTTTCCATGGCTATGGATCACAAGATCGACTTCACGAGTGTGATCGACGTTGTCGACAAGAATAAGACACTTTGGAACAAGAACACATATAACAACACTATGAATACTAACGACAACATGAAGAACAAGCGCATGAAGCTAAACATGCTCTATGCTACTTCTTGAGCTTGCGTTGGTTTTCCCTTGAAGAGGAAAGGGTGATGTGGCAAAGTAGATAAGTATTTCTCTCATTTTGTTGAGAACCAAGGTATCAATCCAGTAGGAGGAACAAGCAAGGCCCCGATATTTTCACCTACACGAACAATCAAACACTTGCACCCAATGCAACAAAGGGGTAGTCAATCCCTTCACGGTTATTTGCAAGGATGAGATCTGATAGAGATAGGTAAAAAAGCTTGCGGAAACAAAACGTAAACAAAAGTAAATAAATGGCAGCAATATATTTTTGGTATTTTTGGTTTATAGATCTGAAAATATAATATGGAAAATAGACCCGGGGGCCATAGGTTTCACTAGAGGCTTCTCTCATGAAGGAAAATAATACGGTGGGTGAACAAATTACTGTTGAGTAAATGATAGAAAAGAGAATAATTATGAAGATATCTAAGGCAATGATTATGAATATAGGCATCACATCCATGTCATGTAGACCGAAACGATTATGCATCTACTACTATTACTCCACACATCGACCGACTCCTTCCTGCATCTAGAGTATTAAGTTGATGAAGAACAGAGTAACGCACTAAGTAAGATGACATGAAGTAGAGGGATAAACTCAAGGAATATGATGAAAACCCCATCTTTTTATCCTCGATGGCAACAATGCAATACGTGGCTCGCTACCCCTACTTTGTTAGTCGGTGAGGACACCACAAGATTGAACCCTAAACTAAGCACTTCCCCCATTGCAAGAATTACCAATCTAGTTGGCCAAACCAAACCAATAACTCGAAGAGACTTGCAAATATATGAAATCATGCATATAAGAATTCAGAGAAGATTCAAATAGTATTCATAGATAATCTGAACATCAACCCATAATTCATCGGATCTCCACAAACACACCGCAAAAGAGTATTACATCAGATAGATCTCCATGAAGATCATGGAGAACATGGTACTAAAGAACAGAGAGAAGAAGCCATCTAGCTACTAGCTATGGTCCTGTAGGTCTGTGGTGAACTTCTCATGCATCATCGGAGGGGCAATGGAATTGATGTAAATGCCCTCTGTGATCAATTCCCTCTCCAACAGATTACCGGAAAAGGCTCCCAGATTGGATCTCACGGGAACAGAGGCTCCCTGCGACGGAGAAGTATTTTTATGGCTCCTTCTGGTATCGGGGGAATATTTGGGAATTTATAGGGCAAGGATTAGGGTTAGGAGAGCTGTAGGGTCCCACAAGCCAGGGCCCCCCTCCCCTAGGGAAGGCCCTACACGCTTGTCACTTCCCGACAGGTCTCCTCCCCCTTCTCCAAGTCTGGCAGGTGTCTTTTGGTCCAAGAAAAATCATTCGAGAGATTTATTCCGATTCGACTCCGTTTAATATTCCTTATCGGCAATACCCAAAAACATGGAAAAAATAGAAACTGACACTAGGCTCTGGATTAATAGGTTAGTCCCAAAAATAATATAAAATAGCATATTAATGCATATAAAACATCCAAAACAGATAATATAATAGCATGGAACAATGAAAAACTATAGATACGTTGGACACGTATCAGTCTACGAGAAGCAACACGTGCTATGCAAGAACACAACCGTCAAGCACATGAAGGACAAGAAGCACTCCGGCATGAACGTCGAGACGAAGCCGCGCATCAAGATGAGCACCAAGAGCTATGACATCAGGCACTATTATATCGACAACGCCCTCTAGCACATCATGATGAGAAAATCGATGACCAAGTTCCAAGGCAAGAACAATAAAGTCAAGTCTACAACGACAATGATGCACCTCCGCTTAGACAAGGGCATCACCAAAACAACCACACTGAAGTGCATTGCCTCGGCAATCTCAAGTTCACCATGTCTAATTTCTTCGGAAGCAATGATCCTGAAGATTATCTATCATGGGCACTCAACTTTGAAAAAGAGAAGAAGATTGCCATGGCCTCACTTGAGTTCCAAGATTATGTTCTTATTTGGTGGGAACAAGCGACTGAGCGAAGAAGAGAAAGAGGTGAACCTTCTATCACCAGGAGGGCCCAAATGAAGGATATTGTGAGAGCTTGCTTTGTGCCTACACACTATAACAATGACATCTTCTAGAAGCTACAACTACTCAAGCAAGGCACCAAGTCGGTAGAACAATACTGTACAAAGATTGAAATGTCAATGATCCGAGCCAATGTCAAGGAAGATGAGGAGAAAACAATGGAGCATTTATTGAATGAAATCAACTAGAAAGTCAACAAAATCGTGGATTTCCATCCCTACACCAACTTACTCGAGCTACTGCATCAAGCATCCAAGGCGGAAGTCCAAGTGCAAGATGACTAAAAGTACTCCAAGATCTACGACTCAAGTGCTCAAGATTCTCCAACTATGAAGCCTTCGACTAAAAAAACCTTCTCCAAAACCAGTGAGAAGTTAAGCTACAAGGACAAGATCACTTCGTCAAGCCGCTCTCCTTCCACGAGCAACTACAAGCCAAGAGCTCCATCCTCTACAGCAACACTGGATACCACCGCCAAAACAAGCTCCATCAAGTGCTTCACGTGCCAAGGCCACGACCGCAAGACATTCGAGTGTCCAAAAAGGCACACGATGCTCCACCAAGATGATGACACCTATGACTCTATCAACGACGATGAGATGGAAGCTTTGGAACACGTGGCCATGCATCGACAAGTGAATGAAGATGAGGATTCACAAATCTACCGCGACAATGATTCGAGTCCTGCTCTCATTGTTTCAAAGGTATTGGTTCTTCAACAACAAGAAGACCAGGACCAACGTTGACACATATTACACACAAAGGCGGGCATCCAAGGAAAATCCGTCAATGCCATCATCAACGACGGTTGTTGGAACAATTTGGAAAGTGAGGAACTTTTCTCCAAGATACAATTGGTTAAGAACAAGTATCCGCGCCCCTACAAGGTCCAATGGCTTAGTGACCCAGCCACAATCCAAGTTGAACACACCGTGCAAATATCCTTCAGATTGGCGCTTATGAAGATACATGAGAGTGTGACATGGTCCCCATATCCGTTTGCCATCTCCTCCTTGGGACACCTTGGCAATTTGACCGTGGCTTCATCCACAATGGTTGGACAAGTCACTATAGCTTCGTAATGAAGGGCAAGGAATATGTGCTTTGACCAATGACTCCAAGTCAAGCCACCGCCTACAAACAAAATACATCCCATCATGGAGATAAAAGTGAGAGAGCAATCCACCTAAAAGAGAGTGAGCACCACAAGCCAAATTCACTGACTCCATGACGAGGGACAAAAAAGATCTAGTTCTTTTAGCCATCGAAAGAGGCTTGAGGGATGTGTGTGAGAGCCCATCAACCGTTCTTCACTTTGTATTTGTGTGCAAATATGATGTAGTAAGGACTAATGCTTCACAACATCTACCTCTTGTGTTGTCTCGTTTATTGTAGGAATTCCAAGACGTATTTTCCGATGAGCTACCTATGGGATTACCATCAAAACGAGAGATCAAACATCGCATCAACCTCATATCCGGCACACTGCTCCCTAAGAAGGCACCTTACCGCGTCAAACCCGAAGAAACTAAGGAGATACAAAGGCGAGTCTAGAAACTCCTAGATAATGGGCATTTACGTGAGAGTTTAAGTCCTAGTGCAGTTCTGGTAATACTAGTGCCTAACAAAGATGGTAGTATGTGCATGTGTTCGGATTGCGGCCCCATAAATTCTATCACCATTCTCTATTGACATCCTACAGCTCACCTTGATGATATGCTAGATGAACTTAGCGGTGCCACTATATTTGCCAAATTTGATTGGAAAAGTGGTTACTATCAATTACGCATTCAAGAGTCCGCTGAGTGGAAAATGATGTTTAAGACTAAATTTGGTCTCTATGAATGGCTAGTGATGCCTATGGGCTTATCCAAAGCACAAAGTACTTTCATGCGTGTTATGCATTATGTCTTATGTCATCTCATTGGTGATGGTGTTTTGGTATACATTGATGACATTCTTGTTTTTAGCAACACTCTAGAGGAGCATGCTAGTCATGTTAGGGAAGTATTACATGTCCTTCAGAAAATACAATGTCGGGGCGAACGACACGTATGGGACAGAGAGGATCCCTTGTGGTTCGGCGGGGGAGAAGGATGCACCAAGAGCAGAACTAACGGTCAGCACAAGGGGAGATTTATCCAGGTTCGGGCCGCTCGGAAGCGTAATACCCTACTCGTGCTTTCTGTGTGCATTGGATGTCGGGTGACTAATTGTCGAACGACTAAATCTCTGGTCTTTGAAAAATCCCTCCCTCCATGCATGCCCTGGTCCTCCTTTTATATGTCAAAGGGGTCACCAACAGTGACAGCACCGGGCTCCGACGGGGTGCCCAGTGAAACAGTGCACTCACGGGGCATACGGTTAAGTACAATGTCGTTGGCGTCTAAGCAGACGCATTAAATGCTTCGTTAGGTGCCCCAAAGATGGGACATGAGCGTGTCCCTTCGACACTATTTTCCCCAGACACAGCTCAACAAGCGTCTTTTGAATTGACATGTATCAAGTGGCAAGGGGCAGCTGGCCGTTGCGCTCACGCAGAGGTGAGCTGGGATCTTGCCGGGGGCGGGTCGCATTGGAGCTTTGCTAAGTCCCCTGGCAAGGATCTTGCCGGGGCTTCGCTAGCCTCCCCCGGCAAGGATCTTGCCAGGGGCTCTGTCTTCTGTCTTCAATCTTTTGGCTTTCCCCTGGCATGATAGTAGTGCAGCACTCCGGGGAGGTGCGCTTGCTGGAGTGGGCGCCCGAGGTCTTGTCGGGTGTTTGCCTTGCCGGGGCTCTACTAGCCCCCACCACGTCAAGGATCTTGCCGGGGCTCCCTTCTTCTGGCTTTGTTCTTTAGTTTTGCTAACTTGAGTGCCTTCTCGACGCCTTCGCATCTTCCTTCGCAGTCCCGGTAGGCTTCGCTGCACGGGCATGCGTGGACAGGGTTTGGAGTTGGGATTCCTTCGGTTACTATGTTCCATTATGCACCTTTGAATGCGCAACGTGGGAGACGTGCGCAGAGTGGGTGAGAGTCCCGCGCGATCGACTTGGCCCTCCACGATGGCCATTTTCGCCATGCATGTTGCATGCATAGCGAGGGATTGGAAGGTGGCGCCCGAGACTTAAAGTCCTGACAGGGGCAGAAACCGCAACGCCCTGGATTGGGGGAGCAGGGCGGTCACATGTTCGCCCGTGATCATGGGCGAAGGGATTGGTGGAAATGAGCGGCGGCTCTTGGCGGCGGAGGGGAGCCAAGCCCCGCACTTCACCCCATAAAGCTGGGGGATTGCGTGGGGCGATGCTCATCCATCCTTCCTCCAAGGGCGCACACTTCCAGCGTTCACCCTTCTCCCTCGTCTTGAGTTGTGCCCGCCTCTGGCCATGGATAGAAGGAGAGGGCGGCCACCGTCCTCCGCCTCGATGGCGAGAGGTTCTCGCTTGGATCACGCGATTGCTTCAGCCGCTGTCGGTGCACTAAATACTGGGGTCCCTAGTGACCCAGACTTGTGCATCGGCGCGAAGAGCCCCTGCCGGTAGGGCAGGGCAGGACCCAAACAAGATACAACCCCCAAGATTATCAAGGCCTCGGCAAGCCTGCCTTGCCAGGAAGATGACCAAGGCCACGCCCATTAGGTAGGCGTGATGAACTCACCAAGTACAAGCCTGCCTTGCCGGGAAGATGACCAAGGCCACGCCCATTTGGTGGGTGTGATGAACTCACCAAGTACAAGATGAACTCACCAAGATGACCAAGGCCACGCCCATTTGGTGGGCAAACCTCCCGTGCTGGGATGATGACCGAAGCCCCCGAGAAGCTCCCTTGGCGGGATGAAGACCCAAGGCCCCCGCAAGTTCCTTGCCGGGATGACGGGGCTGGGCACTTGATGGCAACCGCCCTTGCCATTGTGCCACCGCCCCCAAGTTCCAGCGCATTTCGCATGTGCCAGCGCAGCCTCCAGGTGTCGAAACACCTGGATACGTGTCTCCACCAGTACATCGCTGACAAGTACAAGACGTGCATTTAATGCACCTGGTAGCGGTAGATGGATAAGCACCGCTCTAAGTTCACTATAACTCCTCGTGAACCTACCATCAAGCACAGTAGGTGACCTCTTTGCCTATAAAAGGAGGCCCTTAGCTCATTCACAAAGGGGAGACTGTTTGGAAACTGACTTAGAAGACGATCACCAACGGTCACTGTAACAATTAACAACAAAAACGCTTAATATAACCACACAAGAAGGACATAGGGTTTTATGCATAAGTAGCCCGAACCTGGGTAAAAAGGCTTGGCGGATGCTGATCGCTGGCTCTACTCTTCACGTCACCTATCCCCGCCCTACGATCACAAGGGTTTCACATTGATTCCCATAGGTGTCGACCTTGCATCGCCGACATCTTTGGCACGCCAGGTAGGGGGGAGGTCGCGTTAACCTGACCTAGAAATCAGCGCACCACCTCGTCTTCATCTCCATGGCCCCCAACAGAAGGGGCGCTCCGGCGACCAACGCTCCAGCACCCAGCCCTCCGGCCGTGGCGTGGGCAGGAGGAGTTGCGTGTGAGGAACAAAGAGACGAAGGCCCCGAGCTTCCACAACATTGTGGAGAACAAACCCAGGCGAGTGGAGTCACCTGCGGCCGCGGCGCTCATCCTCGCCCTGGTGCGTTGAAGGACGCGGCCGCACGACCAACCGACGGCGCGATCACGTCCAAGGACGCACCGGCGCCTTTCAAGGCGCCCACTCAAGCACGCGCATCGCTGCCTTCTGAGACCACGCAGGACGGATCTCCCGAGGAGGGCGGCGATCCACCCCCACCTAAGGGGACCCCTGGACCCCATTCTTGGGGTATGTCGAGCAGGAATACCCACTCTATTACGGCGCGGGCTGGCGAGCCACCGTGCGACCAATAGGGAGCTTCTTCTAACATGGTTAGGAGTAAAAGTCCCTCGAGGTCCTCGCACATCTCGCCGCCACCCGCACGGGCGGAAGCCTTGAAGCGATCCCAGCTGCTCCTAGATTTCCCTCCAATGGCGGACAAGCAAGAGGAGTGCAGAGCCACAATCCAAAGCCTCCTCGCAGTCGCCGATGGAGACCAGCCGCAGCAGGCAGGGACGTCGAAACGACCCCCCAGGAAGCGCGCTCGAGACCGTACTGAGAAGGCTGGGGCTCCAACGGCCACAATGCACTCTCCTCCACGGCGACGTCAACAGGTCATCGTCTCTGACGACTAGACCGGGTCTTCCGACCCCCGCCACCGCCGTGACCAGCGAGACATTCTCCGCGTGCGATGTGGAGAAGACGCCCGCACCCTCATCGAGAGACGATGCGAGACGCGTCGTCAATCGGATATGCACGCTGGAACCACTGCTGGCACGCCAGCTTCAGGGTGCCCTGGCAACCTACCCTACGAGGTGGGCTGTCCAGCGTTCACCCGCGAGCTACGGCGATTCTAGTGGCCCAACTCCCGTACTTTCAAGTTGGAGATTCCGGAAAAGTATGATGGCAAGACCCAACCGTCAGAGTTCCTCAGCATCTACACCATCGCGGTGCAGGCTTGTTGGCGATGATAGGACGTCACCTATGGGGATCAACGTGATACCCTTGTGATCGTAGGGCGGGGAAAGGCAACGTCAATAGCAGACCTAACGATCAACACCCGACAAGCCTTTTTACCCTGGTTAGGGCCGCTTACGCGTAAAATCCTACGTCTTCCTCATCTAATCATGTTAAGCATTCTTTTGTTGTTCGTTTACAGTGATGATAATCGTCTTCTTGACCGATCTCCAAAGAGTCTAACCCCTTGTCAATGAGCTAAGGGCCTCCTTTTATAGGCAAAGGGGTCACCTACAGGGCTCGATGGTAGGTTCGCGAGATGTTACAGTGAACCTAGAGCGGCGCTTATCCTTCTACTGATGTCAAGTGCATTAAATGCACATCTTGTCCTTGTCAGCTAAGTGCTGGTGAAGACACGTGTCCAGGTGTTTCGACACCTGGACGCCCCGCTGGCGCATGCGGAACGCGCTGGAACTCGGGGGGGGGGGGGGGATGGGCAGTGGCAATGTGGCAAGGGCCGTCGCCCTTTAGTGCCTTGCCACGTCATCCCGGCAAGGGTGCTTGCCGGGGCCTTGGTGCTTCGTCCCGGCAAGGAAGCTTGCCGGGGGCTTCAGCTGTCTTCCTGGCAAGGGAAGCTCGCCAGGGTCTTGTGCTTGGTGCGTTCATAATGTCCATCAAGTTGACGTGGCCTAGGGCGCCTTCCCGGCAAGGCAGGCTTGCTGGGGCCTTGGATATCTTGGGGGTGCATCTTGTGTGGGCTCTGCCACGCCCTGCCGTCAGGGGCCCTTCGCGCTCATGCACAAGTCTGGGGCACTAGAGACCCTAGTCTTTAGTGCACCGACAGGAGCCCCTAGGTGTTGTTGGGCCATGCCCAAAGAGGTGCACGGGCCTTCGTGGCTGGATCTGCTAGCGGTTGCCTTTCCCCATGCCGCGCATCGGCTGCACGAAGTGGGAGATTGTGCGCGGAGTGGCCTCTCAGTCTCCTGAAACGCCCCTGCCACACGTGTGTCATGCGCAGTCATTGATGGACAGGCGGGAGACGAGGCTTATAAAGGCGCAATAGTGGCTGGGTCCGCCCGTGCAAGCATTGGCGCATCAGGGCGGTTCTCTGTTTGCCCTTGAGCTCGAGCGATTGGTCGTCGAGGCTGGTGGCTTCTGGAGTCAGGGAGGCTAGCCCCCGTGCCCCGTCCTATAAATTGGGAGGATTTGTGTGGGGTTTTGCTCACTCAACTCCTATTGGATCCACCAACTCCTCGGTCTTGGTCCTTGGAATCTTCTTCTGTATGCTGGTGGCACTTAGCCCTAACCATGGTTAGGGGACGAGGTCGGCCACCGTCGGCCAAGAGGGCAGCAAGGGGATCCCGTTCGGATCATGCCACAGCTTCTGAGGGTGTCGCGGCGGAAGATGGCTCGAACGCCCGTGGTAGAGGAAGGGCGAGGGGCCGAGGTCGCCGCGGAGGTCGAGGTCGGGGGAGGCGGAGCGCTACTCCAACGCCTCCGTCTTCCCCGGGGCTTGCTTCTGTGGCGGCCCTCCATGTTGCTTTAGGGGGCCCCACGTGTGCTTCTCGACTGCTGCGAAGGTCGTTCGAGCGGCATTGGGAGCTCCCCTTCGAGCGATGGTGACGAGGGGGCGGCGATGGTGAGGGTCCGAGGCCTAGTCCCAAGCCCGGGGGAATTGAATCGGATGGCGATTCCCCTGGCTGGGACTGTGTGCTTCCTGCACTCACGTGGCCCGACCACGCCCCTCCCTCGCCTCGGAGGGTGGATCTCAACCGGATCCCAGGCCCCCTTCTCGCGGCTTGACGAGGTCGAACCCGCTTCCGTCGGTACAACACTGGGAGAGCCAGCGTGGAAGTACCGCGGGGCTTGCCGCCTCGTGTCTTCATGAACTCTAATTCCTCCGCGTAGGTTAATCCTCGTCAAAAGAAAAAGTCCTTAGGTTAGGATAACCACCCTATGTAGGTGGAGTCAAATGTATCCATTCATATGAATGAAAAAGACTGTTTTTCCATTTTCTGATTCCGTTCTTTGTATGATTCGTTCTTGCATATCTCAGAGCTTGCCTGCGACTACCGGCAAGACTCCTTGCCACGTTCGGTGCAACCATGGAAATCGCCAAGCGCAGCTTGAGACGAAATCAGGTGCTACGTAGCCGCTTGCTCTGTTGATTAGGTTCGCAACTGTTTGAAGGCGCTCTGTGGCCATTCAAGTCGTTTGAACGAGTTCGAAACAAAGGCAAGGTGCACCGAACTTTGGTAAGGTCCCAGTACGCGCAAACTCCTCACACAAAGATTGGAATGTTTCAAAGGGAAAAAGAAAAGAATATACCTATTTCAAATCTGAATCTCAAACTCAAAAACTTATCTATCCGCGTCGTGGCTGCGCAGCGCTCGGATCTTTCGCCGGGGCGTAGGAGCCCTCGGCGAGGAGGGAATCACCGCTCCTGGCGGTCTCTTCTCCAGAAAGGACTTCTTGCGGATGGTCCGTGACCATCGCTTGGAGAAAGAGCCAGCCAGGGTGTAACCCCTTTGCTTTTCTCTTGCTAGGCCATGCTTGCGGAGCCCACGAGCGGGTCTTTGGGCGATGATGCGACGCTCTCAGGGGCGCAACACTCTCACTCGAGCGTGCCGGGGCTTCGGGACCGCGTGGCGCATCCTCAACGACTGTGCATCGCTCCGCGGAGGTGCGTCCGCCGGAGTATGTGCCAGGGCCTATGTAAAGCACCCAAGCATGCCCTCGACAGCTGCGCGTTGGCCCCGCGAGTGACGCATTGGCCTGACGATGCTGCACTTGGAGCCTCCGCCTTCCTGCCCCGCTCGCGCGTCGTGCAGGACTTGGGAAGCCGTAGCAGAACAGGGCACCCGCCGCGGTACCCCGTTTATGGGGGAACGCGGCATAGCGCCAAAACTTCGATGGAGCCGGTGTTGAGCTTCCTCCGATTCACGCGTCTCTCCCCGCCCCCTACCTGGCGCGCCGAAGATGTCAGCGATGCTAGGTTGACAACTATGGGGATCAACGTGATACCCTTGCTATCGTCGGGCGGGGAAAAACAACATCAAGAGCATACCCAACGATCAACACCCGGCAAGCCTTTTTACCCAGGTTCGGGCCAGTTACGCATAAAACCCTACGTCCTGCTCGTTTGATCGTGTTAAGCATTCTTTTGTTGTTCGTTTAAAGTGATGATAACCGTCTTCTTGACCAATCTCCAAAGAGTCTAACCCCTTGTGAATGAGCTAAGGGCCTCCTTTTATAGGCAAAGGGGTCACCTACAGTGCTCGATGGTAGGTTCACGAGATGTTACAGTGAACCTAGAGTGGCGCTTATCCATCTACCGATGTCAGGTGCATTAAGTGCATGTCTTGTCCTTGTCAGCTAAGTGCTGGTGAAAACATGTGTACAAGTGTTTCGACACCTGGACGCCCCGCTAGCACATGTGGAATGCGCTGGAACTCGGGGGGTGGTGGCACTGTGGCAAGGGCGGTCACCCTTCTGTGCCTTGCCACATCATCACGGCAAGGGTTCTTGCCGGGGCCTTGGTGCTTCGTCCCGACAAGGAAGCTTGCCGATGGCTTCGGTTGTTTTCCCGGCGAGGGAAGCTCGCCAAGGTCTTGTGCTTGGTGCGTTGATCACGTCCATCAAACAAACGTGGCCTTGGGTGCCTTCCCGGCAAGGCAGGCTTGCCGGGACCTTGGATATCTTGGGGGTGCATTTTCTCTGGGTTCTGCCACGCCGTGCCGTCAGGGGCCCTTCGCGCCCCTGCACAAGTCTGGGACACTAGAGACCCAGTCTTTAGTGCACTCACAAGGCTGCCAGGGGACAAGACGAGAAGATATTAGCCAACTACTTCCCGTTGGTTCTTAAGCCCAAGTCAGGTCGTGGTTGATGCACCTCCCCAAGAACTCCATTTCCTCCTGGAAAGAGTTGTGCCAGGACTTTGTTGGCGCCTTCACTGGCGGCCACCAAGCTCATCGTCAGGAAAGCAACTTGTACATCATCCCCCAAAAGGAGGGTGAATCCATGCGCAAGTACATCCAGAGATTCAGCCGCATCCAACACAACACCCCGGACGTTCACCTAGCTGCCATCATCAGCGCGTTCCACCAGAACATGCACAATCGAAAGATGCGCGAAGAGCTGGCGATGACCAAAGTCCGCGATGTCGCCGAGCTTTACGCCCTGACGCACATATGCGCGCATGGAGAAGAAGGGAGGAGGCCTCTCGAAGAGAACACCGGTGTTGAAGCCAACTCCGAAAACGAAGACGTCGACGTCCCCGCCAAGAGGGGAAAGCGGCATAACAAGAAGCGAAACGACAAAACAGTGTTTGCCATCGAGGCGACCGGCGATGCTAACTCCGCCAAGTAGGCGAAAGCCGAGACCTTCGGCAAGGACGCTGCTGGGTGTGGCTCCTGCCAGGCCTTGACAGCTGCAGACAAATCGGATGGCTCCAGCGCCTAGTACTGCAAGATCCACCGCACCAAGGGCCACGACGCCCAGCACAGTCGGCAGGTCGAACAACTTGCCAAGAAGCAGAGAGCCGAGTACCAGAGACGCGACAAGGAGAAGGCCCAACAAGGTGGCGAAGCGTCAGGGGGGAAGAAGGGCGCCCAAGGGGGGCGCCCCGGCAAGTTCAAAGGCAAGAAAGCAAGGCCTGCGCAACTGCGGGAGAAGATGGAGGAGGATGATGATGAAGACTGCCCAACGACGACTCCAGCGACCATGAGTTCCAGAGGGCAACAGACATGATGTGCCTTGAAGGAGGCGCCTCGCTGCATTCTTCCCACCACCAGCTCAAAAAGTGGGCACGTGAGGTGACTGCAGTGGAGCCCTCCATCAGCGTCCATAAGCCCCTTAGATGGTCGTAGACACCGATCATTTTCTACTATGAGGACCACCCAGACCGCGTCACTGCGGTCGGGTGCTTGCCGTTGTTGGTACCACCAACGATCCACAACCTTATGGTGACGAAAATGTTGGTAGACGGAGGGGCTGGCCTGAATCTCATCTCCCCTGATGTGATCCAAAAGTTGCAAATCCCCAAAGAAGAC
Organism: Hordeum vulgare subsp. vulgare; assembly: GCF_904849725.1. NCBI lineage: Eukaryota > Viridiplantae > Streptophyta > Magnoliopsida > Poales > Poaceae > Hordeum > Hordeum vulgare. The sequence goes on along the minus strand of NC_058524.1, from coordinate 322,006,125 downwards.
CTTGAGGACAAAGGCAGGTTCCAAGGGTTCAACCCTGGGAAGACCTAACCTAAGGGAAAGATCACGTTGCCGGTAACTATCGACAGCGATCAGAACTACCGAACGTAAAAGGTCGTCTTCGACATCGCCGACAACCCGTGCACGTACAATCGAATCCTGGGGCACCCTGCGTTGGCCAAATTCATAGAAGCCTCGCACTACGCCTACGGTACCTTGAAGATGGCTGGCCCGGTCGGCGTCATCGGCATCCGCGCCGACAAGAAGGACGCGCTCCGGTGCACCGACCGCCTCTACCGGGAGACCGTGGCGGCGCCCGCTGGCAAGGCCCCTTCTGCCCCCACGAAGATCCCAGGGGAGAAGAAGGCCGACAAGAAGACCTCCCGCGTCGACCCCGACAAGCACACCTCGTCGGAATGTTGTGCTACTGGCAAGTTCGTGCCTGAAAGCTCCACCACACAGAGCAAAAAGTCCAGGGCCGCTCCACCTGAGACCAAGAAGGTGCCAGCTAAGGAAGACGGCTCGGGTGGAACTTTCACCATTAGTTCCACCCTCGACAACAAATAGGAAAGCATGCTCATCGCCTTCCTGCGGGAAAATCTTGATGTGTTTGCGTGGCAACCGTTATATATCCCCGGCGTTCCCGGGAAGGTGATTGAGCACCACCATACCGTTTGTCCACACGCGCGGCTGGTCAAGCAGAAGGTGATGAAACATGCCCTGGAGCGGCTACCGTTTATTGCCGAGGAGATCAAGAAGCTAGAAGCAGCATGCCTAGTAAAGGGGGTCATCCACCCACCATGGTTGGCCAATCCAGTTGTTGTGCGCAAGGCAAACGGGAAGTGGCAGCTTTGTATTGACTTCACCGATGTTAATAAGGCTTGTCCCAAGGATCCCTTCCCCTTACTGCGCAGCGACCAGATTGTTGACTCCACTGCCAGCTGTGACTTGTTGTCCTTCCTCGACGCCTACTCCGGTTATCACCAGATCTACATGGCCGAGGAAGATGAAGAAAAGACCGCGTTCATCACCCCATGTGGCATGTACTGCTTTGTGCTGATGCCTTTCAGGTTGAAGAACACCGGTTCGAGTTTCGCAAGGGTATTCCAAATTGGTTTTGAGCCCCAACTCCATAGAAATCTGGAAGCCTATATGGATGACATAGTGGCCAAAACCAAGGGTAAGTCGACCCTTGTGCAAGACCTGGAAGAAACGTTTGCCAACCTCCACAAAATCAACCTCAAGCTCAACCCCGAGAAATATGTCTTTGGTGTCCGACCCGGCAAGCTTCTCGGGTTCTTCGTGTCCCAATGAGGGGATCGAGGCCAATCCCAACAAGATCAAGGACATCGAGTAGATTGAGTCACCAAAGCGCGTCAAGGATGTGCGACGCCTAGCCGCTTGTGTAGCTACCCTCAGCCGATTCATATCCAAGTCCATTGAGCGTGCCCTGCCCTTCTTCAAAATCCTGAAGAAGGCAGAGCCGATGAAGTGGACTCCTGAGGCGGAAGTGGCACTACAATATTTGAAGAGATACCTCTCCTCCACACCCGTGCTGGTGGCCCCTAGACCTAAAGAGTCACTGCTCTTGTATCTAGCAGCGACAAACCAGGTGGTCAATGCTGCCTTGGTGGGGCAGAGGGAGGAGGACGATGAAGCCCCAGCAAAGGCGACGTCGCTCAATGAGGATGCACACGATGGCGAACAATGGACCCCCACAGAATCGGGAGGCGACCAAGAGAAATCCTCGCCAACCAGCGGGCCTGTGCAAAAGAAGAAGTTGGTGCAATGCCAGTCTATTCCGTCAGCTCCCTCCTACAAGGGGCCATGACGAGATATTCTGGAGTACAGAAGTTGCTTTTTGGCCTCCTCATGGCCTCAAGAAAGTTGCGCCACTACTTCCAAGCACATGATATTACCGTCGTCACTCGCTTCCCGCTCCAAAGGGTCTTGCGAAACCCTAATGCAACTGGCAGGATAGTTGAGTGGGCGTTGGAGTTGTCCAGCTTCGGCCTCAAGTTCGAGAGAACCTCAACCATACAGAGTAGGGCCTTGGCTGAGTTCATTGCAGAATGGACCCTGACGCCGGACGAAGAAATACCAAAATCAACCATCCCGGGCAAGGAATCAGATCAAGAATGGGTCATGTACTTCAATGGAGCGTTCTCCCTCCACGGCTCCGGGGCTGGCGTGCTGCTAGTCACGCCTACCGAAGAGCATCTCAAGTATGTGATCCAGATGTATTTCCCCCGGGAGAAGTCAACCAACAACACCACAAAATATGAAGGCCTGCTTGCCGGGCTCAGGATTGCGACAAATCTTGGAATTCGGAAGCTCATCATCAGAGGTGACTCCCAGCTGGTCATCCCGCAAGTCAACAAAGAATATCAGAGCCCGTTGATGGAAGTCTACGTGGAGGAGGTGAGAAAGTTGGAGGAACGCCTTGACGGTCTACAGATGGAGCACGTACCCCGTGCCGAAAACACCATCGCAGATGACCCGTCGAAGCGTGCAGCACTTAAACTTCCGATGGAGCCGGGAACTTTCGTGCGACAACTTACTCGACCCTCCGTGGCACCATCAACCAAGCCAGATAAAAGGAAGAAGCTTAACTCCGGCAAGTACTTCCCAGCAGACCTGCCAAAGAGCCCCTGCAAGAACCTCGCCGCGGAAGAATTTGCCGGACCAGAAGAAAAGCCTGCCGGGGGGGATCCCACCCCGACAGAAGACATGCCATCATCCCTTGCCGTCGAGCCCCACGCTCTGGCATGAGCGCAACACATAGTCTGATACCTCCAGACTGGGGAATTGCCCGAAGAACCCGAAGAAGCAGAAAAAGTAGCCCGCCAGTCGAGCATGTTCTAATTTTTAGATGACGCCCTCTAAAGAAGACGACTGAGCGACATGAAGCTGAAGTGCATTCCCAGGAGGAAGGACTGGAGCTGTTGGCCGAAATACATGGAGGAATATGTGGATCACACATAGGGTCGAGGGCCCTTGCTGGCAAGGCGTTGCGGTAAGGATTCTTCTTGCCACGAGCCATCCAGGATGCAACTTCACTAGTAACCAAGTGTGAGGCGTGTAGTTCCAATCAAGAAATCTTCATCAACCAGCACAATCTCTCCAAGCGATCCTTCTCTCATGGCCATTCTCGGTCTGGGGGCTTGATATTCTCGGGCCCTTTGAGTACTTGTACGTCGCAATCGACAAGTTCACAAAGTGGCCAGAAGTGGAGCCGGTGAGAAAGGTGACAACGCAATCAACCGTCAAGTTCTTCAAGGGGATAGTCGGTCGCTTTGGCGTCCCGGACAGGGTCATCACCAATAATGGCACCCAGTTCCTGAGCTGCACCTTCATGCAATACGCACAGGACCTCAGCAGCAAAATATGCTTTGCTTCCATCGCTCACCCAAGGAGCAACGGTCGAGCCGAAAGAGCAAATGCCTAGGTACTGCACGGTCTCAAGACCATAACTTCCAACAAGCTGCACGAGCATGGAAAGCAATGGATTGATGAACTGCTGGCGGTTCTTTGGTCAATCAGAACGACATCAAATCGAGCCACCGGCCAGAAACCCTTCTCCCTGGTGTATGGGGCAGAAGAAGTTCTTCCCACGGAACTCAATTATGGGTCACCTCGGGTGCTCTCTTGTTATGACGACACAGTGCTCCTCGAGGAGAGATGGATTCAGGAAGCTGTGCCAGCCTCTCGCTATCAGCAAGCCTTGCGCCGCTATCATAGCCACAAGGTACGAGCCAGAAGTCTCGAGGAAGGCGACCTTGTTCATCGGCACATTCAGTCGGCCAAGAATACAAACAAGTCAATGGCAAAGTGGGAAGGCCCATATCGGGTAGTGCGAGTCACCGGGCTTGGCGCTATCCGCCTGGAGACCGAAGATGGCTTACCGGTGAGCAACTCCTGGAAAATTGAGCATCTTTGAAAGTTATACCCGTTGGGAGAGGTTACCGGGCTGACCGACGACCACCTTTTGTACACGTCTTGCCGAAGTTGCATGTAATCCTTACAAAGCCAGGCGAAGACCCTGAGGGCAGTTAAATAAAGCATAGCATTCCGTATCATCATATAGATTCTCATGATAGAAAACATGCATACATCTATGATTTTGTGAAACGCATAAACTAACAAGGGGACCATAGCCCCGACAGATATCTTCCCTTTCTTCTTTCTCTTGAAAGACAGGTACAACCCCGCGCACAAGTTTGCGAGGGGGAAGATAGTGGGGAGGCCCACAGCTATAGCAAGAGCCAAGATAATCCACTCGAGGACGAAAAAAGTAAGCGCAACCGGCAAATAAATTGCAAACACTTTGAGTAAGTCGTCGGTTAAGTACATCCCTCTCCTCTCTAAGCATCCTCGACTCTCTCACGAGGGAAAACCTGTGCGCTGGGGATCACTGTCATAAGCCTTCCAGATGTCGTCTCGAAGCGCGCTCAACAGCCAAGGTGGCTTGTCCGACACACCCCTTTTTGCAAAAAGTGTGCTCGACAACCCATGGCAAAGCCCAGAAGGGAGCTAAATGCCCTGCCGGTAGTGACGACTCTGGCAAGGGTATCACCCTCCCCCAAGGTGCTCGTGAAAAGGCCGATCGCGTCAACGATTCCCCAGCGAACACACAAAGGCAGACCACGATAAACAGGAGGAGAGAGAGAAAGGGGATGTAGAGGAAGAGAAGCACTGCTCTCTCAAGCGAAGCACTGAGTATACTACAAATAACAATAATTATGTTTAAAGCACATATTTCAGTAACAAGGGGCATGGGGGCTAGTCACGACGAGAACCTTACACTCTCTTAACATTGTCTACCATGTCGACAATAGGCATGACCTTCTCCTCAAAAGGCTTGGGGTCCACGTCCTTCGACATGCGTACCTTGGAGAGGTTCAGATCGGGGTTCCTGTAGGCCAGCTTGGTGAGCACCTTGAGGAGGACGTTCCGGCACAGCCGTTGGGCCTCACTCGCCAGCCGCGTCGCCTCCTTGGTCTGAAGACGCTTCACGGTATCGGTCAGACTTTCGAAGAACAAGGCGAAATTGATGCTCGAAGGAATCCCTGGAGAAGGAGAATATCCAGGTCCTTGGAGATCCATGGTGGCCAACTGATCGGCAATAGTGGACGCAGCGTTGACAAGGCGCTCCTTCCACAACTTGACAGTCTTCACGTACCCGTCGTGGACGGCGTAGGCGGCATCGAGCTGTTCCTCCGCGACCTGGAGCCTCCTAGTCAAATCCTCCTCCCGGGCCGCACCCTCCTTGAGTGCCTCCTCGATTGGAGTCAATTTGTTTTGCAGAGCGACCAGGGAGGCGTTGGCGCTACAAAGCTGGGCGGCCTTGTTAGCCGCAGCAGCCTCAGCATCCCTAAGGCTGGCAAGGGCCTTGTCCCTCACGGAGGCTATCAAGATCTTCGTCGAGCTCTTTCGCCATCCCGGTGAGCCCATCCTTGGCGACTTTGGTGGCAGACGCTCGATCGGTGGCCTCCTGGAGCTTGCCCGCATACTCCGGAGCCTGAGCATCGAGGTCGCTCTTAAACTGGTCTGCCAGCTCTAAGTACGCTGTGCCACCATTTTCTTGACCTCCTCGTCCTTGGCGCGGAGCCACTCGCTGAGCGCGCGCTCGCGAGCGGCAAGCTCCTTCTCATGGTATTCTAGGCCGATCCGGATGTTGGTGAGGCGGGCTTCATCGGCTGAGGTTCGATGCCGAGACTCTTCCTCCTCTTTCTGGATGACATCCTCCCGAAGGTTGAGCATTTGGACCTCGGCCTTCAGCTTCTCGTGCTCGTTCTCCAGCGCCTTGTAGGCCTCGTCGAAGTGGTCCCGCGTTTCTTCGTAAGGCTTCTCAAACGCCTCCTCCGCCGCCTTGAGGACTGCCTCCCAGGAGTCCCATTTCTCCCTCCTGGCGCGATACAAGGCTTGGAGCTGGCCAACGTGGTCCCTCATGGACAAGAAGAGTTGCTCCTCGCTGAATTTTCCACCGCCGGCTCCCAACCCCACCGAGGCATCAGGACCAACACCGGCAGAAAGCTCCACATCAACGATCTCCCCCTCCGCCAAGATCCTCGATAGGTCCGCCCCCGGTGGGACGACGAACGTCTCATCGCTGACGTGGAGGTAAGCACTGTCCGGGATATCCTCGCGCCTGGGACGCTGACCACTGCCCGACTCTCCTCCAACGGGCTGGGATTCCTCGCCCCTGGTAGTCTCCTCGCCCGCAGCAAGCGAGGAATAGTCAGGACGTGCCTCTAGGCCCTCGACAAGACCCTCTGGAGGCTCCTGGATACCCAGCTCCTGCTCCCGCTCCTCATGGACGGCCTCGCACACCATGGCGTCGGAGGCTTCAGCTGCCGCTTCACGGGCAACCTCCGTAACCACATCGTCAATGTCCATCTCCTCCGGAGGAGAAGGATCTATGGGACAGAAAGAGAAGAGGAATAATCAAGATTAGATGAGTTAATCAAGAAGAAAAATCAAGGCCCAACTTGCGGATGCTCCTGGACAAACGCTCACCTTTCGTCCTGCTGATGGACGGTACTTGTCCCCTACCTGGCAATGTCCGTTGTCAGGGGCTTGTCCTCGAGCTCCGCAGGCTCAGGCGATGCACACTGGGGGCTTTGCCGGGGGCTGGCAGTGAGAGTGGTCGGAGGCACCGGAGAAGCCCCCGGAACATCCGCCAAGGGGTTGTCGCTGGTTGGCTCCATGACGCCTGCTAGGGGCCCATCACCGGCCGACGCATCAGCATCCACCAAGGGATCACCGTTGGCTGGTCGCTTGGTGCTTCCCGGGGGCAGCCCACCAGCCGATGTGTCCGCTCTCGCCGGAGGCTGACACCCTGGCCCTCTTTGCCAACCTTTGGGCCAGCGGTTGGGGGTCCCTCGGGTGGACGACAACATCAAATCAGTGAAAGCACCAAGCAAGTAAGGATAGGGAGGGGAGACGAGAGATCAAACTCTTACTCGTCCTCCTCCTCCACCGAATTTAGAGTTGAGATATCATAATCCACTTGCGCCCCGGCACTCGTCGAGGGGGGCGCTGCCCTCGGACGCTTGGCGGGTGCAGTGGGCGGGCCTTGGCGGACCGGGATATTAGAGCCGACGCGACGGAGCACTCGCTTGGGTTTCCGGAGAGTTAGGCGCTCCTCCATCTCCTGCTCCTCCTCTTGTGCCCCGATGATAGGCACCCGTTCCTCTAGGCGACCCCCGACGGTCGATCCGCTGAGCTCCCCGGCGGCGAGGCCGCCTGATCCACCAATTGCCGAGCTGCGGGCACCCTCGGCGAACTCCTCTTGCGGTGGCATCTCTTCACCAGCCGCTTCCCCGCCGTCGAAGCCTACATACCCGCCCTCAAGGGCGAGTGTATGCTCCTCCACCCGGCGAGCGATGTGTGCTTCTTCCTTTGAAGTGGTCTCACATATGAGGCCGGTTTCCTCTCGAATGGGGACCTCCTACAATCCGTCGAAGAAAGATGAGACTACCTCCGCCGTGGGCTCTAGCCAAGTTGCAACCATGCCGTGAGCATCGCAGTCTGGCATCATCGCCGTGAGACTGCTCAGGGCCGAGCTGTTGCACAATGGAAAGACCCCCTGCGGCAGTCGGGTCTTCAGCTCTGTGTTGAACAATTTATGATAGAAGTACCCATGTTCCTGTTGGAAATATGCCCTAGAGGCAATAATAAAATGGTTATTATCATATTTCCTTGTTCATGATAATCGTCTATTGTTCATGCTATAATTGTATTAACAGGAAATAGTAATACGTGTGTGAATAAATAGATCACAAAGTGTCCCTAGCAAGCCTCTAGTTGGCTAGCTCGTTAGTCAATTGATGATCATGGTTTCCTGATCATGGGCATTAGATGTCATTGATAACGGGATCACATCATTAGGAGAATGATGTGATGGACAAGACCCAATCCTAAGCATAGCACTAGATCATATTGTTCGTATGCTAAAGCTTTTCTAATGTCAAGTATCTTTTCCTTCGACCGTGAGATTGTGCAACTCCCGGATACCATAGGAGTGCTCTGGGTGTATCAAACGTCACAACGTAACTGGGTGACTATAAAGGTGCACTACGGTACCTCCGAAAGTGTCTCTTGGGTTGGTACGAATCGAGATCGGGATTTGTCACTCCGTGTGACGGAGAGGTATCTCTAGGCCCACTCGGTAGAACATCATCATGAGCTCAATGTGACTAAGGAGTTAGTCACACGATGACGTTCTACGGAACGAGTAAAGAGACTTATCGGTAATGAGATTGAACAAGGTATTGGTATACCGACGATCGAATCTCGGGCAAGTTCTATACCGACAGACAAAGGGAATTGTATACGGGATTGATTGAATCCTTGACATCGTGGTTCATCCGATGAGATCATCGTGGAGCAAGTGGGAGCCACCATGGGTATCCAGACCCCGCTGATGGTTATTGGCCAGAGAGGTGTCTCGGTCATGTCTGCTTGTCTCCCGAACCCGTAGGGTATACACACTTAAGGTTCGGTGACGCTAGGGTTATAGGGAATTGTTATACGAGGTTACCGAAAGTTGTTTGGAGTCCCGGATGAGATCCCGGACATCGCGAGGAGCTCCAGAATGGTCCGGAGGTGAAGATTGATATATAGGACGGATGGTTTCGGACACCGGAAGTGTCTCGGGCATCGCCGGTAACGTATCGGGACCACCGGTACCACCGGAGGTGGCCCCGGGGGTCCACCGAAGGGGGGCAACGACCCCGGGAGGTAAGATGGGCCAAGTGGGGGAGGGAACCAGCCCCTAGGTGGGCTAGTGCGCCTCACCACTCAGCCCAATGCGCACGGGAGAGAAAAGGGGGGGGGGGCAAACCCTAAGCCAGGTGGGCCTAAGGCCCACCAGGGGTGCGCCACACCCCTCCTTCCCCCCTTGGCCGCCACACCAGTCCCATATAGGGCTGCCGCCCCCCAGAAGGGGGAAACCCTCAAGGGGGCGCAGCCCCTCCCTTCCCCTATATATACCGGGCACTTTTGGCCATTGGGAAATAGACTTTTCCCTCTCTCTCGGTGCAACCCTGCCCTTCTTCCTCCTCCTCTCTGCCGGTGCTTGGCGAAGCCCTGCCGGGAGACCTCGTCTCTCCATCGACACCACGCCGTCGTGCTACTGGAGTTCTTCCCCAACCTCTCCCTCCTCCTTGCTGGATCAAGGTGCGGGAGACGTCATCGGGATGCACGTGTGTTGAACGCGGAGGTGTCGTAGTTCAGCACTAGATCGGAATCGCTGCGAGTACGACTCCATCAACCGCGTTCTAGCAACGCTTCCGCTTAGCGATCTTCAAAGGTATGAAGATGCCCTTACCCCTCTCTCGTTGCTGGTCTCTCCATAGGAAGATCTGAATATGCGTAGGAAAATTTTGAATTTATGCTACGTATCTCAACAGTGGCATCCGAGCCAGGTTTTCTATGCGTAGATTCTATGCACGAGTAGAACACAAAAGTTGTGGGCGATGATTTGTCAATTTGCTTGCCGCTACTAGTCTTATTCTTTTCCGGCGGTATTGTAGGATGAAGCGGCCCGGACCGACTTTACACGTACGCTTACGTGAGACTGGTTCCACCGACAGACATGTACACCGTGCATAAAGGTGGCTAGCGGGTGTCTGTCTCTCCTACTCTAGTCGGATTGGATTTGATGAAAAGGGTCCTTATGAAGGGTAAATAGCTTTGGCATATCATCGTTGTGGCTGTCACGTAGGTAAGAAGGCGTTCTTGCTAGAAACCCAAATCAGCCACGTAAAACTTACAACAACAATTAGAGGACGTCTAACTTGTTTTTGCAGGGTTTGACATGTGATGTGATATGACCAAAGTTGTGATGTTGCATGTATGATGTATGAGATGATCATGTTATTGTAATAGGTTTCACGACTTGCATGTCGATGAGTATGACAACCGGCAGGAGCCATAGGAGTTGTCTTAATTTATTGTATGAGACGCAACGCCATGTGCTTACTACTTTTACTTCATTGCTAACGGTTAGCTATAGTAGTAGTGATAGTAGTAGTTGGCGTGACGACTTCACGGAGACACGATGATGGAGATCATGATGATGGAGATCATGGTGTCACGCCGGTGATGATGATGATCATGCGATGCCTGAAGATGGAGATCGAAAGGGCAAAGATGATAATGGCCATATCATGTCACTATATGATTGCATTGTGATGTTTATCATGTTTTTCATCTTATTAATTAGAACAACGGTAGCATAATAAGATGATCCCTCTTAAAATTTCGAGAACGTATTCCCCTAAGTGTGCACCGTTGTGAAGGTTCGTTGTCTCGAAGCACCACGTGATGATCGGGTGTGATAGATTCTAACGTTTGCATACAACGAGTGTAAGCCAGATTTACACACGCGAAACACCTAGGTTGACTCGACGAGCTTAGCATGTACAGACATGACCTCGAATACAAGAGACCGAAAGGTCGAACATGAGTCGTACGGTTGAATACGATCAGCATGAAGTTGCTCACCATGGTGACTAGTCCGTCTCACGTGATGATCGGACACGTGTTAGTCAACATGGATCATGTAACACTTAGATGACTAGAGGGATGATGATTTAAGTGGGAGTTCATACTTAATTTGATTAAATGAACTTAGTCTAAAAGTTATCTTTATAAATATTGTAGATGGCCAACGTCAACCTCAATTTCAGCGCATTCCTAGAGAAAAACAAGCTGAAAGATGATGGTAGCAACTATGCGGACTGGGTTCGCAACTTGAAGCTCATACTTGAAGCAGCTAAAAAGGCTTATGTCCTTGACGCGCCGCTAGGTGACCCTCCCGCTCCCGCAGCAGCCCAGGACATTCTGAACGTCTGGCAAACGCGGAGTGATGACTACTCTCTGGTTAGGTGTGGAATGTTATACAGTTTAGAAACGGGGCTCCAAAGGCGTTTTGAGCAACACGGAGCATATGAGATGTTCCAGGAGCTGAAGCTAGTTTTTGAAGCTCATGCCCGTGTCGAGATATATAAAGTCTCCGACAAGTTCTTTAGCTGTAAGATGGAGGAGAACAGTTCTGTCAGTGACCACATACTCAAAATGTCTGGGTTACACGGTCGTCTGACTTCACTTGGAGTCGAACTTCCGGATGATGCTATAATCGACAGAATCCTCCAGTCTCTCCCACCAAGCTACAAAGCCTTTGTGCTTAACTACAACATGCAAGGATGGAAAAGACCATTCCCGAGTTGTACTCGATGCTCAAGTCTGCAGAAGTAGAAATCAAGAAAGAGCATCAAGTGTTGATGGTCAACAAGACCACTAGTTTCAAGAAAGGCAAGGGTAAGAAGAACTTCAAGAAAGACGGCAAAGCTGTTGCCGCGCCCGGTAAGCCAGATGTTGGGAAGAAGAAAAGAATGGACCCAAGCCTTAGACTGAGTGCTTCTATTGCAAGGGAAAAGGTCACTGGAAGCGGAACTGCCCCAAATACTTAGCGGACAAGAAGGCCGGCAACGTTAAAGGTATATGTGATATACATGTTATTGATGTGTACCTTACCAGCGCTCGTAGTAGCTCCTGGGTATTGGATACCGGTGCTGTTGCTCACATTTGCAACTCAAAGCAGGAACTGCGGAATAAGCGGAGACTGGCCAAGGACGAGGTGACGATGCGCGTGGGGAATGGTTCCAAAGTCCATGTGATCGCCGTCGGCACGCTACCTCTACATCTACCGTCGGGATTAGTTTTAAACCTTAATAATTGTTATTTAGTACCAGCTTTGAGCATGAATATTGTATCAGGGTCTTGCTTAATGCGAGACGGCTACTCATTTAATTCAGAGAATAATGGTTGTTCTATTTATATGAGTGATATGTTTTATGGTCATGCTCCGCTGGTGAATGGTTTATTCTTGATGAATCTCGATCGTGATGTTACACATATTCATAGTGTGAGTACCAAAAGATGTAAAGTTGATAATGATAGTCCCACATACTTGTGGCACTGCCGCCTTAGTCATATCGGCGTTAAGCGCATGAAGAAGCTCCATACTGATGGACTATTAGAGTCTCTTGACTTTGAATCATTTGACACATGCGAACCGTGCCTCATGGGCAAGATGACTAAGACTCCATTCTCACGAATAATGGAGAGAGAAACCGACTTATTGGAAATAATACATATTGATGTGTGTGGTCCAATGAACGTTGAAGCTCGCGGTGGCTATCGTTATGTTCTCACTCTCACCGATGATTTGAGTAGGTATGGGTATATCTACTTGATGAAGCACAAATCTGAGACATTTGAAAAGTTCAAGGAATTTTAGAGTGAGGTCGAGAATCAACGTGACAGAAAAATTAAGTGTCTACGATCTGATCGTGGAGGAGAATATTTGAGTCACGAGTTTGGCACACACTTAAGGAAGTGTGGAATCGTTTCACAACTAACGCCGCCTGGAACACCACAACGCAACGGAGTGTCTGAACGTCGTAATCGCGTTTTTTTAGATATGGTACGATCTATGATGTCTCTTACCGACTTACCGCTATCATTTTGGGGATACGCATTAGAAACTGCAGCATTCACTTTAAATAGGGCACCATCTAAATCTGTTGAGACGACACCGTATGAACTATGGTTTGGCAAGAAACCTAAGTTGTCGTTTCTTAAAGTTTGGGGCTGCGATGCTTATGTGAAGAAACTTCAACCAGAAAAGCTCGAACCCAAAGCGGAGAAATACGTATTCATAGGATACCCTAAGGAAACTATTGGGTATACCTTCTATCTTAGATCCGAAGGTAAAACCTTTGTTGCCAAGAACAGATCCTTTCTAGAGAAAGAGTTTCTCTCGAAAGAAGTAAGTGGGAGGAAGGTAGAACTTGATGAGGTAATTACACCCCCTCTCGAACAGGATAGTAGCGCAGTGCGGGAAGTTGTTCCTGTGGCGCCTACACCAACTGAAGAGGAAGTTAATGATGATGATCATGAAGCTTCGGATCAAGTTACTACTGAACCGCGAAGGTCCACAAGGGCACGCTCCGCACCAGAGTGGTACGGCAACCCTGTGATGGAAATCATGTTGTTAGACAACGGTGAACCTTCGAACTATGAAGAAGCGATGGTGGGCCCGGATTCCAACAAACGACTTGAGGCTATGAAATCCAAGATAGGATCCATGTATGAGAACAAAGTATGGACTTTGGTGGACTTGCTCGATGACCAGCGAGCCATAGAAAATAAATGGATCTTCAAGAAGAAGACTGATGCAAACGGTAAGGTAACCGTTTACAAAGCTCGACTTGTCGCAAAGGGTTTTCGACAAATTCAAGGAGTTGACTACGAAGAGACTTTCTCTCCCGTAGCGAAGCTGAAATCAGTCTGAATCATGTTAGCAATTGTCGCCTTTTATGATTATGAAATTTGGCAAATGGACGTCAAAACAGCGTTCCTTAACGGGAACCTTAAGGAAGAGTTGTATATGATGCAACCAGAAGGTTTTGTCGACCCTAAGGGTGCTAACAAAGTGTGAAAGCTCCAGCGCTCCATCTATGGGCTGCTGCAAGCATCTCGGAGTTGGAACATTCTCTTTAATGAGGTGATTAAAGCGTTTGGGTTCATACAGGTTTACGGAGAAGCCTATCTGTACAAGAAAGTGAGTGGGAGCTCTGTAGCTTTCCTCATACTATATGTGGATGACATATTATTGATGGGGAATAATATAGAGATGTTGGAGAGCATAAAGGCCTATTTGAACAAAAGTTTCTCAATGAAGGACCTTGGAGAAGCTGCATACATATTAGGCATCAATATCTATAGAGATAGATCAAGACGCCTCATAGGTCTTTCGCAAAGTACATACCTTGACAAGATATTGAAGAAGTTCAATATGGAAAACTCAAAGAAAGGGTTCTTGCCAGTTTTGCAAGGTATGAGATTGAGTAAGACTCAGTCGCCGACCACGACAGTAGAAAGAGAGAAGACGCATCTAAGTACATTGTCTCTTGCATCTAAGTAGACGCATTAAATGCTTCGTCAGGTGCCCAGAGATGGGACAGGAACGCGTCCCTTCGGCACTGTTTCCCCCAGATACCGCTTGACATGCGTCTTTTGAATCGACACGTATCAAGTGGCGAGGGGCAGCTGGTCGTTGCACTGGCGCAGAGGTGAGCTCGGACCTTGCCGGGGGTGGGTAGCACTGGAGCTTCGCTAAGTCCCCTGGCAAGGATCTTACCAGGGCTTCGTTAGCCTCCCCCGGCAAGGATCTTGCCGGGGGCTCTGCCTTCGGTCTTCAATCTTATGGCTTTGCCGTGGTGCACCATCGACAGTAGCACAACACTCCGAGGAGGTGCCCTTGCTGGAGTGGGTGCCTGAGGTCCTGTTGGGTGTTTGTCTTGCCGGGGCTCTGCTAGTCCCCACCCCGTCAAGGATCTTGCTGGGGCTCCCTTTTTCTGACTTTGTTCTTCAGTCTTGCTGACTTGAGTGCCTTCTGACGGCTTGTCATCTGGTTTCTGCAGTCCCAGTAGGCTTCACCGCTGCTGTGGCTACTACTCCCCGCGCACAAGTTGGGGGTGCTAAAGGCCCTAACTTTGGTGCACTGACATACAAGTTTATGCAAACATGGAAAAATGCACTTTTGTTGTTGAGAAGATTGTTTTTCTTGGATTTGTAGTATATTCTAAGGGTGTGCAAGTTGATGAAACTAAAATTGGTTCTATTCAAACTTGGCCCACGCCCACAAATTTGCAACAAGTGCGTAGTTTCCTTGCCTAGCTGGCTTTTACTGTCGCTTTGTTAAGGATTTCAACACTATTGCATCTCCTCTACATGCTTTGAGCAAGAAAAATGAACCCTTTGTTTGGGGACCATTATAAGACACCGCCTTTCATGAGCTTAAAGACATACATACTCATGCGCCATTGCTTGCCTTACCCAACTTTGATAAAACTTTTGAAGTGCATTGTGATGCTACTGGTAACGGCGTAGGTGGAGCTGAATTTCTTACTTTAGCGAGAAATTTTCGGGAGCTCAACTTAACTATCTCATATATAACAAAGAGTGGTATGCCTTAGTGAGAGTCTTACATGTTTGGGAACATTATTTACGACCTCATGAATTTATCATTCATACCGACCATAAACAAGTGGCATTGTAAATGGAGCGAATTCATTGAGTCTTTTCCGTATGTTATGAAATACAATAAGGGTAAAGAGAATGTTGTATTTGATGAGCTTTCCCTCAAATGCATGCTCGTTACGCAACTTGAATTGAATGTGATTGGGTTTGAGCGTATCAAAGATTTATATGAGCATGATACTTCCTTTTCAATTCCATATGCTAAATACCATGCTAAACCTTGTTGGGAAAAATATTACATGAAATATGGCTATCTTATGCATGCTAACAAACTATGCATTCCCAAGTCTGCTCCTATTTTGTTGCTTTTGCAAGAAGCTCATTGTGGAGGACTAATGGGTCACTTTGGACGTGACAACACCTATGCCACACTCTCCAACAAGTACTTTTTGCCAAAGATGTTTCGTGATGTTGCGCGCTAAACTAACCGATACTCGACATGCCACAAAGCTAAGTCAAAAGATCAATCCCATGGTCTTTACACGCCTCTTCCTATACCATTTTAACGTTGGGAAAATATTAGCATGTACTTTGTGTTTGGTTTGTCTTGATTAAAAAATGGTCATGATTCCGTCTTTGTTGTTGTGGATCATTTTTCCAAGATGGCTCACTTCATTCCATCTCACAAGATAGACCATGGTTCACATGTTGGAAATCTCTTTTGTCGGGAGATCTCGAGACTACATGGCGTCCCCAAGACCATTGTGTCGGACCATGACGTCAAGTTCCTTCTCTACTTTTGGAAGACTCTATGCGCCAAGCTTGGAATCAACCTACTATTCTCTTCTTCCTATCATCCACAAACCGATGGCAAAACAGAGGTGATAAACCGGATGCTTTAAACTCTCCTATTCATGTTGATCAAGGGAATCTCAAGGAATGGTAAGTTTGCATCCCCATCACCAACTACGTCAACAACCGTGCAAGACACATCACCACCCGCAAGTCTCCTTTTGATGTGGTCTATGGCTTCAACGTTTTGTCACCATTGTACATACTACCACTACGACTTCAAGATAGAGAGGAAATGGAAGCAAGTGCAAGGGAAATCTATATCAAGATGATGCATGAAGATACAAGGCACACGATCGAACGTCGAGTGGAACTCGTCGCCAACAAGCGCAACATCAACAAGCACAACATGGTGTTGAAGACCGGTGATCTTGTGTGGCTACACCTTTGTAAGGAGCACATCCTCCCAGAACGCAAGTCTAAGTTACTCCCTCGAGCGTATGGACCTTTCAAGGTGTTGGCACGCTACAATAACAATGCCTACAAGATCGACATTCCACTAGACAAATACAATGTGAGCAACATATTTAACGTCAAGGACCTATCTCTTTTCCATGGTGATGATGAGCATGATTTGAGGACAGATCTTTCCCAAGGGAAAGGAGATGATACAGAGCATCCCGTTATCATCCCGATGGATACATGACGACACCTCAAGCTCCAAGGGGTCCTATGACGAGAGCTCATACACGTGCCATTGAAACCGAGGTGACATCTCTCCTTGCTTCCCTATCATTTGATTCACTCGAGAAAAGTTGTCAGAATCGCGAGTCAAGTCTTAGAATCTAACAACCTTATGATCCAAACTAGCCCCTCCGATTCTATGGTTTTGCTTATAGAATCTAAGTTTCTGCGATTCTGGTAGTTAAGATTCTACGATTCACGATCCTACCAACAGATTTTCGATTCGATTCAGAATCTCGATTCTAACAACTTTGCACTTGAGACATGGTCACTACCTCAAGCTTGGACTCTTTGCATGCTTAGGTACTCGGAAGGTGGTCACGGACCAACCGCGAAGGATCGCGAAAATGATGAGCTGAATGCTCCATCGGTCGAACGCCGAAGCTTGGATGAATGTCCGAGCCATCCAGCGTCCGGATGTCCGGGCTCGTCTGGATGTCTGACGCTTGGAGCTTCCCCAGGTCACATGCCATAGCGCCCAGACAACCGATCCCTCACGTACGTCCGACCTCGCCATGACATAACTACGCTCTCGGAAATCCGGACTTTGTCGAACGACCGAGCTACGGATGACCAACATGCTCCGGAAATCCAACAACGTCGCTCCTGATCCTTAGTCCTGGGACGACCAGGCTGCTAAGGACGCACGAGCTCTTCTAAGCCTCCGAACGACCAATGTCTCTCAAGTGTCCGAGCCCTGTTTCCTCATAGGACCATGGGCCACATCCCATGTACCCCTCTATTTCTCCTAGTACTATAAGTACTCTTCCTACATCTCCATCTAGGGTTAGCTAATGATTTCAAAAACACTTGTTGAGCTTAGCTCCATCTACAATCATCCTCCCATGGAAATGTCGCCCATGTGAGAAGATCCATAGTGATGCGAGGGCCCCTCTTGTAGGGAAGATCCCCTCATAGGAAAGACTATCGGTTACCTGTATCCTTTTTTTGACTATGAATCTATGTACCTCTTGTGTTCGAGTGGATCTAGTGGATGTGTGATAGGAGATCGTTCTTGTCTTTCTCTTGGTTTTCTCCCTTCCCCCTCCAAGTGTGAAAAGATCAACCACCGCGGTCGTGCTCCATATCAGTTGTTGTTGTCCCTGGTGCGGATTTGGAGAAACCTCATCCTCATCACCGTAATGACCATCATAATCCTCATTCTTCACAACGACAATAGCAACATCAACAAGCATAGAAGATTCAGCAGTAGCAATGGCACCAGAATTTTGGCCATGGTTGATAGGCACACATTCCGCTCGTCCCACAAAATTCGTGCATTGTTGTTGTTGCCGAGGTACCACACGTACAACTGGTGTTGATAGATGTGAAAGCACCACATTGAATTTAGCATCAAGCTTGGTGTCGTCCATCAAGGAAACCTCAGATTCTTACCAGTTCCTACCCAGCAGCACGTAGTAATCTGCAACCGTCGCTGTGAAAACTCTTAAATCTTGGATAGAGCGATTGCTAGGTTGTGTCAAACACACGTCTGAGATGTATGTTGATGAGGACATCAGTACAATTATTACACCCATATCCCCTGTTGGTATACATAGGGGACCAACTACTAGAGCTCGCGCACGCCAATTGAATTACTAGGAACTTCCGTTTCATGGAAATCCTTCTAATGTTCATGAACATGGGATGCTGCCTAAATTACATACATTTGTTTTAATTATGAATGAAGGACCTTGTATCGACATGAAGGATGTCCATTGGAGCGGGATAAAACATGGAGGTGAAGGTGCGCACGTGGTAAAGAACAATGGAGCTTTCAGTGGTGAAGCAACCATAAGGAGAGAATGAAGGCTTGAAGGAAATATACAAGATGCCACCTCATAAATTTCATTCATAAGTTATTATAGGTGTTGCATGACTTTTTTTTGGGCGACACCCATATAATTTCGAAATACTACATTATAGGCTGTTTTTAGAGTTTGTATGTGTGGGGAAACCGATTTAGGGTCGATTTCGAACCCCTCCTCCAAGGGGTCATGAAAATCCCTCTCTATTCCCCCTTATATACAACCCCCCATATATACAGCCCTTAGGGAACCATTTAGACTTGGATTTTGTTTATATTACAAGTTTTCTACACGTTCTTCGTTTGTGTTCTACGACCAGACCAAGACTTCACAGAACCCCACTTTCATCAATAAAGCATTCCTCCTATATTCGCAATATCTAGATTGCAATTTCAGTTTCCTGCTTATTCTTTGTTTGTGTGCAGGAAACATACCCTCGCGGTCAGGTTGATCATGCTCCGGCATGGTCAATAACCTCTCGGAATTGGTTTAGCCATTGCTAAGGCACGGCGTCCTCACACGTTCGTAGATGGATCGTCAAAGTCTACTCCACTCAAATGCTAGCCACAATCTCATCGAAACACAGGAACAATTTTACCTCTATCATGTCGTATCAAATTTCCAGGTTGCTTGGTGAGACTTTACTAGTTTTTTGTAGTTTCGATCAGATCTGTCCTTCATAATTATAGTCCACAAAAAAGCCACACAAAAAATAGGGTTAGTTCATCCAATCCGAACCAATATGATCCTTTTGCAATTTTTGTTCGGTGTTTTGCTTTGTTTAATTTGCAGTTTCATCATTGTGTTGAGTTGCTAGTCTTTTAGAGTTTCGAGTTTTGTTCACAGGTGTCACGCCGTCGCCGCACCATTTTTATCGTCGCCTTATTCCACCACCACGCCACAATCATCACTGCTGCCATATAATATCACCAAGCCACCATCATTGCTGCTTCCATAGACCACCACCACGCCACCATCATCGCTGCTGCCTTAAACCACAACCACGCCACCATGATCCCCGCTACCGTATACCACCACTTCGAGTCCATCACCTATTAGATTTCTTTTCAAGATCCATGTGTTGTCAGATTCGTGTTTCGTTCTCAAAATTGTTCTCTGTTCGTAGATGAGCATGATTTCCAAAACAAGAAAGAGTCTCGTAGCCACCCTTCGTTTAGGCCCCAAAATTCTGAAAAACGAATGGTCAAATTTGTTTTGGCTATCCTATTTTTTGGTGTAGTAGTGTTTTGAGATAGTCAGTTTTATAAAAATAATTGGTAGTTTCCCGTTTTTGCTCATGACCTCCAAAAAAACAAAAAAAATTTGTTAAAAACATTGTCATCCCTATCCTATTTTTTATTCCTTCAGAAGAGTTCTGAGACACTCTCTATTATGTAGATTTTCTAAAGAAAAAAGTGTGCAAAAAACGAGGCGCAAAAAAGATATTTTTTCCTAGATGTGCTCTTCTTTTGATTACGCCTAGCATCGCAATTTTGTTGGTTGGTGTTCTAGCTTCGTGTCTCTAGTACGGTCTAGCCTAAGACCAACACGTTATCGTCGTTGAGCGTCTTTTGAACTTTGCATCTCTGAAATGATTATTGCTGACCCTTTTTGCGAACATATTATGAGCCTTCCCAGCTCCACATACATCTAATTCATGTGGTTGACTACATCTATCAATTGCTTTATCCAAGATTTGAGAGTTGTGAGAACAACGGTTGTCGATCACCGCGTGCTTCTAGGTAAGATCTTGTAAGAAGTTGAGATTTGCTTCACGGATTTGTGACACACCACCACCACCACAACCACTTCGTAGTAGTCTATAGGTTCATATTCTTGTGTGTTCCTATTGATACTAACCATGCCAGGATCACAAGCTGACAAGATCAACTGGGAGGGCATGACCAACAAGGAGTTCCATGATAAATTTTAGCAAGTGATGGCTAACCAGGTACAAGACTTCGTGACCAGTCTTGGAGAGGCCACGAACAA
Organism: Hordeum vulgare subsp. vulgare; assembly: GCF_904849725.1. Lineage (NCBI taxonomy): Eukaryota > Viridiplantae > Streptophyta > Magnoliopsida > Poales > Poaceae > Hordeum > Hordeum vulgare. The sequence continues at coordinate 321,985,735 of NC_058524.1, read as the reverse complement.
GCTAGAAGGTTTCGAGAAGATGGTCGATTCCAAGCTTGATGCTAAATTCAATTAGGTGTTTGCACGTCTACCACCACCAGCTACAGCTAACGTCCCTCTTCAACAACAACAACAATGCCCGTATTTTGTGGGACGAGCGCAACATGTGCCTCTTGACCAAGGCTAGAATTCTGATGTCGTTGCTACTGATGCATCTTCTGTGGTTGTTGCTTCTATTGTTGTTGAGTAGAATGCGGATTATGATGGTGTGACAGCCCGATGCTGACGTTCCAGAAGATTCCCCTTCTATTCCGTTTTTGTCGTGTGTCTATTTTTATTTTGTCGCATCATCATCGCATCATGCGCATCATCAGCATTGCATCGGCATCTTCGTTGCCGCCAGTTTTCAAAACTTGCATCCGTTGTTAGTTGCCGGTTCTCGTCGTTGTCCGTTCTGAGCCCGACCGCACTCGCACACGCCCGCGACATCGTTTAAATCTTGTTTTAAAAATTGTGCGTAAAACATTCCCTGAACGGGGTGAAACTTGGCATGCGGTCGTGATTAGTTATAGCTAGGCCGCCTGTCGAATTTCGTCACGATCGGAGTCCGTCTGGTACCCGAACGGTCGACCGTAGCGGCACCGTCTCCGGTTATTCGTCGGACGTATGTCGATGTTTTAAAATTCGTTGCCGCGCCGCCCGTTCTCCCTCTCGTCTCCGGATAACAACTCTACACAGCCACGTATCCATTCCCACGTCTGTGGCCATCCGTTCACGAACCTGTGGTCGAAATCGGATCCCGATTCAGATAAATCTAGCCCTATTTCCTATAGATAGACCCCAAAACCTGCCTACTCTAGCTAACCCTAGTCCCACCTCGAGATCCGCACCGCCCCACCTCTCCTCCTCTCCACGCAGCCGCCTCAGCCTCTCCCACCGCGCTCCAGGTCCGCCTGGTCCCGGATCAGGCCCTCTCGGGCCCATCTGGCCGCCCCCGTCGTTCGACCGAGCAGCCCCGAGCTCACTGCTCCCGTGCCCGCGCCTACCCCATCGGCCGTCGCCTCCTTCCGCGTCGGCGACCCTGCAACAACGAGCTCCTCGCCGCTCCGCCGTCCTAGGGTTGCGCTTCCTCCTCCCTCCGCCGCCTTCGGCGCCTCCCGGCCCCCGCAGCGTCGCTGGGAATGCCTCCCGGAACCAGCCCCTCACGAGCTCCTGCCGGGGTCCTCGTCGCCGGCCACCCGGAGACTCCCGACGCCGGATCCAACTTCCCCCGCCGGTCCCGCCATCCCTGGGCCTCCTCTGCCGGTGCGGAGCTCCTGCCTCCCCTCGTGCTCGTCGTCGGCCGCCGCCAGGGTCGTGCCCTCGGGCACGACGAGGATGACGAGGGCGCTGCTCGCCAGCGCCAGCAGGCCAGAGCGCCTCCAGCCGGCCCAGCACCAACACCTCCGTCCCAGCTACTCCTCCTGGGCAAGGCCCGCAAGGTAAGAGCCTGCCCAAACCATTTTCCCTTGCACGTGGCGAGATGTGCTAAGTTGCGCCCTCTGTTTAGGCCCATTTATCTTAGGAGTTTCTGAGAATATATTAATTTTCAGGATTTAGCTAAATAATGTAACGACCGTAACTATTTAACAGTAAGTCGGATCGAGACGTGTATTATATGTTTTTCATGTAGTTTTGCGCATAGAATCCGTTTATAAACCTTGTATAATTATTTGACGTTGTTTGATGTGTTGAATATATAGATTAGCGTGCTGTTCCAATTGGATTTTGCCCGTAGCTATTTTTCGCGTGTGCCCGGATTGCTCGAATACCGTAATAGAAATGCCCGTGTTTTAGGAACCTATTTTCCATGTATTTTAGAGCGGACATTGGTATTTTTGCATGTAGAGATTGCCGCTAGTTTATTTATCCGTGTATAGGTTATTATCTCGCATTTTCGTGTGGCATTATTTTATTGTGCAACCCCACATATTTTATATGTTTTCGGGGTAGAAAAATCCATGTGATTTTTCTGTGCAATTAGTTTTAGCTTTTGAATAAATTAGTTCCCGCGATATTTTGCCATGTTGCCCTCTTGTCTATTTCGTAGGATTTATTCCGTGCCTCGTTTGATTAAGTTTTCAACTAGAGAGTTGTTCTTTGATGTTTAGTCTAGCCCTTGGTATTTTTAGTTGCAATAGAAATGCATATTTAGGTGTGGTTTGCTTGCTCACAAGTTGCTAGAAATAGTGTTGATTTGGAGGAGCTGAAATATTTCTAAGTCTGAGATCTGTTATATTTTGTTGCTGTCTTGCCTTGCTTGTATCCTGTGATCTGTAGCTCTTTCAAGGTTGGTGCAATGGAGTAAGTTGTAAACCTTGTGTTTCTCTAGCATGCTGTGAATTGTCGTGCTATTTGGAGTCCTGTAGCTTATGGTTTTGCTGCTGTCAATACGGCTTCAGATCGAAAACTGCACTTTCATGAGGTGTAATTTCCACCAAGTCTGAAATAGTGTGTGGGATGCCAATTTATGACTTCTTTCCCTAGTGATCCATGATGCCATGCTAGTTGTTGTTAGTTGTTTGTTGTAGTGCTTCTTGCCCTCTTTCGTGTCATGCCTTGGTTGATTATATTTGAGTTTTGTAGCTCGTAGTTGTCGGGTGTAGAAAATGCTATGTGGCTGATTTTGGCACTTTGTAATGATTTCTTGTTTTGCTCGTAGTTGTTGAACCATAGCTCCGATTTGATCGTGTCCTACATGAAACTTTCTTAGAATCTCGTGTAGTTTCATTTTCTCTTGCTGGTTGTACGTTTTGAAGTGCTCGTGACCGTCGTTCCACACATATTGCATTCATGCCACCATATCTTGTGGTGCTTGTAACTTTTGATCCGTAGCTCCGTTGGAGATGATCTCTATGTGTAAATTTCTTGTCTCGACGCGTAGAATCACGTGTACCTATCTATTTTGCTGTTTAACAACTAATTAAAGCATTAGTTTAGATATGAACAGAATTGTGAATTAACATGTGAGGTCGTTTCGGAGGTGCTATATGACATTTCCGACCTCATTTAAAATGCCTAGATGGACAGTTTAATTACGCTTCACCTCTTGCCATGATTAGTAACATTTAATATTGCCGTGTATCTAATCGGGATAGAACTAAATAAATAAACATGGAGTTTCGTCAATATGCAACTCATTGCATATTGAACTTCACTTAATGTGTAGTGTTTGATTGTGTGAATTTTCATGCCGTGACTTGCATGTATTCAGCTGCTCATGCATCATATGTGTTGTGCATCGTGTGATGAATATCGTGTGTTGATTCTTGTTTCCGGTTTGCTTCGTCTCATTAGAGTTACGCAAGCGTGTCGGATTGTGAGGACCCGTTCGACTACATCGGTTCGTCTGCTTCACGGAGGCATTCTTCTTCCAAGAGGGATCTCAGGCAAGATGACCATTTCCCCAGATACCATTACTATCATTGCCATGCTAGTTTTATCGCTTCTATCGACTATGTCTCGTTGCTTACCACATGTTAAATATCAGCCTCTCAACAATGCCATGAAACCTTCAACTGTTCAACCTAGCAAACCATTGATTGGCTATGTTACTGCTTGCTTAAACCTGTTGTTAGCGTTGCTAGTTGCAGGTGCAGTTGCTTCCATGTGAAAGCATGGGTTCCTTGTCATATCACCATATTAATGCTATTTAATTTTATGCACCTATATACTTGGGAAAAGGTGGAAGGCTCGGCCTTTCTAGCCGGGTGTTTTGTTCCACCTTTGCCCCCTTAGTTTCGGCTACCAGTGTTATGTTCCATAATTGAGCGCTCCTAACACGATCGGGGTTGTTATGGGGACCCCCTTGATAATTCATTTTAGATTAAAGCTCGTCTGGCAAGACCCAACATTGGTACTACATTTGCCCAACATAATAATTCTGATAATTTGGAATGCATAGGGAGTTAGCGCTACCCGAGGAGTAATTCTACATAATACAGGTAGGGCCAGTGCTGATGGTGCTGGTCCAAAATAGAGCACCGTGCGGGGCCAACCCGGGGAAACTCGGGAGATTTCTATCAGGCCACCGTACGCTTCGCTTATCCGTCGTGTCCTGAGAACGAGATACGCGGCTCCTATCGGGATCGTCGACACGCCAGGCGGCCTTGCTGGATTAATTTTACCTTTGACGAGATATCTTGTGCATCGGGATTTCGATGATGTTTTGGGTAATCTCAGAGTTGAGGTTTTCCACTAAGGAATCCAACGAGATCGCGAGTGTCGTGATCGAGGATTTCTATGCGGCTTGTGGTAATTTGTGATGAACTAGTTGGAGCACCCCTGCAGGGTTAAATCTTTCGGAAAGCCGTGCCCGCGGTTATGTGGCAACGTGGAAACTTTGTTTAACACTAGTTCTAGATAACTTGAAGTAACTTAATTAAAACATGCCAACTGTGTGCGTAACCGTGACTGTCTCTTTCGTGAGTTCCTTCTCTGATCGAGGACACGGTGGGGTTATGTCTGACGTAGGTAGGTGTTCAGGATCATTCATTTGATCATCAGTAGACACGTCCGTTATGCGTAGATCTTCCCCCTCTTATTTCTTGTACTCGTAAGCTTAGCCACCAAATACATGCTTAGTCGCTGCTGCAACCTCACCACTTAACCATACCTCACCTAATAAGCTTTGCTAGTCTTGATACCTTTGGAAATGAGATTGCTGAGTCCCCTGTGGCTCACAGATTACTACAACACCAGTTGCAGGTACAGGTAAAGGTTACTTGACGCGAGCGCGTTGATTGTTCATTTGGAGTTGCTTCTTCTTCTTCTTCTTCATCGATCTAGGATGGGTTCTAGGCCGGCAGCCTGTGATAGCAAGGATGGACATCGTTCTTATTTTTCTCGTTTGTTTTCGTACATAGTCGGACCCTGCTCTTACTCTTGATGATTATGTAATGTACTGATGTGACTCTGATGTAGCTTGTGGCGAGTGTAAGCCAATTCTATATATATCTCTTCTTTTCAGTACATGTACTTGAAACGATATCCATTCTTGCGACACGACGAGATGCGCTTCTATCCCTGACGAGGCCTTCGTGCCAAATTGAGGATATGGTCGCATCTTGGGCGTGACAAGTTGGTATCAGAGCTGTACCGACCTAGGAGCCCCCTTGATTGATCGAACTTGGCCGAGTCGAGTCTAGTGAAAAAACTATTTGAGTCTAGTTATATATCGGAGAGTAGGATTCTTTTTCTCCTCTTCTATGCTCTGGTGAGGAATTTTGACATAATAATTTAATTCTACTCCTCTTCTCACTCAAATTTTTTTAGGATCACGCGGATATTTTTGGAATCTATATGATGCCGATGTGATGGAGTTCTGTCTTGGTGCCTCCTATCTGCTTTGAGTTTCAGGGGAGTTGAGCTTCAGGGGATTCTTGAGCACATCGTTATCATTCAGATTTCTTAGTATCTCTGAACGAAGGATGTTCGTAATTACTTCAATACTAGTAGTGGCGAGATAACCCCGATGTCCCTAGTACTGGTGCAGATTGTTCGGGAGTACTACCATACTTTGTATCGTTGTGATCACGAGGGTCTGTTGTATATGAAGGTCCAAGATTCTGGTCGTGCGTTGACGGATGTGATACAAGTGACGGGTTAGTATAGGAGTTGTGTGATATTACTCCTTGTATCCGTGTACCAGATTGCATGACGAGATATTTCGGGAATTCATAGGTGGGAATTCAAGTAGTTGCTTATAGGATAATCTTCCAACAAATGCATGATGTTAGGTTGGGGTTCGACATCTAGTGGATTCCTGTCCATGAAAATATCAGACGAAATCTTTCTCATGAGTTTGTTCAGGCTAATTGCAAGTCGCACCCTTTGTGTTATTGAATGTGGTAATTCGTGTTGCTTCGATGTCAAGTGGTGATTTCAGATCTTTCCTAATCTGTGTTCTCATATTTTTGTGTGAACGCTAATTCTTTTGCTAAAATCAATTCTCTTGTTATTTCTTATCAACCGGAGTCTTCATGTTAATTCTTTTCCAACCGGTGTGCTTCTCTTCAAGGGAATTCAATCCTTTCCAATTTTGCAAGATCATTCTCTCATGTTATTCCGGAGTTCATCTCATCTGTCCCAAGTTGTCTTTGTTTTTCCCGCCCTCCCGCCCTTTTCTTCAGTGTTTGGATTTCATCCAAGTGCCTTCTTATTCAGTGATGCTTCCGCTATCTCTTCTTCCTTTTTGTAGCCAGTGATTCATTGTGAACATTCTCAGGAGTCGATTTCATCATTTCTTCATTTTGTTCCTTCCCGGTGAATTTAATTCAGTTCTCGATGTTCATTATATCCTATTCATCCTTGTAATTCTTTCCTATGTTGGGAATTCTTATGAGCCTGTCTTGTTATTTATTTCTCTCTTTTCGATCTGGAGCGTTGAAGCTATCTTAGAAGTTTTTGTTTCCAATCTTTTCAGTTATTTCGAGGTGCTAACCTCATCAAGTTTTCTTTATACCGGTGCAATATCTCTCTTCCAAGTAATCTTTTCTATCGGTGGTTTCTTTGAGTGGGCCCATAACCCACAAGTTTTTCCCTGGATCTTTCCTGGCTCTTTTAATCTTTTTCCGGAGATCATTAATTCTTTTCAACTATGACGTAAGTATGAATTTCATCAGTCTTATTCCTTCTTCAAAATCAATTTGAGTTAATTCTCATATTTGGCTCAACCTTGCATTCTTCTTTATTCCAGAGTTTCTTAGTTATTCGTGGTGTTGTTTCTCGTCATCATTCTCAGCTTGGAAATTCGAAAGTGTGTTTCTCTCAAATCTTGCTCCATTCTTGTGAAGATTTTCATCTCATCTTCGTGTTATCCTCTCAACTGTTTCTATCGTTAGTAATCCCTTTCTTGCTATCCGGTGCATTTTTGAGTTGTTTTCATTCTCGATCCTCCGAAGGCCATCATTTCAGAAGATTCTTCGTTCTCAACTTTTAGCTTTCATCCTCAATTCTTTTGGTGTCTTGTTAAGTTTTCTTCTCTCAGGTCGCTCATGATCTCTTCATTCTCATGTATCTCCATTCTTGCATGGTTGCCTCATTCGTTTCAATTCTCACCGGTGTTTCTTGCAACAATGCTTCAAGTTGTGCTTATCGCTCCTAAATCATTTCTAGAAGAATAAGTAGTATGCTAAATCCGTTGCTTGTCATCAATTAAACTTGATAAAGGATAAGCATAACATAAATCTTATTCTTGTTCACAGTAATCTGAATTGTTCTTCCGGAGGGCTCATGATATCAATTCTTTTCTCAAGTGTTCTTATCTTTTCTTTTCCAGAGTTCCAAGTTTTATCAAGTATCTCTTTGTGAAGCTTCATCTAAATCTTGGCAAGGTCATAATCTTACTCTTTTCTACCTTCATACCTTTGCATCATTCTTTTGTATACAGTGGTCCATCATGGTGGTTTTTCATGGATGTGATTCATTCTCAAGTGTTCTTCAAGATTCCGTTGGAGAACCTCAAGTTTTCTTCTCTTGCATTTCCAAGTGCATTTGTTCTTCCTTTTCCTTTGAGGTGGTATTATAGCATTCTTGTTGGTGTAGGAGCCTCGAAGAGATTTCCTTTCAAGTGTGATATAATTAAACCCACCAATTCTATGATCATGAGATATTTCCAACCCATGATTTCTTAATTGAGCTATCTTGGTTTGGATTTCACCTAAAACTTTTCCTATGGATTGTTGCTATCGTGGTGCTTGTCTTTAATCCAAGTTCTCAATGTATTCTCTTGGTGTAAGAATTGTTCATATCTTGTTTCTCCCAATCAATCCTAGTTTATTTTAGTGGTTGGTTGTCACCTCATATTTGTTGAGATGATTTTCACAAGCCCACTACTATCTTGTTCTTTTCGTTGTTGGTTTTCCAACCACTACGTCAATTCTCTGTCCGGAGGCTCTTCAATCCTATTATGATGATAGTTGTCATTCTTTTCTTCATTCTCTTCTTCTGCTTGAGCTAGGTCATATTCTCTTGTTCCGGAGGCATTGTGATGTTGCTCTTTTGGGTCTATTATGTTGTTCTATCAAGATCATGGTGTTCCCTTGTTCTATTTAGTTGTTTGTTATGAATATTGTCTATTTCTTCTACCTTTTCGATTTTTTTGTCCCATTTTCCTACCGAAGTGTTGCCGAAATTTTCCATGAATTCTTGCTTCATTCCCATATCATTCCTCATCTCTTTGCAACCTTCAAGGATCGTTGGTTTCACTCGTTTGTCAAAGAAGCGACTAAGTTTTACCTCTTGCTTTCTCATCCTCTCCCCCTTTCAGTCTTGGATCTCGGGGCGAGATCCTCTTGTAGTGTAGGAGAGTTGTGACAGCCCGATGCCGACGTTCCAGAAGATTCCCCTTCTATTCTGTTTTCGTCGTGTGTCTATTTTTCTTTTGTCGCATCATCAGCATTGCATAGGCATCTCCATTGCCGCTAGTTTTCAAAACTTGCATCCGTTGTTAGTTGCCGGTTCTCGTCGTTGTCCGTTCTGAGCCCGACCGCACTCGCACGCACCCGCGGCATTGTTTAAATCTTGTTTTAAAAAATGTGCATAAAACTTTCTCTGATCGGAGTGAAACTTGGCATGCGGTCGTGATTAGTTATAGCTAGGCCGCATCTCGAATTTCGTCGCGATTGGAGTCCATTTGATACCCGAACGGTCGACCGTAGCGGCACCGTCTCCGGTTATTCGTCGGACGTACGTCGGTATTTTAAAACTCGTTGCCGCGCCGCCCGTTCTCCCTCTCGTCTCTGGATAACCACTCTACACAGCCACGTATCCATTCCCACGTCTGTGGCCATTCGTTCACGAACCCGTGGTCGAAACCGGATCCCGATTCGGATAAACCTAGCCCCATTTCCTATAAATAGACCCCAAAACGTGCCTACTCTAGCTAACCCTAGTCCCACCTCGAGATCCGCGCCGCCCCACCTCTCCTCCTCTCCACGCAGCCGCCTCAGCCTCTCCCACCGCGCTCCAGGCTCGCCCGGGCCCGGATCGGGCCCTCTCGGGCCCATCTGGCCGCCGCCGCCGTTCGGCCGAGCAGCCCTGAGCTCCCTGCTCCCGTGCCCGCGCCTCCCGCGCCTACCCCATCGGCCGCCGCCTCCTTCCGCGTCGGTGACCCTGCAATAGTGAGCTCCTCGTCGCTCCGCCGGCCAAGGGATGCGCTTCCTCCTCCCTCCGGCCGCCTTCGGCGCCTCCCGGCCCCCGCAGCGTCGCCGGGAACTCCTCCCGGAACCAGCCCCTCACGAGCTCCTGCCGGGGTCCTCGTCGCCGACCGCCCGGAGACTCGCCGCGCCGGATCCAACTTCCCCTGACGGTCCCGCCGTCCCTGGGCCTCCTCTGCCGCTGTGGAGCTCCTGCCTCCCCTCGTGCTCATTTTCGGCCGCCGCCAGGGTCGTGCCCTCAGGCACGACGAGGATGACGAGGGCGCTGCTCGCCAGCGCCAGCAGGCCAGAGCGCCTCCAACTGGCCCAGCACCAACACCTCTGGCCCAGCTACTCCTCCTAGGCAAGGCCCGCAAGGTCAGAGCCTGCCCGAGCCATTTTCCCTCGCCCGTGGCGAGATGTGCTAAGTTGCGCCCTCTGTTTAGGCCCATTTAGCTTAGGAGTTTCTGAGAATATATTAATTTTCAGGATTTAGCTAAATAATGTAATGACCGTAGATATTTAACTGTAAGTCAGATCGAGACATGTAATATATGTTTTTCATGTAGTTTTGCGCGTAGAATCCGTTTAAAAACCTTGCATTATTATTTGACGTGTTGAATGCATAGATTAGCGTGTTGTTCCAATAGGATTTTGCCCGTAGTTATTTTTCGCGTGTGCCCGGATTGCTCGAATACCGTAATAGAAATGCCCATGTTTTAGGAACCTATTTTCCATGTATTTTAGAGCGGTCATTGGTATTTTTGCGTGTAGGGATTGCCGCTAGTTTATTTATCCATGTATAGGTTATTATCTCGCATTTTCGTGTGGCATTATTTCGTTGTGCAACCCCACATATTTTATATGTTTTCGGGGTAGAAAAATCCATGTGATTTTTCTGTGCAATTAGTTTTAGCTTTTGAGTAAATTAGTTCGTGCGATATTTTGCCATGTTGCCCTCTTGTCTATTTTGTAGGATTTATTCCGTGCCTCGTTTTATTATGTTTTCAACTAGAGAGTTGTTCTTTGATGTTTAGTCTAGCCCGTGGTATTTTTAGTTGCAATAGAAATGCATGTTTAGGTGTGGTTTGCTTGCTCTCAAGTTGCTAGAAATAGTGCTGATTTGGAGGAGCTGAAATATTTCTAAGTCTGAGATCTGTTATATTTTGTTGCTGTCTTGTCTTGCTTGTATCTTGTGATCTGTAGCTCTTTTGAGGTTAGTGCAATGGAGTAAGTTGTAAACCTTGTGTTTCTATAGCATGCTGTGAATTTTTGTGCCATTTGGAGACCTGTAGCTTATGGTTTTGTTGCTGTCAATTTGGCTTCAGATCATAAACTGCACTTTCATGAGGTGTAATTTTCACAAAGTCTGAAATAGTGTGTGGGATGCCATTTTATGACTTCTTTCCCTCGTGATCCATGATGCGATGCTAGTTGTTGTTAGTTGTTTGTTGTATTGCTTCTTGCCCTCTTTCGTGTCATGCCTTGGTTGATTATATTTGAGTTTTGTAGCTCGTAGTTTTGTAGATCGTGTCCTACATGAAACTTGCTTAGAATCTCGTGTAGTTTCATTTTGTCTTGCTGGTTGTATGTTTTGAAGTGCTCGTGACCGTCGTTGCACACATATTGCATTCATGCCATCATATCTTGCGGTGCTTGTAACTTTTGATCCGTAGCTCCGTTGGAGATGATCTCTATGTGTAAATTGCTTGTATCGATGCGTAGAATCACGTGAACCTATCTGTTTTGCTGTTTAGCAACTAATTAAAAGTATTAGTTCAGATCTGGAAAGAATTGTAAATTAACATGTGAGGTCGTTTCGGAGGTGCTATATGACATTTCCGACCTCATTTAAAATGCCTAGATAGACAGTTTAATTACACTTCACCTCTTGCCATGATTAGTAACATTTAATATTGCCGTGTATCTAATCGGGATAGAACTAAATAAATAAACGTGGAGTTTCGTCAATATGCAACTCGTTGCATATTGAACTTCACTTAATATGTAGTGTTTGATTGTGTGAATTGTCATGCCGTGACTTGCATGTATTCAGCTGCTCATGCATCATATGTGTTGTGCATCGTGTGATGAATATCGTGTGTTGATTCTTGTTTCCGGTTTGCTTCGTCTCGCTAGAGTTCCGCAAGCGTGTCGGATTGTGAGGACCCGTTCGACTACATCGGTTCGTCTGCTTCAGGGAGGCATTCTTCTTCCAAGCAGGATCTCAGGCAAGATGACCATTTCCCCAGATACCATTACTATCATTGCCATGCTAGTTTTATCGCTTCTATCGACTATGTCTCGTTGCTTACCACATGTTAAATATCAGCCTCTCAACAATGCCATGAAACCTTCAACTGTTCAACCTAGCAAACCATTGATTGGCTATGTTACTGCTTGCTTAAACCTGTTGTTAGCGTTGCTAGTTGCAGGTGCAGTTGCTTCCATGTGAAAGCATGGGTTCCTTGTCATATCACCATATTAATGCTATTTCATTTAATGCACCTATATGCTTGGTAAAAGGTGGAAGGCTCGGCCTTTCTAGCGTGGTGTTTTGTTCCACCTTTGCCCCCTTAGTTTTGGCTACCGGTGTTATGTTCCATAATTGAGCGCGCCTAACACGATCGGGGTTGTTATGGGGACCCCCTTGATAATTCGTTTTAGATTAAAGCTGGTCTCGCAAGGCCCAACATTGGTACTACATTTGCCCAACATAATAATTCTGATAATTTGGAATGCATAGGGAGTTAGCGCTACCCGAGGAGTAATTCTACATAATACAGGTAGGGCCAGTGCTGGTCCAAAACAGAGCACCGTGCGGGGCCAACCCGGGGCAACTCGGGAGATTTCTATCAGGCCACCGTACGCTTCGCTTATCCGTCGTGTCGTGAGAACGAGATACGCGGCTCCTATCGGGATCGTCGACACGCCGGGCGGCCTTGCTGGATTAGTTTAACCTTTGACGAGATATCTTGTGCATCGGGATTCCGGTGATGTTTTGGGTAATCTCAGAGTTGAGGTTTTCCACTAAGGAATCCGACGAGATCGCGAGTGTCGTGATCGAGGATTTCTATGCGGCTTGTGGTAATTTGTTATGGACTAGTTGGAGCACCCCTGCAGGGTTAAATCTTTCGGAAAGTCGTGCCCGCGGTTATGTGGCAACGTGGAAACTTTGTTTAACACTGGTTCTAGATAACTTGAAGTAACTTAATTAATACATGCCAACTGTGTGCGTAACCGTGACTGTCTCTTTCGTGAGTTCCTTCTCCGATCGAGGACACGGTGGGGTTATGTCTGACGTAGGTAGGTGTTCAGGATCATTCATTTGATCATTAGTAGACACATCCGTTATGCGTAGATCTTCCCCCTCTTATTTCTTGTACTCGTAAGCTTAGCCACCGAATACATGCTTAGCTGCTGCTGCAACCTCACCACTTAACCATACCTCACCTAATAAGATTTGCTAGTCTTGATACCTTTGGAAATGAGATTGCCGAGTCCCCTGTGGCTCACAGATTACTACAACACCAGTTGCAGGTACAGGTAAAGGTTACTTGACGCGAGCGCGTTGATTGTTCATTTGGAGTTGCTTCTTCTTCTTCTTCTTCTTCATCGATCTAGGATGGGTTCCAGGCCGGCAGCCTAGGATTGCAAGGATGGACGTCGTTCTTATTTTTCTCGTTTGTTTTCGTCCGTAGTCGGACCCTGCTCTTACTCTTGATGATTATGTAATGTACTGATGTGACTCTGATGTAGCTTGTGGCGAGTGTAAGCCAATTCTATATATATCTCTTCTTTTCAGTACTTGTACTTGTAACGATATCCATTCTTGCGACACGACGAGATGCGCTTCTATCCCTGACGAGGCCTTCGTGCCAAATTGAGGATAGGGTCGCATCTTGGGCGTGACAGATGGTGATTACAATGATGAGGGAGACGTTGCTCCAAGTCAGCACGAGGGACAACAACCACCACCAAAAGCACCAGGTCATCCACATAGATATAATCGCATTGGTAGGGCTACACCGCCCCCTCGGCTACGGGATCATGACCATCTCCCTAAACTTAAATTAAATATTCGTACATTTTATTGTAGATATGTTTGTGATATATATCTCACTTGGGAGTAAGAAACAGAACAACGTTTTACATGCTTACAATCTCTTGAGGATAGATGTGTTGCTGCTGTTGTTTGTTCATTCACTAGTTTTGCATGTGTTTGGTGGTCTGAACATTGTTGAATACATCACGCTCTTGTAAAAAAATACATCATGCTAATATTACAACTACTTGGGCTAGTTTGAAAAGTGCTATGCGTACTCATTAGGTTCCACCATATTATCAACGTGAATTACTTCAAAAAATGCAGCGTTTAAGACAAATATAAGTTTATGTAGAAGAATATTATTAGGAATTACAAACTGGCATGATTAAATGCGGTATTGTTGAGGACAATTAAGCTATGCTTGCATGTTTTATGGGTGGATTGAATAGAGATATTTAGACTATCTTAGAGTATAAGGAGTATAACACTATCAGCTGTTTATTCCATCTTGCTTGCAAAGATAAACGTGAAGTGCACGATCCAGAGACATTTTTGTGTAGGTCGCACTTCATCATGGACGCCATGAACCTCATATCCTTCCTCATGTCCTACTGTGGCACCGCCTACTTCAACCATCAGTATACTTTTGGTCATAAGGATCAAAGTATAACTTTGCTTCCTATGTCTCCTGAAAACATTTTGGAAGATGACGTTGCTAGAGCTAGTAAAGCAAAATAGGAGCTAAATATGAGTGAAAATCGGATTGCGGCGAAGGAATTTGAGCAACACAATAGGAATAATAAACCATCATCTAGTTCTGCGTATGAAATAAAATTGAATAGTAGTTGTTTACTTGCTACTATATCTGATATTACTGATTTGGATTTTACTACGTCTTTTTGCTATGCATTTGTGTGCAAAGATATATTATTTTCATTCGAGGACATGCCTCCCTCTTTGCATCCTACTGTCTCTAACATTTTGCAGGAGTTCGTTGTCGTCTTTCCACAAGACGTGCCACCATGTTTACCACCTATTAGGGCGATTGAGCATAAAATTGGCTTAATTCCTGGTCCATGGCTACCCAACCGCGCGCCATACCGTACCAATCTAAAGCAGACAAAGGAGATTATGCTCAAGTAGAGGAGCTTCTCAACAAAGGTTATATAAACGAATCCCTTAGTCCTTGTGTAGTTCCTATTATTTTAGTACCAATAAAGCATAATACATCGCATATATGTGTTGATTTTAGACGCATTAATAATATTACTATTCGTTATCATCATCCTATTCCTAGGCTAGATGATATCCTTGATGAATTAAAAACAACATTTACCATCATCCTAGACGACGGATATCATCAAATTCGTATGAAATTGGGAGATGAATCAAAAACAACATTTATTACTAAGTTTGGATTATATCAGTAGTTAGTCATGCCTTTTGTGTTAACTAATGCACCTAGAACTTTCTTGATATTAATGAACGAGGTTTTACGTGTTTTCATTGGATGATTTGTAGTATTCTAGTTTGATGATATACTCATTTATAGTAGATCTTTGGAGGACCATTTGGAACATTTACATGTTGTTTTTATTGCTCTACGTGATGCACGTTTGTTTGGTAATCTTGGGAGGTGCACCTTTTGCATTGATAGAGTATATTTTCTTGGCTCCATTGTTACTCCAGAGGGAATTGAAGTAGATAAAGCCAAGATTGAAGCTATTGAGAGTTGGCTACAACCAAAAATGGTCACACAAGTGGGGAGTTTTCTTGGCCTTGCTGGTTTCTATAGCCGTTTTGTGAAAGAATTTAGCACCATTGCTGAACCTCTCAATGAGCTTACAAAGAAGGATCTGACTTTTGCTTGCAGTACCGCACAGGAAGAAGCCTTCATGGTATTGAAAGATAAGTAAACACACGCTCCTTTACTCCACCTTCCTGATTTCACTACGACTTTCGAGCTTGAATTTGATGCTAGTGGAATTAGATTAGGAACTGGATTAACACACGCTTCTTTACTCCACCTTCCTTATTACAAGATGGTAAACTAGTTACATACTTTTCTGAAAAAATGAGTGGGCGTAGTCTGAATTATTCTACTTATGATAAGGAATTATATGCTCTTGTTCAGACTTTGGAAACATGGCAACATTATTTATGGCCCAGATAATTTGGTATACATTCTGATCATCAATCTTTGAAACATATTAAAAGTCAAGAAAAACTGAACCATAGACATGCCAAATGAGTTGAATTCATTGAAACTTTCCCTTATGCCATTAAACACAAGAAAGGTAAAGAAAATGTTATTGCTGATGCATTGTCTCATCGTTATACTATGCTTTCACAACTTGACTTCAAAATAATTGATTTGGAGACCATCAAAGATCAATATGTGCAAGATGTTGAATTTAAAGATGTGTTGCAGAATTGTATAGAAGGGAAAAATTGAACAACTTCGTCATTAATGATGGATTTGTGTTCCGTGCTAAGAACCTATACATTGCACCTAGCTCTGTTCGTCTTTTTTTTGTTGCGGGAGGCGCATGGAGGAGGATTAATGGGACATTTTGGCGTGAAGAAAATGGAGTACATACTTGCTACATATATTTTTTGGCCAAAGATGAGAAGGGATGTTGTCTGTTTTGTTGCTCGCTGCACTACACGTCCAAAAGCCAAATCACAACCCAATCATCATGGTTTATATATGAATTTGTGTGTACCTAGTGTTCCTTGGGAGGATATTGTAACGACTAAAATGCGACCCTTTCCTTATTTGGGGGGGAGGCCTCAAAAGGGAAAGGGGCGCATCTACACCTTTCACAAACGAGATAATCATAACATTACATAACTGAAAGAGTGACAAGTAGGGCATACACTTGCCATCTGATAGGAACATAGTCATATAGTCATACATGCACACTTATTCAGAACATGGTATGGTCTAGCTATGGACAATAAGAAAACTGATAAAGCTATAACATCCCGCATGCTGGCCCCATGATCACGACCACGGCCTCTAGTCCTCCGGATAGGTCACGTATAGTCTGCCAGACTCCTCATCGAACTCCCACTTCAGCGGGCTGTCATCAGGATCTCCTCCATCAGGCGTACCTGTACCTGTGGGTGTTTGTAGTAAACCGTGAGCCACGAGGACTCAGCAATCGAATGACCTTGGTAACGAATCTAGCCGAGTTATTGGTTAAGGAAGGTTAAGTGGGTGGGTTTGCAGCAACCTAAGCATATATGGTGGCTACCTTATGATGATCAGAGTAAACATGTGGTGGTCTACGCAAGTCGGTTGAAGACTAAATTGATCACTAAGTGATCGTGAACACTTACATTATGTCAAACATAACCCCACCACGTCCTCGATCAGAGAAGGAGCTATGAAAGAGACAGTCACGGTTACACACTTAGTTGACAGTTTTATTAGAATTACTTTAAGTTGTCTAGAACCGGATGTTAACAAAATATCCATATTTTCCACATAACCGCGAGCACGGCTTTTCAAAAGATTAAACCCTACAGGGGTGCTCCAACTAGTCCATCAAAAATTACCACAGGCCGCATAGTAATCCTCTACCACGAAACTCATGATCTCGTCGGATTCCATCGAGGAAAACCTCAACTTTGAGGAGACCCAAAGTTTCACCGGAGTCCCAATGCACAAGATATATGGCTAAGGTAAGATAAAACTGGCAAGACCTCCCGACGTGTCGACGATCCCGATAGGAGCCGCGTATCTCGTTCTTAGGACACGACGGATGAGCAGTACGTACAATGGCGTGATAGAAATCCCCGAGTTGCCCCGGGAGGCCCCGCAAGTGGCTCTAGTTTGGACCAACACTCATGAGGAGCACTGGCTCGGGTTGTTGAGTAAATCCTCGGGGTAGCTATTCCCTATGCATTTTATTATTAAGTTATTAGCAAATTAAAACCAAAGTTGGGTCCTGCCAGACAAGCCTTAACACGATACGGTTCATCAAGGGGGTCCCCATAACAACTCCGAACGTGTTAGGAGCGCTCAGTTATGGAATAAAACACCGGTAGCCGAAACTAAGGCGGCAACAACGGAACAAATCACCCGACAAAAGGCTAGGCCTTCCGTTATTGCCAAGTATATAGGTGCATTTATTAAATAGCAGTTAAACATAATGATATCAAAATGCCCATGTTGTCACATGGACCAGCTGGCACGTGTAACTAGCAATGCTATCCATTAGAGGTTGAGCAAGCCTACTTAGCCAAACAATATTTGCTAGAAAAGGGAAGTGTTTGAGGTTTCATGGCAAAGACAGATGGCATATATATCATATGGTATGCAGCGGGTATGTAACGATGGAAACATGATTCTAAGCATAACAAAGCTAGAAACAGTGTCAAGGTCATGGTCATCTTGCCTGTGATTTCATCAGTCTAGAACTGCTCTTATTCTTCCTGCAGAACTCCCCAGAATCCACGTACTCGCTCTCCGTTCCCGATGCTAACCAAGGATAAGATAACAGCAAATAAACACCACCAAAACATAATGCAACAACCAACATGATGCACGTGTGAACAAGAAGGCATGCACCACTATTCTAGTCACTTTCACATGCATTAGCTGAGTTATTTATATTCTGGACAGAACCTCATGTTAATTTATCTTGACATGCATGAACATGGCATAATCATATGCATCACGAGAAAATGGTGCAAAAACATATGAAGAACCTCGTGAACGGACTCTCGGACCAACCGGAAACTACAGAACTTGTTACGAAGGCCTACGAGTTCAAAACAACCACAAACTCAATTAAATGGGCACTCGCTGATGTAACCAGGATGCGAAATGATCAAGCAGCAAAATACAAGTTGAATGGTGTTTGAGAACACACAAAACCATCAACCATATCTCACACAAGCTCAAAAATCAATTTGACACCAATATGTTTTTAACAGCAACATAGCACTTTGACTACAAGATCTACAACAGCTACAACCCTCTAAATAATTCAAACAAGACATGAAACTGAAGCTATCCAACTGCATTACAACCTCTAACAAGAAGCTATGGCAAAGGAATCACAAATCAGCAGATATACAGCCTCTAACTTGGACAAAATATCATAGATTGGGACTTAGTGCAAATTACAGATTTTCACCAGCTGCTTATGCTCTGAAGCATTTTGGCAGACCCCAAAATGATATCTACACGAGGTATCTGGGCATGAAATTTAACTTAGAGCTAGACAAACATACCAGCAAACAAACATTAGTTTGTTGCCTGAGCTAATTCCCAACAGAGGAGCAAATATGAACAAGCCAACATGGGAAGAAAATGACCCCAGATTCCCAGACTTAGTGAAATTCACATCTTTTCTCAAAACTATAATTTTCAGTCAAGTGTCCACTTTGACTAGGTGTAATAAGCACATGCAAAATCCTAAGAGCAACATATTCACCCCAAGTTGTAGAGGGGTTCACCCACTACCATTCCATCAAAGAATCAACAACAATAGATCAAAGCTCCACCTAATATGAAGCTCTAAACAGGGCATGTAAACATAAAGTGCAATACTTAGGAGAAAATATAAACATGGTGAGGGGGTCCATTGGGCAGTGGCTCTCTCTCATGATGACATATGGGTCCTCTGGACCCACTGTCATACACACACCCTATTCTACTTATGCTACAACCACACACACACAAACACACATACACACATACACATGGTTTACAACTAAAAGAAAAAGGTGCAAGAACCCACCACCTCCCTGGTGGAACTTGACTACTCCACCACTGGTCTAACCGCTCAGTGTTGCACTAGAGGCAGCAACAGAGAAGCTAAGATTGCCTCTGTTGATACTGCACAGGAAAACAAATCGAACAACAAAAGGGGCGCCAGGGGGATTCGAACCCGAGACCATAGGCGAACTAGCACAGTGCACAAACCAATCGGGCTAGGAGGGGGAACCTGATCCAGGAGGGGGGCTCTGCTACTCTGAACCTATCGCCAGTTCAACCACAACAAGGCAGCTCGTCGCCGAAACAGGGGACGGCGACATCTCGCGCTCCGACGAAGAATCGAGCCTACTAATCTATGTGTGAGGGAGATGGTGCCACGGGGGTTCCATTCCCGGGGTAAACTCCCTGGGAGCAGACCCACAACGGCGGCTCGACGACGCGGTTCCCCACTGCTACGGCGGTGACGGCAGCACCCTATGGCTATGCTATGGTGACCGTGCGGGGAAGCGGAGAGGGAAGGTGACACGAGGCTCACCCTGAGGGACTCGGTGACGCGCCTGCTGCCGAGAAGGGGAAGAAGAGACAAGGGCGACGACGACGACCATTGCTCGCCCGTGCCTGATGAGGCCATCGCTGAGAGGCCGACAGAGAAGGGGATCCACCCCTCTAGCGGCGGGAATGGGTCCAGGGAGGATCCAGCATCCTCCCTGCGCTCCTAATATTTCCCAGAGGGGCTGCCGGCGATGAGGAGGAAGAGGCACCCGGGGCCGAAGCACTGAACCCGAACCTTCTCCTCTGTGAAACATACCTGAGAGGGAGAGGGAAGGGGAGAAAGGAGAGGCTGGCGGCGGCGAGAGGGAACCCTAGGCTCGCACGCCGAGGGGGGCTCTAAGTAGGCGCGATGGGACGGCTCCTTGACGTCCGTGAGCAACGCTCGCGACACTCTCTCTCACGCGGTGTCTGACGGAAAGCAGGGACTGAGGAAACGGCGTGAGGAGCAGGAACAAAGGAAAGGGGTATGGGCTCATACGCCAGAGAGAAGCAATGGGCCAAGGCCCATTCCTCTTCATCTCCCCTATACAAACAAAGCAAGCTTTGTTCTTTTCAAATTATTCAAATCAGTTTTTGGAATAAAAGAGAGAGGTAAACACAGAATAAAGGAAAGAAAAGAAAAAATAAATATGAGACTCTAAAATGCTGCTCCTATTTATAAAAATAGAGGAGGCATTTTAGAGCAAAGTAAATTAATTGTCTGTTTATTAAATAAGCCCGTGTTTAAATTAAAACAAAAAGGGAAATGATTTCAAATGAGTGATGTTTGACATCAACAATTATTTGAAAGAATTTCCAAAGAAGATGAACATTTTTAAAACCCCAAAACAGCAACATACTTATGCCTCAAAATATATAAAAGAGAGGGGGTTGCGGCTATGGTCCAACTAAGGTTTTGAGGTCATAGTTGCACCCACACCACACTCCACAAGAACATCACCAGCCACATGAATTAACAACACACGGGTAGACAAGATGAAGACTAACACAAAAATGATATGATGCATGAAATGCACATGAAATAACAAACACATGAAATGATAACCACCTCATCACTTCCGTATCATAGGTTCAACAATGTTGCCATAAAAGGAAAGGCTTACAACAATAGGAAAGAAAAAATCTAGGCTGTTACAACTCTCCCACGCTACAAGAGGATCTCGACCCGAGATCTAGGACTGGAACAACTCTGGAAATTCGGAATGGAGGTGATTCTCGCGCTCCCAAGTGGCTTATCTGTCGGAATGATGTGACCATTGCACTTTGAGAAACTTGATTGACTTATTGTGGGTCTTGCGCTCAGTCACTTCAAGAACTGCAACTGGATGCTCATGGTAGGATAGGTCGGGCTGGAGGTCGATATCCTATAGATCAACTGTGCGCTCGGGAGTCTTGAAGCATCTCCGGAGCTGAGAGACATGAAACACGTCATGCACATTTCAGAAGTTGGAAGGGAGCTCTAACTATTATGCAAGATCGCCTCTCTTGCCAACAATTCTGAAAGGCCCGACAAAACAAGGAGCAAGCTTTCCTTTGATCGCCTCTCTCACATTCATTTTGAGAGAAGGGAATTATGGGCTTCTTCCATGATAACCTTCCTGAGATCCCCCTTCGGAATGACAAGGCGATCCTCGAAGAACAAGGTATCTGTGTCATCAACACGGAAGCACTTATATTTGGGAATGCTCTTTTCCAAGACAATCTTAACTTTCTTCACCATAGCATCAAGAAGTTGAGCTTGTTGGACTTGGTCTTCCAAGGTAGGAGAAATCTGGAGATTAGCAAGAAATCCCAGAGGTACTAACTGAAGGTTGAGCTACCTGAAAGATTCACAAAGATCAGGCTGGAGAGGCTTCAAAATGACACCGTTGCAGTAAGCCTTTCTGCTCAAAGCATCTCCAATGACATCGGCTTTGCTTGGAGTGTAGTCAATGCTCGGATTGTAATCTTGGAGCATTTCCACCCAACGAGTTTGCCGAAGATTGAGGTTAGGCTGGGTGAAGATGTATTTGGGACTCTTGTAATCGGTGTAGACCTCAACCCGTCTGCCCAACAAGAGATGTCTCCAAGTCATCAGAGCATATACCACTGCCGCCAACTCAAGATCATGAGTGGGGTAATTCTTCTCACTTGGCTTCAACTTCCTCGAGGTATAAGCTATCACTTTCTTCTCTTGCATCAGAACTGCACCAACACCTTGAAGAGAGGCATTGCAGAACACTTGATAAGACTTGAAATCATCAGGAGGAATCAAGACTGGAGTAGAAGTGTGTTTCTCATTGAGTGTGTCGAAGGCCAAGTGACACTCTGGAGACCAGACATACTTCACGCTCTTCTCAGGAAGGCTTGATAGAGGTTTAGGAATCTTGGAGAAATTCTTGACGAATCTTCTGCAATAGCTTGCAAGCCCGAGAAAGCTTTGAAGCTGCTTCACGTTCTGAGGAGGTTCCCACTCAACAATAGCCTCCACCTTTATGGATCAACTTTTATGCCCTCGGCACAGATGATGTGCCCAAGGTACACAACTTCCTTCAATCAGAACTCACATTTGGAAAACTTAGCATAGAACTTATGCTCTCTTAGCTTATCAAGCACAAGCCTGAGATGTTCTTCATGCTCCTCCTCAGTTTCTGAAAAGACCAAAATGTCATCAAGATACAACAAGACAAATTCATTCTTGAATGGGGAGAAGATATAATTCATCAATCGACAAAAGGTCGGTGGTGCATTGGCCAGACCGAAAGACATCACTATGTACTCATACGAGCCAAAGCTTGTCCTGAATGCAGTCTTGGGAATGTCCTCTTCACGAATGCGAATCTGATGATATCCCATCCCGAGATCAAGCTTCGAGAAGATCTTAGCCCCTTTCAATTGCTCAAACAACTCATTAATGTTGGGAAGTGGATACTTGTTTTTGATCGTCTTCTTATTGAATGGGCGGTAAGTGACACAGAGTTGGTCCGTGCCATCCTTCTTCTTGACGAAAAGAACTCCACAACCCCAAGGAGATGAGATTGGTCTGATCAGACCCAGACGCTCTTGCTCATCAAGTTGTTTCTTCAGCTCCTTCAGCTCTTCTGGACCCAGTTTATACGGCCGCTTGCATACTGGTTCAGTACCCGGTTCAAGCTCAATTACGAACTCAACTGCCCAGTGCGGAGGCATTCCTGGCAGTTCTTCCGGAAGGACATCTTCATACTCGCAGACCACCGGGACATGAGAAATTGGAGAGATCTCACCCTTCTCATTCAAACAAAACAGATGGACCGTGTCATCACACGCCGCGAAGATAATCACGTCCTCCGAAGGATGAGTTAGCTTCACAATCAATAGATGCCTTGTTCATAGCCAACAAATCCATCCCAAGGATCAAATCAATATCAGAGATGCCAAGGACAATAGGAGAAGCTAGAAAGGCATAATTACCCATCTTGACAGAGACATCAGGAACAAACACCCGAGAAGTTATTTGCATTCCGAGAGAAATGTTTTTTTAACGGCCTAGGAGTGTCTTTTGTCACGATATCATGATTTGCAACAAAAGTCCTTGAAATGAATGAATGTGATGCATCAGAATCAAATAAAACCTTTGCAGGAAAATCATTAACCAGGAGATTACCCATTATCAGGTTTGTGGAGTTTTTTGCTTCAGCTGCATTCACCATATTGACTCGCGCACACCTGGGATTGAACTTTACCATAGTATTGCCTGGAGGCTTCCCTAGAGGAGGGGTGGAAGACGCTACTGAGAGGTGCAGTTGTTGGAATAGTGATCCTTCTGCCCACACTTGTGACTAGTGACATCCGACAACGGACGAAATTGCACTTGAGGATTCCCTTGCTTTTGCTGCTGAAACCTTTGCTGGAAAGCTGGGTTGTGTGGGTGGGAAGAACCACGACCACCTGACTGCTTGAACAACTGAATCTGCCGAGCAAGAGGAGACACCCAATATTTCTGCTGCTTATGGACCACCTGAGTTGAGGGCGAGGAACTACAGTCTGTGAAACTCTTCCTCGAATTCTCCACTTTGAGCAAAGTTGCTTCAGCCGTGAGAGCCAAGTTATAGAACTTATCAAACACATCGGGATCGTGCACGGCGAGGGCCAGCTGCAAGTCCTCTCTCAGACCACTTCTGAACTGATAGATCTTGCTCTTCTGATCTGGAATGTCCTGCAAAGCATACCGAGCCAACTCGTGGAACTCGACGTTGTACTTGTACACAAAGGATCCTCCTTGCTTCAAGCGTCTCAACTTCTCGCGCATCTCTTCCACAAAGCTAGACGGGATATATTGAGACCTGAAATCTTTGCAGAAATCGTCCCAACTGATTATTGTGCCTCCCTTGGAGTCCTTCAACTGCTGCCACCATACTGTTGCCTGCCCCTTGAGCTGAAACATTGCAAACTTGACGAAGTCCTCTCGACGGACATTGCTGAACTCAAAGTATTTGTTCATGTCACGAATCCAGTCCTCAGTGTCGAATGGCTGGTCACAAGACGTGAAGGACTTCGGCGGGTTCCCCAGGAATTGATTCAGAGAAGCAGACCGATGACCACCATGGTTGAATTTGCCCTGCTGCTGATTGTTCCTCTCTTGCAACAACTGACTTAACATGTGGGTGTTAGCATTTGTTGCAGCCATCACCGCTTGCCATGCCTTTGGAGGAGGAGGCGGCGGCGGTGGAGGAGGTGGAGGAGGTGGTGGTGGAGCATCAGCACCGTCGCGACCCGTATTCTGGCGAGTTGGTGGAGCCATGCTGAAGACGGACAACGCGTTAGACCAGAGAGTAACATTGAAGGTAAAGCTTAATCAATAGGCAGAAATATCTGAACAAGAATACTTAGCAATTGCATTCGAACAATAATTAGTAAGAATGCTTCCTCATAGTGACTGCCGACAACATCTGATTAAAGGCCACTCGCAAACCAAGTATGAGCTAGAACTGCTCGGAACAAACGTATGACAGAGATTCCATCCGTGGATATGATCGCACGTGCTCGAGCTTACATTAGCCATCATGTGCAAGGCAGTGCACACGACATACGAAGCGTCCCCGAGTCGTAGCAAGCTACAAGGACTCATAAGACACAACGAGAACCGTTGTAAGACGACCATGAACAAACGGACCCACTGAATGTCGAATCCCAACCTCACATCATGCATCTATAGGAAGATTGCCCTATAAGTCACTACTTGATATCCCACCTACGAACTTCCGAAATATCTGGTCATGCAATCTGGTCCACGGATACAAGGATTAATATATCACTGAACTCCTATAGTAACTCGTCCAGTGTATCACATTCGTCAACACATAACCAGAATCCCGGAACTTCATCTATCACACACCCTCGTAATCACAACGATACTAACTGTGGTGATACATCCGGAACTCTCTGCACCAGTACTGTGGAAGACGGACTCCTCTCGTCACTACTAGTATTGAATAAATTACGAACATCCTCCGATCTGAGATACTAAGAAATCTGAATGAGAGCGATGTGCTCAAGAATCCCGTGGAGCTTAACTCCCCGGAAGAAATCAAGTCACAGAGGAGGCACCAAGACAGAACTCCGTCACATCGACATCATATAGATTCCAAGAATATCCGCGTGATCCTAAGAATAATTTTGAGCGAGAAGAGGAGTAGAATAAAGATTTCCTAAGTCATGAACCTCACCAGAGCATGGAAGAGGAGAAAAAAAGAAACCTACTCTCCGATATAACTAAGAGTCAAATAATTTTGCTAGACTCGACTCGGCCAAGTTCGATCACACAAAGGCTCCAATGGTCGTAAGGCTCTGATTACCAACTTGTAATGACTAAGATGCGGCCCTTTTCTTATTTGGGGGCGAGGCCTCGAAAGGGAAAGGGGCGCATCTACACGTTTCGCAAGCGAGATAATCATAACATTACATAACTGAAAGAGTGACAAGTAGGGCATACACTTGACATCTGATAGGAACATAGTCATATAGTCATACATGCACACTTATTCGGAACATGGTACGGTCCAGCTACAGACAATAAGAAAATAGATAAAGCTATGACATCCCGCATGCTGGCCCCATGATCACGACCACGGCCTCTAGTCCTCCGAATAAGTCACGTACAGTCTGCCGGAGTCCTCATCAAACTCCCACTTCAGCTGGTTGTCATCAGGATCTCCTACACCAGACATACTTGTACTTGTGGGTGTTTGTAGTAAACCGTGAGCCACGGGGACTCAGCAATCGAATGACCTTGGTATTGAATCTAGCCAAGTTATTGGGTAAGGAAGGTTAAGTGGATGGGTTTGCAGCAACCTAAGCATATATGGTGACAACCTTACGATGATCAGAGTAAACATGTGGTGGTCTACGCAAGTCGGTCGATGACTAGATTGATCACTAAGTGATCCTGAATACCAACATTACGTCAAACATAACCCCACTGTGTCCTCGATCAGAGAAGGAGCTCTGAAAGAGACACTCACGGTTACGCACTCAGTTGGCAGTTTTATTAGAATTACTTTAAGTTGTCTAGAACCGGATGTTAACAAAATATCCATATTTTTCACATAACCGGGGGCACGGCTTTTCGAAAGATTAAACCATGCAGGGGTGCTCCAACTTGTCCATCACAAATTACCGTAGGCCGCATAGTAATCCTCTACCACGAAACTCGTGATCTTGTCAGATTCCTTGGAGGAAAACCTCAACTTTGAGGAGACCCAAAGTTTCACTGGAATCCCAATGCGCAAGATATATCGCTAAGGTAAGACAAATCTGGCAAGACCTCCCGACGTGTCGACGATCCTGTTAGGAGCCGCGTATCTCGTTCTCAGGACATGACGGATGAGCAGTACGTATAGTGGCCTGATAGAAATCCCCGAGTTGCCCCGGGTGGCCCCGCAAGTGGCTCTAGTTTGGACCAACACTCATGAGAAGCACTGGGCCGGGTTGTTGATTGAATCCTCGGGGTAGCTATTCCCTATGCATTTTATTATTAAGTTATTAGCATATTAAAACCAAAGTTTGGTCCTGCCAAACAAGCCTTAACACTATACGATTTATCAAGAGGGTCCCCATAACAACCCCAAACGTGTTAGCAGCGCTCAGTTATGGAATAAAACACCGGCAGCCGAAACTAAGGCAGCAACAACGGAACAAATCACCCGGCAAAAGGCTAGGCCTTCCGTTATTTGGCAAGTATATAGGTGCATTAATTAAATAGCAGTTAAACATAATGATATCAAAATGCCAATGTTGTCACATGGACCAGCTCGCACCTACAACTAGCAATGCTATCCATTAGAGGTTGAGCAAGCCTACTTAGCCAAACAATATTTGCTAGGAAAGGGAAGTGTTTGAGGTTTCATGGCAAAGACAGATGGCATATATATCATGTGATAGGCAGCAGGCATGTAACGATGGAAACGTGATTCTAAGCATAACAAAGTTAGAAACGGTGTCAAGGTCACGGTCATCTTGCCTATGATTTCTTCAGACTAGAACTGCTCTTGTTCTTCCTGCACGAACTCTCCAGAATCCACGTACTCGCTCTCCGTTCCTGACGCTACCCAAAGATAAGATAACAGCAAATAAACACCAGCAAAACATAATGCAACAACCAACATGATGCACGTGTGAAGAAGAAGGCATGCACCACTATTCTAGTCACTTTCACATGAATTAGTCGAGTTGTTTATATTTTGGACATAACCTCATGTTAATTTATCTTGACATGCATGAACATGGCATAATCATACGCATCACGAGAAAACGATGAAAAAACATATGAAGAACGTCGTGAACGGAGTCTCGGGTCAACCGGAAACTACAAAACTAGTTACGAAGGCCTACGGGTTCAAAACAGCCACAAACTCAATTAAATGGCACTCACTGGTGTAACCAGGATGCCAAATGACCAAGCACCAAAATAGAAGTTGAATGGTGTTTGAGAACACATAAAACCATCAACCATAGCTCACAGAAGCTTAAAAACCAATTTGACACCAATCTGTTTTTAACAGCAACATAACACTTTGACTACAAGATCTACAACAGCTAAAGCCCTCTAAATAATTCAAACATGACATGAAACTGAAGCCATCGAACTGCATTGCAACCTCTAACAACAAGCTAAGGCAAAGGAATCACAAATCGACAGATATACAACCTCTAACTTGGACAAAATATCACAGATTGGGACTTAGTGAAAATTACAGATTTTCACCAGCTGCTTATGCTCTGAAGCATTTTCGCATCCCCCACAATTATATCTACATGAGGTATCTAGGCATGACATTTAACATAGAGGTAGACAAACATACCAGCAAAGAAACATTAGTTTGTTGCATGGGCTAATTCCCAACAGAGGAGCAAATATGAACAAGACAACACGGGAAGAAAATAACCCCAGATTCCCAGACTTCCTGAAATTCACAGCTTTCCTCAAAACTGTCATTTTCAGTCAAGTGCCCACTTTGACTAGGTGTAATAAGCACATGCAAAATCTTAAGAGCAACGTATTTGCCCCAAGTTGTAGAGGGGTTCGCCCACTACCATTCCATCAAAGAATCAACATCAATAGTTCAAAGCTCGACCTAATATGAAGCTCTAAACAGGGCATGAAAACATAAATTGCAATACTTAGGAAAAAAAATATAAACATGGTGAGAGGGTCGACTGGGCAGTGGCTAACTCTCAAGATGACATGTGGGTCCTCTTGACCCACTGTCATACACACACCTTATTCTACTTATGCTACAGCCACAAACACACAAACACACATACACACATACACAAGGGCATAACAACTAAAAAAAAGGTGCTAGAGGGGGGGTCGAACCCACCACCTCCCTGGTGGAACTAGACTACTCCACCACTAGGCTAGCAACTCAGTGTGGCACTGGAGGGAGCAACAGAGAAGCTAAGATTGCCTCTGCTGATACTGCACAGGAAAACAAATCAAACAACAAAAGGGGGCGCCAGGGGGATTCGAACCCGAGACCACAAGCGAACTAGCACAGCGCACAAACCAGTCGGGCTAGGAGGGGGGGGGTCTGCTACACTGAACCTGTCGCCACCGCATCTACTCGGGAAATCTCTTCATTTCCTCGGAAAACGCAAGCATCCACGGCGGGGAGCCTGGTAAGCCTCGTGCTCGCCCTTTGTGTTCATCATTCCCAAGGGCGCGGGTGAGCTCGTCGTTCTCTCTATCAGGAACGGACCGTCCCTCTTCAACATCCTGTACTGCACGTCTAATGTCCTCGATGGGTAGGGGGTTATCTCTGTGTCTTTGGTTATATATTGCCTTCCCTTCTTCGTGCAACCAGCCCCCATGCCCGTAAAACCAATTTCTTCCCCGTTCAAGCCATCTTAAGGGCTCTGGAGTGATATTTCTTTCCAGAAATGAGGCCTCAAGTGCTTCCCACTTAGCCATGTTACCGCCGTAGCCACCAGGCCCCATAATATGGTGGTACTTCTTCTTACCCGCATTCATCTTATTTATTGAAGACTTTTTCAAGGCGTCCTCTGATTTCTTGCCTTCCCTTCTTCGTACAACAAGCCCCCATGCCCTTAAAACCAGTTTCTTCCCCGTTCGAGCCATCTTAAGGCTCTGGAGTGATATTTTTTTTCCAGAAATGATGCCTCAAGTGCTTCACACTTAGCCATGTTACCGCTGTAGCCACCAGGCCCCATAATATGGTGGTACTTATTCTTACCTGCAATCATCTTATTTATTGCAGACTATTTTAAGGCTTCCTCTGATTTCTTGTTCGCCAAAAATTCGGCCTAGTAGTCTTTTATCTTCTCATAGCCGTGATCGAAATCTGCAGTCTTATCTTTCAAGATAAATTCCTGGTGCAATCTTTTTTTCCAGCCCCTGAATAGATCGGCCATCTTCTTAAGAGCCCACTCCTTGACTTTTTTTCTCTAGGACCTCTTTTCGCCTCTTCATTTCCTCCTCATTTGGCTCCTCGTCATCTGGATCCACCTCTAGCACCGGCAGGGCGAAATGAAGCATGAGCTTTCTCCAAAGGTTTTCTTTGGCTGTTGTGCCTACATATGAGACTCCTTCCTCCCTTGGGTTAATCCATTCTCGAGTGGTGATAGGGATGTGGTCCCTAACAACAACTATGCATGTCTTCACAAACTTCTGCTTTACATCTGTGGGAGAAATCGGTTGCCCGACATTTGAGACTGTTTCGATCCTGTATCTCTCATCGTCATCCAGCTTCTTGGTTGGGCCTTGTTTCATCCGTACTGAAGTTTTGCTCGATCCGGAGGGCTAAAAGAAATAGCGTTAATATATGTATATAGCATAGGATTAATTTATTAATATATTTATGCACCTCAACGGAGCGGTCGGCTTCTCCCTCGTCGGCTTCTTCCTCATTGGAGCCGTCGATTCCGCCCTCGCGCGAGGCGTGGGCATCTACCTCACCGGAGCTTGTACCTCCTATGTTGAGAGACTCATCTCCCTCGCCGGACTCGTTTAGAAACTGATTGGTGGCATCGACATCGCCAACTAAAATATCATCCTCGCGAATGATACCATGCATCACGTCTTCCTAATATTCGTATCTACCGTGTATTGGATCAATAGTATCTACAAATTAATTAAACATAAAAACTAAATTAACTAACAACGAAAACTTCCGCTTATATACACCGAATAATCCACTTAATTAATGCATCATCGAATAATCCACTTAATATTATCGAAGATATAATCTGGAATACATAAGTAATACATCTCTTGTATACAGTAATATATCGAATAATATATAACTGATCAACCAACAAAGAGCGTCGCTGTACTGAGGCGCGGGCGGTGGACACCCAAAGAGCAGGGACCATCACCGGATCATAGCTCGGGTGAGATCCTCAAGAACCTGCGAGGTACTCGAGAACCTAGCATCCAACGCCTCCATGTAGCGGCGGACGTTCTCGTCCTCCTACCTGACACGGCGACGTACCTCCTCCTCGGGGGTTAGCACCCTAGGCACCGAAAGTGCCCCCCGCGACCGACACCGAAGAAACTCTAGGTCGACGACGGGATCCCGGTTCCTCACCAAGATGCGTGCCCCGGAAGGTAACTCCTCCCAGTGCCAGCCCGGCGGAGCCCAGTGTCACAC
Source organism: Hordeum vulgare subsp. vulgare (assembly GCF_904849725.1). NCBI lineage: Eukaryota > Viridiplantae > Streptophyta > Magnoliopsida > Poales > Poaceae > Hordeum > Hordeum vulgare. The sequence continues at coordinate 321,955,117 of NC_058524.1, read as the reverse complement.
ATGATAGCGCCTATCAAGCAGGTGGTCGCCACCGAGTCAACAAGGAGGATGCGATCCGGGCATCGTATGTCCTACTATTTAAATTCTTACTATTTAATAAACTTTCTAACCTTTACATATGGAGTAAAATGAGTGAATATATACTCTAAAATATGTATAATGGATTCTCTTATCCTTTAAGGGATTTAACAAAATGGCGACATTCTGGATGTGTTGAAAATGATCCATATTTTTCCTGATCTCATCTACCCTTCTATATGTCACATTGTCTATTGTCAAAGGATTCAAGAAAACCATGACTTCATCATTACCTAGTAGTAATAGACGCATGATGCTATGAAGCTTTAAAAAGTTGTTTTTTAACGGAATCCCGAATAGGATAAATAGCTTTTTGGTACGGAGTTCAAAAAGAGCCATCCGAATATCGCTATTTGGAAGGACTTTGCTGAACTTCGTCCAAAAAACGAAGCTATCAGGAACTGAGTTACAAAACAACTTTCGAGAGCTTCATAGCGCCATGCGTCTGTTACTACCAGGTAATAATGAAGCCATGTATTTCTTCAATACTTTGACAGACAACGTGATATATAGAAGCTAGCTAGCTAGCTAGGTGACATAGATGAGATCAAAAAAGATTGAATCAACTTGTGCACATACATAATGTGGCATTCTTGATAAATCCAATTCTTATTAAAGAACTAAGAGAATCTATTGTCTACATATATATACTAATTAATAGCAAATACATAACAAACTTTTGCACTAATAACCTACTTAACCTAAACTAACAATAACCTAACCAAAATCTTCTTTTTTGCACTAATAACCTACTTAACCTAAACTAACAATAACACATTTATCACTAAACTAACGAATTAAATAAACCTAATGACCTAAAGTAACTAAATGAACAAAATGACCTAAACTAATTAGCAGAGCCCTAAACTAACCTATTTGACCTAAACTAACACTAAATTAACAGGAGAGCCCTAAACTAAGCTATTTAACACTAACTAACACATATATTTAGCACTAAACCAACTAAATTAACCTAGTTAACATATATATGCAATAAAATGAAAAAGGCAAAAAAAAGAACTTATGATGGGGGAGGGGTGGCGCCGCGGTGGGTTGGGGCGGCGCGGTGGTGGCGCCAGCGATGGGGACGAAGGGCCGGCCAGAGTTGTGGGGGAGGGGGCGCAGGGATGCGTGCGTCGGAGGAAGTCGGGGGCGCGTCGGCGATGGCGTCGGAGGGCAGCCTGCAGGTGGTGATGGTGACGACGACGACGAGCAGCCTGCACGTGGCGACGGCGGCGACGACGACGACGAGGGAAGCCTGGAGGCGTCGGGGGCAGAGGAAGAAGGCGATGGATTCGTGAAAATCGTAACTCCCGCTTATATAGTAGGACCTTTAGTCCCGGGTTGGGGCTAGAAGTGGGACTAAATACCCCCCTTTAGTCCCGGTTCTAGCCCCAACCCGGGGCTAAAGGCCATTTTTCGGCAGGCGGAGAGGCAGGAAGCGAGGGCCTTTAGTCCCGGGTTGGTGCTAGACCCGGGACTAAAGGGGGGGGGGTCTTTAGTCCCGGTTCTAGCCCCAACCCGGGACTAAAGACCTCGGCTCGCTCTGGTGCGGGGCAGGGCAAACTTTAGTCCCACCTCGCCAAGCGAGGAGCGCTCGATGTTGTTTATAAGCACTTCCGCGACAGCTCATTTGAGCTCCTCTCTAAAGCAGGCCTATGGGCCTAACTCTCCTCTCTCTGCTTGTTGGCCCTATTGGGCCCGCTGGCCCACATCCTGGCCCACCTTTCATGTAGGGTTTCTAGTCGTATGCAGGCCGTGATGACCCAATAGGCTGCATTTTTTACTTTAATAATTTTTAGTCCCAGTTTATATTCTAATTCTTTGCTATTAAAGATTTTTTCTCTCTTTTATTTTTGTTTTCTATTAAATATTTTAACAAAAAAAACTTTATGAAGATTCTTTTGAGTTGATATTTTTTATTTTAATAATTTTTAGTTAACAAATAAAACACTTTGATAATTTTAGTTCATTCTTTTTAGTTAATGTTTTATTTGATTCTTTTTAGTTGACATCATAAATTTTCAACAATTTCTAACTTCATTTGATATTTTTTGGGCATTTACTTATTTGTTTTGAGCTAATTGACCCTAAAATTGAAAAGCACTACAAATGAACTCTGAAAATGTTGAAAGTTGGCATGATATCATCATTTGACCCACATAGCATGTTCTAAAAAGTTGAGAGGGTTACGACAAAAACTGGATGGACTTCGTGTTCAAAACAAACAATCTTTTCCGAAGTATCACAGTTTCGAACAAAAACTCATCTGTTACAAAGGGATTTCATTTTTTTTGAACTTATTTGAACTCCATACTTTTTGTGTATTCAAAATGCACCATTCAAAGGCATATCATAAATATTCGACAATTTCTTACTTCATTTGGTATTTTTCGTGCATTTACTTATTTTTTTAGCTAATTTACCCTGAAATTGAAAATCACTACAAATGAACTCTGAAAATGTTCAAAGTTCGCATGGTATCATAATTTCACCCACATAGCATGTGCTATAAAGTTGAGAGGGTTACGGCAAAAACTGGATGCACTTCGTGTACGAAATGGACAATCTCTTTCGAAGTTTAATACATTAGTACACATCACATAAAGTTTAATACATTACATAGATTTATATTTCGATCCCTTGCCTATGATCACTTTGGCCGTAACCATGGAGCATCTTCATTATTTAACAGGATGCTTGGGTCAATTCTCACTATGAAGGACGGAATTTCATCAAACTTATTATAATCTGCAGACATGCCTGTCTCGTCCTCGATCACCATGATGTTTCTTTTCCTTGAAAGAACTATGTGACGCTTTGGCTCATCGTCCAATGTATTCATTTGCTTATTTTTTATTTTTTTTCGGTGTGGAGGACATGTCTTTCACGTAGAAAACCTGAGCCACATCATTGGCTAGCACGAATGGCTCGTCTCTGTAAGCAAGATTCTTGAGATCAACTGTTGTCATTCTGTACAACTGGTCTACATTTACCCCTTCTCCATTCATGTTCACCCAACTACACCGAAACGAAGGGACCTTAAAAGTAGGTCCATAGTCAAGTTCCCATATCTCCTCTATGTAACCATAGTATGTGTCCTTTTTCCCATTCTTGTCTGTCGCATCATAGCGGACACCACTGGTTTGGTTGGTGTTCTTTTTATCTTGGGCGGTCGTGTAAAATACATTCCCGTTTATCTCGTACCCTTGGAAATGTAATACAGTCGAAGAAGGTGACGCGGCCAACAAGTAGAGTTGATCTCCAACAGAGTTGTCATTCATGAGACGTGCTCGCAACCAACTCCGGAAGTATCCATGTGTTTTTCTTCAATCGAGCAGATAGCCTTCCCCGGGAACTCGGAGCGTAAAAAATTCTTGTGTTCCTCGATGTACGAAGCCACAAAGTCGGAACTTTTTAGAACTGTGTAGTGTGCTTGTGTGAAAGAATGCCCATCCCTACATATCACTCCTTTCTTTCCTAGCATGCCTTTTCCACTCAGTCTCCCGTCATGCCACGATTCAGGAACACCAATCGGCTTAAGGTCGGGAAGAAAGTCTACACAGAACCCAATGACCTCCTCTGTTCCATAGCCCTTTGAGATGCTTCCGTCTGGCCTAGCACGGTTATGAACATATTTCTTTAAGACTCCCATGAACCTCTCTAAGGTGAACATATTGTGTAGAAATACAGGACCGAGAATGGAAATCTCGTTGACTAGGTGAACCAGGAGATGCGTCATAATATTGAAGAAGGACGGGGGAACACCAACTCAAAACTGACAAGACATTGGACCACATTCTTTTGTAGCCTTTCCAGATGTTCTTGATCGATTACCTTCTGAGATATTGCATTGAGGAATGCACATAGCTTCACAATGGCTAATCGAACATTTTCCGGTAGAAGCCCCCTCAATACAACCGGAAGCAACTGCGTCATAATCACGTGGCAATCATGAGACTTTAGGTTCTAGAATTTTTTCTCTACCAAATTTATTATTCCCTTTATATTAGACGAGAAGCCAGCGGGGACCTTTATACTTCTCAGGCATTCAAAAAAGATTTCCTTCTCTGCTTTGGTAAGAGCGTAGGTGCTTAAGTATTGACGCTCTTTATCAATCTTCTTGTCGTATGGGTCTTTCATATGTTGCTACTCCTCCCATGCTTCTGCTGTATCTTTTGTCTTGCCATACACGCCCAGGAAGCCTAGCAGGTTCATGCAAAGATTCTTCGTCACGTGCATCACATCGATTGAAGACCGGACCTCTAGGTGTTTCCAATAGTGTAGCTCCCAGAATAAAGATTTCTTTTTCCACATGGGCATGTGTCCGGTAACGTCGTTTTTTGGAACAGATTCACCGCCAGGACCCTTTCCAAATATTACTATTTGATCCAAATCCTTGACCATAGCCAATAACTCATCACTAGTAGGGAGGTTAGGCTTCTTCTGGTGATCTCCCTCATCGTTGAAATGCTTGCCTTTCTTTCTTACGGGATGATTGTTCAGAAGAAATTGATGACACCCCAGGTAGACAACCTTCTTAGATTTTTTCAAATGTGTACCTTTAGTCTTATCTAAACAGTGTGTGCATGCATTGTATCCCTTGTTTGACTATCCTCAAATGTTACTAAGAGCAGGCCAATCATTGATGGTTACGAACAACAATGCTCATAGGTCAAATTCCCGCCGTTTGTGCTCATCCCACACACATACACCTGGTTTGGCCCACAACTGCAAAACTTCATCAACTAATGGCCTTAGGTACACATCAATGTTGTTGCCGGGTTGCTTTGGTCCTTGGATGAGCACATGCATCATAATGAACTTCTGCTTCATGCACAACCAAGGAGGAAGGTTGTCGATACATAGAGTCACGGGCCAGGTGATGTGACTGCGGCTCTGCTCCCCAAAAGGATTCATGTCGTCTGTACTTAGACCAAGCGATAAGTTCCTTGGGTCATCTGCAAAGTCCGGCCACTCCCTCTCCATTTTCCTCCACTACGACCCATCTGCGAGGTGTCTCAACTTCCCATCTTTCCTATGCTCGTCTTTATGCCATCGTATCAACTTGGCATGCTCATTGTTTCTAAACAGACGTTTCAACCGTGGTATTAGAAGAGCATACCACATAACCTTAGCAGGAACCTTCTTCCTGGGGGGGGGGGGTGCTCGTCATCGCCCTCAACATCACGAGGGTCATCCTGTCTGATCTTGTACCAACATGCAGTGCATACCGGGCATTTGTCCATATTCTCGTAATTCTCACAGCGGTACAGGATGCAGTCAGTAATGCATGCATGTATTTTCTGCACATCTAATCCAAGAGGGCAGATAGCCTTCTTTGCTTCGTACGTAGTCTCAGGCAATTCATTATCCTTTGGAAGCTTCGCTTCAATATTTTTAGTAGCTTATCAAATCCCTTGTCAGATAAACCAATTTCTACCTTCCATTTCAATAGTTCCAGTGTGGTACCGACCTTTGTGCTCCATCTTCGCAATTTGGGTACAACAAATTTTTATGATCCTTTAGCATGGCCTCCAACTTCAGCTTCTCCTTGTTTGTATCGCATTGTCTCTTTGCATCAGAAATGACCCAACCAAGAGCATCAGTGGGCTCATCTGATGTCGGTTGTTCTTCACCTCCTTCTTCTTCATTGTCTTCCATTGTAGTATCACCGTATTCTTCAGTGAACATAGGCTAGTTGTCATCATCATCTTGTTCTTCATTATCTTCCATCATAACCCCTCTTTCTCCGTGCATGGTCCAACAAATATATGTGGGCATGAAACCTCTCCGAAGCACGTGGCCTTGAATGGTTTTCGAGCTAGAGTACTCCTTCACGTTTTGACAGTCAACACATGGACAAGGCACAATTGTATCCACTTTGTTTGCCTCAGCCCCATCGATAAATTTATGCAGGCGTGCAACAAATACGGTTCCACGTCGTTCGTCGTACATCCATCACTTCCGTGCATCGATCTGCATCATACATGAATAGTAAAATGACCACCTTACATGGACACATGCAATATTTTGTATCAATTACAGATGAAAAGGATAAGGTTGCTAACTTAAGTGTGACTCGGGCATTAGTCCCAGTTCATAATGTACTCTGAAGTGTGTCGGTCACCGTACATCCATTAGCGGTTCATCGATATGCTGAAATTAAGTATATCAAAAAACCATTGCAGAACATCATGAATAGAGTAATGACCAAATTAATACAAGTTCATAATCACATTAAACCCAAAGCACATTAGTGATCAAATGTTATTATTGCAAAAATAATTACATAAAGTTCTCTCATAAAACAACATACAACTATGTAAAACATTTAAATGCAACAACAAATGCGATCAAAATCGCAACTAAGCTAACAATTGACCCAACAACATAATGATATCAAGCCTCTTTATCAATGGCATATTTTCTAATATTCCTAATGTTCAAGCGCATTTCATCCATCTTCAAGCGCATTGCATCCATCTTCAAACGCATTGTACCCATCTTCATCTTGCGATCATCGTCGACATCGACAACATGCAACCCTAGTTCCATATTCTTCTCCTCAATTTTTTTCAATTTTTTCTTCAAGTAATTGTTTTCTTTTTCAACCAAATTTAACTTCTCGACAAGAATTTCCATGTGGGTTGGAATTTCCGGTTCACATACCTCCTAGGTTATAAAATATATGTCACGTTGGTCATCATAATTGTCATAAACACTAAGTAAAACAAATAGTTATAAAAGATAATATATACCACATACGAATCATAGACAGGACGAGGGCTGACGGAGGCGGATACCAAAACCATCGCACTATATAATAACAAAAAACAATGAAAGTAAGTAATTTATACAAGTATCTATCTAAATCATAGAAGTAAGAATTTTTGTTCTTTTAAAAAGAAGATAAGAACAAGAGACTCACCACGGTGGTGCTCGCGAAGAGATCGCCGCGGGCGATCGACAACGGTGAGGACGGGCACGGGACGACACCTCTACATATGTGCAGACTCTAAGAAGTTAATTTGAGCTTAAATTTTGCATCTAAATCAAAATAACTCCCACATACACTCCTACACTAAAATCCACAAACCACTCTACTTCTAAAGCATTTGAAATGAGCTAAACAAGCAGTGAGATATGAAAGGATGAAGTAGCTAACATTTTAGAACACTTGTTTAGTTGGTGCACGGTCAAACCTAGACAAATATTGAGGAAAATGGAGCTTGGAGGTCGAGCTTGAAGAGAAGAAAGATTAAGTAATGTGGTTCGGGCATTTCATCGAACACCTCATGTGCATGAAATAGAAGGGTGGCAAGAGCATGACATGCACACCTCAACAGCCAAAAAACAAAGGAGAGGGTGGACAGGGGCGAGGGTATATATAGGCAAAACTTTAGTCTCGGTTTTTGTCTAAAACCGGGACTAATAGCCTACCATTTAGTTCCGGTTTTTGCTCCGAACCAGGACTAATGCTCCGCGACACGCCACGTGGCAATCGTTGGATCTTTAGTCCCGGTTTTTGCCTCGAACCGGGACTAGTGAGATGAATCCAACCGGGACCAATGTCCTGGCAAACCGAACTGGGACCAATGTCTGACATTGGTCCCGGTTTTACTTTAACCCGGGGTTAATGTGGTTTTGTGCTCCAGCCGAAAACCTGTTTTTCTACTAGTGAAATGGAAAGTTTCAGCCTCTAAAAAAGTACACTTCGGTTAGCTTATTTGGACGGAAGTGCCGATCAGATTTTTATGGACAGTTTTGATCCGAATAGCAAGAAAAAGTGAATTATTGAGTGGTTGCACGTGACCTGGTTGGATAGAGGAAAATATATATATACGGAAGAGTGAGGACTGCTTGGAAGGTTTGGAAGGACCCGTGCGTGCAGTTTTTTTTTTTTGGGTACAATTTGGGTCGCTATTACGGAAAAACTAATTAAGGTAAGTTTGCCATGGATTTTAAGATGTGACTATTTTTTTTGGTTGGAAAGGTTAAAAAAAGAGTGCCTCAGCTATTATTTTTCTTGGGGACTTCAGCTTGATTTGTGTGAGTATGACCGATTCATGGATGATATTTTGTTTCACTTCTACGTTCATTTTCGTTGATTGACTGCTGGTGTGCGTGAAAATGTACGTGTCTTAGCCTCGCGTCTCTAGCACGGTCTAGCCTAGGACCAACATTTGACTTTTTTGAGCAAATTGTTAGCTTGCATCTATTAACGTGGTTGTTGTATTTTTTCCACATAAATAACGCTAATCCAGCTTCATATATTTTTACATTCTGTATACGTATGTTCACCTCGCAATCGCTTTACCAACTTTTGGAGTTGTTTGACACTGCTGGTTGTCTGTAACCACCTGCTGCATGGTAAGAACTTGTAAGACATCGATATTAAGGACAGTAAAATCAAACTCCTTTCCTCCACTCTCACGCCATCAGTGCTCATGAGCGTTTGTTTTTTGCGATCGGGATGTGTTGGCCGTCCGATTTATGTCTAATTACAGTCTCCTTTCCGCCTGGGCCGTGAAGCTTTTCTTTACGAACGAATGAGTTATGTTGTGGCGCTGTCCTTGAGGGCCGCTACTCCCGTGGCCGAATCCGAGTAATCTGGTTGCTCGAGACTTTTTTTTGGCACAGAGGGCTTGATGCGCGTGGGTGATCGATGCTTTGGACTGAGAGGACGAATGGATTGTTCGCTGACAAGGAGGAGGCGAGACGATGCAAACGGAGAGGCGACACGGCCGCGGACAAGCTTTGTGCGGTAGGTCTGGTCAGGACCTCCGGACCACGTGCCGTTGCACATCCACACCAACCATTGCCTGGCTGTTCCGCTGTTCCCACAGCGAAACTGCTCCGCTAGGGTTTGATGGCAACAATCACATTCAGTTTCTATTCAGGCATTCATGGCGGATGATGTGCGCCGCTTGCCAACGGTGATTAATGGATGTCTTTTTGTTTTATCGCCGTTCTGCTGCCTCAGTACAGGTACGTGTATATATAGTTCTTCCACTACCGCTCTCAACTCACCCTTTTCACTCTAGCGATAGGACATCCATGAGCATGGTGCTTTGCTAGGTTCCCTTTATATCTTACTTTTTTCCCATTCATATACTATTCGTTCTTCCACCCACCGATTATGTTGTGCTAATATTCTCCTGATTAAAATTTTGTACAGGTATTGTTCATACTGAAATTGAGTCGGGCAAATCTTGGATATTGATTCTCGATTTTTTTTATCTCTGGAATTCTTGAGCCGATAATATCCAATGGTTCTTGGTCAGGTAATAACAATTATTCCATAATCGCTTCAATCGATCTCCGTACTCTGCCCGTTCGTCTACGTCCACCCCCAACACCGTTATTCTTGGAAACTCCAACGGTGGCAGTGGTGCCTGTATGCGTCCTTCAATGTCTATAAGCACATCTGCGGCACGAGGACGACCGATCCTTCTGTTGTGGTCGCTGCAATGTGTACCACAAAAGTTAGGTGGTGCTGAATTGGTTAAATAAATTGTCTCTGGCATAGTGTAGCGAAAAGTTCTACACTTGATAAAGCTATAAATATTTTTCTTAATCTATACTGTTTAATTCATTAAATTACCTTTCTCATAGGGATATCAAAAAAGCAATTATATTTGTAGATCATAATGGTGATATCAAAGGAGCAATTATACTATACCATGTCAGCGATATGACATTTCTTATATTTTTATAGTCATTATTTTATTTAATATGTATGATATCATGCATATGTCATTTACTGAACATACATATCTATCAAGTTCTTTAGAGTTAGATCCTATGGGGTGGAGCAAGGCTACTGATGGTTTTTCATGTATTCCCCCTTGTAATTTGAATATAAAATAATGTCTATACATTTTTCAGGTTATCAAATTAGAAAAAAATTATATACCTAATAGTTCAGATTTTTTTTTGTTTGTACGAAAACTCTGCTTGCAGCATGATCCTACTGCGTGTCGAACTGCTCCTACATTTAGAGCATCCTTGGGTCAAAGACCATGCTTTACTTAGGGACTTCAGGTCTGGTATTACTAGGGGTATCTATCAGCCTAAAACCGTAGCAACAAAAAATGTGTTGGCCCTATGGTTGTATTTCAAGTAAAGACAAGTATGGAGTTGTCATCTTATTGGAAACTGATCACCTCTATGGGTTACAAATTGTAGGATGAGAAACTTAGTAGGAGCATCAACATTTTTTAGCTTCGACTTGCAGGGACTCCTATGTATATTATCTTTTACTCCTTTTGCTAAAAAAGTGATATATTACATCCCTTACATTATCTACAGAATATATTAATCTGGTTTGTTTGTAGCACATCGAATTCAAGTATGAAGATGTCTCTACTCATGTTGCCATGTTCTAGCTTGTTGCTGTAGTACATGCACTCAAACCGGTTTTTCATGCCATCACCTCATCCGATCCAGCATATTCGGCAGGAGCGGCCAACTACAGCCTGTATCATACACGACCAAGAAACTGTCTGACAGATCCATGGCTTGAAATATCTCAGCAGAAAGAACAAAGAGTATAAATGGTTTCTATGTTGAAAGAAAAGATATTCCATAATGATGTTATAACTAGAGGACAATTAATGAGTCTCTTTTCTGCATCTTCGTCTTTGGATGTAGCTACCTCGTCTTGTACAATTTCACAGAATGAGTTGTACAATTTTTAACCAATAATCCTCATATATTTTGAGGCATCTAATTCACTTTTATATATATCCTTAGAATAATTCAATGTTTATAATTTTTTTAAATAAATAGGCGCCGCAACGCGCGCCATCAACGATCTAGTTTGTTTTATTGTGAACGTTTGCCACCACATCGTAGTAGTTCTTAGGAATATTATTTTTGTATTCCGTTTCTTCTTTATACTAATCATGACAGGATGCAGTGTTGTCTGTGCATGTACTTCTTTGGTCGTGGGTGACGTGCCACCACATAAGAAGAAACAACAACAATTACATGAGGTGCAAAGAGATCCAAATATAGATGATGAGTTTAAAGTTTCCATGCCACCCTTTAATGGCCGAGAGAATTCCTTATTTGGCCCTTCCTAAAAATTTGGTTTCCTTTTTGGTCCTAGTAAAAAAAATCTTGTTTTGACACTCAAATTTCATTTTGTTCCGTCTATGACACTTTTGTCAGTTTTGGTAACTAACATCGTAAAATGCAACGTGAAAAGTCCACTTTACCCTGATGTATTTTATACCAAAATTATGAACTCGAAGTACTCACTAGAACGCTAGATGTATATTAATACATATGTACCAAAAGATAAGACAGTTTTAGGCTAATACTTTATATTTAGCAAATGCAACACATATATGAAAATAGAATATTGACAATCCAAATACCTCACTAGATGAAAATTATATGGATACCTATTCACCAATTTAGTAGATGAATGTAAATGGTTAGTCTTTCAACAATGGGAAGGAGCTAGAATAAATGCACCACATGATCAAAACTAGAGATAGAGAAAACGGAAAAACATACATGCATACACAATTTCAGTTGATTGGGGCCGCTCGTCCTCGCGGTCTGGCCGTTGTCGGATATTAGTCACAACCTCGCCTCGCCAGAGAACGGCTGCAACCTGTTGATTGCGCTAGTGCCCAATGTGCACCTCTGTCCTACTATCATGCCTTCTGCTACCTCTATGACGCAGAACGACCCACAAACAAGCATACACATGGGCGCAAGGTGTTTTTTGAGAATTCAGTCACAAGGGTTCTTCAATAATCCATTATGTGCAGATTTTTGACACGAAGATCATGATCGATGTGCAGGGAATTGATGGGAACGACTCACCAGGAAGTCGTGGCTCAGTTCCAAACTCAGAAATTGTATCAAACTAATACTATATGTATGTATTTGCATCGGACTTTAGGTATGGCATGCACCAAACCTGGCTAGATCACCGGCTTCGCCACGGCGGAGAAGGTCACCCGTGCCACCAACAAACCTTCGGCGCCACACGGTTGTGTACCTCCGACGCCGCGACTTGGCCCTGTAGAGCGCTGCCATTCAACATTCCATCTATATTAGCATCGTCTGCGTCCTCCTCCATGCCTCGCACCGCCATTGTGAGCCTTGCACCGCACGGTAGGCCTAGGGCTCGGTGAGAAGGAAGGGCGATCAAGAGAGAAGTGAATTAGGAGAGGATGTGTACCGTTCGATCAAACTAGTTTTTTTGCTTTTTTGAACGCGCTAGAGGAGGGGTAAATTAGACTTTTCAAGTCGCATTTGACGGCGTTAACTGCAAAAAGTGACCGAAGTGTCATGAAAGGAAAAAAATGAAGTTTTGGTGTCAAAAATGAAAAAATATATTACTTGGGCAAATAGGGAACCAAATTTTAAGAACGGGACAAATTAGGAATTCTCTCGTAATGGCCTTGTTGACCTGCTTTATATATTGAATGGGAGTTTGAAATAAATGATATATTTCCTTCCCATAATTTTGGTTAACATACGAAAGTTAAGTTCAGAGTTGGTTCTTTCACGCTTAAGTTTGGTGGAGCGAATATTGTCGGTTACACCATGATTAAATACTCCCTACTTGGGAAGATTTGAAATTAGCCATGAGACACACATTCATTCCTGCTTATTATATCGTAACTTGATTAAAAAGTTACAATATTTAAAACAAGGTAGTGACACCGTAACAAAATATTATGATCATTTACAAACGACCTTGTTGAACTTCTTGTGAGAAGAAAGTGAGGAAGATTTTATGGATAGATTTTGGGGAGGATTAAATCATGATATTTAGAAGATACTAATTGGTGAATAGTTTTATCATATGGGTCATTTGTTTTGTCTTGATTGCAAAGCTGAACAAGACATAAAACGACGTGTTGGCGACAGGGAGAACGAGTACAAGGTGTACATTGCAAGAGTTGATATGATTCTTTCAACTCCTAGGCGTACTATGACATCCACATCAATTATTGTGAGGACTACATCACCTTCACAATGTGACACGTCACCATCGAGGGTGCCTACATCATCGAAGTTGATCATATACGTTAATGACAAAGGTACTGATCATCCACCTCCACATGAGTATGATGAATTCCTTATAAATTTAAATGCAACATGTGAAGAGCTACGCATTACTTTGATTACACCACCTATTATAGAGGACTATATTGATGATTTGACTTTGACATGTGATCAAACAACTGCAATATCAAGAATTTTAAGTGGACGCGTTGAATTTATTGTTGATGGAAAGAACGTTGTGTATCAGGGAATAAGCCAGCTTTGTATCAAAAACTTCTAAAAATAATTGTGCCAATGTTTAATCATTTTGATATGACCTCTAATATTGGTGATGATTCTATGTAAAATGACTTGTTGCATGTTTGATTATTTAAGCACATTGTAGCATCTAAATTGGAAACAATGAAAAAGTATTCAACAATGTTAGGATGGTTTAATGATCCAAATTGCCAACCTTTTGATATGAATAAGAGCTTCACTTTTATGTGCAAACTAAGTTGCAATATATTCATGCCTTTGACTTCTTGGGATGATTTTTTGCCTTTATATTTCATGACATTTGAAAAGTGCGTATATATATGTCTCACATGTGCCACAACTGAGATCAATAAAAATGGACGAAATATACATATACAATGTATGCACCTTGTCCCTTTTGTTAGCAATATTTTAGTTTAGGCAACGCCGAGGACAACTTTGTTTTCAACAAGAGCAGGATGATAAGGACATGTGTACCTTGTATACTACCGAAAATAGTGCATACTTGCATATTTGTGAGGTGATTTCAGATAATAATTATGCAATAATTTATTGATGTTATTCGAACAAAACTACTTCACCTATTTTTATGACACGCCTAGATGCAGAATTGTCAAACTCTTGTACGAACCACCTGTGAAGATAAAGGAATGGGAAATGGTTAGGTGATGTTCAAGAAGTCCTCTCACATCAAAGGAAAATATTATGTGTTGTTCAAAAAGTCCTCTCACGTCACTTTTTGCACCAGAGAAGATAGAAACCAAGTCCCCCACGTTTTGGACTAATATTCGGACTACATACAAATACGTGTGTCAAAACATCAATGAATTTTGCATCTAGACTCACAATTGGGTAATTTGTTTTGTGTTGGATTGTAGATTTCATGTACTTTCCAAACCAATTGGATTCACCTTCAAATTCATCCGGAGCATGGAGATATTGACGAAACAATGTGATGCTATGTCACAATCCAAGTCATACTACAAGTCCAAAGGTGTTGCATCTCCCCACGTGGTCCATGAGCCTTGTACGCCCTAGGTTTAGTTCTAGGTTGTCTTGGGACATCCTCCCACCTCCTTGGAAGCAACGCCATGCTCCTATATAAGTAGACCACTCTAGCATCTTTTTTGTTTGGTGTTTGTTTAGTTTAAAGTTATCATTCCAACTTCGTGTATTTTGTTTGTATCCAACGACCAAACCAAGACCACTTTTGGATCCCCAACTTTATCAATACTTCATATATGTTCACAATATTCGAATTGCTTTTATCATATTCTTTCTTGCTCTTCGATTGGTTGCAGGAATAGACCTTCGTGGTCTGGTTGATCATGCTACGGCGTGGACAATAGCCTCTTGGAGATTGGTTTAGCAATTTCTAAGGTGGAACATCATGCACTTTAGTTGAATCATCAAAGCCGTCTCCATCAAATAGATAGTTATCATCACATGCAAAGATCAGGACCCTCGCCTCTATCATACAATCCTTAGGGCGCCATTTAGACTTGGGTTTTGTTTAGACTAAAAGTTCACCATAGCTGCAACTTCTCGTCTTTCGTTTGTAGTCTACGACCAGACCAAGACGTCATAAAACCCCATTTTCATCAGTGAAGTTATCCTCTTATATTACCAATATCGAGATTGCAATTTTAGTTTCTTGCTTGTTCTTCGTCTGCGTGCAGGAAACAAACCCTTGTGGTGAGGTTGATCGTGCTCTGGCATGGTCAATAATATCTCAGAGCTGATTTAGTTATTACTAAGGCACGACATCATCACACGTTCGTAGTCGGATCATCAAACTCTACTCCATCGAAAACTATAGTCACATCTCATCGAAAGACGAGACACCTTTGCCTCTATCAGACTTTGCGTCTAGTCTTTTCGAGTTTTTGTTTTTTCACAAGTTGTCGTGCCGTCGCCGCACCATCTTCATCGATGACGTATACCACCACCACACCGGATACATCATTGCCGCCATATACGACCACACTAGAGACATCACCGCTGTCATATACCACTACATCATATATTCCACGAATTCAAGTCCATGTATTGGTGAGGAGCATCCCATGATCATCCCGATGGATACGACACCAACACCTCAATCTACAAGTGGACCCATGATGAGAGGCTGTACTCATGCCATTGAAAACCAACTGACGTCTCTCTTTGCTCACCTATCGTTTGATCCACTCAAGACGAGGTCGCTACCTCAAGCGGAGACCCTCTGCATACTCGGAAGGAGGTCATGGACCAATCACGAAGGAGCACGAAGAAAAACAAGAGTAAGCTGAACGCCCCAGTGGCCGGACGGTCGAGCCCGATCAAACATCCGAGCTCGTCCGAACCACCGACGCGTGGAGCTGCCCGAGTTCTCCCTTGACAGCGTCCGGATGGCTGACACCGCTTGGACGTCTGGCCTCGCCCCGACCGAACCAACTGCCCCGACCGAACCGACACGCCGAGCGACCGAGCCTCGAATGATTGATGCGCCCGAGAAATCAGACACCCCCACTCGTGAACTAGAGTCGTCGAATGACCGGACCCGACCGGACGTCCAAGCCCCTCTGAGCCTCCGAACGTCTGACTCCTCTTGGAGGATCAAGCCCTGTCTGCGCAAAGTTCATTGGGCCACGGTCCATGTACTCCTCTATTTTTCCCTGGGCTGTAAATAGACCCATTCCTCCTCCTTTCTAGGGTTAGCTTTGATTTGATAGACTATTGTTGAGCTTAGCTCCATGTACTATCTTTCCTCCCCATGGAGAAGTCCTCCATGTGAGAAGATCCATACTGGTGACAATGCCTCTATCTAGGTAAGATCCCCTCCTGGATACAAGGACCCTCCCATACGGAAGACTATTGTTACGTGTATCCCTTAGTTGACTTTGGATCCTGCATGCCCATGTGTTTATGTGGATCTAGTGGCTCTGTGATTTGCGCATTGTTGTTGAGTTCTTGTGTTTCTCATGATTTTCCCTCTCTTTCCCCCTCCAAGTGTGAAAAGAGCAACCACTGCGGTTGTGCCCCATATCATATTGGTATCATGATCCAGGTTGATTCACACCTTGGAGTCGAATCCCCCACTTTCTAGCGAATTTTTGCTTTGATTTCACCTAATTTCGGAAATTCCCATAAAAATAACCAAACCAAAATTTCTTCGATTCGTTGGATTTGAAGATTTTTTATTTATTTGGATCCATAGATTTTATGGTGGACAAGTGGATCTACCTTTTCCCCGTCATCCCCACATTTTCACTGGTCAAATCACCCAAATTTTGTGAATTCAACAAATTCAGCTTGGACTTCATCTGCTGGCCAGTCCTCACGTTTCGGACTATCGATCCACCCGGAGGTCCGGACAACGTTGGAAGACCGAGACCGTCGGACGTACAAGACAGTCTGTCGACCGAGCCACCCGGACGTCCGGACAACCTTGTCCAAACTGAATTTTCTCCGTGAAATTTTTTGTTTTCCCACCATTTTTTACGCATTTTCCACTACCATTTCTTGTGCAACCCATTTGCATTTGAGATTTCGAGTCGGGAGCCCCACCACTTCCTAAGGTGTTTCGGCTAATTAGGAGTGGTTCAACACCAACATCGCCGGCCATCATCGCCCCAGATCATCGCAAACCACCTCTCCATGAATACCTCACCAAAAGCAAGGACGGTAACCATGACGGCACTCTTGACCTATAACCTTGCCATTGCATTGTTACCACGAGCCTACTTGCGTATCTTTCCTATCGAGACTAGCCATCGAGTATTGGGGGCCACGCTAGTTGTGCATATTAGTGATACATATGTCGCATCGCTTCAATTGCATGCAAAGACCATATATTTCATATTGTGTTTGTCATACTAGTATCTTTTGTGTTTCAATATTACCAACATACATAATCGCTATCTTGTTGTGCATGTCCCTCCTAGTGGCAATACAAAATATCATCGCCAAAACAAAGAAAAGCACCGATTTTAAGCAAGTGCAAAGAGCAATAGCATCGCCAAATTGCATCACATTGATATCATATCCTATCATACTTGATCATGTTGGATCACTTGAGCGAGAGACGATGTGCCTCATACATATAGCAAAAGTCATGATTAGGAAGTCCACACGTTTTGTTTCTTATAGGTTGTGCACAAGTTCGTATCATGCCCATTTGAGCAATCGTGCTAGTGTCTCTCTAGTGTGCAATGCTGGCGTTTTCATGGAAACCTACATTTTGTGCTCATATTTTTGTTGCATGACCCCACTTTTCTATCCGTGTATGTGATTCCGTGTACACTCATTACTATTGATCCACCTTGTCTTACTTGCAAATTTGCAAATTTCTTTCAAAATTTTTGAATCGCGTCTTCGAATTGCTTGAATTATGTGCCACCATCCTAACCAAGCTACTCCATAAGATTTATTTGTGTAGGTGTGATAAGGACAATCTTAGGTAACAATTCTATTATTTCCATAATTGCACATTGGGTGATCTAGATTCTTTTTCAACTTTTGGATCACTAATTGATATCGCCTTCTCACTTTTCCACTTATATTAACCTGAGTGCTATGGATAGGACTACCATGTTGAACCCGACTTTCGAGGAGCACGACGACGATAAGAACAAGTACATCACCAAACTATACTTCTTCGGAGCCCAAAGAGGAATGCACAAAGAACAAGACGCTATGAATAACCGCATCGAGCAACTCGCCACTGACTTGGGTGAATTTGAGTTGTGCGCGAGGGACTATCTCGATGACAAGCTCTCAAGCCACATGGACGAGATCCGTGCATTGGTGGCGAACCACGCGTCCCCAACCTCTACTTCATCGCGGTGGCGTCTCTCAAGACAGAAATTCGATGAGTACTCTTCCGGTGCAAGTCCAGCATGAGCTCAACATCATCAATGTGACGACTGTCACCACAACCAAGATTCGGACAATCCTTTCCATGACAATGAATCACAAGTTTGACTTCACAAGCGTGATCGATGCCATCGGCAAGAACAAGAAGGTTTGGAGAAATCATGCATTCAACAACACTATGAAGACGAACGACGACGTGAAGAACAAGTGCTTTAAGCTCAACATGCTCCCCAAGAAGCAACATGCGCTATGCAAGAACGCAATCGCCAATCGCGAGAAGAAAAAGAAGCACTCTGGCGTGAACGTCAAGACAAACCGCTCACCAAGAGGAGCACCATGAACTACGACACCATGCAAGAGGACCTCGCCAACGACCTCAAGAAAATCACGATGAGCCAATGGATTACCAAGCTCCAAGCCAAGAAAAACAATGTAAAGTCGACAATGACATTGAAGACCCCCCCCCCCCCCGCCAAGACAAGGTCATCGCTGAAATAATAACCATGAAGAGCATCACCTCTGCAATCTAAAATTCACCAGACCTAAGTTCTCCGGAAGCAATGACCCCGAAGATTATCTTTCGTGGGCAATCAAAGTTGATAAGATCTTCCATCCTCACAACTTTGATGAAGAGACTAATATTTCCATGGCTTCAGTTGACTTCCAAGATTATGTTCTCATTTGGTGGGAACAAGTCATCGAGCGAAGACGAGAAAAGGGTGATCCTCCTATGACCACGTGGGCCCAAATGAAGGATCTCATGATAGCTCGCTGCGTGCCTACTCACTATAATCGTTACCTCTTCAAGAAGCTACAACTACTCAAGCAAGGCACCAAGTAGGTAGAAGAATACTACCAAGAGATCAAAATGGCCATGATCCGAGGGAGTGTCAAGGAAGATGAGGAGAAAACAATGGTATGTTTCTTGAACGATCTCAACTACCAAGTCAAGTAAATTGTGGATTTCCAATCCTATGACAACCTACTCTAGTTAGTGCATCAAGCATCAAAAGCGGAACGTCAAGTGCCAGATGACTACAAGTCCTCCAAGTTCGCTTCCAAGACCTATGGCTCAAGTGCACAGAGTTCTACAACTACGACACCTTCAACTACAAATCCTTTTACTACAACCGGCAAGAAGTCAAGCTACAAGGACAAGACGACTTCGTCAAGCCGCACTGACGAGCCACATGCAGGGAAACTTGCACGTGTGGTTCTGGCCGGGCTTTCCTTCGGTATCTAATAACCTTGCTTCTGCTCGCCGCTGGCGCACCTCTCCTACAACAAGAAACTACAAGCCAAGAGCGCCATCCTCTACTCAAACACCATATGGCACCGCTAAAACAAGCTCCATCAAGTGCTTCACGTGCCAAGGCCGCAGCCCCAAGACATTCGAATGTCCTACAAGATGCACGATGATCCTACAAGATGACGGCTCCTATGACTCTATGAGAGAAGATGAGATGGGTGCACTGGAACATGTGGCTATGCACCCACAAGTCAATCAAGATGAACATGCGCAAATCTATTGCGACAAATATTTGAGGCCCTCTCTCATTGTTTCAAAGGTGTTGACTCTTCAACAACAACAAGACGAGCATAAACGTTGCCACATCTTCCACACCAAGTTGGGCATTCAAGGAAATTTTGTCGAGGTCATCATCGAAGGCGGAAGTTTGCTCCAAGCTACAATTGGTCAAGCATAAGCATCTACGCCCCTACAAGGTACAATGGCTTAGTGACTCCGGCACACTCCAAATCAAACACACCATGCAAGTATCCTTCAGTATTGGCACTTATGAAGATACGTTGGAGTGTGATGTCGGTCCCATGTCTGTTTGCCATCTCCTCCTTGGAATACCTTGGCAATTAGACCATGACGTCATTCACAATGCTGGACAAAACAATATAGCTTCAAGATGAAGGGCAAGGAATATGTGCTTTGACCAATGACTCCACGTCAAGTCACCGCCGACAAACAAAATATATCTCATCATCAAGACAAAAGCTAGAGAGCCACCCACCTAAAAGAGAGTGAGCCCCACAAGCCAAAATTGAGTGAATCCATGATGAGAGACAAGAGAGATATAGTTCTTTTAGCCACCAAATAGACTTGATAGATGTGAGTGAGAGCCTATCAACTGTTCTTCACTTTGAACTTGTGTGCAAAGGTGAGATCATAGAGACTAACGCTTCACGACAACTACATCTTGTGTTGTCTCGTCTATTGCAGGAATTTCAAGATGTCTTTCTCGACGAGATACCTCCAGGACTACCACCAAAACGAGGGATCAAACATCGCATCGACTTCATACCCGGAGCACCGCTTCCTAACGAGGCACCATATCAAAACAACGCCGAAGAAACTAAGGAGATAGAAAGGCAAGTCCAAAAACTCCTAGATAATGGGCATGTGCGCGAGAGCCTAAGTCCTTGTGCGGTTCCGGTAATTCTTGTTCCTAAAAAAGATGATAGTATGTGCATCTGTTGGGATTTCCACCCCATAAATGCTATCACCTTTCATTATAGACATGATATACCTCCCCTTGATGACATGCTAGATGAACTTAGTCGTGCCACTATATTTTCTAAAATTGATATGAAATGTGGTTATTACCAAATACGCATACAAGAAGGTGATGAGTAGAAAACGTTGTTTAGAACTAAATTTGGTCTGTATGAATGGTTAGTGATGCCTATGGGCTTATCCTAAGCACCAAGTACTTTCATGCATGTGTGTCATGCATTATGTGTTACGCCATCTCATTGGTGATTGTGTTGTGGTCTACTTTGATGACATTCTTATTTTTAGCAACAATCTAGA
Source organism: Hordeum vulgare subsp. vulgare (assembly GCF_904849725.1). Lineage (NCBI taxonomy): Eukaryota > Viridiplantae > Streptophyta > Magnoliopsida > Poales > Poaceae > Hordeum > Hordeum vulgare. The sequence goes on along the minus strand of NC_058524.1, from coordinate 321,934,062 downwards.
GGAGCATGCTAAACATGTTAGGAACGTATTGCAAGTTCTTAGGAATGTAAAACTTCATGCAAAAATGGAAAAATGACCTTTTGGTGTTAACGAGATTATTTTTCTTGGATTTTTAGTATCTTCTAAAGGTGTGCAAGTTGATGAAACAAAAATTGATGCTAGTAAACTTGGACCAAGCCCATGAATTTGCAAAAAGTGCGTAGATTCCTTGGCACCATTGCCTCTCCTGTACATGCTTTGAGCTAGAAAAATGCACCCTTTGTTTGGGGACCATCGCAAGACACCGCTTTTCTTGATCTTAAAAACTTGCTTACTCACGCAACCTAACTTGCCTTATCCAACTTTGATAAAAAAAATTGAAGTGCATTGTGACGGTAGTGCTAGCGGCATAGGTGGTGTATTCATCCAAGATAAACACCCAATTGCTTATTTCAGTGAAAAACTTTCTGGCGCACAACTTAACTATCCCATCTATGACAAAGAATTGTATGCTTTAGTGAGAGTCTTGCATGTTTGGGAACATTATTTACGACCTTATGAATTTGTCATCCATACCGACCATGAAACATTGAAATACCTTAAGGGTCAAACTAAGTTCAAGAAACGACATGCTATATGGAGTGAATTCATTTAGCCGTTTCCTTGTTATCTAATATTCTAATGGTAAAGAGAATGTTAAATATTTATATGAGCATGGTCGTTATGCAACTCGAATATAATGTGATTGGATTTGAGCATATTAAAGATTTATATGAGCATGATACTTCCTTTGCGACCCCATATGCTAAATTCCATGAGAACCCTTGTTGGGAAAATATTACATGAAAGATGGATATCTTATGTGTGCTAATAAATTATGCATTCCCGAGTCTTCTCTTCATTTACTGTTTTTACAAGAAGCTCGTGGTGGGGGACTAATGGGTCACTTTGGACGTGAAAAGACTTATGCCACACTCTCCAACAAGTACTTTTGGACAAAGATGTTTCATGATATTGCATGCTTCACCAACCGATGTTCTACATGCCATAGAGTTAAGTCAAAAGCTCAACCCTATGGCCTTTACATGCCTCTCCCTATATGTTTTCAATCTTGGGAATATATAAGCATTTACTTTATGCTATGTTTGCCTAGAACAAAGAATGGTCATGATTCCGTGTTTTCTATTGTGGACCGTTTTCCAAGATGGTGCACTTCATTCCACTCCACAAGATAGACGATGCATGACACGTTGCGAATCTCTTTTGTAGGGACATCTTGCAACTACATGGCATCCCAAAGACAATTGTGTCAAACCACGACGTCAAGTTCCTTAGCTACTTTTGGAAGACTCTATGCGCCAAGCTCGGAATCAAGCTCCTATTCTCCTCGGACTATCACCCACAAACCGATGGCAAAATAGAGGTGACGAACATGGCACTATCAACTCTTCTACGCGTGTTAATCAAGAAGAATCTAAAATAACGGGAAGATTGCATCCCCATCGCCATGTACGCCTACAACCATGCAAGAAACTTCTCCACCAACTCTTCATTGACACCTCGCTGTAAGCAAGGACGGTAACCACGACGACACTCTTGACATATACCCTTGCCATTGCATTTTTACCCCAAGACTACTTGCATAAATTGCCTATCGAGACTAGCCATCAAGTATTGCGGGCCAGGCTACTTGTGCACATTAGTGATACATATGCGGCATAACTTCAATTGCCTGCAAACACCATTAGTATCATATTGTGGTGTCATACTAGTATATTTTGTGTTTCAATAGTACCAGCATATATCATTGCTATCTTGGTGTGCACGTGCCGCATAGTGACCATACAAAATATCAACACCAAAATAAAGAAAAACAGAGCTTTTAAGAAAGTGCAAAGAGTAATAGCATTGCCAAGTTGCATAACATTGACATCATATAATATCATACTTGATCATCTTGGATCACTTGAGCGAGAGCCATTGTGCCTCATACATATAGGAAAATTCGGGAATAGGAAGATGACATGTTTTGTTTCTTACAGGTTGTGCAAAAGTTCGTAACACACCCATTTGAGCAATCGTGCTAGTGTCTATGTAGTGTTGTGCAACGCGAGCGCTTTCTTGGAAAACCACATTTTGTGCTCATCTTTTGGTTGAACGGCCCCACTTTTATATTCGTGTGTGTGTGTTTCCATGTATACTCATTGCTATTGATCTAGCTTGTCTTACTTGCGAATTAGCAAATTTCTTTCAACATTATTGATTCTCATCTTCGCATTGCTTTAATTTCGAGCCACCACCCTAACCAAGCGCCTCCATAAGCTTTATTTGTGTAGGTGTGAGAAGGACAATCTTGAGTACCAATTCTACTATTTCCATAATTGCACATTGAGTGATCGCGAATCATTTTCAACTTTTGGATCGCTAATTTATATTGTCTTCTCACTCTTCCACTTATATAGACTTGAGTGCTATGGATAGGAGTACCATGTCAAACCCAACCTTCGAGGAGAAAGACGATGACGAGAATAACTACTTCACCAAACTACCCTTCTTCAGCGCCCGAAGAGGAATGCGCCAAGCACGAGACGCTATAAATGACCGCATTGAGCAACTTGCCACCGACTTGCGTGAATCCGAGGTACGCACAAGGGACTACTGTGATGACAAGCTATCAAGCCAAATTGACGAGATCCACGCAATGAAGGTGAACGACGCGTCCTCAACCTCTACTTCATCGCGGCGGCGCCACTCAAGTCGCCACTCCGACGATTACTCTTCTGTCGCAAGTCCTCCACGAGCTCGACACCATAAACGTGACACTCATCACCACAACCAAGAATCGGACAATACTTTCCATGGCAATGGATCACAAGATTGACTTCGCAAGCGTGATCGACGCCATCGACAAGAACAAGAAGCTTTAGAGCAATCAGGCATTCAAGAATGTTATGAAGACGAACAACGACGTGAAGAACAAGAACTTGAAGATCAACATGCTCGACAAGAAGCAACACGTGCGATTCAAGAACACGACCACCAAGTTCGTGAAGAACATGACACACTCCAAGGTGAACGTCGACAAGAAGAAACGCACCAAGAGGAGCACAAAGAGCTACGACACCGTGCAATAGGACCTCGCCAACGACCTCAAGAAAATCATGATGAGCTAATTGATGACCAAGCTCCACGTCTAGAACAAGAATGTCAAGTCGACAACAACATTGAAGACACTCCACCATGACAAGGGCATTGCCGAAACAACAAACATGAAGAGCATCGTTGTCCGTATCGGGGCTCCGTAGACCCAGAAAGGTTCGAACTATGGGATGTGCTTGCTTACCTACTCTATTGTACCTCTTAACTTCACTGCGAGTCTCCGATGGCTAGAGCTAAGGAAAGCGAACAAGAAAGCGTGAGCAGTTTACCCAGGTTTGGGCCACCTTATGGTGTAAAATCCTATTCCTGCTTGTATGTATTGCTTGAGGTGTAAGAAGAGTACAAAGGCGGGTTCTTGCCCTAGTGAAGACGATTTAAGATCCGGTCCTCTGCTACCGAGGTCGGGCCTCTCTTTATACTGGCCTTGGTCCTCTTCCCCCGAAAACACTCGGCGGGAAGGGTTGCCATAACGACCATTTGGAAAGGGGCATGATTGCGGCCCACCATGACAAACGTTGTCTTCGCCTGCAAAAGCCCTTCGCCATGATGCGCTGGTGGGCTCGGGGGTGACCTGCGCCCTGACGAGCCACTAGACTTAGTCCTCTTGCACCTATAAGGAAACCTTTGGGGTATGATTTGGGAGCCTGCCAGCTGGCCACGCTTCCTTACGATGAAAGTGTAAATACCTCTTGTACATGCCCGTTGGCTCCACTCCTGTGCCGCGTGCACAACCTACATCACCCATGTGAAGGCATAGAGTTATGAGACCCTTGCCATGTCTCCCTCGACGAGGTCGTTGTGCTAGAGCCTCACAGGTGGCCTCAGGACGCGTCCTCGCAGCGAGCGCCCTCTCATGGTCCTTGGCGATGATCCTCAGATGATCGCCTCGCGAGGAAATGGCCCTTGCGAGAGTATTCCTTGTTTGGCTTGTCGACGGGCCAACCCAGGCTTGTGTAGCACACTGTGCCTAGGGCCGCAGGCCGACAGGCCTAGGTACCCCCGGTCCCAGGGGCCCGACAGTAGCCCCCAGGCCTGCGTTGTGCATGACCCTGCCCGGTTAGGGGGCGAAGTGGCACGGGCCCTAACCACCTACGGTGCAGGCTCCATGCATGACGCCCAGCGGGTTGCGGGGCTCTTCTCCTTCCTGCAACGTTTTGGGAATCGCCCCGAGCGAGTTGACGTAAAACATGCGTGTAGCGCTGGACATCATTGCTCTCTTCACCAGCAACACACACTTCCTCCATACTTCTCGCATACGATTGCTCCTATGCTAGCGGCGCGCGCGGAATGGCCTATTGGAGGAACGAGACGACGCGAGCCTCAACCCTTCGTGGGCCAGGCATGGTACATGGCGCACGACCGAGCGCATGTCGCCTTCACTTCCCATGACTCCTCTGGAGCTGCGCCTATGGCTATATAAAACTGCCACACCCGTGGGGAGGAGCCGCCACCACAGTGCTTCTCCCTTCCACCTCCCTCATGTCCTGCTTCATCATTCTTGGGGGAACGTCGCCTTCTTCGTCCTTATCTTGTCATGGCAGCCAGAAGGCATGCCTCAATTGTTGAGGCACGCGCGGGGCCTTTGGTGCAGCGACTGCCCCTGTTGCGATGGTGCTGGGCTGCGAGCGATGAGTAAGTACGTCGTCGCCATTGCTTCTTCTTGCGTACCTTACCCGGCCCAGTGAATCTGGTCTATGAACTTTCCCGGGCGCCGACACCCCATAGGCACCATGTTGGCCCGCGAGGGTCGTCTTCTTGCTCGCCGCCTCCTAAGGAGGACTCCTCCTCTGTGCTTGGTCTGACGAGGCTTGTATGAACTGTAGCCCCTATGGGGCGACGGCAAGCCCCTCAGGGCGTGCATTCCAATCCACAACATCAGCCCCTCAGGGCGCCGGGCATGAGGTGGACCTACCCCTCAGGGAGGCGGGTATCATCGAGCGGGAGGAGGATGTGGCTCTCTGTGAGTGGGAGGCCGCCCTGACCGCCTACGATTAGGAGGTGGAGCGAGAGCGCCTCGTGACCCTGGAGAGGAGCGTTCTTGCGGACGAGGCCGCCTTTGCGGCGGAGCATGAGGAAGCCCGGACCAATGTGAATGCGAGGGTGGATAGAGAGCGAGCGGCCGCCCTGGAGGAGTATTACAATGAGCTCGCTCGGCAAGAAAATGACCTCTAGCTCAGGTGTGATGTGCTCCATGAGGAGGTAGGCACGCTCAAGCCACTATCCAGGCCACCCTCACGGGCGAGGAGGGCGTTAAGGGGGAGTTGGTGGAGCTTCAGGCCCATGTCGGAGAAGCCACAAATGCCGTGCACGCGGTCACAGACGTTGGCGCGCAAGCGCGATGGTGGAGGCGTAGCGCGCTAAGCAGTTCCTGGAGCTCGCCCATCACGCAAACGGCACCCTTCGCCCCTTTGTTGAGGATGCTCCGGCACTGCCACACGCACATGGCGACGTGGGCTACCTCGACTTCCTCCTCAGGGTCGTGGAGGCGCTGTAATCGAGCATCTCTAGTGTGGACGAGGACATCGAGTCCAGCGTGCGTGACCTCTTGGACAGCGTGCTAATGCCCGTCTTGTCCAACTTACGCCGCCATGACCCCGCATTTTACCTCCACCGCATGATGAATCCAGTGCTCGCGGAGCTCCAGATCCCTCTCAGGGATGAGGTGTGCGAGCACGTGGAGTCCCTGGTCGGGCGGTTCGTGGAGGCTGCACCCTCCGAGGGGAGCGGGAGCCTCAGCGCCGGGACCTCTTGGGGCTACAACAAGGACACCGCCTCCTTAGGCTTTCTATCTGTTTATTTTTGCATCAAGAATCACTTGGTCCTCAAAGGGCATTAGACATTATGTAATATAATTTTGCTTAAAATAGTTGTTGCATGTTATGCGTGGGGTGCCTCTCTTCCTTCCGCTGGGTCCTCCACTTCCCTTGGCGTGTTCCTTGTGCTCTGGCCAGAGGGGTTCCCATAGCACATGGCTCCCAAGCCACCCCCTTAATGCGTGATGGGGGTCTCAGGGCGGCAACCCCTAAGTGCCTCTTAGCACTCGCTCTTATCTACCTAGGTTGTAGCTTCCTCTTATTTTGTCCAGCCGACCCCACGGAGACCTCACGGGAAGCTTCCTAGTGCGGCCCCGTGGGGGCGCTTCGAAGCCCTTGACAACGATTGCCTGTGCGTGCCTCACATGGCTGGTGCCTTGGCAAGGGCATTGTGCGTGCAGCTCGGTGATGGGCTGATCATAAGTCGTGGCGCATGCCACGAGATTGCAACCAGGCGCCCCAGTGGCAGTAGAAGCCCCTATGACACCGGTATCAGCGGCAGCACCCCGCAGACGCGAGCTGGGTGTGCTTCATGTGGTGATGGGAATCAAGACAGCGTTGGCCATCCTTGTTGGAGAGTAGAGCATGAAACATGGCACACATGAGGCGTGGGGCGCTCCTGCTTCACCCCGTTGCCTCGTGAACCGTTCGTTGATGAAATAAAGCCAACGCGCGGCGCAGGGACGTTATTGCCGTCATTAACCTTTCACCTGCTGAATGCAAGCATGGTAGTGCAAATTCGACGCCTGCTTGGAGGGCCCATATAAGGGCAAGGGTAAGGTGTCTCCTACCTTGACCTCCTCATCCTTGCTCTTCGTGCTTGCTCATCGTCGCTGCTGTGATGGCACCAGTGAACTGATCCTCCGCCACCGAGATGGAGAAAACAACGAACAGGGGAGTGGTCATGCGACTGCCAGCGAGGGGAAAAGGCCGCCCCCTGCATCCATCTCCGCAGCGGAGTCACCTCTTGGTGGACGTGGGCGCTCCCCACCGGCGGCCCATGGCAGCCCGAGCAGCCATGGGAGGGTTCTGTTCCTGGGCGCGGCAGATGAGGTGGCCATGAACATGGCCGGTGAGGCAGTGCATGCACCCGGCCTCCCAGTTTGCGAAGTCACTCCACCGACGTGGCCCATGAGTTCATTTTACGGATGGAAGACATGCCTTGCACCTTGCTCTAGCTCCTGGACTCATACACGGAAGAGATTGAGGAGCTTGCACCCGAGGGCATGTGGCTGCAACCAGATGACTGCTGCAATGGCCCTACCTGGGTGGCGACGGAGTTCAATTCCCTCGCCTTCATGTTCCTGGGGCGCGGGTGGAAGTCGTCTCCCCTCGCCCAAGACTTGCAGGAAGGGCATGTCCTCCACTCCAAGTTCAACGGGGCCGCCACATTCTCTGTGAAGGCCTTCGGAAACGTTGGCGGTCGCATGGACTAGTGCATGGAAGGTGAAAGTAGTGGCAGTAGCAGCCCCTATGGCACCGGTATCAGCGGAAGCTCCCCCTCCGGGGGGAGCGGGGGCGACGATGATTCTAATGGCACCCCGGGTGCTCATGTCAAGTTGTAGGACGACTCCGACTAAGCGCTCGACGAGGCGTTGAGGCGCTCGGGGTGGTGATTCGAGATCCCAATATTCCTTCTTCTGTGTCGCCTTCTTTATCATGTAATGCAACATGCTGGCCCCGTTGGAGCGTGTAAAAATGGTTTTGTCCTTCACGCTTCAAATCAATTTGAACAATATTTGGGCCAAAAATAAATTTCTCCTTGGTACTCTTTGTCGCGCTTCAACCCTTTGCAAGGTCATCCCGACGCATCATGACGCAAGGCCCAAACCCCGAGCGTGGGTACGCTGGCTATTGAAGCACGATGTTCAGGGGCCGCTTATTCGCCATTCCCCATTCGCGATGCCAGGGGCTTCCACTAGGGCACGGTCCTAGTCACGGTTCGATAGTCATACCACCAGAGCAGAGCATAGGGACTTCCACTTGGGCGGGGGCGGGGTGATACGTCCCAAACGTATCTATACTGTCTGCTTGTTCCATAATCTTTTGGGTGACATTGTTATATGTTTTGCTACACTTTCATACCTTTTTACATATATTTGGACTAACCTACTAACTCACTGCACCTAGTGCCAGTTTCTGTGTGCTGATGTCTTTTTTAAAGGAACTTTTACCCCAATTTATAGAGTCCCAAAAATCTCGAGAAAATTTACAGAGCTCCTAGAGCACCAAAGGTGGGCAAGAGGGGAACCAGGGCCTGCCCAGGCGGCCTCCCTGCGCGGCCTGGCCCCTGGCCGTGCCCACAAGTCGACTGGGTGGGGCCCATCTCCTCTGACGCCCTCCTTTGGCCTATATTTACCCCTCTGATCAGAAACCCTTGATGAATATCCAGAATCGCCAATTTCTCCATCATTCCGCCGTCGAACCGCTTCCGAGATTGGGAGCGTCAGAAGACCTCTTCCCGGCACCCTGCCGGAGGGAGGATTGACCTCCGGGAGCTTCTCCACTACCATGGACGCTTCCCGGATGTGCCGTGAGTAGTCCTCCTTGGACAATGAGTCAATTACCAGCAGCTATGTGATGTCTTCTCTCCAATCTTGTGCTTCAATGTTTAGTCCTTGTGAGCTGCCCTACATGATCAAGGCATCTATGTAATTTTCCTGCTATTGCTATGCTCGATTTGCTGGGATCCGATGGATTATGAGATTATGTTCAGATTGTGATGAGTTGTATATTTGATTATCCTTTTATATTATGTTCTTAGGTAATTCATGCATGTTCTCCGTTGCTTTTTATTGCTTTGACCGAGTAGTAGATTGTAACTCCAAGAGGGAGTGTTCTGCATGATTTTGGGTTCATGCCCCCTAATGAATAGCTTGAGTGACAGAAACAGGAGATTAGGGGATGTGTTATTGCCAACAGGGAGAAAACAATGCTTGTGACTGTGGTTGCGAGTATTGTTTACCTTACGCAAAGTTCATTAATGCAGTTGCTCGTTGCTTTGAGTTTACACTTTGGGTGGGGCTCGCAACTTAATACCAGCGAGATGTTCTAGATAGATATCTCAAGGTTTATGATTAGTAAGTAGATGCTGATGAATAAACGGTCTACTTGTCTTGGCGTATTGCGCATTACTTTTGAGCCTATAACGTTTTAGTATCATGATTAGCATTGCGGTGCATTTATAATTCTATCAATTGACCAGCTGTAATTTGTTTAGGCAAGCATAGTAGTTTATCGTCTTTCGGAAGAGAGACATCACTAGTGAATATCATGTGACTCAGGTCCATTTTACCACCATTGCTTACACCTCCACCATTTACTGCTTTATTTACTTTTCCGTTGCAATCACTATCACTATTCCCGCTTGTGTTTTGATCCTTTGCAAACTACAAGGCCGGAAAGATTGACAACCTCTCTGTACTCGTTGGGAGAAAAGTCATTTGTTGTGTGTGCAGGTCCACGTCTTCTGCTAGCGCCACAACAGCGGACACCTACTTGTTGATCCTCGAAGTTCGATAAACCTTACAGTCCCCATGTAAGGGAAATCTGCTGTTGACTACATCTCCACCTTCTATTTGGGGTAACCAACAAGGGGCGAGATATATATCCATGAACTCGTCATCAAGAAAATTTCTGGCGCCGTTGCTGGGGACTCCAGTCTTCAAGATAGGGGAGTTGCACACTATCTTTTATCTTTGCTTTTAGTCTTGTTAGTTTACTTTCTAGTTTTTGAAGTTTGAACAATGAAATTATGACCCGGGGAAGTGAGTGCTTGAAGGTATATCTTTAGATCTTTCAATTAAATATTTTTGTTTCTTGTTTTTATTTCACTAGTTAGGCTCAATGGAAAACAACAAAAATATGAGAGAGCTTTATAAACTTTATCTTGAATTAGGACATGAAGTGTTTTAGGAGAAAATTAAAAAACCTATGGAACTTTATTATTTGGATAACAATTATGATGGTAGCAATGTTATTGGTATGCTTTCTTTGAATATTAATATTGCTAATCACATGGAAAGCTCTAACCATGGGGATGACAGGTTTGATGAACATGATATTTTTAGTCCCCCAACTTTTGAGGAGAAAATTTGCTTTGATGATACTATGCTTCCTAAAGATGATGATTACCATTATGATAATGATTGCTTTACTCTCACTATTCCTAATAAGTAAGATTTTGCTTATAAGAAGAGTAATGATACTTTTATGCTTTTGGATCATTGAAATAATGCCTTATGTGATGGTTATATTGTTGAGTTCATCCATGATGCCACTGAAATTTATAATGAGATGGAGAGACATGGTTCTAAATATCTAAAAAATAAGAAGTTTCCCCTCTTTATGTCGATGGTTTTGAAGCTGCACTTATTTTGCCTTCCTATGCTTATTGCTTTTTGCTTCAATGAATTATTCTATTGCAATATTCCTATGCATAGGAAGCACGTTCCTATGCAATATTCCTATGCATGCAATATTCCTATGCATTATGCAATGACTTAAATGTGTTTGGTATTTGCTTCTTGATGCTCTCTTTTATTCTACAACTCTTATTCCTACTAGAGCATCATTGAAATCTTAAGCCTATCTTTATGGCTATAAAGAAATAGCTCTAGGGAGACGACCCTTGTTATCTTTACTTTGAGTTTTCACTTTCAGTTTTAGTGGTATTGATGCTTAGTAATACTGTAGCAACATCATTGTATCTTTATTTTCAAGTTTTGTCTCAAGTTTTAGCCTCCGATTGCAAGAAAGTTCAAAAGTAGTGACATGCTGTCCAGAAACAGATTATGTCTGCTTGACGGAAAAATTCGCCAAACATCACCAGATCATCTGTTTGATCTGAACTTTGTTGACAACATGCTATATATAATTGTATTTGTGGCATCTGTTCTGAGTTTTTTGATTTGAGTTGCAGAAGTGCCCCGAAACAATTATGTACTACGTGTTGTTCCGTTTTTCACAGATTCTGCCACGTTTTGCGTTTTCGTCATTTTGCAAATTTTAAGCTTGCTCTTTCTTTGCAAAAACCTTTTGTAAATCTTGAGAAATAGTAGCTTTTCATGAAAACCTTGATGTCCAGTAGAGAATAAATTATTTTATCATGGGCACTAACCACTCTAATCAGCTTATGATGAGTTTCGTATGAAGGGAGTTTTCAAGTATGCGATGGAAGATGATGAAAGAAGATCCAGGAGTGTCAAGCGCTCAAGCTTGGGGATGCCCCCATGCACCCCCAAGAAATATTCGAGGATACTCAAGCATCTAAGCTTGGGGATGCCCCCATCCATCCCCTTCTCTTTCAACAATCATCAGTTCATCCTTCTCCATGCTATATTTTTATCACTTCATATGTTATGTGCTATGCTTGGAACGTGCCACTCTTTACTTTTTTTTTAGTTTTGCTTGCTTTTCATAACAAGTTGGAACCTATCCTTCTTTGTTTGGGAGAGAAACACGCTCCACTCCACTCTAGAACACAACATAGGTTTTCATGTTTATTGTTTTTGTGTGTTCGTTATCTTTTCATAGCTACTGCCATGCTTAGCTCCTAGTTTTCATGCTTTATCTTTTTAAGAGATTTTATTTAGGTTGGTTTTGGAACTCTCTTGAGTTATCATGCTTATCTTGTTTAGAGACTTAACTTGTTGCACTGAGTTGTGTGTCTTTCATGAGTAGGTAATTGAGGTTGCTATTTAAGTATAGTCGTAACTTGCAATAGTTTTGAGGTATTGATTTGAGTAATCTTTGTACTATTGGTGCCAAGATCTTTAGCCTATTAGTGATAGGTGTCGTATTTTGGGAAACCCATGTGTTTTTCAAAAACAAAAAAAAATAGTTGAAAACTCTAGCTACTAGATGAATCGCTAACCTCTGGAGGGGTTGGAATATATAGAGTACCCTCACGTTACCATGGGTCGAGGATGCGCAAGGATAACCAAACCCCAAAACACTCCTCCTCACGGTATTTGTCTCTTTGTGAATCTCCTAACCAGATAGAGAGTTACCGATAATAAGTGCATGAGTTCTTCGGACTAATGTGAGTATTCGATTGTTGCCACTTCCACCATCCATATTTTGCTAGCCTCTTCGATACCGTACATTGCCCTTTCTCATCTTGAGAGTTGGTGAAAACTTCGACGGTGTATCCAAACCCTTGGCATGATACGCTCTCACATCACAAGCCTCGTTATATGCTTCCTCAAAACAGCCACTATACCTACCTATTAAGGCATTTCCATAGCCTTTCCTAGATACATTGCCATGCAACATCCACCATCTCATGACTTGATCTTCATGTCATACATGCTTTTGCTTGATAGAGGAGCTGCATGCTAGTTGCGCCTTGCCCTTATTATTGCTACATGACGCGCTAGTTTCATTGCATATCCTGCTACACTAGTAGAGGCATACATTTGCATACATCATGATAGTTTTCGTTTGTCTTTATGGTCGAGTACTTCTTATAAAGTGTGAAGATCTTGTTTTTATTCTTGTAAAACATAGAGTGTTGCCCTTAAGTAAGGAAAGGATCCCAAAGAGGACAAAGTAAAAGATCCCAAAGAGGACAAATTAAAAGATCCCAAAGAGGACAAATGAGAGATAAATAGAAAGAGCCAAAGAGGCCAAACAAAAAAAAGAAAAAGAAAAAAAGGAAACAAAGAGAGAGAAGGGGGCAACACTACTATTCCTTTTGAAAGATCCACACTCGTACTCCATTGTTATATTTGTACTCCATATCATTCATGCATAACTATATGGGGACCTTTACACTATAAAACTTCGCTTGTATATTCCAATGATGAGCCTCCTCAAATGAGCTCTAGGTCTTCATGAGCAAGCAAGTTGGATGCACCCCCACTAGTTCCATTGGAGAGCTTACCTTAGCTCATATGTGCATCTGTTGCATGGCAATCCCTACTCCTCACATCATATCTATCATTTTAGCTTTCTCTCACCTATGGTTGTCCTCATTGATGTGAGCCTTTCACACCCTTTTGTCTTCCTTCCCCATCATTATTCCCCTTGCCATCCTAAGTGCCAACATATGTTGCTTGCGCTCATCCATTGCATGAGTGCTCAAAGTCGAAACGGAGAGGATCATTTTGACTTGTGCCTGACTAGTGGTCTAGGGATGAGTCAAAATAAGATTCCGAAGGAGACCAAGTGTGAAGTTTTAGTAGATTGAGTTCTCAATTAAAAAAATATAATTTTATGCTCTAAACCCATCTCCCACTTCTTGCATGCAAACACCATTTGGAGACATTCGAGTAACGGACAGCGAGATCTCTTGCACCTTTATGTTCTTACTTTGCTATTTTCAATACTAAATATAGACTCTTGCTTGATATTGTATTGACTTTAATTGCATATCTTACTTGCTTTACTTTGAAGTTCTTATATGTGTGTTAGCATGTCACCATAGAAATTATTTGTGTTATCATTTACCTACTCGAGGACGAGCAGGAATTAAGTATGGGGATGTTGATACGTCCCAAACATATCTATAATTTATGCTTGTTCCATAATCTTTTGGGTGACATTGTTATATGTTTTCCTACACTTTAATAACTTTTTACACACATTTGGACTAACCTACTAACTCAGTGCACCCAGTGCCAGTTTCTGTCTGCTGATGTATTTTTTGCCGGGACTTTTACCCCAATTTACAAAGTCCAAAAAATCGTGAGAAAAACATATAAAAATCAGCGTGCGGAAGCTTCTAGAGCACCAAAGGTGGGCCAGCGGGGAAACAAGGCCTGCCCTGGCAGCCTCCCTGCGCGGCCTGGCCCCTAGCCGCACCCACAGGTCGCCTGGGTGGGGCCCACCTCCTGTGATGCCCTCCTTTGGCCTATATTTACCCCTTCGATCAGAAACCCTTGAAGATTATCCAGAATCGTGAATTTGTCCATCGTTCCACCGCCGCAGCGATTCCGAGATCGGGAGTGTCAGAAGACCTCTTCCCGGCACCCTGTCGGAGGGAGGATTGACCTCCAGGAGCTTCTCCACCGCCATGGACGCTTCCCGGACATGCTGTGAGTAGTCTTCCTTGGACCATGAGTCCATGAACGGTAGCTATGTGATGTATTCTCTCCAATCTTGTGCTTCAATGTTTAACGCTTGTGAGCTGCCCTACATGATCAAGGCATCTATGTAATTTTACTGCTATTGCTATGCTCTGTTTGTTGGGATTCGATGGATTATGAGATTATGTTCAGATTGTGATGAGTTATATATTTGATAATCCTTTTTATATTATTTTCTTAGGTAGTTCATGCATGTTCTCCCTTGCTTTTTATTGCTCTATCCGAGTAGTAGATTGTAACTCCAAGAGGGAGCGTTATGCATGATTGTGGGTTCATGCCCCCTGATGTCTAGCTTGAGTGACAGAAGCATGTGACTAGGGGATGTGATGTTGCCACCAGGGAGAAAACAATGGTGCTTGTGACTGCGGTTGAAAGTATTGTTTACCTTATGCAAAGTTAATGCAGTTGTCCGTTGCTTTGAGTTTACTCTTTGGGTGGGGCTCGCAACTTAATACAAGCGAGATGTTCTGGATAGATATCTCAAGGTGGATGATTAGTAAGTTGATGCTGATGAATAAACGGTCTACTTGTGTGGGCGTACTGCCCATTACTTTTGAGCCTCTAACTTTCTAGTAGCATGATTAGCATTGTGGTGCATTTATAATTCTGTTAATTGCCCAGCTGTAATTTGTTTACCCAAGCATAGTTGTTTATCGTCTTTTTGGAGAGAGACATTGCTAGTGAACACCAAGTGACTCAGGTCCATATTACCAGCATTGCTTACACCTCCACCATTTACTACTTTATTTACTTTTCCGTTGCAATCACTATCACTATTCCCGCTTGTGTTTTGGTCCTTTGCAAACTATAAGGACGGAGAGATTGACAACCTCTCAGTACTCGTTGGGAGCAAAGTTATTTGTTGTGTGTGCAGGTCCACGTCTTTTGCTAGCACCACCGCAGCGGACACCTACTTGTTGATCCTTGGAGTCCTCATGGTTCGATAAACCTTACAGTCCCCGTGTAAGGGAAATCAGCTGCTGACTACATCTCCACCTACCACTTGGGGTAACCAATGAGGGGCGAGAAGTATATCCATCAACTCGTCATCATGGTGGCCCTCCATAGAAGACTCGATGCGGCCCATCCCGGGCTTCCATTTAGGAGGCCCTCGAGGCAAGTACAACCCCAAAACTCATTATTACCTGAGAGTGTCACGGGCAACGATAGTTGGGCAGATCGAGCCTCAGGAGTTCCTAACCAGTTCTTCAGTTGTGCTCCTGTGGCCCAAACATGAGCATAGTTCATGCCCCATGTAACCATATGAGCGTCATTGCATGCAACTATAGCCCAAGCATGGGCGTCATTCACGCCCCGCGTAACCGTAAGAGCATGTCATCAAGAGTGTTGTCGCGTGAGGCAGCAAGGCGCCCATCCAGCAGTAGTGCAAGCCGAGCCATGTCCCCTTCATCTGTAGGCAACGGCTTGTCGAGAGGGCGTGACACTAAGGACCTTGGCGAGATGGCAAGCACGGGTGGCCAGCCCGCGTGCGAGATCTTGATCGCTTAGATTTCTCAGTGTTGTGAGGACAAGTTATGCACAGACGCCGTGTCTAACCCCTCAGAGTGCATCCATCCTTGGGCGGTTGCGGGGGTGCGTTAGCCCCTAGAGGCGGTGGGACACCAGAGCTTAAAATTTAGACAAACTACACCATCTCAAGTGAATGTTAATCGGGTTCGTTACGCATCTAGCAAACACCCGCTGAGGGCGATATAAAATACTGGGAATTGCGTGGTTCGAGCAACCCAAGAAGTCACGTGCTGGCCATGCTTCCGCCGGAGCGTTAGGACGCTTAACGACGCATGCCGCCGAGGCCTACTCCTACGGGGGGAGGGTTGAAAGTGCATTGTATCCACTAGAGGGGGTGAATAGGCGATTTTCATGATTTCATCACGGAGGAAATTCCTTGTGAGGAAAGTCCTCGGTCATGAACTGAGTGCAGTGGAATAAGTAATCAAACAGATGTGCAGAACAGCGATAGCATAGTCGTCAGAATGGAATGAAACATTCAGATTGTACAAGTAGCGTGTTCAGGACATGCATGTGGAGAATAAGTTAGTGGAGGAATGTGGGGTGAGGAAAATGAGAAATTCTTCAGTCAAATTATTGAAACAATAAATATCAAAGTCTTCAACATGCAATTTAAGAAATGAAAGGGTTGAGGAATTAGAACCTGGTGCTCGATGAAGACAATGATTTGATGACCCAGTTCCAACTGTTGTGACAGTCATACGTCTGGTTTGGAGCATCTTGATATTTAAACCAAAGGAGACACAGTCCCGGACACAAAGTCTTTACCGTATTATCCTTGAGCTAACGACACAAATTCCTCGCCCAACACTCATGTAAGTCTTCAGGGCAGACATCCAAACCCTCACAAACTTGGTCACTCGGCGATCCATAATTCACTGCTACATGCTCTAGACCATGATGCCTAACCATCTGGAGGATGCACAATGATCAAAGGTAACGAGCATCGGTTCCACATAGGAACAATCTCTTCATTGATGCTCAATCACTTTGGGTTCCTGGTTTTTGGTTTGCGTGTTTGGGGTTTTTCCACAGTAATGAATTTCTCTCAAATTCTTCGAGGAGTGGCTTGCTCAAAAATGACAAGTGTTAGTTTCTCTCGCGGAGCAGCCAACCAACTAGTGGTTATGGGGGCGCCTATTTATAGCCGGGGAGCAATCCCGACATGAATTGACATAAATGCCCCAATGATATGACCATTAGGTGGACAAGGTTGGGGAGAGCTAGCGCGCATCATAGCCTGGGTCGGAACGTCTCAGCTATGAAAGTCGTCATGTCACTCATGTTACTCACAGGTAGGTGATTCGCAGAGGGGAAGGCCTAACTCCCGAGTTAGAGAAAATTCCTTAGAGACCAGAACATCTTTGTCTTTGTCACTCAAGAATTTCACTAAGCTGTTGAAGATTTGCAAAGGCTTCATCCGAAGGTTTTGTATGTGTAGACTTTGAGATGAGCATCAAATGGAAATTTTTCCTTAGTTTTACCTCAACCCCTTTAACAGTGCGGTGGTCCTATTACAAAAAATACTGAAAATGAAGAAAGTATGAAAACGGTAGTCTTTGCACTTGAAAGTCCTCGAATCGATTTCTTCACGGACAAACCAATTTCCTCACTTTCAAAGTCTCGAGAGGAAATACCAAAGTCTTCAGCCAAACACATGCATTTTTAGGGGTCGATATTCTTTGAATAAGTCAAACACCTCAGTGACTTATAGATCTTGTGTACACTCACAAATATATTAGGCTCTTAACCTATAAGTCTTCAATACACCAAAATTGCTATGAGGCACAAGATGCACTTACAATCTCACCCTTTTTTGTGATTGATGACAAATAGGTTAAGTTTTCAACGGAGATAATAATATGAAGAGTAAGTATAGCGTTCGAGGAATTTGAATGCAAGATATAGACAAACTCCCCCTGAAGAGGTGCATATTTGAGGAATTAGACCATGGAGATCTCCCCTTATATCTTGTAATCCATGCAAGCTTTTGACACATATTATGAGGAAATTGAAATGCATGATGGAAAGTGGAGTCTGACAAATTTCAGCATGCATGCATTAATCAACATGAGGAATAAGCATGCGAAAAAATGGTTCAAAAGTGTTAGACCAACACCGGGCATAGGTTTACAACTCATACAACCAAACACTTCAGAAGAACGAGAGTTGTAACTTAAAGAAAATATAATTCAAAAGCCCATAAACTAATAAAGTAGATTTGCTTGTAGACTAACTCATATTTATCCCCCTTTGTCATCAAGTGGCGAAAAGGGACGAAACTGAGGACTAACACCCTTGAACAATATCACTTTGTTGGTGGAGGAGGGGCATTGGGGTCATTCATCACAGCAGTGTCGTCAAGATCTTCAACATCATCAGTTGTGTGTGTCGAAGACAATGAGATGGTCACCAGTTGAGGAACTGTAATCTTCTTGAACTTCTTATTTGGCGGCCAAGACCAATAAAAGTCTTCCTGGAACTCCGTTTCAGTGAGTTCCTCATAGGTCTTGGGGTTAGATAGGGTGGCCCATGTGCGGTCAAAGATCTGACGAAGATAGTAGTGATGTTTCTTCACACCATTCTGAGTTGCATTGAGGTCTTTCACAATGGCACCAAACTGATGCTTTACCCATTTGTGGTTGTGATCAACCTTCTGATGAAGACTTAGCGAGAACTCACGGCCAGTCATCACACGCAGTGAAGATTTACGAGGGGCTTTGCCTATGGCAGCTGAGTCTTGTGAAGAAGTGTCGTCATTGGTGGATTAAGACACATCTTTGCGAAATTGTCCATCAAGGGACCGAGATCCTTCATCAATCACATATTTACCTTTGCCTTCAATCATCTAAAAAGATTTAGTGATGACTTCAAGTGGAGTCACGTAGGCATGATGATTCAGAATGTGTGCCTTGTCAAGAACTCTAGATCCAGTCCTGATGAATCTCATGATCCATGGCACGTAAGGCTTCAGATCAAAAGGTGCCAGCGCTATGTTGGTCAGAGTCCTCATGAAGAAATGGTGAAGATTGATGGGAATCCCATGGATGATATTGAAGAGCAAGTTCTTCATGATGCCCACAATTTTTTCATCGTTGGAGTCATGACCCTTGATTGGACAAAAAGTTTTGGACAAAATGCGGTACACTGTCCAACGCACATAGATCAATTCCTTCATGTAAAATTTGATTCTTGGCGGCTTGCAAGGAGCCAAAGGCTTCATGAGCACTTTCATCATGTGATTGGGCAGTTTAGTTTCTTCATAGACGCATATGGCTCCTTCTGAGGAATTTCACAAACGACTACTGCCGACTGAGGGTTATCAGCATGAGGTTCACAAGTAGTGTCTTCACTCTGAGGAATGTGTTCTTCAGGGACACTCGTCTCAGTTTGAGGAATATGCTAAGCAGATTCATCAATTTCTGGCGCAATAGTTTCCTTAGTAGTTGTTTGATTTGCAGTATCTTAAGTTGATGCGGCTGATTCAATTTCCGGGATAGACATCACCGGAGTGCTCTTTTCTTCAGGCCCTGTCTGAATTTCAGTTGCCGCAGGGGACAAAGGCACTTCGGGAATTGGACTGGTCAATGGTGAGTTGGGATGAGCCTCTTCCTCATAGTTGTCATTAATCACATGTGTTGTGCTACCAATGTCCATATCTTCATCCTTGCCTTCATCTCCCACATCTGTGTTCTATTGTGGCTGAGGTGATGAGGCTTGAGGTATTGAAGGATCTGGATCCGCTTCAGTTTCCTCGCCAATCGGTGTGAAACAAGCAGAGTGAGTTTCTTTCATTTCTGCATCCCCTTCTTGGATGATGTGCTCGGCACCAAATGGCACCATCACATAGGAGGGTGCAATGTTGATAGGGGTGGCATCAATTGGAGAAGTTGAGAAAGTTGTCTAAGTCCTCAAGCATTTTGCTTCCGAAGACTCTGAGATCATTCAGGTCTTTCTCTTCTTTGATGCTTCCTTCTCAGCAGACTTTGTTTTCTCCACTTCTCTTGCAGAAGGAAGTTTAACTTTCTTCACTTATGAAGATTTGGAGCAGGAGCATTTTCTTCAGGCACGACCGATACAGTCGTCTTAGTAGTAACGAGTTCTTCATCCGCATACATTTCTTCATCTTCCCTGGTAGGTCTGTCCGTTGGAGGAATTTCATCATCAGAGTCGTTAGACAGCTCAACTATGTAGCTTTCTTGAGGAATTTCAGGTTGTGTTTTGGCTGCAACATGCTTGTTGTGTTCAGTGATCACTTTTCTCACAACGTTGACGAATCTGACTGTTGCACCCTTCCAAACAGGATTGAAGCGATTGTATTCCTCACTGAGCTTCTTGATCTCAGTATGAGCAGTAAGGAGCTGATCGGGGGTCATAGTAAGAATGGTGTTCGTCAGAAAGCTCTCTTTCTGAGTCTAAGCTGTTCTGCTTGCTTGGCCTTCTTCACCTTCCATTTTTCTTCATTGATAAAGGCTGTCAAAATGTGACTTTGTCCATCTGGAAGTTTCAAGTCTTCAATCGTTGTTTGGGGATCATCATACTAGATACCAATGAAGTCAAGTATCGCCTTTGGATCCATCAATGGAGTAATCGCAGTGCCTTTGGCATATGCGACCCTTTCTTGCTTGTTTCTGATGATTGCTTCATGTACTTCATCATCACCTTCATCTTCTTCTTCTGATGCAGAAGGAACATTGAGAACTCTGCTAGGGTTGGGCCTTTTTCCTCGCCTAGCAGCATTTTCGTCTTCATGTTAGCATTAGAAGAAATATGTGCAGGGCCTGAAGCAGATGGCCCTAAGGGAACTTTAGTCCCTATTGGATTCTGACTGGTCATCCGCTTCAGTAGCGGTGAAGACTGTGTGGAAGCAGTTGTGGAATTTGATGCCACCTTAGGAGCTGATTGAGGAATTTAATGTGATGTTTGAGATGGCGAGGACTTTGGTTTGACAACATACTTCTTCAAAATAGCTCGGTTTAGAGCAGTGTCAGTACCAAAAGCATCAACAGCAGAGGAGGAGGCAGCAGCAGCTGTAAGAGGAGATTCCTGATTGAATTTCATCGGGGCTATATGTGGAACTTTCTGCAATTTGGACTGTTTCTTTGCATATTCTTCATGATAGTAGTTAATGGTTGCAAGACTTGTTGGATGAGAAGCTTGTTGATCTCCAGAGGAGGCCTTTTTGCATGGAAGCTTTAGGGCGAATTTCTTCATGTATTTGGGCATCACATACATGTACTCCCACCATTCTTTGGCCCATCTCCTCAGAATTTTCTGCTAATGCATTTTGCACTTTTCCTTTGTCTCCTTTCCATAGACAGCTTCTTCAGGAATGCACTATTATTCATAGATGCCATCAGGAATCTCAAAGGAAGTGTTGGTATTGGATGTCTTTCCACCCTTCTGATTCTTCTCAGTAGCCATTTTCTTCACTTGGGGAATCTGTACTTTTGATAACTCTAATGATGTATGCAAATTTTCTTCAAGAAATGCTGCAAATGAGTTAAGTTGATGAGAACCTACAGATTTGTCACCTGACATTTTGTACCTATGAACAGAGTATAGGTGCGAAGAATTGGAAGAGGTCATATGCGTTCTTAGATGATTTTCAAAAATAACTCAAGTTGAGGAATTTCACCAATACTGTTTTTGAGGAATTTCGCTAAGTGCCCTTGTCTCGGGTTCCAGAGTTGTGAAGATCCAAAAATTCACACATTTGAGGAATCTCTTGAGTAAATGTGTAACTTAGTGAAATTTATGAAGTGTTCTTAGGCATGGAAGTGTTCATCTGACGAATTTGCTGAGGAATAACACTTTTCAAAGATTTAATGGAAACCTAAGGATATACACGGGTAGTAAAATAACATTTTAATTACCGTGGATGAAGAACACGAAGAACATGGCGAACTATAGATGGTGTAAAGAGAAGCACGTTGGTTTAGATCTTCAACACCCTAACTCGGCGGCTGAAGACAGCTACGGCGGTCACGGAGGAGGAATATCCGCAGCCGACGTGAGTACGGCGATGATGAGCTCGAGGCAGTGAAGCTTTTCCTCACCAGAGGTGATGATTTCCAGCAGTGGTGCTAGGTCTGGCTTCGAGCGGTAAGAAGTGGAGATGAGAGGAAGAAGTGACCTTGGCTGAGACTAGGGTATTTATATCCCAGGTGAGAAACGGTCCAGCCTGAAACGTTGGGGCCAGAATGCCCTGGCCCTTCCTATCTGCTCGATAGGTGGAACACACATATTAAGTGGTGGATTTAGTGGAGATCATGCTTATCCAATCATGGGTAGTGTGTGCGGTTTGAGCGGTAACGGTTGGAAAAAAATTGAAATAAATTTTTAACGACTTTGTTCGCAAATTCTTGAGGTGACAAGGGTTCAGTGTAGACTTTGAACGAGTTTCAAATGGAGGGCATATGAAGAATTTGAGAACAGAGTGGGTTGAGCTTAGCATAGAGGGGAAACGGGTCTGATCACATTCACTTAGAAAAAAAACACCACATGAAGACTTAGCTATAAGTGAATGCTGTTGACAACTTTGAAAGATCATAGCACATATTCAATGAGGAACACATTTCGAAGAGTTTGAAGAATTTGAACTTTTGAGGAATTTGCAATCTTGTGGATTTTGAAAATCTAAAGACTTTGAACAATTGAAGAATTTGCAAAAATCTCCACTTTGAAGAATTTCACTAAGTGTCGTTGTCTCTGGTTCCAGAGTTGTGCAGATCCGGAAATTCACACAATTGAGGAATCTCTTGAGGAAATGTGTAACTTAGTCAAATTTATCAAGTGTTCTTAAGCATGGAAGTGTTCATCTGATGAATTTTCTAAGGAATAACACTTTTAAAAGATTTAATGGAAACGTAAGGATCTATAGGGGTAGTAAAATCACATTTTAATTACCCTGGACGAAGAACACGATGAACTATAGACGGTGAAAAGAGAAGCACTTCGGTTCAGATCATCAGCACCCTAACATGGTGGCTGAAGATAGCTACGATGGCGGCGAAGGAAGAAGATCTGCAACGAGTGTGGGTATGACGATGATGAGGTCGAGGTAGTGAAGCGTTTCCTCGTCCGAGGCGATGATTTCCAGCGGTGGTGCTAGATTTGTCTTCGAGCGGTAAGAAGTGGAGACGAGAGGAAGAAGTGGCCATGGGGGTTAGAGTGGGGTATTTATAGACCGCGTGAGAAACGGTTAGGCCCGAAACTTTCGGACCAGAATGCCCCTGGCCCTTCCTCTCTGCTCGACAGGTGGAACACATGTATTAAGCGGTGGAGTTAGTGGAAACCGCGCTTATCTAATCGTGGGTAGTGGGTGCGGTTTGGGTGGTAACGACTAGAATATTTTTGAAATAAATTTGTGAGGACTTTATTTGAAAATTCTTAAGCTAACAAGGGTTCAATGAAGTCTTTGAACAAGTTTCAAATAGAACGTATATAAAGAATTTGAGAACAGAATGGGTTGACCTTAGCATAGAGGGGGAACGAGTCTGGTCATATTCACTTAGAAGAAAAACACCGCATGAAGACTTAGCTATAAGTGTATGTTGTTGAGAACTTTGAAAGATCATAAATAAGAATATATTCAATGAAGAACACATTTTGAAAAGTTTCAAGAATTTGAACTTTTGAGTAGTTTGCAACCTTGAGGATTTTGACAATCTAGAGACTTTGAAGATTTGAAGAATTTGCAAAATCTCAACTTTGAAGAATTTCAGGATGAAGAATTTAAAATTGGGGTTGGTGGCGTGACCCACATGTAAGAATGATGATTTCAGGCACCCCGTAAAATTTTCGTAGGGTCCTGAGAATCAAATTCTTCATTAATTTCTTCACACTTGGAGTGTTATTCTTCTTTGATTGAAGAAAAACCTTACTTCGTGTGTTGGACATGTAAGTCATGAATTTTTCATAAGTGTTAGGATGTGTGTCCTTTTCACATAACATTAGAAGATTCTATGATATTTAGCTCTCACCGCAACTTGCCAAATCTCTTTCATCCAAGGGCTTGTTGAAGATATCTACTAGCTGTCCTTCAGTCTTCATGTGGTCGATGATGATGTTGCCCTAGAGTACATGATCACGAAGAAAATGATGACGAATCTTGATGTGGTTGATCGTCAAGTGTTGTACGGGGTTATATGCAATCTTGATTGCACTCTGAAAGTGCGTTATATCGATTAGAGGGGGGGTGAATAGGAGATTTTTAGAATTTCATCACTGAGGAAATTCCTTTTGAGGAAATTCCTCACTGATGACTAACTTACAGCGGAAACAGTTAAGGATCAGTCGTGCAAACGTTCACCACATTAGTATTACAGAGTGAAGATTATGAAAACAGATTGCACAGTAAGCAGGCACGCAGAATACAGATGCTGATTAACTCAAGTGAAGAATTTGGGGTTGAGGAAATTCAGAGAAAGTCTTCAGCAAATTCTTCAAACAGTCACAGTGAAAGTCATCAACACATAATACAGAGAATGTAAAGAGTTGAGGAATTAGAACCCGATTCTTGGTGAAGACTGTTGTTGATGACCCAGTTCCAACTGCTGTGACAGTTGTACATCTGGTTTGGAGCGGCTTGGTATTGAAACCAAAGGACACCCAGTCCCGGGACACACAGTCCCTACCGTATTCTCCTTGAGCTAAGGACACACAGTCCTCGCCCAACACTCGTGGTAAGTCTTCAGGGCAGACTTCCAAACCCTCACAAACTCGGTCACCCGGCGATCCACAATTGACTGCTGGATTGCTCTAGACCATGGCGCCTAACCGTCTGGAGGATGCACAGTCCTCAAAGGTAAAAGGCTTCAGTCCCACACAGGAACAACTTCTTCAGTGATGCTCAATCACTAGGTTTGGTTTGTGGTTTAGGTGGGTGGTGTATTTCCTCACTGATGATTTACTCTCGTAGGCTCTGAGGAATTTGGGTTGCTCTTATGACAAGTGTCAGTTTCTAACGGAGCAGCCAACCAGCTAGTGGTTGTGGGGGCGGCTATTTATAGCCTGGGAGCATCCCGACATGATTTGACATTAATGCCCTTAAATAATATGACCGTTGGAGTGGATAAGACCAGTGACTTGGCGTGGCTATTGAAACGGTCGGGACCCTCAACTGTGAGAGTCCTCATGTCACTCATATTCCTCACTTGAGGCTTTTGGTAGGATTTGGCTTGGGTTGAGCATCATGAGGAAATTCATTCCATGGCGTTACTTTGACCCCCTTTAACAGTACGGTGTTCCTATTCATCAAATGCGAAGAAAGTAAAACAGAAAACGTAAATCTTCACGCTTCAATTTCTTCAAAATGATTTTCTTCCGGAACCACCGATCTTCTCAATATCAATATCTTCATGAGGAATATCAATTTCATCGCAGATTCCTCGTGATTCATTTCTTCAGCTTCAGACCAATTTCTTCAACTGAAGACATATATTTTTAGGGGTCGATATTCTTCAAATATCTCAAACTCCTCAATGACTTATAGATCCTGTGTACACTTATAAACACATTAGATACTTAACCTATAAGTCTTCAAACCACCAAAATCACTAAGAGGCACTAGATGCACTTACACACTCACATTGTCGTAGCAGAGTGGAACATTCTTCATGTTGATGTCGTAGTCCTTGAGGGTTTTCTTAATCCATAGCAATTGAGCACATCAAGAACCAGCAGCAATGTACTCAGCTTCAACAGTGGACAGTGACACGCGGTTATTCTTCTTTGAGTACCAACAAACTAAGGATCATCCGCGGAAATGGCAGGTGCATGATGTTGACTTGTGATTCACATTGTCACCAGCATAGTCAGAGTCAAAATATCCAATGAGGTGAAGATTTGAGCCCTTGGGGTACCATAATCCAAGCGTTGGTGTGTGAGCTAGATAACGAAGAATATGTTTCACAGCCTTATGGTGTGATTCCTTCGGTGTTGTTTGGAAACAGGCACACATGCAAACACTAAGCATAATGTCTGGCCTAGATGCACATAGGTACAATAAAGAGCCAATCATAAAGCGATATACGTGCTGATCGAAATCTTTACCATTCTCGTGAGTGCGGAGGTGGCCGTTCGCATGCATGGGAACTTTGACGCCTTTGCATTCATGCATGCGGAATTTCTTTAGGACATCCTTGAGGTATTTCTCTTGAGAAATGAAGATGGCACTGTGTTGCTGACGAATTCGAAGCCCTAGGAAGAATTTTAGTTCCCCCATCATGGACACTTGATATTCTTCACACATCATGTAGGCAAATTCGTCACTGTAACGTTTGTCAGTACTGTTGGAAATATGCCCTGGAGGCAATAATAAATTAGTTATTATTATATTTCTTTGTTCATGATAATCGTTTATTATCCATGCTATAATTTTATTGATTGGAAACACAATACTTGTGTGGATACATAGACAAAACAGTGTCCCTAGTAAGCCTCTAGTTGACTAGCTCGTTGATCAAAGATGGTCAAGGTTTCCTGACCATAGGCAAGTGTTGTCACTTGATAACGGGATCACATCATTAGGAGAATCATGTGATGGACCAGACCCAAAGTAATGAACGTAGCATGTTGATCGTGTCATTTTGTTGCTACTGTTTTTCTGCGTGTCAAGTATTTGTTCCTATGACAATGAGATCATATAACTCACTGGCACCGGAGGAATACCTTGTGTGTCTCAAACGTCACAACATAAGTGGGTGGCTATAAAGATGCTCTACAGGTATCTCCGAAGGTGTCCGTTGAGTTAGTATGGATCAAGACTGGGATTTGTCACTCCGTGTGACGCAGAGGTATCTCAGGGCCCACTCGGTAATACAACATCACACACAAGCCATGCAAGCAATGTGACTTAGTGTAAGTTGCGGGATCTTGTATTACGAAACGAGTAAAGAGACTTGCCGGTAAACGAGATTGAAATAGGTATGCGGATAGTGACTATCGAATCTCGGGCAAGTAACATACCGAAGGACAAATGGAATGACATACGAGATTATATGAATCCTTGGCAGTGAAGCTCAAACGATAAGATCTTCGTAGAATATGTAGGATCCAAATTGGATATTGACTAAGGAGTCCCTCGGGTCATGTCTACATAGTTCTCAAACCCGCAGGATCTGCACACTTAAGGTTCGACGTTGTTTTATGCGTATTTGAGTTATATGGTTGGTTACTGAATGTTGTTCGGAGTCCCGGATGAGATCACGGACGTCACGAGTGTTTCCGTAATGGTCCAGAGACGAAGATTGATATATAGGATGACCTCATTTGATTACCGGATGGTTTTCGGAATTACCGGGAATGTACCGGGAATGACGAATGGGTTCCGGATGTTCACCGGGGGGGGGGGGGCAGCCCACCCCGGAGAAGCCCATAGGCCTTAGGGGTGCCGCACCAGCCCTTAGTAGCCTGGTGGGCAAGCCCAGAGAGGCCCCTGCATAGGGAGATAGAAAATCAAAGGAGAAAGAAAAAAAGGGGAAGTGGGAAGGAAGGGAAGGACTCCACCTTCCAATCCTAGTTGGACTAGGATTGGAGGAGGACTCCTCCTCCCCCGCATCGGCCGAACCCCTTGGGGCTCCTTGAGCCCCAAGGCAAAGCCCCTCCCCTCCCCCCTATATATACGGATGTTTTAGGGCTGATTTGAGACAACTTTGCCACGGCAGCCCGACCACATACCTCCACGGTTTTTCCTCTAGATCGCGTTTCTGCGGAGCTCGGGCGGAGCCCTGCTGATATTAGATCACCACCAACCTCCGTAGCGCCGTCACGCTGCCGGAGAACTCATCTACCTCTCTGTATCTCTTGCTGGATCAAGAAGGCCGAGATCATCGTCGAGCTGTACGTGTGCTGAACGCGGATGTGCCATCCGTTCGACACTAGATCGGAGCGGATCGTGGGACGGATCGTGGGACAGTTCGCGGGGCGGATCGAGGGACGTGAGGACGTTCCACTACATCAACCACGTTTCTTAATGCTTCTGCTATGCGATCTACAAGGGTACGTAGATCGGAAATCTCCTCTCATAGATGGACATCACCATGATAGGTCTTCGTGCACGTAGGAAAATTTCTATTTCCCATGCGACGTTCCCCAACAAGTACAACCATAGATGATATCATCCACATATATTTGGCATACAAATAGTTCATTATCACAAGATTATGTGAAAATAGTAGGGTCAAGTGAACCGTGTTCGAAGCCTTTCCTCACTAGGAATTTCTTGAATATATCATACCATGTCTGAGGGGCTTGCTTGAGGCCATAGAGGTCTTTGTCGAGTCTGAAGACTTTGTCAGGAAGCTTTGGGTCTTCAAAACCTGGGGGTTGAGCGACATATACTTCTTCCTCAACTTACCATTAAGGAATGCACTTTTCACACCCATTTGATAAAATTTAATATTGTGATGATTAGATTAAGCAAGCAATATATGTATAACTTCAAGTCTAGCAACAGTTGCAAAAGTTTCATGAAAATCAATTCTTTCAACATGTGTGTAGCCTTGGGCTACAAGTCGTGTCTTATTCTTCAGAACCTGACCATCCTCGTCTTGCTTGTTCCGATAGATCCACTTGGTACTGATGACATTGTGCTTGCGAGGATTAGGTTGCTTGACTAGTTCCCACACATTTGTTCAACTTGAACTGATGAAGTTCTTCTTGCATAGCTTGAATCCACTTAGGTTCCATGAAGGCTTCATCAACTTTTGAGGGTTATGTGATAGACACAAAGGAAGTATTCCCACAAAAGTTAATCAAATGTGAAGCTTTTGAGCGTGTGAGGGGACCTATCGCATTGATGTCATAGAGGATTTTGTTAATTTCCACTTCATTGGCAATCCTCGGATGCGCGGGTTGAAGACTTTATTGGGTTTAGGAATTTGACCCGGAGCAATTTCCTCAGGTGCACCAGCCCGAATTTCTTCGTTGTTTGGGACGACTTCTTCAATAGGTGGTTGTTCCTAGGTAGGAATGATATCTTCAGTGGACCTTAGTTTTATTGCTTCCTCACATGGTATGTCATCTAGCACATGAGGGAGGTTCTCTCTTTGCGAGCCATTAGTTTCATCGAACCGCACATCTACAGTTTCAACAACCTTGTTGTGGTAGTTGTTGAAGACTTTCTAGGTGTGCAAGTTCTTTACGTAACCAAGCATAAATCCCTCATGTGTTTTTAGTGCAAACTTTGAATTGTGGTGAGGATCTCTAATCCAGCATCTTGCACCGAAGACTTTGAAATAACTTACTTTGGGTTTGTTGTCAGTGAGGACTTTGTATGAAGTCTTCTTGAGGAATTTGTGAAGATATACCCTATTGATGATGTGGCACACAGTATTGATTGCCCCAGGCCAAAAGCAATGAGGAGCCTGATATTATTCAAGCATAGTCTATGCCATCTCCACCAGATTCATGTTCTTGCGCTCGACGACGCCATTCTGTTGAGGAGTATAAGGAGAAAACAATTCGTGAGTAATACCAAGTTCATCAAGATAGTCATCAAGACCGGTGTTCTTGAATTTTGTCCCATTTTCTCGAATGATGTGCTCGATCTTGACGCCTAAGTTTGTTGAGGCCCTTGAGGAAAATCGTTTGAAGACTTCCAGCACTTCATCAACGATGACAAAGCCATATAGATATGTTGCATTGGTTAGAGTAGCATAATAAGTAGGTCCAAAGAGATCCATGTGAAGCAATTCAAAAGGAGCAGGAGTGGTTATGATAGTCTTCGAGGGGTTCTTGGATCTGGTCATCTTTACAGACTCACAAGCCCCGCAGAGATGATCCTTCGGTAATTTGATACTCTCGATGCCAATGACATGCTTCTTCTTCTCCAGCGTGCGCAAATTCCTCATGCCTGCATGACCAAGTCATCAATGCCATAGCCAGCCCTGTGAGGCTTTTGCAAGAAGACATGTGGCCGACAGAGGATTGTAGAGAAATCAACTATGTACAAGTCTCCTCTCCTAAAGTCTTCGAATACTTTGAATTTGTCAGAATCCATGATGACTACTCAACGATATTTACCAAATATGACAATCATATTGAGTTCACAAAGCATTGAGACTGACATGAAGTTAAACCAAAGGGATCGACAAGCATGAATTTGTCCATGTGTCGGTCCTTGGAAATAGCGACCTTACAAACTCCTAATACCTTGGTTTTACCTTTTTCTGCATTGGTGATATGTTTCAGTTGTAATGGAGTCAGTGGGATATTCATCAGTAACCTCTTGTCACCAGTCATGTGATTAGTACACCCATTGTCAAGAACCCACTCTATGGTTTTGGGTTTGTCATCTTGCAGATGAATTAGTACTGCTTACCATCTCATATGCTTTAGAGTGAACAATATGATATCAAATTCATCAGACTTGAATTTCATCACATAAAGTATATTTGAGACATAATGAGGACGTTTGAAAAGTTAAGACATTTCATCAGGATTATCTTGCGTCATATGAAGAAATTTCCTCAGGTCTCCAATAAGTTCTTGAGATGATTACTTTCATTTGGAGAACTAACCTGCAGAAGTGATTAGTTCAATTTCTTCACCACCCACATCTGGAGGGGTGGCAAAGAGTTCCTCATTGTGCGATCACCATAAGAGCATTAAGGCATTGAAGCTAATCCACTTCGTTTAACTTGAGGGGGGTTAGAGTACTCAAATGAATATCCAGAGAAATTCTTTGAGGACTTATGAAATAAGTGATTTGAGGAATAGTGCACATATTCATGTCCCTTATAGTTTCCCTGCATATCAGAAGCATTAATGCGAGTACAAGCATAGTTTTGACCATATGAGGTATTTGTTCCTTGTGAAGACTTTCGTCCACATGAGGAATTTGATCTGGGGTTCATGTTCTTCATTTGTGGTATCATGAGGACATTCACGTGAATACGTTCCAAGCTGATTTTGGGAACCCGTATTTTCCTCAAGGGTGGTCCATTCCTGCAATTAGTTCCAACATATCTAGAAAATACTTCACCATCCTGATCTTTGAACAGTTTCTAGTTTGAGTCAAATGAATCATCAAAAGAATACTAACTCGATTACATTATAGATCTCATCCTAATCATCACCGTCCAGCGAGCCTACGAATAGATTACTCACGAACGATGAAGAGCTTCATGGAATTGGAGAGGGAAGAAGGTTGATGATGACGATGGCGACGATTTCCCCTCTCCGAAGCCCAAGACGGACTCCAGATCTGCCCTCCAGATGAAGAACAGGTGGTGGCGGTGCCTCCGTATCGAAAACGCGACGGAAACTTCTCTTTTTATTTTTTCTGGGATGAAAGACAACTTATAGAGCTGGAGTTGGGGGCGCTAGAGACCTGTGGGCCCCACAAGCCTGCCCACCGCCACCAGGGAGGTGGTGGCGGAGCAGGGGCTTGTGGCCCACTAGCCCACCCCCTCAGGTGGATTCTGGCGCAGGTATTTTTGATATTTTCCAAAACTGCTCCCCGTAAATTTTCAGGACGTTTGGAGAACTTTGATTTCTGCACAAAAATAACACCGAGGCAATTCTGCTAAAAACAGCATCAGTCCATGTTAGTTCCATTCAAATCATGCAAATTGTAGGCCAAAACAAGGGCAAAAGAGTTTGGAAAAGTAGATACGTTGGAGACGTATCAACTCCCCCAAGCTTAAAACCTTGCTTGTCCTCAAGCAACTCAGTTGACAAACTGAGAGAGAAAGAAAAACTTTGTCAAACTCTATTTGATCTTGTTGTTGCAACTATGTCTAACTCATAACCAGAATTTCAGGAAGATCGCAAGTTAACCACATAAGCAAATGACACAAAGGTCTCACGGTAAACTAATATCAATGGCATAATCAGCTAACGGGCAAATAATAATGAGTTTCAAATACCAACACTGCAATCAAAACAAGCATGAAGCAATATGAATAGCTAGTATCTCGCTAGCTCATTCTGAGACTGCAAAACATAAATGCAGAGCACTTTCAAAGATCAAGGGCTCACTAAACATTGTAATACATAGCAACGAAGATCCAGTCATAGTCATACTCAATATCAATCAAAAGCAAAGCATAAAAATGAAAGAGGTGCTCTCTAATTGGTGGTTATATTAGAGGAGGATGACTCGACAGGAAAATAAATAGACATGCCCTTCGCAGAGGGAAGCATTGATTTGTAGAGGTGCCAGAGCTCAAGCTTTGAAACAGAGATAATAATTTTGGGTGGCATGCTTTCATTGTCAACGCAATGACCAAGAGTTCTCAATATCTTCCATGCTACTCATGCTATAGGCGGTTCCCAAACAGAAAAGTAAAGTTTTAACTCCCCCACCACCAATCAATCACACTCCACGGCTAGCCGAATCCTCGGGTACCATCCATACTAACATCAATCCAAGGGGGAGTCTTGTTTTACAGTTATGTTTTCGATTTAAGCATGGAACTGGGCATCCCAAATACGGTCCCCTTTCTCGTGAAGGACTATGAATAAACACATGTCGAGGATAATACTCCTAGCATGGAAAATACCAATAGCCCTCTGTCACCACATGAGCGGTTCGGGCATGCAAAACAGATTTATTTAGAGAATGGCACATGCAAATTTACCTGGAACGGCAGGTAGATACCGCAAATAGGTAGATATGGTGGACTCTCATGGAAAAATTTGGGTTTATGGAAGTGGATGCACAAGCAGCATTCCCGCTTAGTACAAGTGAAGGCTAGCAAAAGACTGGGAAGCGACTAACTAGAGAGCGACAACAGTCATCAAGATGCAATGAGTTTGACTAACATCGAATGCAAGCATGAACAGGATATAAATCACCATGAACACGAACATCATAGAGGCTATGTTGATTTTGGTTCAACTACATGCATGAACATGCACCAAGTCAAGCCACTTGAAACATTCAAAGGAGAATACCATCCTATCATACTACATCACAGTCATTTCAAAATCTATGTTGGCAATCAAGAAAAACCATTATAAGCTCTCAGCTAAATAAGCATGTCATCAAAAACTATGATCTCTAAGTTCTCATTGCAAACATGGTTCTCTCACAACAAAGCTAAATTTGGGTCGACAAGCTAGTCATATTTACAAAAACAAAATAGATATAGTTCATACCAGCTTTTCAGTCTCAGTCACTTCATCATATATCATCATTGTTGCCTTTGATTTGCACGATCGACCGATGAAAACGATAATAAGCGCATTGGACTAAGCTGAATCTGCAGGCAAACACAAAGGAGAAGACAAAGTAATACGGCTCTTTGAAAGCTAAATAGGTAAGCATGTAAGAACCATCAAGCATTGTAACCAATATCTTCTACCTTGACACAAAGAAAAAGAAAAGTATTTACACCGAAAAGCTCCCAACAAGCAAAAGAAGAAAGAAAATCTTTTTGGGTTTTCTCAAAATGACACAAAACAAGAAAACGAGAAAACGAAAAGAAACTAGCATGGATAATACAGTGGCAAAGTGTAAACACCGACTAACAAAGTGAAAGCATAAGCATGAATATAAAGACGGTGAGAACACGTACTCCCCCAAGCTTAGGCTTTTGGCCTAGCTTGTTCTACTCCCATGGATGATCCTGGCGAAACCCATAGTCATAATGGGTGTTATACGGGAGTGCTGCAGCCACTGCCTGAATAGCTGTCTCGCGAAGTCGAGCAGCCATCGCCTCCCTCTCATACTCCTCTGCCTCTCCTATGGTTATGTAGTATCTTCGTTTAACCTGAAAGTCAAAGAAAATAGGAGCAGGAAGGGTAATATGGAAAACACGCTGCCGGTTAAATATCAAGCGGTATAGAAGAGATCCATGATCTCTCTCAAGGAACTGGTAGCGTGTTAGAGCGACACGATCAAGGTAGGCTGTACGGAGAGGAGGGTCTTCTAGACGGATGGATACTCCCAGAAAATTTGCTAAGCGTGTAGCATAAACTCCACCAAAGAAATCCCCCTCACTGGCATTTTTATTCAGCCTCCTTGCTATAATAGCTCCCATATTGAAGCTCCTGTCACCTGTTACTGCGCTCTTAAGGATAGTAAAGTCGGAAGCGCATAGGTGACAATGTGCACCGTTGCTGTTAATGCACCTACCTATGAAGAGGGCAAAGTAGTGCAAGGCAAGGAAATGGATGCTTCCTATGGTGGCTTGTGTGATATATCTGGTTTCTCCAACAGTAATACTGGCAACAAAGTCTCTGACCGAAGACTTAGGAGGATCAATAACACTACCACCATCGGGAATCTTGCAAATCCTATTGAAATCGTCCAGACACACGGTATAGGATTTATCGTACAGATCAAACAGTATGGATGACTCATGGCCAGCTAAAAATTTAAATCTACGCACGAAAGAGGCAGTGAGCATTGCATATTGTTCACATTTATCTGAGAGGAATTCTTCTAACCCAGCATTGCGAACAAGTGCATCAAACTCATCCTTGAAACCTACTTCGATCATGAACTCATTGGAAGGCCATTCACATGGTTGTACCGGCGCGTCCCTTAGTTGAAAAGGTTCGGGCTCCCGAAAGGAGAGACGAGGACCCTTCGTACTTGAGGAACCACCATGAAACTTCCTCCTGAACATAATTTCCTTTTGCTTAAATTTTTGAAGTTCAAGAGAAAAGTGAATAAAGACCCACCACACCTTGTAGCAACTACTCCTACTAGTGCCTAGGGACCATATCACGCGCTAAAACTACTTGGGACCTGCTAAAATCAACCTTTTAAGCTCAAGAACAGGGTCACCAAGGTAGCAAGAATTTGCGAAGGATAAAGCACTAGAGAAAAAACTAATTGGACCAATGGAGGAGTCACTTACCAAGGAGTAATTTCCCCAAAACGGTTCGGAGAATGGTGCTCTGAGCAAGGAGATCGAAAATCACAACCAAATGAGCAAGAACACGGGTTTGAGCTGCGAAACAATTTTTTCTGGAGGTGGAAGAAGAGGCTGAGAGCTGGAATGAGTGGAGGGGATGCCTGTGGGCCCCACAAGCTTGCACACCGCCACCAGGGGTGTAGGTGGCGGTGGGGGGGCTTGTAGCCCACTGGTCAGGCCCCCTGACCAGCTCTCAGGCTCACAAATTTTCAAAAATTCCAGAAAAAAATCATAATCAATTTTCAGGACCATCAGAGAACTTTTATTTTCGAGGTATTTTTCTCCGGGACGCTAAAAACAGAAAACAGGAAAAGCTAAACTAATTCTATCATTTTTCTTCTAAGCAAAAGAAAAGGAAAACTTAAAACAGAGGTATGTGACTCTTTGATTCATCCGTTTCATGGTCATCAAAAGAAATCAGTCAGTGGGATTGATCAAGTCCTGATGACAAAACTTTCTCGAATCGCAAGCGAGAACGGAGAATATTCGAATAGCCACTAAGTCACCTCAATGGGGATATGTATATCCCCAACAATAAAATCATACTTCATCTTGACACGAGGAATAGGGCATTCAAAGCTCACAATGAGAATCGATGAAGTCTTTTCGATACAATTGATGCAATGTATTGGATATCGTTTCTTCAGAAAATGCACTGTGTGCTCATTACCGTTGACGTGGAAAATGACATTGCCTTTGTTGAAATCTATAACAGCCCCTGCAGTGTTTAAAAAGGGTCTTCCAAGGATGTTAGCCATGGCATCGTCCTCGGGATTATCCAAGATAACAAAGTCTGTTAAGATAGTGGTATTAGCAACAACAACAGGCACATCCTCGCAAACGCCAATAGGGAAAGCAGTTGATTTATCGGCCATTTGCAGAGAAATTTCAGTGGGTGTCAACTTATCCAACTCAAGTCCACGATAAAGAGAAAGTGGCATAAGACTAACACCGGCTCCAAGGTCACATAAGGCAGTTCTTACGTAGTTTCCTTTAATGGAGCAAGGTATAGTGGGCACTCCGGGATCACCAAGTTTCTTAGGAGTTCCACCTTTGAAAGTATAATTGGCAAGCATGGTGGGGATCTTAAGATCTGGTATCTTCCGTTTATTAGTCACGATATCTTTCATGTACTTGTCATACGGAGACATCTTGAGCATATCACTTAACCGCATCTGCAGAAAGACGGGTCTTATCATCTCAACGAAGCGCTCAAAATCCTCATCATCCTTTTTCTTGGATGGCTTAGGAGGAAAGGGCATAGGTCTCTGAAACCATGGTTCTCTTTCTGTACCATGCTTCCTAGCAGTGAAGTTATTCTTGTCGTATCTCTTAGGTTGTGGATTATCAGGATTAACCATAGGTTCAATCTCCACATCCTCACCCTGGCTAGGTTGAGCATTATTATGAACATCACTGTCCACATTGTCACCAGGTTCATGTTCATCACCTGATTGTGTTTCTGCATCAGACGCAAAAATATCATTAGGTTCTTCAGGCGTGATAGTATTTGGTGAACTGGCGTGTAGGCTTCTATCATCCTTCTTGTTCTCCTTAGGATGACTAGGTGAATCAGAATTGATTCCTTGAGAATCTTGATCAATTCTCTTAGGATGACCTTCAGGGTACAAAGGTTCCTCAGTCATTTTGCCTCCTCTAGTAATGACTCTGACAGAGTTGTCTTTTAATTCATTGAGCATGTCATTCTGAGCTTTAAGTACTTGTTCTACCTGAGTAGTAATCATAGAGGCATGTTTACTAAGAAGCGTCGGAGCATTGACATTTCTGTCTACACAAGCACTTAAATGGCTAAGCATAGGAGTACTTTGTTCCAAATGCGTGCTAACATAATCATTGAAACTCTGTTGTTTGGCAACAAAGTTGTCAAATTCATCAAAGCATAGGCTAGCAGGTTTATCAGAAGGAATATCACTCTCATCAAACCTACGCAGAGAATTCACTTCTACTACCTGTATCGGGTTATCGAGACCATGGATCTCTTCGATAGGTTGTAGGTTTTTGACATCTTCAGATCTAATGCCTTTCTCTTGCATAGATTTCTTGGCTTCTTGCATATCTTCGAGACTGAGGAATAGAATACCTCTTTTCTTAGGAGTTGGCTTAGGAGGTGGTTCGGGAATAGTCCAACAATTATCGTTGATCAAGATGTGATTCAGTCGAGTCTCAGCTTGTTCTACAGTTCGTTCCCTAAAAACACAACCGGCACAACTATCTAGGTAGTCTCTAGAGGCATGGGTAAGTCCGTTATAGAGGATATCAAGTATCTCGTTCTTCTTAAGAGGGTGATCAGGCAAAGTATTATGTAGCTGGACGAGCCTCCCCCAAGCTTGTGGAAGACTCTTTTCTTGGAGTTGAGCAAAGTTGTATATTTCCTGCAAGGCAGCTTGCTTCTTATGGGGAGGGAAATATTTCTGACAGAAGTAATAGACCATCTCCTGGGGACTACGCACACATCCAAGAGCAAGAGAGGTGAACCAGGCTTTAGCGTCATCCTTTAGAGAGAAAGGAAACAGCTTAAGGATACAGTAGTGGCGGATCTTCTCCTCATTAGTGAAAAGGTTGGCTATTTCGGATAGTTTGGCAAGATGGGCTATGACCGTCTCAGACTCATAACCGTGAAAAGGATCAGATTCGA
This sequence comes from Hordeum vulgare subsp. vulgare, assembly GCF_904849725.1. NCBI lineage: Eukaryota > Viridiplantae > Streptophyta > Magnoliopsida > Poales > Poaceae > Hordeum > Hordeum vulgare. The sequence continues at coordinate 321,896,960 of NC_058524.1, read as the reverse complement.
CTAGAGAGATTATCTGAGGGTCGACAGAGAATTCATAATCCTTATCGGTGACAAAGATAGGCGAAGTGGCAAACTTCGGATCATTTCTCATCCTAACTTCCCGAGATTTTTCCTTCCACTTGAGAATTAATTTCTCAGCGTCATAGGCATCCTTACACGCAAGAAAATCCTCAGCTATCTCTCCCTCCATAATGTAACCCTCAGGTATAACACGCAATTCATATCTAGGAGAGATAGGTCTAATAGGAGCAAAAGAAGATTCTATCTCAATAGCATCGGCAGTATCAGAAGCATCACGAGCATTGGCCGTAACTCTAGCAATATGAGCATCAAGGAACGCTCCCAGTGGAACATCAGGCAAAGGAGTTTCTCTAGCAGTATCAAGCATAGCATCATCAGGCATAATAGCATCTCTAGCATCATCAGGAAAAGTAGTATCAAGCATAGAATCTCTAGCAGTATCAGACATGGTATCAAAGCATAGCATCTCTAGGAGTAGTATCACAAGCATCATCAAGCACAGGCGACATATCAAGATTTCTAGCAGGAGGTGATGTCGCAAACTTACTCATAACTGAAGGTGAATCAAGTGCAGAGCTAGATGGCAATTCCTTACCTCCCCTCGTAGTTGAGGGCAAGACTTTGGTCTTCGGATCCTTCAGATTCTTCATAGTGATCAGCAGATATAAATCCCAAGTTACTCAGAGAATATAGAAATACCTCCCCGGCAACGGCGCCAGAAAAGTATTGACGTCAGCTGTGCTTCCCTGGCAATGGCTCCAGAAAAGGGCTGATCCTGCAATCACTAGTGTTAGCTAGACGAATGCATATAAACAACTAACCTTCTCCTGCAACGGCACCAGAAGAATGCTGATAGCACTCCCCGGCAATAAAACTGGAAGAATGTTGTTGATGGCCCACCAGCGCGTGGGTTCGCAGCAGTTTTCGAGGGTAGAGTATTCGACCCAATTTGTAGGTACGCCAGACAGGAGGTGAGAGTATACTCTCAAGTATTAGCAGCTGAATTTGTCAGATTCAACCACACCTGAAAGATTAGTATCTGCAAGCACAATAGTAACAACGAAGTAGTAACAACGAAGTAGCGGGTACCGACAGTGTAACGAGGAATAACAGTGGCAAGGAACAACAGTAGTGACAGTAGTAGCAAGTAGCAACAGTAGCAAGCGACAGTAGTAGCAACAGTAGCAGCAGCAGCAGAGCAAGACAAGTATCAACAGTAGCAACAATAGTAGGAGCAGAGCAAGACAAGTAACGGCAGTAGAAACAGTAGTAGCAGAGCAAGACAAGTAACGGCAGTAGCAACAATAGTAGCTGCAAAGCAAGACAAGTAACAGCAGTAGCAGCGCAAGACAAGTAACGGCAATGGTAACAGTAGTAGCAGCAAAGCAAGACAAGTAACGGCAGTAGGAACAGAGCAAGACAAGTAACGGCAGTAGCAACAGTAGTAGTAGCAAAGCAAGACAAGTAATGGCAGTAGCAACAGTAGTAGCACCGCAAGACAAGTAACAGAAGTGGTAACAGTAGGACAAACTCATAGGCATTGGATCGGTGATTTGTTTGGATGATATTCATCATGCAACAACTATAACACGGAGAGATATGTGGCTAGCTCCCGTTCGTCAATGTGATGTACGGATGCATTCCGTGTGTCGTCATACGTGCTTAGGGAAAAGAACTTGCATGACATCTATTGTCCATCCCTCCCGTGGCAGCGGGGTCCAAAAGGAAACTACGGGATATTAAGGTTCTCCTTTTAATAAAGAACCGGACCAACGCATTAGCACTTGGTGATCACATGAACTCCTCAAACTATGGTCATCACCGGGAGTGGTTCCGGTTATTGTCACTCCGGGGTTGCCGGATCATAACACATAGTAGGTAAGTACAACTTGCAAGATCGGATCTAAAACACACATATATTGATAACAACATAATAATTTCAGATCTGAAATCATGGCATTCGGGCCCTAGTGACAACAATTAAGCATGGCAAAGTAGTAGCAACTTCAAATCTCAGAACATAGTGGATACTAGGGATCAATCCCCGTCAAAACTAACTCAATTACATGATAGATCTCATCCTACTCATCACCGTCCAGCGAGCCTACGAATAGATTACTCACGAATGACGAAGAGCTTCATGGAATTGGAGAGGGAAGAAGGTTGATGATGACGATGGCGATGATTTCCCCTCTCCGGAGCCCAAGACGGACTCCAGATCTGCCCTCCAGATGAAGAACAGGTGGTGGCTGCGCCTCCGTATCGAAAACGCGACGAAAACTTCTCTTTTTATTTTTTCTAGGACGAAAGACAACTTATAGAGCTGGAGTTGGGGGCGGCAGAGGCCTGTGGGCCCCACAAGCCTTCCCACCGCCACCACGGGGGTGGTGGCGGAGCAGGTGCTTGTGGCCCACTGGCCCACCCCCTGAGGTGGATTCCGGCGCAGGTATTTTTGATATTTTCCAAAACTGCTCCCCGTAAATTTTCAGGACGTTTGGAGAACTTTGATTTCTGCACAAAAATAACACCAAGGCAATTCTGCTGAAAACAGCATCAGTCCAGGTTAGTTCCATTCAAATCATGCAAATTATAGTCCAAAACAAGGGCAAAAGAGTTTGGAAAAGTAGATACGTTGGAGACGTATCAATACCCCGGCAAGATCCTTGTCGGGGGAGCTAGCGAAGCCCCCGTAAGACGTGCTCCTTGCAAGATCCTAGTCCGTCACCACTCCAGTGTAGCGACCAGCTATCCCTTTTACCTTGATACGTGTCAATCCTCCAGGATACGTGTGGAGTGACATCTGGGGGCGAGCAGTGCTAATGGAACGCCTCCGTGTCCCATGTCAGGGACGCCTGACGAAGCATTTAATGCTTCTGTCTTAAGACACTAGTAACACTATGATAGTTGTACAACCCTTGTCTGCATTGTATCACTGTGCACCCCTTGGGTGCCCTGTTTCGCCACTGTTGGTGGCCCCTTTGACCTATAAAGGAGGCCCAAGGCGTAGCTGCAGGGGGACGGAATCTTAGGGGGTTTAGAGGCTTAGTACATAGTGGTTGTGCATGGTATAACACTCTTGTAGCCCAAACTCTAGAACACATACAATACACCTAAGGCAGGAGTAGGGTTTTACGATTCTCAGCGGCCCGAACTTGGGTAAAAACTCCCCTTGCGCTTGATTGTTGGTTCTGCTCTTGGTGCAAACCTCTCCCCCCACCGAACCGTAAAGGTATCCACGCGATCCCATAGGTGTCGTGCTTCGTTGCCCCGACAAGTATATATAGGCATCCCCCAAAATCCAACCATTACAACATTACTGTCCAACTTGGTGACACTGAAATGAATCTTGGTGGTACCGAGTTGCACTAAGTGTGGCACATTTTGAATTCTCGGTGAACCCGGTATAGGTATCTCGGTGGTACCGATACGATGACCTAGACTGGTTTCCAAAACTTGGTGAGACCCATTTCAAACTCGGAAATTCCATAACTTGAAATCATCTCAACAGAAGGTTGGTCACCCAATCTCGGTGCCACCAATAGGAATGTTGGATGTACCGAGATGGTAGTTTTGGCATAGAATATGTCTAAGTGTAAAATTGGTATGGCCGAGTAGGAAATGTTGGTGGCAACAATTTTTCTTATGTGTCCTGGGACATATATATATTGTGGGAGAATGGCTGAGTATTTTTGGTGGCTATCTCTAAGCACTTGAGCAACCAAATCATCATAGTACCTCATCTACTTTTAATAGTATTAACTTTCATGTGGACTCAAAGTGATTTCTCACAAATATAAAATGTAGATCTTCTTGCTGGAAGCTTGAGCCAATCCTATTCCTTCCTTGCAACAAAGGGGCATCTCCACACAATCCTATAGCCAAAGGGTCTTTTAACTTTTCTTAAATATACTTGAAAAAGCTCATTAGTCCAATGATGCATATGTTGTTATTAATTACCAAAACCACCTTAGGGAGCAATTGTTCTTTCACAGAGCAGTGTGTTGGGTATGAGGGCAATGCGGTGTTTGATCCCTCGTTTTGGTGGTAATCCTGGACGTAGAGCATCAACAAATACGTCTTGGATGTCCTACATTAGAAAAGAAAACACAAGAGGTAGATGTTGTTAAGCATCAGTCCTTATGACCTCATCTTTGCACACACGTACAAAATGAAGAATGGTTGATGGGCTCTCACTCACATCCCTCAAGTCTCTCTTGGAGTCTAAAAGAACTAGAACTTTCTTGTCCCTCATCATGGAGTCACTCCATTTTGGCTTGTGGCGCTCCCTCTACTTTAGGTAGATCGCTCTCTCACTTTTAGCTCCATCATGGGATGTGTTTTGTTTGTCGGCGGTGAGGTAAGTTGGAGTCATTAATCGAAGCACATATTCCTTGCCCTTCATTTTGCAGCTATAGTGATTGGTCCGACCATTGTGGATGACACTACAACCAAATTGCCAAGGTATCCCTAGGAGGATATGGCAAACACACATGGGAACCATATCACACTCTAATGTATCTTGACAAGCACCAATCTTGAAGGATACCTGCACGGTGTGTTCAACTAGGATTGTGCCAGTGTCACTAAGACATTGCACCTTGTAGGGGCGAGGTTGCTTCTTCTTGACCAATTGTTGGTTGGAGCAAAGTTCATCCCAAACTGTGGCAACTTTCTCCATTGATGATTATCTTGACGGATGTTTCTTGGATGCCTGCCTTGGTGTGGAAGATGTGGCAATGTTAGTCCTCGTCTTGTTGTTGTTGACTAAACAACACCTTTGAGACAACGGGAGCGGGGCTGGAATCGTTGTCTCAATAGATTTGTGAATCCTCATCATCATTCACTTGTCGGTGCATGGCCACATGTTCCAAATCTTCCATCTCGTCTTATCCCATAGAGTCATAGGTGATGTCATGTTGGAGGATCATCGTGCGTCTTGTTGGACACTCGAATGTCTTGTGGTAGTGTCCTTGGCACGTGAAGCAATTTATTGAGCTTGTTTTAGCGGTGACATCTGGTGTTGGTGTAGAGGTTGAATCTCTTGGTTTGTAGTTGCTTGTAGTATGAGACCGGCTTGACGAACTCATCTTGTCCTTGGAGCTTGACTTGTGGCTGGTTGTTGGTGAAGGTTTTGTAGATGAAGGCATCGTAGTCGGAGAAGTTTCTGCACTTAAGCCATAGGTCTTGGAAGAGAACTTGGAGTACTTGTAATCATCTTGAACTTGGTGTTCCGCCTTGGATGCTTTATGCAATAGCTCGAGTAAGTTTGCGTAGGGTTGGATGAGGTCGCTCATCGGGAAATATGTCTTGGAATTCCTGCAATAGACAAGAAACCACAAGAGGTAGATCCTGCGGAGAATTAGTCCTTACGACCTCATCTTTGAACACAAGTACAAAGTGAAGAATAGTTAATGAGGTCTCACTCACACCCCTCAAGTCTCTCTTGGATGCTAAAAGAACTAGATATTTCTTGTCCCTGGTCATGGGGTCACTCAATTTTGTCTTGTGGTGCTCACTCTCTTTTAGTGGGTCGCTCTCTCACTTTTATCTCCATGATGGTATGTGTTTTGTTTGTCGGCAGTGAGTTGACTTGGTGTGATTGTTTGAAGAACATATTCCTTGCCCTTCATCTTGAAACTATAGTGATTGGTCTGACCGTTGTGTATGATGCCATGGTTGAATTACCAAGGTCTCCCAAGGAGGATATAGCAAATAGACATGGGAACCACATCACACTCCAATGTATCTTCATAAGCACCAATCTTGAAGGATACTTGCATGGTGTGTTCCACTTGTAGAGTGTCAGAGTCACTAAGCCATTGGACCTTGTAGGGGCGAGGGTACTTATTCTTGATCAATTCTAGATTAGAGAAAAGTTCGTCTCTTGCCAAATTTTGGCAATTTCCGTCGTGAATGATGACCTTGACGGGTTTTCCTTGAATGCCTGCCTTGTTGTGGAAGATGTGGCAACATTGGTCATTGTCTTTTTGTTGTTGCAGAGTCGACACCACTGAGACAATGAGAGCCGGACTTAGATAATTATTAGAATAGATTTGTGAATCGTCATCTTCATTAACATGTCGGTGCATGGCACATCTTCCAAAGCTTCCATCTCATTTTTGCTCATAGAATCATAGGTGTTTTCATCTTGGAGGATCAACGTTTGTCTGGTTGGACACTTGAATGTCTTGTCACCGTGGCCTTGGGACGTGAAGCACCTGATCGAGCTTGTTTTAGCGGTGACATACGTTGTTGGTGTAGAGGATGAAGCTATTGGCTTGTAGTTGCTTGTAGTAGGAAAGCAGCTTGACGAAGTCATCTTGTCCTTGTAGCTTAACTTGTCGCCGATTGTTGGTAAGGGTTTGGTATTCGAAGGCTTTGTAGTCGGAAAACTTGTGCACTTTAGCTATAGGTCTTGGAAGAGAACTTGGAGTACTTGTAGTCATCTTGCACTTGGCGTTCCGCCTCGGATGCTTGATGCACTAGCTCAAGTAAGGTGGAGTGGGTTGGAAGAATGCAATATCCTTTACTTGCTAGTTGAGGGCATTCAAGAAGCACGCCATTGTTTTTGCTCCTCGTCTTCCTTGATATTGGCTCGGCTCATGGACATTTCCATTTCTTGATAGTATTCTTCTATCGACTTGATGCCTTGCATTAGTAGTTATAGCTTCTTGAAGAGATCACGGTTGTCATGGGTAGGCACAAAGTGATCGCTCATCAGATCCATCATTTGGGCCCAAGTGATGATAGGAGGTTCATCTCTTTCTCTTCTTTGCTCAATCACTTGTTCCCACCAAATGAGAACATAACCTTGGAACTCAAGTGAAGCCATGGCAATCTTATCCTCTTCAATGAAGTTGTGAAGACAGAAGATTTTATCAACTTTGAGTGCCTATGATAGATACTCTTTAGGATCATTGCTATCAGCGAACTTAGGCATGGTGAACTTGAGATTGCCGAGGTGATGCTCTTCATTGTGGTTGTTTCGGCGATTCCCTTGTCTTAGCAGAGGTGCATCATGGTCGTTGTGGACTTGACGTTGTTGTTCTTGCCTTGGAGCTTCGCCAGCATGTGGCTCATCATGATGTGCTTGAGGGCGTTGTCGAGGTCCTCGCGCCCGGAGTCGTATCTCTTGGTGCTCCTCTGGATGTGTGGTTTCTTCATGACGTTCACGCTTGGTGCTTCTTGTTCTTCGTGGGCTTAGCGGTTGTGTTCTTACATAGAGTGTGTTGCTTCGTGGAGGGCACATTGAGCTTCAAGCGCCTATTCTTCACGTCACCGTTCGTCATCATAGCGTTGTCTTATGTGTTCTTGCTCCAAAGCATCATGTTCTTATCGATGGCACCGATCACATTCGCAATGTCAATCTTGTGATCCAATGCCATGGAAAGGATTGTCTGATTCTTGGTTATGGTTCCGGTCGTCACGCTGTGATGTAGAGCTCGTGGTGGACTTGCGCCGGAAGAGTACACGTCGTAGTGGCGACTTGAGTGGAGCCACCGTGATGAAGTAGAGGTTGAGTATGCGTGGTTCACCATCATGGCGTGGATCTTGCCCATTTGGCTTGATAGCTTGTTTTCGAGGTAGTCCCTCGTGCACACCTCGGATTCACACTAGTTGCTGGCAGGTTGTTCAATGTGATCATTCATGGCACCTTGTGCATGGTGCATTCCTCTTGGGGCACTGAAGAAGTGTAGTTTGGTGACGTAGTTGTTCTCATCGTCGTATTTCTCCTCGAAGACTGGGTTCATCATGGTAGTCCTATCCATAGCACTCAACTAGATATAAGTGGAAGAATGAGAATACAATACCAATTACAATTCCAAATGTTGAAAATGGATCAAGATCACTTGATGTGAAAGTATGCAAATAGTGGAATTGGTACAGAATTCGTCCTTCTCACAAATAAAGCTTATGGAGTAGCTTGGTTAGGAGGGTGGCACAAAATTCAAGCAATAGAAGATATTATTTAATAATGTTGAAAGGAATTCACATATTTTGAAGTTAGAGAAGCTAGATCAAATGCAATGAGTACACGGAAACACACACGTGGATTGAAAAGTGGGGTTGTGGAACCAAAGAATGAGCACAAAATGTGGTAACCATGTAAAACGCTCGTGTTGCACAACACTAGAGAGACGGTAGCATGCTCGAATGGGTGTGATACAAACTTGTGCACAAGCTATAAGAAGCTATAAGAAGCAACGGGTCGAATCGCCAAGTGGGCAACGGAGCTCGGGCCACAACATGTGCGGTATACGCCTCACACGGCTATCAAGTCCCACGCATTCGTCGACTTCATCCATGATTGGACCGAGTTACAGATTCCCGAAGACAGGCCTGATCTCACGTACAGGACCATCTGCTTTGACGGGTCTAGGCAATTGGAGGGCTCGGGGGCTGGCGTGGTGTTGATTTCACCCCAGGGAGACAAGTTCTGTTATGTTCTCCGACTCATGTTCCCGTGTACCAATAACACAGCGGAGTATGAAGCCCTGCTTCATGGTTTGCGACTCGCCAAGGAGATGAACCTCACACACGTTAGGTGCTTGGGCGATTCTGATCTGGTGGCACAACAAGTTTCAGGTACATGGGATTCCCGGGACCCCCTGATGGCGACTTACAGAAGGGCTGTGTCTGATGTGGCGGGTCATTTCCATGGTTATCAAGTCGATCATATCGACCGGCGAATCAACAAAGCAGTTGATGCCCTCTCGCGTCTCGACTTGCAACGTAAGCCGGTTCCTCCTAATGTCTTTTTGGATATTCTGCATAATCCTTGTGTGAAGTTGCCTTCAGAAGAGGAATTGGCGATACCAGATCCTAAGTCTCAGCTTGTGGTGGCTCTACGTGTTACGTTGATTGGGTCCTTCCTTACTTGGCGTACCTCACACGAAACGAGTTACCTTCTGATGAGGTGTTGGCCCGTCAAATCGTTTGTCGGAGCAAATCCATGGTTGTAATCAACGGCGAGTTATACAAGCGAAGTATTTCTGGGGTATTTCAAAGATGCGTTTCTTCTGATGAAGGATGTATAATTCTCAACGAAATCCATGCAGGAGATTGCGGGCATCACGCCGGGTCACGTTCCCTGGTTTCCAAGGCGTTCCGACATGGGTTCTTTTGGTTGACGGCTCATGCTGATGTAGAAGAGATAGTTCGTCGATGTGATGGCTGTCAACGTTTTGGACGACAGGTTCATGTGCCGGCTTAAGAATCACGGATGATCCCCATCACTTGGCCTCTTGCGGTCTGGTGGTTAGATATGGTTGGTCCTTTTAAGATGTCATCCAATAAAAAGACTCATCTACTGGTGGCGGTCGATAAATTCACCAAGTGGGTCGAAGCAGAGCCTGTTGGCAGCTATGACACGGAAACAACCGTCAAATTCTTGAAAAGGTTGATATTCCGGTTTGGATACCCACACAGCATTATCACTGATAACGGTACCAACTTATCACAAGGGGCGATGTAGGAGTTTTGCAACAGGGAGCATATCCGTCTTGATGTGTCTGTGGTTGCTCATCCACAATCTTATGGATAGGCAGAACGGGTGAATCAGGAAGTTCTGCGGGGAATCAAACCCCGACTTATGTTTCCCCTAGAACACACCCCAGGGTGTTGGGTTGAGGAGTTGCCTTCGGTATTATGGAGCATTCGAACCACCCCGAATCGTTCTACGGGTTTTACTCCTTTCTTCTTGGTGTACGGAGCAGAAGCCGTTCTTCCCAGTGACATTAGGCATGACTCGCTATGAGTCGCCGCTTATGTGGAGCAGAATAATGAGTTTGCATGACAAGATTCTTTGGATGCTTTGGAGGAAGCACGCGATTTGGCTGCCTCCCGATCGGCTATCTATTAGCAAGACTTGCAGCGTTATCATAGCCGCCGGGTCAAGAGCCGAGCTTTTCAGGCGGGTGACTTAGTGCTCCGGTTGATCCAAGGTCGCACTGGCATGCATAAGTTGTCACCGCCATGGGAAGGACCATTTGTCATTAGCAAAAAACTTTGCAACGGGTCATACTATTTGGTGGATCTTCGGCCTGATCGGCCAACCACGGAGACTGAGTCAACTCGCCCCTGGAACATAGCTCATCTGCGGCCTTACTACACTTGAGCTATTGGCTCCCCTTTTTCCTTTCTCTCCCATCTTTGGAAATTGTAAGTCCTTTGTTTATATAAAGCAATAAAGTCGATACCCACGAATTTTGGGTTTTCCTGCCACTTCATCTTCTTGAAAGCATGGACCTTTATTGTTCTTCAACAAGTCACCCAAGCATGGACGCTATCAATACCAGAGAGCATAAGTCGCCATGCTGCACTTATTACAACATTGGGTATCGATAAGCCAAAGAGGATCAAGTCGCTACAAGCGCACGATTCAAACATGGGCGCCTTATATGATTCTGAGGATTAGGACGGCTTACTTGGGGGCTATCAGCTCCCAAGTCGTTTTGTGGTAAGAGCGTATACGTTTCTACAATCCTATGACTGGTCTTTCCCCTAATCATAGGTCACTTGGGGGCTTCCTCTCACTGAGATCAGCCTAACTACCCATTTGGCTAGCGAAAAATTACCGCACTACAAATGGTTATACTGGACAGTGTGTTGGCCAAATCGCCATATGGACCCATGAACGCTTGGCGAGTCAATCCGCTATTTGGACCCTGAACTCACCTTGGTTAAAACATGCATGGTACCAGCTAGCGCCCCACATGGAAAATAGAGAAACCATTGGTTCCTTTAACCTGCTTCACCGAAGCTTGACTCTCGCCTGATCAGCCGGTCTAAATACTTCAGCTTTTTTATACAAAAAGTCTCCTTTGGGTAGCACTTGAGTTTTTCTAACTCGTCCTATCCTGTCGCGACTTGAACGAGCCGACGAAATTCTTACTATCACTTTCCTAGCACTGCCACAAGGTTTAATAGATTTATGAGACTCGTCGTGTCTCGTTGAGCCGGTTTTCTTCATACCATTCGCCAAGACTACCTTGAGTCGGTTATTACTTATCATCGTCCATTACTCATTGAGATGGTTTGATATATGCTTTTGCTAGCCAAACAGGTTGGTGATCGAATCTTTACTGACATGGCGGGTCAAGCATCATGGCACCCCAAGGGCGGCAGAAGGTTTTTTCAAAGGTCACAGAAGAGTTCCACAACAGACATAAGCAAAGGATTGTTTTCTACAATGACCTATTACATGGCTCAGATGGCCAAATCAGTAGGGTCCATTCTAGTGGTGCCTCCGGTTCAACTTGCCTCGAGCTCTGGCCGACTTCAATTTGTAAATCGCCTAGTACCCAATTACACTTGGATAGAGCCGCAAATTCGTCTTCATCGTTCAAGAATGCTGAGAGATCCGACTCCAAATAAAAAGAGTTCTTGGGCCGACAAGGAGTTAAGCTGGTTGTCACAAATGCAAGTGGGTTTACTTTCTTGTTCTTGTCATCATAAGCAGCTTGGTACTTTGATAAATCCAAGCTTGCTACTAGCTGAGTTGCTAACCAGCGTGATTCCTTGACGACGCGATGATAATCATCTTGAGTAAACTCCGAGTCGTCATCCTTGAGCTGTGGGAAGCCTGCTGCTACCTCTTCGGGCTTCAGTTCTGGAGCATACGCCAAACACCGACTCAAGGTAGTTAGTGCCCCCTTCCAGGCGGCTGATCGGGTTAGCTCACCTATCTGAGGCGGAAGGGTGGATAAGCAGACACACATCTTTTTGATTGATGTGATTGGTTCCATGGTGCCCATCACTGCCTTCATGGTGAGCATGCCCCTAGTATAAAACTACTCAGTCAGTGTGTAAATTGCCTTTAACTTCAAGATGCAGTCGTCCTAAAGGTTGGCGGCTCTCGGGCCTGCGTGAGAAAGACAATGATGGTTAGTACTTTGTTTTTTTCACACTAATTTTTTCTTTCAGAGATACGAAACCAGGAATTCCTTCTTACCAAAGATGGCCTGTGTCATGCTGGAAATATGTTTCTTTAAACCGGCCAGCTCTTGTTGCATGGCTCCCGGTTTTGTTTCAGCCATTTTAGCTCGCTTTAGCGCGGTGGCTTGATCAGCTTGAGATTTCATGTTGGCGGCTTTCAGCTTTTCCATATCAGTTAAGATCGCCTGGTATTTTTCTTCTGCTTGAGCCCGCGTGTCTTGCTGGTCGGCTAAACTTTTCTTTAAGTCGCCCAACGTCGACTCGGCTTGGGCCATAGATTCCTATCAACATATTTTGGAGGGAAAAGTCTCAGAATTGTTGCAAGAAACATCCCTGACACTTGGGGGCTAATGTATAATTTAAAAAAAATAAAATTACACCACGAGCAAGACCCGACTCATGTTTCAATAGATGACCCGACCCTTGGGGGTTACAGGTTGAAGATTTTTTCTAAATCGAGACCCGGCTCATCTTTCAAAAGATGACCCGACCCTTGGGTGTTACAGGTCGAAGATTTTTTCTACATCAAGACCCGACTCATCTTTCATAAGATGACCCGGCCCTTGGGGGTTACAGGTCGGAAGATTTTCTAACACAAGACCCGACTCATCTTTCAATAAGATGACCCGGCCCTTGGGGGCTAATGAGGAGGGTATGCATTAAGGCGTACCTCATGTTTATTCTTCATCACATGGAGCAGGTTGTTCTCCATTTCATAATTTGTTTCCAGGCGACTTGCGAAGCCGGAGCAGAGTTCATCAAACTCAAGTTTTTCATATTGAGGAAGTTTGGCCTTGGAGATCTCATGTCTGGTGGAAGGATGGGACGATGTTGATACATGCTTCGATAAGATTGCCGAAGCCGGCTTAGAGAAGCCAGTACCAGTAATGACCACAACATCAGGATCTTCAACCTCCTTCAATGGACTTGGCGGGTTGGTTGTTTCCATGCCTTCCTTGGGAGAACTTGGAAGGTCAATTCGGTCATCAGGTATATCTTTTGCCGGGTCAACATGAGCCGGTGATGGGTCTTCTTTAAGTTCTGGAGCAGAAGGAGTGGAAGTTGAGCCGCCGGTTTTCTTCTTCTTTGCTTGCGCTCTAAGAAAAAGAGGGTCATGTTTAAGGCAAACATCATTATCATCAGGAAAGACATAAGTATTATAAGGACTTACCCTTGTACGCGAATCATTGGCGGAAGGGACGACATCACTGAGTCGCCCGATGAAGGGGGAGAAGTCTGCAAAAGTAAAATCTCAAAATATGAGCGAGTTACAAGTGTGATCCAAAAGAAAACGAAGGTAGAAATTGATAGAGGCTACCTCATTTTGCCGTTTCTTCGTAGGGTTTTTTACTGGTAACCCGGACATCAAATCCCCTGAGTGTCTTCTAGTTTTCCGAACGGAAGTGTGTTGCCCCTTCTTCAAGAGGAAATTAGGGTCCAGACAAGCATTCGGTTGAGACATGGGAACTTTCCCACAAACTTGCCTGGCCGGCTTAGGCGAAGGAGAAGTTGAGTCGGAAGAAATGGAAATTACCTCTACGACGTCATCCCTGCTTTCATTATCATCATTCCATACATGGAAATGTAGAGATATAAGCACAAATTAGAGTAAAAGGGCGTCAATACAAAAAGGATAAAATTTTACCTCTGAAGACGCTTCGCCGACTTGGGATTCGTCCCCATCAGACGATTCGGCGACACCGGCTTGGTTTTTACCCTTGGACTTCTTTTTTGGAGGCAGTTTGGTTTGCTTCAGGGCAAGCTTCTTCGGCCTTCGTGACCAGAATTGGTCGCCCTTCTGACATGGAATTGTCATTATGCAAGTCAGAATCCGGGTAAGTCGGAAAGAGTGACCCAAGGGCGGGTCAAATTATTTACCTTAGGAGCCGGGTTAATCTTGCAAAATGGCCTAAGCCCTATTTTGCTACATTTGGCCAAAGGCTCGCCTTTTTGCTTCTTGATGATGCTCACAATGTCTTCCTCTGTGAATGTTGTGTGGAAAGTAGAATTGAGGATGGTTCAAAGTACCATCAAACTCGCACATCAAGCCATCTCGGCGACTCAAGGGAAGGATGCGCCATTCCACCCAGCAGCGGATCAGATCAACTCCAGTAAGACCATTGTTTGTTAAAGATCGTAACTCGGATAGCACTGGAATGAAATCCGATTCATCTTCTTTGGTGAGCTTGTCAGGAAGTTTGAAGTTTGTGGGCAGACGCTCCTTCCTGTAGCCTAGGAGTTTGTTTTCACCCGGAGGAGAAGTGTCTCGGCAATAAAACCAAGACTCGGCCCAGCCTTTGGGGTGGCTGGGCATGGCGAGTGATTGGAATGGACTGACCTTGCTTCGTTGAATGTTAACCCCTCCATGTTCTAAGCTAGAGCCATTGGAGAACTAGGTCTGGCAATTCAGGGGGAAGAAGTACCAAAACAAAGTGACCGACGGTTCCATTCGTAGGTAAGCTTCACAGAATACCTGGAATTGGTACATGTTGTTGATCGAGTTGGGGCCCAGGCCTTGGAGGCGGATGTTCATGAAAAACAAAGCATCTCTGAGGAACTTTGACCCTGGCGTCTTAAACCCTCGTTCGAGGTGGTCAGCAAAAACAACTATTTCCCCTTCGGCCGGGTTGGGAATTTCGTCGCCTAGTCCAGATCGCCATCCAATGAATTCCTTCGGGTCAAGGTTCCCTGTCTGTACGCACTACTCGAGGAAGGTGTCGTCAATTTTGGTCGGGAGCCAGTCGGCCTTAAAGATGGTACCCATAGCTACAAAGGAAAAGGTCATGGGTAAGTTAATCCGCCAAAACACTTGTCGATTGGCTGAGGAAATCTATTAACTCGCGAACAAGGGACCAGGTTTGGGCACGAGGGCGATTTAGGAAATTCCCATTACTCAGAGAAGTTATCTAAGGGCATCAAAAACATGTAGAAAAATGATGGAGTATGAATCTACAAACAGTCTTCTACATAGCAAGCAATGCAATGTGGATCTACGAGCAAGGTAAAATAACGGAGAAAGCCTGGATAAGGTGAAACAGGTCATGGTTGAAAGCAACTATGGCAGGGGTGATTTAACAAAAGCCCTCTTGGTTCTCTAAACCGAAATTAAATGGATTGGAGATGCGGTCGGAGCTAATATGCTAAGCTACCATTTTGAATCGAATGGAAAACACCGAGGAGTTCGAGGAGTTCTAGGGCGCAGCGAATGGTGAACGTTGAAAAGCTCGGATCTGTTCGTAATGGCGGAGGACTAACCTATTAAACGACGTCCGGAGGCGGTTGTATAGACCCGCGGTGGAGATGGTGTCCCCGTTTAACTTAACGATGCGACAGACGCAGTGGTCGGCGGCGGAGCCCCTCGGACGATTCGGGAGACCCTCTGGCAGCGATGGATCTCGTCGGGCGGCGACGGAGTTCCTTGCGTGGCTACGAGGAAGAAGAAGAAACAGAAGACGAGTGGGCAAATATTCCCTCCGCCCCTGTTCCCGAGCCTATTTAATAGGTCAGGTGCGGGGATTGAGGCGCCTCGCGCGGGAACCGAAGGGGGCAAATTAAAGATTTGCACTTATTGCGCCAAGATTTTCGGGATATTTGTGCCGAGACATCCGTTGGGGATTGCGTCATCATTTTCCGGAATTAAAGGGATAAGGTGATGTCATCGGAAACGGTTCGGCGACTTGGGTATTTCCATGGTGGATGGCGGCTTAAACGTATGGTGCACAAAAAAGGTGGAATGAGTCGTTCCTAAACTAGGTAAAAGTTTATTGGCGTGAACAGGTTAAAGTCAATCTGGGGCCTAATGTTGGGGATATTATCTGCCATGTGACCCTCTCTAGTTGGGCCGGGTCACCAAGTGGGCGACTCATACTTTGGCGGTTCAAGCTTTGTCCCAGAAGGCCCAGGAGCTGGATGGCGGTTCAAGATCTACATGGAGGATAAGTCATCAGGGAGTCCTCCAGTCTTGGAAAGCACGGCGATTTAGAGATTAAAGGAATCACGACTTGTGTTATGGCAAGGACTCTTGTAAACCCTAGGGCCTCGACCTGTATATAAAGGAGAGTCCCTGGAGAGGGAAGGGGAGGTTAGAGATCGTCGAGAGCTAGGACAGGCGAGTTACACCCTCCTTGTAAATGAAACATCATCAATACAACACAAAGCATGACGTAGGCTTTTACCTCACCACGAGGGGCCGAACCTGGGTAAATCTGAGTCCTGTTTCCACTCAAACCCCTTTGAGTTGCCACCAAGGTGCAATGGCTCTAGCATTAAGTCCTTTCTCTAGGACATCTACCATGAGAAAACCACGACACTATGTATCTCTTGTGTCATCGCGGTTACCATCCTTGCTTATGGTGAAGTGTTAACGAAGTGTTGGTTGGCGGTGATCCGGGGCGATGATGAGCGGTGATGTCAGTGTAGAACCACTCCTAGTTAGCCAAAACACCTTAAAAAGTGGTTGGGCTCATGACTAAAAATCTCAAATGTAAATGGGATGCAGAAGAAATGGCGGAAGAATCGAAGAAAAACTTCAAAACAAGGCGCATATGGCTTGTTGTCCTCAAGAGACTAAATGTCCGAGCCAAGTGGCCGGTTGTCCGGGCCTTCCAATCCAGATCCAGTCAGGGGATCCCATGAGATGGTTTATGAATACGATTTTTTGGCAAAATTGGGCGATTTGGGAGAGGAAAATGGTGAGGATGATGGGGAAAAACCAGATCCACTTGTCCACAACGAAATTAACGGATAAGAAAAAACAAAAACTCTTCAAATCCAACGACTTCAAGAAATTTTTGTAGGGCTATTTTTGTGGGGATTTCCATAATTAGGTCAAGTCCAACAAAAATTGTCTAGAAAGTGGGGGATGAGACTCCAATGTGTGAGTTAACGTGGTTCATGATACCAATATGATACAATGCACACCCTCGGTTGTCGATCTTTTCACACTTGGAGGGGCAAAAGGTACAAAACTAAGAGAGACACACGAAAGTCAAGGACAATTTCCGATCACACATCCACTAGATCCACTCAAACACAAGAGATACATAGATCCAAATTCAACAAAAGGCTACACGTAATCAATTGTCTTCTCTATGAGAGGGACCTTTTATCCACTAGGGGATCTTCCCTACAATAGGGGCCTTGGCAACACTATGGATCTTCTCACATGAAGGACATCTCCATGGGAGGAGGATAGTAGATGGATCAAAGCTCAGTAAGAAACTTTTAATATATTTGCTAGCCCTAGAAATAGGAGGAGGATGTTTATATATAGTGCTAGGCGAATTGGGGACGGAGAGGGGTACATGGCCTTGTGGCCCGCGTGTGCCGCGCACATGGGCCGGATGTCCGGGTAGTTTGCCCAGATGTCTGACATGGGCCGTGTGTGAGAGCTTCGGTTCTCGCACCATCGTGTCGATTTTATCGGGCGAGTTGCCGAATTTTACGAGGGCCGGTCAGATGTCCGGGCCTGGGCCGGATGTCCGGCACCTGTAGCTCCTATGGCTAGACGCTGGCGCTGCTAGTGTCTCCTTGGGCCGGATGTCCAGGACCTAGGAGGTGGCTTGACCTTCCTTTGGGCCTTTCGGTCGTTCCACTTTGAGTGCATATCCATAATGACTTCGCCTTCACTCCTCGTATCTTGGACGTCATCTTCATGGTACCTAGGCTTGCATAGATTTTCCACTTGAGATAGCATCCACATTCCGTTTGCATCAAAGGAGTAGTTGATAACGAGAGATATCACCTCGGTCTCAATGGCACGTTGCTACGGTAACAAAAGTCCTTCCTTGGCGCTACGAATTCTTCTTGCTACTTCTCTTGCTTGCGTCGGTTTTTCCCTTGAAGAGAAAAGGGTGATGCAGCACAGGAGTAGTAAGTATTTCCCTCAGTTTGAGAACCAAGGTATCGATCCATAAGGAGGGTCTCGTCAAGTCCAGAGTACCTGCGCAAATACAAACAAGCTTGCACCCAACGCTTCAAAGGGGTTGTCAATCCCTTCAAGATTGTTTGCAAATTGAGATCTGAGGGCGGAAAGTGCAACGAAGTAAAAAGTGTAAGGCTGAAAATATGGTGTGGGGTAGACCCGGAGGCCATAGTGTTCACTAGAGGCTTCTCCCAAAATAGCAAATATCACGGAGGATGAACAAATTACCGTCGAAGAATTGATAGAACCGCGCAAAGTCATGACGATATCTAAGGCAATGATCATACATATAGGCATCACGTCCGAGACAAGTAGACCGATACTTTTTGCATCTACTACTATTACTCCACACATCGACCGCTATCTAGCATGCATCTAGTGTATTGAGTTCATGACGAACAGAGTAACGCCTTAAGCAAGATGACATGATGTAGAGGGATAATCTCAAACCAATGATGAACACCCCATCTTTTTACCCTTGATGGCAACAACACGATGCGTGCCTCGCTACCCCTTCTGTTACTGGGTGAGGTCACCGCACGGTATGAACCCAAAACCAAGCACTTCTCCCATTGCAAGAATCATAGATCTAGTTGGCCAAACAAAACCCACAACTCGAAGAGAATTACAAGGATATGAAATCATGCATAAGAGAGGTCAGAAGAAACTCAAATAATATTCATAGATAATTTGATCATAAATCCACAATTCATCGGATCTCGACAAACACAGCGCGAAAGAAGATTACATCGGATAGATATCCATGAAGGTCATGGAGAATTTTGTATTGAAGATCCAAGAGAGAGAAGAAGCCATCTAGTTACTAGCTATGGACCCGTAGGTCTATGGTGAACTACTCACGCATCATCAGAGAGGTAATGGTGTTGATGAAGAAGCCCTCCGTGTCCGAATCCCCCCTCCGGCAGGGCACCAGAACGTGCCCCAGATGGGATCTTGCGGAGACAGAAGCTTGCAGCGGCGGAAAAGTACTTTCGATGATCTCCTGAGTTTTTTGGGATTTTTTGGGAATATATAAGCGCAACCCCTAGGGCAGAGGGCGCCCAGGGGGGCCACATGCCTGTGGGCCGCGGCCTCCCCTGGCCGCGGGGTGGGGGCTTGTGGGGCCCCTGAGGCCCCCCTGCCTTGGCTATCAAGCTTCCCGATCATCTTCCGTTATGGAAGAAATCTTTTCAGGGATTTTCTTCCATTTGGACTATGTTTCAAAATCTCCTCTGAAAGGGGTAAAAAACATGGAATAAACAGGAACTGGCGCTGAGTTAATAAGTTAGTCCCAAAAAGTATATAAAAGGCATGCAAAACATCCAAAGTTTGACAAGATAATAGCATGAAACCATCAAAAATTATAGATACGTTGCAGACGTATCACACGGTCACGGGCTTTTGTCATGGCGCCACTTGGACATTGAGGTGTTGGTGACATATCCATGGGGATGATCATGAGATGCTCCATGTAAGTAATAGATGGAGCTATGCTCAACAATCCCAAGTTGTCAATACATTAGCTAACCCTAGAAATGAGGAGGGGAAGGAGTATATATAGTCTTAGGCCACCAAAGGGTAAGTGAGAGACGAGATGGGCATACATGGGCCAAGCCCAATAGGTACACGCAGCAGGGCCCCCGTGCGCATAGCGTAAGCTAGAGCACGTGCACACGGGGTACCCACGGAGATGGCAACTTAGCCCGTGCGCACGGGGTAATCTAGAGCCCGTGCACACAGGGTACCCACGGAGATGGCGACTTAGCCCGTGCGCACGATGGGACCATGGGCACGGGGGTCTTTTGGGCCCATGTGTACGATCTACCCAGAGACTCCTCGAGTAGTCCGTGCGCACGAGCTCATGCGAGGCCATGTGCATGGGGTATTCAACTCTAGGACTCCATCTTCTTCCGTATCCACTTCCAAGCTTCCCTTATAGATGGTGTAGTTCATAGATGTAAAGTTGTCCTTGTCTTTCGATGAGATGGTTGACATCGTTTTTGGTCGAGTAGACTTTGACGATCCGACTACGAACATGTGAGGATGTCACGCCTTAGGAATCGCTAAACCAACTCCGAGAGGTTATTGACCATGACGAAGCACGATCAACCTGACTATGACGGTTTGTTTCCTGCATGCAAACGAAGAACAATCAAGAAACTGAAATCCAATCTGGATATTGCAAATATAAGAGGAAAGCTTTATTGATGAAAGTGGGGGTCTCTGATGTCTCAGTCTCGTTGTAGACCACAAACGAATAACGCAAAGTTGCAGCTATGGAGAACTTGTAATCTAAACAAAACCCAAGTCTAAACGGTGCCCTAAGGGTTGTATATATGAGGGAATAGAGAGGAATATTGGTGAAGCCTTGGAGGAGGGCTCCAAAAACGACCGAAACTCGGTTTCCCCACACATGCGAAATCTAAAAACAACATATAATGTAGTATTTCGAAATTACATGGGCCTGGCCCAAAAATAAGGTGACGCAACACCTATAGTAGCCTATGGATGAAATTTATGAAGTGGCATCTTTATATTTCGTCCAAGACATCATACTCTCCTTATGACGACTTCAAAGTACGAAAATCACAACACGAAGCTCACTTGTTCTTTCCGGCGTGTGCACCTTTCCCTCCATGCTTCATTCCGCTCTAATGGCCATCCTCCTTGTCCATGCTAATTCTTTCATTCATAAGAAGAAAATGTATTTAATTTAGGCAACATGATATGTTCATGAACATTAAAAGGATTTCCATGAAATGAATGTACCGCGTAATTCAATTGGCAAGCGCAACCTCTAGTAACTGGTCCAGTATGTATAGCAGGAGGTGATGTGGGTGTAACAATGGTATTCATGTCCTAATTATCCTCCCATTGCTCACTGAAATAAGTCTTCAAATGTGCAATGTTAAAAGTGGGACTAACACCAATCTCTGTAGACAACTCAAGGTTATATGCATTATCATTTATTTTCTCTAACACCTTAAAAGGACCATTAGCTTTGACTTCCTCAAATAAGTAAATCTATACTTACACAAATGCAACCAAACAAGATCTCCAGGTGCAAACACAACGTGTTTTGTACCCATATGCCCATCAAGTTTGTGTTCAGCATTCATACGCTCAATGTTTTCCATATTTATCTCATGCTTTTTTTATATCAAGTTAGCACGTTAGTTAGCATGAAAATTAACCTTCTCCGAAGATGGAAGGGGCAACAAATCAGTAGGTCCACGAGGTATGAAACCATACAAAATTTCAAAAGGGCACATCTTTGTTTTAGAATGCAATAAAGATTATAAGAAAATTAAATATGACCCAAGCATTCTTCCCAGATTTTCAAGTTATTGTTCAAAACAGCCCTCAACATAGTAGACAAAGATCTATTGACTACTTCAGTTTGCCCATCAGTTTGGGTTCACATGTATTACTAGAAAGTAGTTTAGTCCCCAACTTAGCACATAAACATCTCCAAAAGTTGCTAAGAAATTCAGCATCATGATCTGAAACAATGGTATTTGGCACACAATGCAAGCGAATAATTTCACGAAAGAACAGATCAACAACATTAGCAGGAGCATCAATTTTATGACATGGTGTGAAGTGTGCCATTTTTGGATATCCATCCATGACAACAAATATGCTATTCCTCCAATTCTTTGTTTGACGTAGACCTAAAATAAAGTCCATAGATATATCGTCCCAAGGAATACTAGGTACATGTTATGGCATATATAAACCATGAGGATTGAGTCGTGACTTAGCTTTTTGACATGTAGTGCAGCAGAACAAAACACTCAACATCCTTTCTCATCTTTGGCCAAAATAAATGTGTAGCAAGTACGTCCTCTGTCTTCTTCATGCCAAAGTGTCCCATTAATCTTGGTCCATGCGCCTCCTGCAACAACAAAAGACAAAGGAGCTAGCTGGAATGCATAGCTTGTTAGCAGAGAACACAAATCCATCATTAGTGACGAACTTGTTTCATGTTCTCCCTTCTTTACAATTATACAACGCATCTTTAAATTTAGCATCATGAACATACTGATCTTTGGTAGTCTCCAAACCAAATATTTTAAAGTCAAGTTGTGAAAGGATAGTATAACGACGAGACAATGCATCAGCAATAACATTTTTTTACACTTCTTGTCCTTAATGACATAAGGAAAACTTTCAATGAATTCAATCCATTTAGCAAGTCTATGGTTTAGTTTTGCTTGACTTTTAATATGTTTCAAAGATTCATGATCAAAAAATATAAAAAATTCTTTGGGCCATAAATACAAATGACATGTTTCCAAAGTCCGAACAAGAACATATAAATATTTATCATAAGTAGAATAATGCAGACTAGGCCCACTTAATTTTTTTTGAAAAGTATGCAACATGTTTACCATCTTCTAATAACACACATCCTAATCCAATTCAATCTGCGTCACATTCAAGTTCTAAAGTCTTATTAAAATTATAAAGTTGGAGTATAGGAGTATGTGTTAACTTATCTTTGAATATTGTGAAGGTTTCTTCGTGTGCGGTACCCCAAGAAAAAGGCACATCCTTCTTTGTAAGCTCATTGAGAGGTGCAACAATGGTGCTGAAATCTCTCACAAAACGCCTATAGAAACCAGCGAGGCCTGTCGGATTTCGAGCTCCGCAAAACTCTAAAGATTCAAACTCAGGGGCGTGTACGAAGATCTCTTGTAGCCTCGCCTCACCTAACTCGCTACTCTCTGGGGATAGCAGAGAACTCACTCGACGGTGAGGAAGACACTAGACATGGAAGTTTACCCAGGTTCGGGCCACTGAGAAGCGTAATACCCTACTCCTGCTTTGGTGGATTGCCTCTTGTGGAGCTTGGTAGATGAACTAGTACAGTGTTCGAGGGCCTCCGGAGGCTGGGTGGCCTTTGTGTGGTGCTAGTGGGCGAATGAATGAACGGATCCCCCTATGATGTAACCTACTCTCTCTATATATAGTGGCGGCCCCGGTCCTCTTCCCTTATCGTTTCGGTGGGAAGGGATCCCACAAAGGCCAATTTTGGAGGGGAACAGGGGAACGTGCTTCCCCTGTCCAAAAGTAGTCTTCGCCTGCAAAGTGGTTGTCAACGCAGCAGGGACAGGTCCAGGGATGGCGTCCGTCCTGCTGGCGGGCGATGGTGGCCGTGTTGCACCAGAATGGAAACCTTTGGGAGATGCCTTGGAGACCTGCATGCGTCCTCGCCCCCATTGCACTAAAGGGGGAACTACACCGTCCTGCTTTCTCTCATGACTGGTTCCCAAATAAATGAATTAATTGGGAATCAGCCATGTGCGTCCTCAGCGAAGAAAATATTTCTCACTGTCAGACTCCTCTTGATACAGAAAACCAGTAGTACTTAATATTATACAAGCAGAGCAAAGGTTGCTCTACGATTATTACAACATATCCAAGTCTTAGGAAAGATGGAATGTTACACTGGTCTTTCAGGGAAAATCTACTGCTCGCGAAAATAAAAGGGGCACGTGACCTCAGAGTAATGTGACATGACAAGTACTACTACGCGTTAAGCATTAGAGTGAAGTTCAATGATTTATTCGGGGGGTGAAAGCGATGGAATAAAATAGCGACGGACTCCAGGATCGCAAGACGAACTGGGACTCCTCTAGACATCAGACTCGCTATAGAACTCATCATCTACGAGGTCTCCTTCATCCATATCTAGCCACAACAACAAGCCAGTGAGTACTCTCAGAAGTACTCGCAAACAGTTTGCACAATAGATGAGATGCATGTAGTTGATTTTAATATGCATGGTTAGAATCAAGTTATATCCAAAATATATGTGCTGAAAGTAAATTAAGTTAGTCGATAAATCACGCGGTAGTCCTCCCGAGATATCCTTAATAGAAAAGTAAAATACACCGATCGGGTGTCTGGAGCGACGCCTCGAAAGGTTAAGAAAGGTTAGTAAAACCATCGTCAGGCGTCTGAGTGACACCACATATAGGGCGTGCGTAAAAGAAATAAATGACAAGCCACAAACGGGTGTCTTTGCGACACCATAGTAAGGGCAAGATAAATAACGGGCCTCAGTCGGGCGTCTAAGCGACACCGCAGAAAGGGCTTATATGAAACAATAAACATGCCACAGTCTAGCGTCTAAGCGACACCACATAAAGGGTTTATACGAAACAATAAACCTGCCATAGTCGGGTGTCTAAGCGACACCACATAAAGGGCTTATATGAAAAAATAAACATGCCACAGTCGGGCATCTAAGTGACACCACATAAAGGGCTTATATGAAACAATAAACATGCCACATTCGGGCGTCTAAGCGACACCACATAAAGGGCTTATACTAAACAATAAACATGCCACAGTCGGGCGTCTAAGCGACATCACATAAAGGGCTTATTTGAAACAAAACAATATTGAATATCGAGGAGGTAGAACCATCCCAGGGATATCCAACAACATAGTCATAGGGGTTAGTCGAGAGAAATAATCATAATATGATCATGTCCCACATCATCATATGATTTCCCTCATCCTTTATTATTAACACTGTTTATACTCCAAACACCGACTCTAGGACCGACACTTGACTCGTCAAACAATGTCCTTGATCGGGGACACGGCTACTTGAATAGTTTTGACTCTGCATAGGGTGTACTTTTTACCCATAGTTCACGGTTTCCGATAGCCAACAAGACTAATCCCGCGTACTACATTTTAGAAGCGGACGCTCTGAATCAGCACACACCCATTGTAACCTCCGTGGAGCCCGGCTTCACCCGGACTATGCTGCCAAGGCAAAACCATAAGACGGGGATGCTCCGACCTCGACTAGCATGGGATCAAACATATTTATACCGGGGAGTGCCCTCCCTTCCGGTCGCAGACTGGAAACACCCATGCCCTTGACCGGATGACTGGATTTAGTCCAGGGCCATGGATACCTTCATACCGACCCCTCCAATGGTGTGTGACTAATAATAGGTCTACAACTGACTATACCGAATCCATTATCCAGGAAACTGTCATAGCACGATATAGAAGTATGACACGGACAAGACTAGATCTAGGTCGATACTGGAGTTTAACCAAGTTTTTACCAGCACCAGTGTGCACAAGTCATGACAAGGCCATAACCTATCACGTTCTGCGTGACTATGCTATTCCACGACCTTTCATAACTACCACTTGACATCATCATATTTTTATAATTGTTGAAATATATATAGCATGTATGAAATATGCGAGGTGATGATTATTAGATATGAGTTAGGTTATTAAACATCACATCAAGAGTTCAAACATGCTTGCCTGGTTCCACGTAGTCGGGATCAAGCTCGATGCACTTGACGTCGGTGATCTCATTGTCGGAATCTATGATATACATCAAACAATGACATAAGTGGCACTGCCTAGCTACTATCTTAAAATAAACTAGGCATTACCAGGATCAATTTGCAAAAAGAATCACCGAAAAATAAGTTATGGATCAAAAGTTATAGCCAAAACAGTTTCAGGGACTAATCTGTAGTAAGATTTATTTGAAACAGGGGCTAGCTTGAGATGTATCAAAGTGCCCTTAGGGGAAAGGCGTTTCCCCGAAAGGAAATCAGATTCTGGCCAAATACATTTTCTACGAAACGCTTCGGAGGGAGAAGGAGACACTGACAAGGGGCGCCCCTGTCAGGTTCGAAAGCCTTACCGGCGCCAGAAGCTTTCGGTGATCGCCGACGATGATAGGAGTGAGAGGAGAGCCAGTTGAGGGTGCAGCGGCACTCACTGTTGACTCGCCCATCTGGTGGAGGAGGATTGTGTTGCAGATGAATCCCCACATCGACGGCAGCAAGGCTCCGACGGACGACAACTCCGGTGAGGTGCGGATATCGACGACAAAGACCTCCTACGATCGAATTGGACGAGAGGTAAGAAGGAGAGGAGCTCCTAGATGCAAACGAAGGCTTCAGGGGGTCCTATCATCTCTTACACGGCTCGGGAATGGCCGGATCCCGAAGCGGATAGGGGCGGCCGGAGTTGGGGAAGAAGGCGCCTCGAGGACCTCTTCCTTGATCGGCTGGTGCTGTGGGGTGGAGATGGATTGCGAAGAGATGCGAGGCGAGGTGTGAAGCTCGGGGAAGAGGTTGTATTTATAGGCCCGGGGGAGGAGCTTCGGCATTAACTCCGGCGAGCGATTACGGTGATGCAGAGGGTTTAGCGCGCGGTTAGGTGGTGCAGGTCGTACCTAAGTAGTCTGGGAACCCATTTTTGACCAAAGACCAGTAGGTCATCGAAGGAGGAGGTTCAGCGACGATGTGGCTTTCGCTGCTCGCTGCGGCGGTAGACAATGCGCTCTGCGCCGGCTGGAGCGTGGCGACGGTTCTTGCAGCGTGCACATGTGCAGGAGGACACGCGGAGGCAGCATGGGCAAAGGGCGGTGCCAGGCGGCACGGGTTGTGGCAGGGGGAATCCAACAGCTGTTGCAGAGCCGCTGCCTGAGCTTGGCCGGCTCTATCAGCTAGCCACCGACGGGGAGAAATGTCCAAGTTGCGGGAGTGCTCCGGATATGCTCGATGCACATGATCGACAGCCAAAGCAATGATACTGGTGAGATTGGCGAGGGGGTGAGAGTTGCGGCTCTGTCTGAAGTTTGGTCTGAAATAAATTCAGACAGGTTCAGGCAGTGAGCACATGAGGTGGTCGACAGATTGAAAAAGATAGCTGTGGGATGAATTTGGGGCTTAAATTTTGAGGGGAGTTGTCTCGTTGGAAGAAAAGGCACTGCAAAACTTTTCAGACTTTTTGGAGGGGGTTTAAGACAGGTTTGAAGTAAAAATAAGATTCGGTCAAACTTCAGTCAAACAGAATTTGAAATTTTCAAACTTGTGAACCCAAAGTTTTTGAGGAAACTCAGTGGAGATACTAAGGGCTACAAACTACAAAAGTTTGGTGTCAAGAATCCAAAGGAATAGAGGAGTTCCTTTGTAAAATTGCAGGGCTCAAACTGATTACAGAAAATCCCTTTTTATTAAAATAAAATATGAACGGTGATCCATCCCTCCTAAAGTTTTGGAAAACATTTAAAATAAGAATTCAGGGCTAGGAAACGTGTAAAAATATTTAAGACGGAATGTGATGAGTAATTCCTTTTGAAGAAGTAATAGAAGGTTTAGGGAAATATTTCCAAATTTTAAAAAGAAAGCATATTCTCTCAACCCATTCATTTTGAGAAAGGGCCAAAATAATATGTCTAAAACTTGTGTGGTGGAAAAAGAAGAAGCTTCAAAAGGTTTTCTCATGAAGGTTAGCAGGAGAGCCTCAAAGTTTTTGTCAAGCCAAAAATTTAAAAATCCAAGGAAATCAAGAAGTAAAAAAAATTGGGTGTTACAACACCTACCCCGTTAAGAAAACTCTCGTCCCCGAGGTTTGAGCCATTCCTCAAGAAGTCTCGGTTGCTCTTTCTGCAGGTAATCCTCTATTTCCCACGTGGCGTCATCCTCTGTGTGGTTCCTCCACTGTACTCTGAAAAGCTTGGTGACCTTTAGTCGTGTCATTCTTTCTGATTCCTCTAACATTTTCACGGGGTGTTTCTGATAGGATAGGTCTAGTTGCACTTCTATGTGTCGTGAGCTACCTGTTGCTCGGGGTTCCTCACACACTTCCTTAGCTGAGAAATGTGGAACACATCGTGTACGTCTGACAATTCTGCTGGTAGGTCTAGCTGGTAGGCAACTTGTCCCTTACGAGCAATTATCAAAATGGTCCGATGAAACGAGGTGCAAGTTTGCCTTTGACCTTGAATCTTTGTATCCCTCTCATGGGTGATGCCTTAAGATACACATAATCATCAGGATTGAAACTGACATCCCGGTGTTTTATCATAGTAGCTTTTCTGATGGCTTTGGGCTGTTTAGAGTTTCTCTCTTATGACTTTCACCTTGTCCTCTGCTCCCTGGAGGAACTGCGGGCCGAAGATGCAGCTATCTCCGGTTTCTGACCAATTTAGAGGAGTACGACATGGCCTTCCATATAAGGCTTCGAAAGGTGACATCTCCAAGCTTGCTTGATAACTGTTGTTTTACGAGAACTCGCCGTAGGGCAAACTGTCTTCCCAACTGTTCCCATATGTGAGCACACAAGCCATGAGCATGTCTTCGAGGATCTGGTTTACACGCTCGGTTTGTCCTCCAATCTAGCGGTGATAGGTTGTGCTAAATACTAGTTGTGTCCCCAAAGCTTGTTGTAGATATTCCCAAAATCTTGAGGTAAACTGGGTGCCTCTATCAGATACAATAGTCTTGGGTATCCCGTGTAAGCACACAATATGGGCGAGGTATAGTCTTGCTAGCTTCTGAGTGGAGTACGTAGTCTTGAATGGTACGAAGTGAGCCACTTTTCTGAGCCGATCAATGATCACCCAGATAGCATCATGTTCGTGTCGTGACCGGGGTAGCCCGACAATAAAATCCATTCCTACTTCATCCCACTTCCATTCGGGTACCTTCCTAGGTTGTAGTAGCCCTGCTGGCTTCTGATGTTCTCCCTTGATTCGTTGACACGAATCAAAGCGGGCGATGAAATAGGCAATATCTTTCCATGCCACCAATATTTCGTCTGGAGGTCCTTGAACATTTTGGTGCCCCCGGGGTGGATAGAATAGGGCACTTTGTGGGCTTCCTCCAGAATTTGAGTTTTGAGGTCCTCTTGGTCTGGTACACACAGTCGGTCTCTGTACCACAGAATTCCTTGCTCGTCAATAATAAACTCGGGGCCTTCCCGAGGTTCATCTTTTACTTTATGCCTTCAATACCGGGGTGACCTTTCTGAGCTTCCTTGATATTCCCGTCGAAAGTAGGTTGTACTTCAAGTTGTGCCACTGTACCTTCTGGAACGAGGACCAGGTTTAGCAGAGCAAACTCTTTTGCAAGCTCAGGTCTCATCTTTGGTACGGGTTTCTTGCCTGGGCGGGGTTTCGGCTAAGAGAATCTGCTACTAGGTTAGCCTTACCCGGGTAGTAATGAATGCCCACATCATAATCCTTAATTAACTCCAACCAAGATCGTTGTCGTAGGTTGAGATCTGGCTGTGTGAAAATATACTTCAGACTCTTATGATTCTTGTATATTTCACAGCGATTTCCAAGAAGAAAGTGTCTCCATTCCTTGAGAGCGTGAGTCACTACGGCCAACTCCAAATCGTGAGTGTGGTAGTTCTCTTCGTGTCGTCGGAGTTGTCGTGAGGCATAAGCCACGACCTTTCCTTCTTGCATGAGTACGCCTCCGAGGCCTTTCCTGGAGGCATCGCAGTATATTTAAAAATCCTTGTTTAAGTCTGGCATAATCAGTACTGGGGCTGTAGTCAATCTCTTCTTCAGTTCTTGGAAAGTTTTCTCACAAGCTTCGGTCCATTCAAACTACTTTTCCTTCTTGAGCAACTAGGTCATTGTCACACCCTCTTTTCGCTATCACTTTTTCTATAGTTCAAAAATCTGAGTTTATTTTAACTTTTTCAATACTAATGTTGAGAATGCCATGATTGCCATTGTATGCTTGTATGCTTGATTATTTCATATCAAAAACCACATTTCTCATGACTTAATTATTTTCAAAACCCTTTTTAGTATTTCTCGTTAAAGCAAAAACCTCCTTTCGGTTGCACTACAAGTCCTTGAAGGCAAGGAGTGTTCTTACCCAAAGTTGGTGTTCTGGTTCTAGCACCATTTTAGTTCACCAAAATCATAAAATAATTATTGTAGGAATTATTTTCCTAATTTAATTGCATGTCCATTTCTGAGGCTAGAAATGGTATTCCTATATGGAAAAATACTTTTCTGCCTTAGAAAAATCTAAGAAAATTTGGAGATGATCAGAAGGACATATGTTTTCCATACATAAGATTTTCAACCCTTATTTATAATATTATTATTTGAGTAAAACCGTGAAAACCCTTTCTCTCTGTTTTGACGTTTTGAAATATTTCCAAAGGAAATATTATCAATAAATTCCTAGGAAATTCTAGTGGTATCCCTAAGCCATATTTGGTGCCCATAAAAATTTCACCTTGATCCAAGGTGATTAAGGGAACCAAATAGTTGCAAAACCCCTTCTGACCAGTAAGAAGTTAGAGCAACTCTACATAGCAAAGTTTGTCCTTTGGAGCTGAAAATTTATAGGAGTGCCTAATACCTCAAATGAGGACCCCATGCCAAAAATGGGATTTGTGGGACTTGTTTTGACAATACTCTCTTTGGAAGGAACATATCTCTTCATTTGGTAATGTTTTCAAGTTTACAAGGCTAAACTTGGACAATAGAGCTCAAACTTGGTGAAACCCCTTGTTTTAGCACCAAACCCAATCCTGTTAAGTTGCAGAACCAGTGATGGGGTGCAACCACCCTCAAACCACTGTCAAGCACCTTTTGACAGATGGGTAAAACGCTCCTAACCCTAGCTAAACCAAAACCCTTTCTCCCAAACTCTTAGATTAGGTGCCTAGCATCAATGCCAACCCCAGTCAGCTGGCCCCGTTGTGGTTCAAAGTAAAAAACCAAAAACCCCAATCTAAGCTTCAGCTCAAGGCTGACAGCACCTATTTTCTCTGCCCCCCTTGACCAGCCGAAGCTCCCACGGGTCTCCAACGGCTAGGCATCTCCAAGCCAGTTGCCCAGGACATGCTAGACACATCCAAGGCACCCTAGAGTGCGCCAGCATGCCGTGGCATGCCAAAGCCGTGCTCTGGGAGCGCTACGAAGTGCCACCGAGGTGTGGGCAACGCTCTCGGCCAGTTCAGGCCTCCCCCGATGTGTATGTCCTCTCTCTCGACAACCCCTCTGCATCAGGCGACCATCAGGGCCCCTCCTCTCCCGCGCTAAGAGTTGGTGCGACGCATGCCCGCACGCACCAGAACCGGCCAGAGATGCGTGGCCACGGTAGCTCACCTCTTCTCTCTCCCTCTCTCTTGCATTGAGTTCTGGAGGTCCAAAACCACGTCCTGAGACCGTGGTTTTGACCCCAGCTCCTCTCCGCACCCCCATGAATGCCACGGTGAATCACCGGTGCTCCTGAGTCCACCCACCGTCGCGGGCCTATAAATAGCCGCTCCCCTCGCTCCAGCACTACTCATTCTTCTTCGTAGCATCCTCAATCACCCCCTAGCCACCCAGTAAACCAGCAGAGCCCCGGTGCTCGAGATCTACCGAGGCCCCTCCGCCTCCAAGCTACGGTCGATCTCCGCCTACCCGTCTCCCACGTCCCTCTGTCCACCAAACCACTCCCCGTGACACCAGGACTCTTTCCCACCTCTTCCCCAAGCAAATCTGTGCCCGTAGCTACTACCTCCGCCGCCGCCGCGGATACCTCGTCACCGATGAACCTGAGGCCCTTGCCAGTATCTCGACCACCTTCAGGTAGGCGATGACGAGCCGGACCCATTTCCGTCGTCGTTAGGGTCCGCCGCCACTGACCATAGGGGCCCGCACGTTAGGTTCAAACCTGACGGCGCGCGCACCTGGGCAGGCTGGTTGGCTGGCCTGTGGGCCGGCCCAGTCAGGCCAAGCCAGGCCAGGGTCTGTAGCCCATTTCTTTTTGTTTTTAAAACTGAGTTCAAGTGAGTTTTATAAAAAAGATTTGTCAAGTCAAAAAATATAATTTTTCCACTGTTATTCTTCTAAAAATGTGTAGTATTTACCACAACCATTGTTTGAATTTTTGCAACAACTGTTCTGTTTTACAATAATAAAAAGGATTAAATTGGAATAGTTTTGCATCTGTTAAGTTGATTTTAAAAATATTCCTTCACTAAGAACATAAGCAAATATTTTCAAAATAACAACCTGAATTTATTAGTAATAACAAACATTTTTTATGTAACTTTGTGATCTGTTTTGGAGTGAGCTACTTATTATTTTTATCTTTATACGACGATAGAAAACTCGTGTCACGAAGGAGTCGGAGCGGAAGACATCGAAGACCCCGGATACCTAGCAAACCAAGGCAAGCAACCCGTTCACCATGCATGAGCATATGTTATGATGCATGCTAGTGTAGCAAATATTTCCGTTGCATACGATCATAAGTGTTGGTACATGATTGAAGTGATGTTATTGAAGGCTCCTCCGAAGCACTTTGATTTTGAGCATGATCCTACCACCTATGAGGATCCCGCTAAAGTCATGTTGACAAGTAAATCTAGAATAGAAGTAACATGAGCATGTTGTTGGTATAAATCAAAGGTTTATGAAAACCCCGTCGGGTGCCACTAATGCCCGAGGGTGATGGTGAGTTAGGTGGCCACTTTTGTAGAACTGGTGCACCGGGTATTTTGAGTGAGTATGGTTTTGGAAATGGGATTAGATTTATGATGTGTTGACCATCCCAACCTTACATGTACGACCACGTTACCCTTTTATGGGACGAGGCTGTGTTGATTACTCTGGTCGGTGCTACCAAAGAGTCACATTACTAGTGGCGACAGTGATGTGTGGTCACTCTCGTGATGGGGTCGTGCCAGGTAGGGCGACTATGCCGTTTTTACATGTTCCAGGAACACCTTTGGTCCCCGCCTGGTGCTCGTAAGACGTACAACATGTGGGCTAGGTACCAATCGAGTGGACCTGTTTGTCTAGTATCATGAGGGGAAAGGCATTGATCGGGTACTTACCTCGGGTATGTTATATACCGCGAGTCGTGGATGACACGACAGTTTCCCGGATCTCGTGGGTTCAATGTACTACCTCTACAGAGTGTAAAACGATTCGAATAGCCATTTCCACGGTCAAGGACAGTTGGGTAATGATTCTTAAACTACGTCCAGTCATTTCCGCATAAACCAAGTATGTGTGTGTATGTGGTAAATGGAGTTACTAAGAAAGAGTTGATATGACCAAGTTTGGTGACTTGGCATATAGGATGAACCCGGAGTGTTCAGCCCTCGACAGATATATTGGTATCTCTAACCTGTTCTTCAAGTAACATTTAACTTATGTTGCATACTCATGATCATGTTTATTATTACCAAGTTGTTGTCCACCAAATATGCATATTATTGTTATCCTTCACTTGTATTGTTCATATCATGGGCTGTTTGCGAGTACATTCAAAAGTACTCATTGGCTTGCCACTTGCTATATTACTGGCCAGATATGGAAGGACCGGAGTTTGGAGATGAGTATGTCTTCGGAGACGCCCCTGCGAATTAGGACGATTCCCAGTCAGAATGGCTGTTGGTGTAGGCTGATGGCATGGGCACCCGCTTAGCCCTAAGATTTCCGCTACTAGTTGTATTCGTGTGATTTGGCCTTATAGTCCCTACCTTGTGAACTTGACCATTTGGTCACGTGATGTAATAATTCAATATTTGGATGTAAGCCTCCTAATATCCAGTATTTGTTTGTTCCGTGAGCATTGATCTCTCGGATCACTGAGCACGTTCATTTGGCAGTCCCGACTCTTAAGTCGGGGTCCCCACAGAGCTAGTATCAGAGCCATCTTGACTATAGGAAGCCTTAGGTAGCATGGACGATAGCCAAGACGATTAGTGCACCTCGACCTGAGATTCTGCACCAACTAAAAACTTTCTAATCCTCTTCCCTATATCTTGTAGATGGCCGTCGTACCTGAGATGCTTCTGGAGACGGGCTTTCCCCTATTTTTGGGAGATAGCCTCGAGAAGTGCCAAGTACGTCGCACGCCCATCTTCCTCCACCACGAGCACTGGGTCAACATCGACACCAAGGAATATCACGTGGATGTGATAGCGAAGGTAATGACTCCCCAACTAGTTGGTTCTTCGAAGGACCACAGATGGAGGATCTGATGGTGGCAGTGGCAACAGCCGCACGAGAGGTGCTCGTGCGTCTCCACGACATCCTTCCCGAGATGGATAACGAGCCAGCTACTCGTCACCTATGTTTTATTAAGGATGGGACAGACGGGAGTTGGACAATCAACCCATCTTCAGAGGAAGGGACACCACTAAGGTTTCAGACCTGCTTTAGCCTCTCCTCCGACACATTGACGCACCTTATGATCAAGGAATCAACAAAGATTCGCCAAGAGGTGCTGTTGGGGATATTATCTGCGGTGTGACCCGCCCTAGTTGGGCCACGTCACCAAGTGGGTGAATCATCCTTTGGCGATTTAAGCTTTGGCCCAGTAGGCCTGGGAGCTGGATGGCGGTTCAAGATCCTCGTGGAGAACTAATTATCGGGGAGTGCTCCAGTCTTGGAAAGCACGGCGACTTAGAGATAGAAAGAATCATGACTTGCGTGATGGCAAGGACTCTTGTAAACCCTAAGGGCTCGACCTATATATAAGTGCGAGTCCCAGGGAAGGAGAGGCAGGTTAGAAATCATCGAGTGGTAGGTCAGGCGAGTTACACCCTCCTTGTAATCGAAACACCATCAATACAACACAAAGCAGGACGTAGGCTTTGACCTCCTCACGAGGGGCCGAACCTGGGTAAATCTCTGTCTCGCTCCCATTCAACCCCTTTGAGTCGCCACCATGGTGCGATGGCTCCAACACTAAGTCCTTTCACGAGGACATCTGCCGTGACAAAACCACGACAGTTGGCGCCCACCGTGGGGCTAACGCACGGTGGAGTTGAGTTCTCAAAGGGAGCCCTACCAGGGTCAGGGAGCTACGTAGCGAGGCTCATGACTCGGAGCCGTTGTGGGAAGTACTACATCGATAACTTGTTGTGGGGGCCCGAGTCCGATTCAATCGAATCCGGCTAGAGAATCCCCTTCGGCAAGATCAACATCTTTGTCGGCATGGTTGGATCGCCTATGCCTGAGCCGTACATCTTCACCGACATCTTCGAGCCGGCCAGGTATGTCCGCCCAGTCACGACGCCAAATCAAACCCGCCCTGTCTTTGTTGGTTTCACACAGGGATCTGAGGAACCAGAACGATTGGCGACTCAGGAGACCACGCCGGTCAATGTTGATGACGAATCATCCATGGGCGACTCAGATTCAATTCCGTCTCTACATGGGGGCTGCCTCGGAGGCCTGTCATTGGCAATGGACCCCGAGGTTCTCGACCAGACCCGCCGTTAGATCACTGTTTACATGGCAGGGGCGACTCAGCCCCGCCAAACCCGGCAGGCAACGACGGGACTAGCGAAACATCCAGAAGCCCAGCTGCGATCTTGGTGGATTTGGCGGCGGAGATAACAAGGCTCATGGCGACCCCTGTAACAGCAGAAAACCAAGACACAATAAATGCCGAGTTGACAAAGCTAAGAGATGGGGTGGCAAAGGCTCAGCGAGACGCCGAAATAGAAGCCGCCAGGATCGAGACCCAGCAAGCTCAAATCACCGCTGAGACAGCCCGCTTGAACACCGAAAACTGGTGGCTCGACAGGCATCAGCGCGCATCTGACGTTGTCCATCAGTGGAGGCACCAGGGGCGTTTACCCCCTAATCTCAACCCTACTCGCCTATTCGACACTCCACGCACTCCCGGGGCAGGAGATGCTCCGGGAGGAGGGCCGGGCTAGCCGCCAAACCCGCCGCTTCAGCGAGCGGTTGATCGCGTCCCTCGATTCCAAACACCTCGGGGTCACTTTTCCAACCTGATGGACAACGTGCTCGCCGCGACTCACCATTTAGAATCCCTTCCGATTCATGGCAACACCCCGTACGAAATAGAAGCAAGGAACGCCATTGAGATGTTGAAAACGGCGGTGGTTCAAAATGCCCAGTTCTCGCACTGCCTCGATCGGCTGCACTCCACACCCCAAGCAAGCCGCACCAAGAACTGGCCAGAGGACCAGCCCGCCATAACCAGCGGACCGCGCCCCCTTCCCTAGGTTAACCCGCCTAACCATCGGGACCCTCCGGGTCGGGATCACCCAGACATCCAAACCGGCCCAACACCGCTTGTTGGAGGCGGCAGGCAGGTAGGGGTTCCATGCTTGGCCCCCGCCCTTCGCAACGAGCGAATGCAAAAGGATTTTAAGGGACCAGGAAAGGTGCCTAACTACACCCCGGACCTTGTGCCGGCTTCATGGGTTGAGAGTTATGAAATCGCCATGGACATGCTCGATGTAAGTGAAGCAATCTGCACCAGGTACTTCACAATGATGCTCGAGGGAACGACGCGTACTTGGTTGAAAAACCTGCCCCCAACTCCATCGAAACTTGAGCTGAATTGAAAGAGTGTTTCATCAAAAACTTCCGGGGAACTTGCAAGCGCCCAATGACAATAATCGATTTACAGCATTACGTTCAGCGCCCTGATGAGTCGGCTCACCACTGGACGCGGCGGGTCGCGGAAATCATTCACTCGTCGGACGGCATCACGGCGGCTTAGGCTGTGCTGGTCTTGGAGCAAAACTGCCACTATGAGCCCTTGGTACAGAAGTTGGGGCGACTCAAGCGAAAGGTCCAGGATATGGGGGAACTAATGGACACCCTCACTAGGTACGCCGAGGCGGACGATACCAAAGATCCAGGAAAATATGGCGGCAAGGACAACTCGCCGAAGAAAGGCGAGTCATCCAAAATTCATACCCAGCTTCAGGGGCGCGCCCACCATAATCATGGGGGGAACGGCAAGAGAAGGCAGTAGGAAGGATGCACGGACTTCGTCGCCAACACCAATGCCAACAACGGCAACCAGCGCCAGAAGAAGACGGGTTATAGTGGCAAAAAGCCGCCCAATTATAACGAGATACTCAAGGGCTCCTGCCCGCACCATGCCACGGTGGACGGACCGGCAACTCACTCCTGGGAGGACTGTTACGTGATGCGGGAATTTAGGGCGGAGGCGATAAAAAAGGGCCAAAACGGTGACCTGGACCAACGGCAGGAACAGTTCGGTGCACCTAATCAGCGCTAGAACCCGTTCGGCGGCCTCCCCAAACCGGGGGCTCAGGGCAGCTCGCAGCCAAGCAGCAGCCATTATCCAGTGCATAACCAACAACGGTATAACCCGCTCGGGGCTTTTCAGCAGCCACCCCCATAGGGGGCTCCACAGGGGCAAGATGATCATGGCGGTTTCCGCAACAATCCCAAACAATTAAGCAACGGGCAATACCACGTCTTCACCACCAATGCCTGCAAGTGTGATAAAAAGGTCAATCGCCGAGCGTACAGTGTATCTGAGCCGGCACTCCCTAGGTACCTCCACTGGTCCGAGCAGATTATATCGTGGAGTAGGGAAGATCACCCGCCCATAGTTGATAACCCCGACGACTTAGCGTTGGTCATGGCTCCTCAAGTCGGGGGATATACCTTGTCGAAGGTACTGATGGATGGTGGTAGCAACATCAACATACTATACTTCAACACTTTTCGAAGGATGAACCTGCTGGAGAAAGACTTAATGCCGTCAACCACGGTATTCCATGGAATTGTCTTAGGTAAATCAACGTACCCCATAGGAATTGCGTTTGGAACAACATCCAATTACAGGAGTGAGTCGCTTATACTTGAGGTGGTCAAGTTAAAGAGCCCCTATCATGCGTTGTTTGGGCGACCGGCTTACGCCCGTTTCATGGCTCGCCCCTGCTATGTTTACCTTAAACTCAAGATGCCCGGTCCTAAGGGGCCCATCACGGTTGATGGTGACAGGAGGATAGCAAGAGAGTGAGGAAGGGGATGCGGCTTACGCAGAAGTCGCTTGCGCTACAGAAGAGCTCAAATATCACTAGGCCAATGTTAATCCAGCAGATATGTCACCTCTAAAGAAGCCAACAACAGATGCTGAGCCGCCCCTCAAGTTCAAACCAACGGATGACACTAAGATAGTGGATTTCGTCCCTGGCGACTCAACCAAGCAGTTCACTATCGGGGCGGGTCTGGACCCAAATAGGAAAGCGCGCTCATCGAATTCATCCGTGAGAATCGGGACATCTTCGCATGGAAACCTTATGATATGCCTGGTGTACCGAGAGAATTCGCTGAGCACCATCTTAATGTTGACCCAAAACTAAAGCCGATTCAGCAATATCTTCGCAGGTTCAATGAGGAAAGACGCAAGGCAATCGGGGAAGAAGTCGCCCGTCTTTTGGCTGCCGGATTCATCGTAGAGGTCTTCCGCCCCAAATGGTTGGCTAACCCGGTCCTAGTGCTCAAGAAGAACGGCACCTTCCGCATGTGCATTAATTACACAGATCTTAACAGACCCTGTCCAAAGGACCCTTTCGCCCTTCCCCGGATCGATCAAATCATTGATTCAGTGGCGGGCTGCGAGCGTTTGTGTTTCCTGGACGCTTATTCCGGATATCACCAAATCAAGATGGATGTGGAAGATCAGGAGAAGACAGCTTTTATAACCCCCTTTGGGGCTTTTTGTTATGTGTCCATGCCGTTTGGGTTAAAGAACGCTCGGGCGACTTATCAGCGTTGCATCCAAAATTGTCTCCGTGGCCAAATCGGATGCAACGTCCACGCTTACGTTGATGACATTGTGGTTAAAACTCATAGGAAGGAGACGCTCTTGGAAGATTTAAGGGACACTTTGGACAATGTGTGGGTATACCAGATGAAGCTTAATCCCACCAAGTGTGTCTTTGGCATTCCCGCAGTAAAGTTATTGGGTTTCCTGGTGTCTGAGCGCGGCATTGAGGCCAACCCGGACAAAATCGAGGCGATTACTTTGCTTGGGAAACCAGCGAATATCAATCAAGTTCAACAGATGGCGGGTCGTATCGCGGCTTTAAGTCGCTTCATAAGCCGCCTGGGAGAAAAAGCTATTCCCCTTTATCAGTTGCTTTAGAAATCTGACCGTTTTGTTTGGACAGACGAGGCCAATGAAGCTTTTGAAGCCTTGAAGCAGCAGCTGGTCAACCCGCCGATTTTGGCCGCCCCGACTGAAAAAAAGCCTATGCTTCTATACATTGCAGCAAACTCCAAGGCGGTGAGCGTGGCAGTGGCCGTCGAAAGGAAGGAAGAAGGGAAAGAATATCCGGTGCAACGCCCGGTGTAATTCATTAGTGAGGTGCTAACTCTCTCCAAGCAATGATACCCGCACTGCCAGAAGTTGGTCTATGGGGTCTTTATGGCGAGTCGAAAGCTCAAACACTATTTCCAAGAGCATCCCATCACAGTGGTTAGCTTCGCTCCTCTCGGGGACATCATCCAAAACCGAGAAGCGACAGAGCGAATCGCCAAATGGGCGAACGAACTTCGGCCGCACCACGTGCGATACACCCCTCGCACGGCTATCAAGTCTCAGGCCTTGGTTGACTTCGTCAACGATTGGCCCGAATTACAGATTCTGGAAGACAGGCCCGACCTCACGTACTGGACTATTTACTTTGACGGGTCTAGGCAATTGGAAGGCTCGGGGGCTGGCGTGGTGTTAATTTCACCCCAGGGAGACAAATTCTGTTATGTTCTCCGACTCATGTTTCCATGCACCAACAATGCTGCAGAGTATGAAGTCTTGCTTCATGGTTTGCGACTCGCCAAGGAGATGAACCTCACACGGGTCAAATGTCTCGGCGATTATGATCTGGTGGCTCAGCAAGTTTCACGTACTTGTGATTCTCGGGACCCCGTGATGGCGGCTTACAGAAGGTTTGTGTCTGATGTGGCGGGTCATTTCCATGGCTATCAAGTTGATCATATTGACGGCGCCTTAACGAAGCAGCTGACGCCCTTTCGCGTCTCGGCTCACAACGTAAGCCGGTTCCTCCCAATGTCTTTCTGGATATTTTGCATAATCCTTCCGTATGGCTGCCATCAGAAGAGGAGTTGGCAATACCAGACCCTGAGTCCCATTTTGTGGCGGCTCTCCGTGTTATGCCAGGTTGGGTTCTTCCGTATTTGGCATATCTTGCACGAGGCGAGTTACCTTCGGATGAGGTGTTGGCTCGCCAAATTGTCCGTCGGAGCAAATCCATGGTCATCATCAATGGCGAATTGTATAAGCGAATCACTTCTAGGGTATTCCAACGATGCGTTTCTTCCGAAGAAGGATGCGTGATTATGAATGACATCCATGCCGGAGATTGTGCGCATCATGCCGGGTCAGGCTCCCTGGTCTCAAAGGCGTTCCGTCACAGATTCTTTTGGTTCACGGCTCTTGCAGATGCAGAAGAGATAGTTCGTCGATGTGATGGTTGCCAACGTTACGGACGACGGGCTCATGTGCCGGCTCAAGAATTAAGGATGATACCTATTGCTTGGCCTTTCGTGGTCTGGGGTCTAGACATGGTTGGCCCCTTTAAGATGTCGTCCAACAAAAAAAAACTCATCTGCTGGTGGCAGTAGATAAATTTACCAAGTGGGTCGAAGCAGAACCTGTTGGTGCTTGTGATGCGGAGACAGCGGTGAAGTTCTTGAAAAAACTGATCTTCCGGTTCGGATATCCACATAGCATTATTACTGATAATGTTACTAATCTATCACATGGAGCGATGTAGGAGTTTTGCCACCGTGAGCACATCCGGCTTGATGTCTCTGCAGTGTCTCATCTACAATCTAATGGGCAGGCGGAACGAGCAAATCAGCAAGTATTGCGAGGAATCAAACCCTGACTTATGGTTCCCCTGGAACGCACCCCAGGGTGTTGGGTTAAGGAGTTGCCTTCAATACTATGGAGCATCCGGACCACCCCAAACCGTTCTACCGGTTTTACTCCCTTTTTCCTCGTATACGGAGCAGAAGCTGTTCTTCCCACTGACATTAGGCATGACTCGCCCAGAGTTGCTGCTTATGTGGAACAGGACAACGAATTGGCGCGTCAAGATTCTTTGGACGCTTTGGAGGAAGCACGCGACTTGGCTATCGCCCGGTCGGCTATTTATCAGCAGGACTTGCGGCGTTACCACTGCCGCCGGGCCAAGAGCCGAACCTTTCAGGAGGGCGACTTAGTGCTTCGATTGATCCAAGATCGCACTGGCATGCATAAGTTATCACCACCATGGGAAGGACCGTTTGTCTTCAGCAAAAGCCTTTGCAACGGGTCATACTATCTTGTGGATCTTCGGCCTGATCGGCCAACCACGGAGGCTGAGTCAACTCGCCCCTGGAACATAGCCCACTTGCAGCCTTATTACACTTGAGCTATTAGCTCTGTTTTTTCTTCTCTTGAATTTTTTAAGTTTTTCATTTTTATGAAGCAATAAAATTGATGCCCATGAGCTCGGGGGCTTTCCTGCTATTTCATATTATTGAAAGTATGGATCTTTTATTTTGCTCCTTAACAAGTCGCCCAAGCATGGACGCTATCCATACCAGAGAGCATAAGTCACCATGATGCACTTATTACAACACTGGGTATCGATAAGCCAAAGAGGATCAAGTCGCTACAAACGCGCGATTCAAACATAGGCGCCTTATATGATTTTGTCGATTAGGTCGGTTTACTTGGGGGCTATTTGTTCCCAAGTCGTTTTGTGGTAATAGTGTATACGCTTCTACAATCCTATGACTGGTCTTTCCCCTAATCATAGGTCACTTGGGGGCTTCCTCTCACTGAGATCAGCCTTACTACCCATTTGTCCTGCGAAAAATAACCGCATTACAAATGGTTATACTGGACTCTGTGTTGGCCGAATCACCATATGGACCCATGAACTCTTGGCGAGTTACTCCGCTTTATGGACCCTGAACTCGCCTTGGTTAAAACATGTCTGGTACCGGCTAGCGCCCCACATGGAAAATAGAGAAACCATTGGTTCACTGAACCTGCTTCATCGAAGCTTGACTCCTGCCTGATCAGCCGGTCTAAATACTTGAGCTTTTTTATACAAAAAGTCTCCCTCGGGTAGCACTTGAGTTTATACAACTCGTCCTATCCCGTCGCGACTTGAATGAGCCAACGAAATTCTTATTTTTCACCTTCCTGGCACTGCCACAAGGTTCTTAAATTTTTTCCGACTCACCCTAACATCTTGAGTCGGTTATTATTTATTATCATCCATTACTCACTTAGGTGGTTTGATGTATGTTTTTAAGCCTAACAGGTTGATGATCAAAATCATTATTGCCATGGCGGGTCAAGCATCATAAGACGCCCTAAGGGCGACAACAAGGGTTTTAAAGAAATCACAGAACAAGGTTGTTTTCTACGAATGACTTATTACATAGCTCTGATGGCCAAATCCATGAAGAACTACTCCGCTGATGTCCCCGGGTGAGCCTGCTTTGAGCTCTGACCGACTTCAATTTGCAAGTCGCCCAATACCCAATTACACTTGGATAAGGCGGCAAATTCATCTTCATCGTTCAGAAATGATGAGAGATCCGCCTCCAAATCAAAAGGGTTCTTGGGTCGACGCAGAGTCAAGCTGGTTGTCACAAAGGTTGGAGGATTTACTTTCTTATTCTTGTCATCATAAGCAGCTTCATACTTTGATAAATCCAAGCTTGCTGCAAGCTGGGTCGCCGCCAAGCGGGATTCTTTGACAACGTGCTCGTAATCCTCTTGAGAAAATTCTGACCCATTGTCCTTGAGCTAGGGAAAGCCTGCTGCTACTTCTTCGGGTTTTAACTCTAGAGCATGCGCTAAGCACCGACTCAACGTAGTCAGTACCCCTTTTCGGGCAGCTGACCGGGTTAGCTCATCGATCTGAGGCGGAAGGGTAGATAAGAAGCCAAACATATTTATGATTGATGTTATGGGTTTCTTGGCACCCATCACTGCCTTCACGATCAGCATGCTTCCGGTATACAGTTGCTTTGTTAATGTGTAAATCGCCTTCAGCATCAGGACGCAATCATTCTGAAGGTTGGCGGCTCTCGGACCTATATAAGAGATAATGATGGTCAGTAACTTCTTCATACTAAGTTTTTATACAAAGTGCAATATCAGGGTTTTGCTTCTTACCAAAGATAGCCTGTGCCATGTTGGAGATATGTTGCTTTAAGCTGGCCAGCTCTTGTCGCACGGCTTCCAATTTTGCTTCAGCTTTTCCCGCTCGCTTTACCGCGGCGTCTTGATCAGCTTGAGCCTTCTTGTGGGCGGCCTTCCGCTTCTCCATCTCAGATAAGATTATTTGATATTTTTATTCTGATTTTGCCTGTGCATCTTGCTAGTCGGCTAATCTTTTCTTTAAGTCGCCAAATGCCGACTCAGCTTGGGCAAGAGATTCCTGTCAAAATATATTATCAAGGGGTAAGTCTCAGAATTATTGCAAGCAACATCTCTGACACTTGGGGGCTAATGTATAATTTTTTAGACAAAATTATACAATATCAAGACCCGGGTCATCCTTCAACAGATGACCCGGCCCTTGGGGGTTACAGGTTGAAAGCTTTTTGTAATGACAACACCCGGTTCATCTTTCAACAGATGACCCGGCCCTTGGGGGTTACAGGCTGACATATTTTTTCTAATGAAAAAACCCAACTCATCTTTTAACAGATGACCCGGCCCTTGGGGATTAATGAGGATGGTATGTATTAAGGCGTACCTCATGTCTATTCTTCATCATAAGGAGAAGAATCTTCTCCATTTCTTAACTCGCCTCCAGGCGAGTTGCAAAGCCGGAAGAGAGTTCTTTTAATTCAAGATTTTGGTATTGAGATAGCTTGGCCTTGGAAATCTCATGTTCAATGGAAGGCCGGGTTGATGTTGGTACGTGCTTCGACAAGACTGTCGGAGCCGGCTTAGAAAAGCTAGTTCCAGTGATGATTACATCATCTGGATCGTCTACCATTTTCAACAGACTCGGCGGATTGGGCGTTTCCATACCTTCCTTGGGAGAATTCGGGAGATCCGCTTGGTCATTAGATTTATCCTTTGCCGGGTTATCCTGAGTCGGCGTCAGTTTCTCAATAGGCTCTAGAGTTATGATGGAAGTTGACCCGCCAATTTTCATTTTCTTCGCTTGTACCCTAAAAAGAGAAGGAGTGCACTTAAAAATAGACATCTTCATCATTAGGACAATGTAAGTACTATAAGAATTTACCCTGGAACGCGGATCATCAGCGGAAGGGCTGACATCACTGAGTCGCCTGACGAAGGAGGAGAATTCGACGGTTGAGTAAAGGCGGCTTTGCCTTTGCCCTTGGATTTCTTCTTTGGGGCGGCCTGGCTTGCTTCAGGGCCATCTTTTTTGGCCTCTTGGACCAGAATTTGTCACCTTTCTGAAGTGGCATTTTTATTATGAGAATCATAATTCACGTAAGTCAGAAGGAATAAAGTAAAGGCGGGTTAAGTTATTTACCTTAGGTGCCGGGTTGATCTTGCAGAATGGCTTAAGACCTATTTGGCCACACTTGGCCAAGGGCTCGCCGGTTAGCTTCTTGATGATGGACACAATGTCGTTTTCTGGCAGTGCTGTACGGAAGTAGCACTGGGGATGGTCCAAGGTGCCATCAAACTCACACATTAAGCCGTCTCCGCAACTTAAGGGGAGGATGCGCCATTCAACCCAGCAGCGGATCAAATCAATCCCAGTAAGACCGTTGTTTGTCAGAAATCGTAACTCGGCTAGCACCGGGATAAAATCTAACTCCTCTTCTTCAGTAAGCTTGTTTGGAAGTTTGAAGCTTGTAGGAAGGCGTTCCTCCCTATAGCCAAGGAGCT
Organism: Hordeum vulgare subsp. vulgare; assembly: GCF_904849725.1. NCBI lineage: Eukaryota > Viridiplantae > Streptophyta > Magnoliopsida > Poales > Poaceae > Hordeum > Hordeum vulgare. The sequence continues at coordinate 321,852,599 of NC_058524.1, read as the reverse complement.
TGTTTTCACCCACAGGAGAAGTTTCTTGGCAATAAAACCAATACTCACCCCAGCCTTTGGGATGGCTTGGCCTGGCGAGTGATGGGAATAAGCTGTCCCTGCGGCGTTGAACGTTGACGCCTCCAAGTTCCAAGCTAGGGCCATTGGAAAATTCGGTCTAGCGATTCAAATGAAAGAAATACCAGAACAAAGCAATTGAAGGTTCCATCCGCAAGTAGGCTTCGCAGAACACTTGGAACTGACATAAGTTTCTAATCGAGTTAGGTCCTAAGTCTTGGAGGCGGACGTTCATGAAAGTCATGGCATCTCTGAGGAATTTTGACAATGGCGGCTTAAACCCCTGTTCAAGGTGCTCAGCAAAGACAACTATTTCCCCTTCCTTCGGGTTGGGAATTTCTTCTCCAAACCCGGATCGCCATCCGATAACTTCTTGCGGGTCGAGATTTCCTGCCTTCACACAGTCGTTCAGAAAAGCTTCATCAACTTTGGTCGGGAGCCAATCGGCTTTCAAACGGTACCCATGCTACAAAGGGAGAGATTACGGGTAAATTAACTTGCCAAGCGCTTACTGAGTGGTTAAAATATCAATTAACTCACCGAAACATTTGTCATGTGACTAAGGCAGTCTGTTGACTCGCCAACAAGAGGCCGGGTCAGAATACAAGGGCGATTTAGGAATTCCCTACTGCTTAAGAGAGATGGCTCAGAGCTTCAGAGATGTTCGCTAAAATGGTGAAGTATGGATCTACAAACAGGTTTTATACAACCGGCAGTAACATATAGATCTACAGAGCAGGCAAAAATGAATGAAAAAATCATGGATAAAGAAGAATAGCCTATGGCTAGGGTAAGAAAAGTACAACTGGTTTGACAGGAGCCTTTTTGGATCTTCAAACAGGAGCTAATTAACTGAGGATATGGTCGATGCTATCGTACCTATTGTTATCATTGTGATCTAATCAATGTTTATGGAGGCATTTGAGGTGTTCTAAGAAACTGGCAAGCGATGAACCTTGACGGGCTAAGATCTACCTCTAATGACGGAAGACTGACCTGGTGATGGCGACCGGAGGCGTCCGAGGAAGATCCGCGACGAGTGATGCGCGCTTAGCTGGCATGGGGATGCGTCGGACGCGGAAACTGGAGACGGAGGTCTTCGGGCGGCGTCGGAGCTCTTGGTACAGTCGCAAGGAAGAAGGGGTCGACGAAATGGGTAGGTGGGAATGTTCCCTGCCCCCTTCCCCTAGCCTATTTATTGGGTCGGGCGCTGGAATCAAGGCGCCTCACGCGGGAACTGACGACGGGATAAAGATTAGCTATAATGACGCCCAAAATTTTCGGGATATCTATGCCGAAGGATCCGTTGGGGATTGCGTCATCATCTCTTCCGAGATTAAAGGGATAAGATGATGCCAACAAGAAGTTGTTCAGCGATTTGGGTATCTCCACAATAGATGGCGGTTTAAGCGTATGTTGCATAAAAGGAGCAGTATGAGTCGCCCCTAACTAGGTATGAGTATTGGCGTGAACAAGTTCAAGTCAATCTGGGGCCTAATGTTGGGGATATTATTTGCGGTGTGACCCACCCTAGTTGGGCCGGGTCACCAAGTGGGCGACTCATCCTTTGGCGATTTAAGCTTTGGCCCAGTAGGCCCGGGAGCTGGATGGCGGTTCAAGATCCTCGTGGAGAAGCAATTATCGGGGAGTGCTCCAGTCTTGGAACGCATGTCGACTTAGAGATACAAAGAATCATGACTTGTGTGATGGCAAGGACTCTTGTAAACCCTAAGGGCTCGACCTATATATAAAGGCGAGTCCCAGGGAAGGAGAGGCAGGTTAGAAATCATCTAGTGCTAGGTCAGGCGAGTTACGCCCTCCTTGTAATCGAAACACCATCAATACAACACAAAGCATGACGTAGGCTTTGACCTCCTCACGAGGGGCCGAACCTGGGTAAATCTCTATCTCGCTCCCGTTCAACCCCTTTGAGTTGCCACCAAGGTGCGATGGTTCCAACACTAAGTCCTTTCACGAGGACATCTGCCGTGACAAAACCACGACAGCTGCATCAAGTCAATGACCTACTTCGCCTCGAGAACACGAAGACCCGTAAGCTCAAGAAGGAAGGAGCAACCAGAGAGTGATCAGCCATTGCCTTTCGAGGAGGAGTACCACCGCTTCAGGCCACTCCTATATAGATTCGCCGCCTCACCGCGGAAGAGTACACTGAGATCCTCACCGCCTCGCCAACTAAGAGACGCCATAAAGGACCACTTCCTTCTCCTACTCCCTTGAAGGAGGTAAGCACAGATGAAGATCAAGACGAAGACCCTACAGAACCCACCTATGAGACCGAGCAGTCCTCCGCTTAGGATTACGACGTAGGCAATTAGGAGTTTTCCCCCAAGCGTAGGGAATTCATGTATCGGTTCATGCGAATCATGAGTGTTGTGTAAGCATGTTTGATGCAAGCCACATTTCTGCCTTAGGCAGCTTGTAAGCGACTACATCACTTGTTGAATCTAATGCATTAGCTTTTCCAAAAATCTTTGGCTTAAAAATCTCGCACTAGCACAGCACCAGACCCCTTTACTAGAGCATCATCCCTTATAATTCCGGCCAGTTCGGCAAATTGACCTGTCTACTCCCCTACAGGATGGTGATTGCAACTCGCACCAGCACCTTCGGCAACACAGGCTCCGCCTCTTCAGGTCAACAGCAGGGAACTGGAGGGGACGCTCAAGCTGGAGATCACCACGGGCAGCAGCAAGACAATGTACCACCGCCACCGCCTCCTCCCGAAAGCTTGACTATGGCTCAATTCCTTCAACCTCTCCGCGAGGAACGTCAAGCCAATAAAGTCGCTATTCAGCAGCTGGCTCAAGTCTTGGTGAACAACCCGCCATAGAACGGGAATGGCAATGTTCGCTCTACTCTATCCGAGTTTATGCGGAGTACACCACCCATATTCACGGAGAAGACTGAACCATTGGATGCTGATGACTGGATCCGTACTATCGAACACCTCCTTGCGCTGGTTAAGTGCACCGATAATCATGAGAAAGTCCTCTATGCTTCTCACTGTCTCGGGGGCACAACCAGAGCTTGGTGGGATGGATTCCAGATCATGCAAGCTGGGCAGGTCATCACTTGGGCTGTGTTCAAAGAGGGATACCGCACTGCTCACATTCCTCCCGGAATGATGACCATTAAGAACCATTAATTCCGACTTTTAGGCAAGGCAGTGGATCCGTCAAGGAGTATTTGCAGAAGTTCAACCTCCTATTAAGATATGCACCAAAGGATGTCAACACTGAGGCTGCTAAAGTGGAACGCTTTATGGAAGGACTGCAACAATCACTCAGTATCAACTGGTTGTTTGTGAATGTCAAACCTTCAGCGATCTGGTTATTAAGGCCCTTATGTTGGAGGATAAGCGTCGTGCAATGGACAACACCCGTAAGCGCAAGCTGATGGATAGTGGGGGACCTAGTAATCCGAAGCCATGCCCATGGCAATCAGCTCCAACAAGACCCAGTTACCAGCAACAATAGTACAAGTCTCCAACATTTCGCCAGAACTACCAGCCTCAGCAGCAAGTCAACACCAAGCCATCATTCAACCCACCGAACATAAGTGGAGTCAAAACCAACCTTCCAGCACAAGTTACCTGTTTTGGATGTGGACAGACTAGGCACTATTCCAGGAAGTGTCCCAACAAGAAGGCCGACGCACCGCGCCCCAATGCGCCAAACCAAGGCCAAGGAGCACTAGGCAGGAACCAAGCTCCCCGCAACCAGAAGTATCACAGCAGGGGGCAGATCAATCATTTCTCCGCAGAAGAGGCACAGGAAGACCCGGACTGCATTCTGGGTACGTTCCTCATCCACTCCACCCCAGCAACAATATTGTTTGATTATGGTGCTTCGCATTCTTTTGGTACTCAAAGATTTGCGGAAAAATGTGGTTTGAAGACTACCTTGCTTAACACGCAAATGGCGATACAAAACCCGGGAGCAGTGTTAACGACCAACCTAGGGTGTAGAAGAGTTGGGATTGTTATCAATGGGATAAGCTTCTCCGCATATCTCATCGTCATTCAGTCGCAAGGCCTAGAAGTAATTCTCGACATGGATTGGTTGGCCAAACACCGGAGCATCTTGGACTGTGCCAATAGGGCTATTACCAGGACAAGCGACCAAGGGGTCAAGGTCAACTATGTCTCTGAGCTAGTAACCACTCGTGTACCACAGGTTAACAGTCTGTCGGGAGAAGAGTTGGACCGAGTGTTGATTGTCTGCGATTACCCGGACGTCTTCCTGATGAGCTACCAGGGATGCCTCCCTACCATGACATCGAGTTCATCATTGAGCTCATCCCTGGACCAAGGCCTATCTATAAGAAGCCTTATAGGATGGGATCCGAAGAGTTCACAGAGCTGAAGAAGCAGCTGGATGAGCAACACAGGAAAGGGTTCATTCGTCCGAGTGCATCACCTTGGGGATCACCTGTCCTCTTCGTGTCTAAGAAGGATGGAACTATAAGACTCTGCATCGATTACCGTTCTCTCAACGAAGTCACGATCAAGAACAAGTACCCACTCCCCAAGATTGAAGATATGTTTGACTAGTTAAATGGAGCCAAGGTATTCTCCAAGATCGATCTCCGATCTGGATATTACCAACTGAAGATCCGACCTAAAGACATACCCAAGACCGCGTTGGTGACTCGGTATGGTCTATACGAGTGAAGTGTCATGTCTTTCGGGTTGACTAATGCTCTAGCTTACTTCATGTACCTTATGAACAAGGTCTTCATGGAATACCTGGATAAGTTTGTCGACGTATTTATTGATGACATACTAATCTTCTCCAAGTTCGAAGAAGAGCATGAGAAACACTTGAGGTTAGTGTTAAAGAAGCTTCGAGAGCACCAACTTTATGCCAAATTCAGCAAATGCCAATTCTGGCTAAACGAAGTTGGATTCTTGTGTCATACCATGATAACATGTGGCTTGGCAGTCGATCCCTCCAAGATTACTGTGATAACCAAATGGGAGTCGCCAATCGATGTGAAGGAAGTTAGGAGCTTCCTCAGGCTCGTGGGATACTACCACAAGTTCGTAGAAGGATTCTCCCGCATCACTCGACCCATGACTCAGCTCTTGAAGAAAAGCAAGAAGTTTGAATGGACGCCGAAGTGTGAAGCAAGCTTCCAGGAGTTGAAGAAGAGATTACCAACCGCCCCGGTATTGGCTACTCCACATATTAGCAACGAATCTGTGATATATTGTGATGCCTCCAGAACCGGGCTTGATAGAGTCCTAATGCAAGACGGCAGGGTCGTGGTGTATCTGTCACGGCAACTACGCCCGCATGAGGAGAATTATGCCACCCATGATCTCGAGTTGGCAGCACTAGTGCATGCCCTAAAGACATATCGACATTACCTTCTGGGGAAGCGATGTGAAATATTCACTGACCACAAAAGTCTGAAGTATATCTTTACTCATAGGGAATTGAATATGAGGCAACGAAGATGGTTGGAGTTAATCAAAGAATACGACCTCATCATTCAATATCACCCCGGTAAGGCCAATGTAGTGGTTGATGCCTTAAGCAGGAAGACCAGCACAATGAATGTTATGCTCAAGGAAAGGCTACCCGCCTTATATGAAGAAATCGAAAACTTCAGGTTGGAGCTAGTGGAATCAGGATGCCTTGCTAACCTTGAAGTCAAACCAACGCTGGTTGATGATATCAAGGAGGCCCAGAGGGGGCACAAGAGCATTGAAGTCATCAGGAAGAAGATCCTAGAAGGCAAGGCCCCAGAATTCTCAGTGGATGAGCAAGGAGTAGTGTGGTTTGGGAAACGTTTATGCGTACCCAACAAGGCAGAACTAAAGGATTTGATCCTATAGGAAGCACATGATACAACATACTCTATTCACGCCGGTGGTACCAAGATGTATCTAGATCTTCGAGAAAAATTATGGTGGCATGGCATGAAGAGGGAAATAGCTTCTTATGTTGCCAAGTGCGACGTGTGCCACCGAGTCAAGGCTGAGCATCAGCGACCTGCTGGACTGCTACAACCTCTTCAAGTGCCAGAATGGAAGTGGGGCAAAGTAGGCATGGATTTTGTTGCCGGTTTATCAAGGTCTAGCAGAGTCCATGACTCTATATGGGTCATCGTCGACCATCTAACCAAGGTGTCTCACTTTATACCGGTCAGCACCACCTATGGGGCGACAAGTTGGCTAGCCTTTACATTGAGCGTATTGTGAGCCTTCACGGAGTTCCCAAGGAGATTGTGTCTGACAGAGGCACGCAGTTAACTTCAAGATTCTGGAAGAAGTTCCAAGAAGCCCTCGGAACCAAACTCTCTTTCAGCACAGCTTTACACACGCAAACGGGTGGACAAATGGAGAGAGTAAACCAGATACTCGAAGATATGCTCCGCGCTTATGTCTTGGCGCATGGTGCCAAATGGGAAGGTTGTCTGCCATTTGCTGAGTTCTCATACAATAACAGCTACCACTACAGTCTCCAGATGGCCCCATTTGAAGTGTTATGCGGACGAAAGTGTCGCACCCCGCTCAATTGGTCCGAAACCGGTGAAGGGTTGATTTTTGGGCCGGAAGTTCTGCAAGAGGCAGAAGAGAAGGTGCAGCTTGTCTGAGAAAACTTGAAGGCAGCCAAGTCGTGACAATAGAGCTATGAGGATTCTCACTGTAGAGATGTGGAGTTCATTCCCAGAGACTGAGTGTACCTCTGCGTCACACCTCTCAAGGGAACCAAGTGTTTCCACGTCAACGGGAAACTTGCTCCAAGGTTCATTAGACCTTTTGAGATCATGGCAAGGTGTGGAGAAGTTGCTTACCAATTGGAAATGCCTCTAGAACTTTCGGGTCTACACAATATCTTCCATGTGTCACAACTTCGGAAGTGTCTTCAAACGCCAAACCGCCCCGATCTTTACAAGGACATTGACCATCAGGCCATCGACCTTCAGCCAGATCTCACTTATCGTGAGAAGCCGATTTGCATCCTGGATGAAGCAGAGCGTTGCACCAGAAGCCGCACCATCAAGTATTTCAAGGTTCAGTGGAGCAACCACACGTAAGCAGAAGCAACATGGGAGCGTGAAGACTATCTCCGATCCGAGTTTCCATACCTTTTTAGCACCTAGCTTAGGAATCTCAGGGACGAGATTCTTGTAAGGGCGATAGGTCTGTCACACCCTCTTTTCACTATCATTTTCTTTGTAATTCAAAAAATCTGAGTTTATTAAAACTTTTTCAAAACTAATGTTGATTGTGCCATTATTGTCATTGTATGCTTGTATTCTTGATTATGTGATATCACAAACCACATTTCTCATGACTTAATTATTTTTTAAACCCTTTTTATTATTTCTCGTTAAAAGAAAACCATGCTTTGGGTTGCACTACAAATCCTTGATGGCAAGGAGAGTTCTTACCCAAAGTTGGTGTTTTGGTTCTAGCACCATTTTAGTTCACCAAAATCATAAAATAATTATTTTATGAATTATTTTCCTAATTTAATTGCATGTCCATTTCTGAGGCCAAAAATGGTATTCCTATATGGAAAAATACTTTTCTGCCTTAGAAAAATCAGAGAAAATTTGGAGATGATCAGAAGGACAGATATTTTCCACACACAAGATTTTCAACCCCTATTTATATTAATATTATTTTAGTAAAACCCTGAAAACCCTTTCTGTTTGTTTTGACCTTTTGAAATATTTCCAAAGGAAATATTCTCGATAAATTCCTAGAAAATTCTAGTGGTATCCCTAAGCCATATAAAATTTCACCTTGATCCAAGGTGATTAAGGGCACCAAATAGTTGCAAAACCCCTTTTGACGAGTAAGAAGTTAGAGCAACTCTACGTAGCAAAGTTTGTCCTTTGGAGCTGAAACTTTGCAGGAGTGATTAATACCTCAAATGAGGACTCCATGCCAAAAAAGGGATTTGTGGGACTTGTTTTGCCCATACTCTCTTTGGAAGGATCAAATCTGGTCATTTGGTAATGATCTCAAGTTTACAAGCCTAAACTTGTCCAATAGAGCTGAAACTTGGTGAAACCCCTTGTTTTTGCACCAAACCCAATCCTATTAAGTTGCAGAACCAGTGGTGGGGTGCAAACACCCCAAACCAGTATTGAGCACCTTGTGACAGATGGGTAAAACCCCTCCTAACCCTAGATAAACCCAAAGCCTTCCTCCCAAACTATCAGATTAGGTGGCTAGCATCAATGGCAAGCCCCGGTCAACTGAACCCTCTCTGGTTCAAAGTAGAAAAACCAAAAACCCCAATCTAAGCTTCAGGTCAAGGATGACAACACCTGTTTTCTCTGTCCCCCTTGACCAGACGAAGCTCCCACGGGTCTCCATTGACTAGGCGTCTCCCAGCGAGTGCCCAAGACACGCTAGACACGTCCAAGACACCCCATAGCGCTCCAGCATGCCATGGCATGCCAAAGCTGCACTCTCGGAGCACTACAGAGAGCCACCGAGGTGGGGGCGACGCTCTTGGTCAGTTACAACCTACCCCGATGGGTCTATGCTCTCCCACAACAACCCCTCTGCATCAGGCAACCATCAGGGACCCTCCTCTCCCGCGCTAAGACCTGGTGCGACGCGTGCCCACGCGCACCAGAACTCGCCAGAGATGTGTGGCCACGGTAGCTCGCCTCTTTTCTCTCCCTCTCTCTCGCATTTAGTTCTGGAGGTCCAAAACCACGTCCTGAGACCGTAATTTCAACCCCAGCTCCTCTCTTTACCCCCATGAATGCCACGGTGAATCACCGGCGCTCCCAAGTCGGCTCACCGTCACGGGCCTATAAATAGCCCCTCCCCTCGCTCCAGCACCCCTCATTCCTCTTTGCAGCAACCTCAATCATCCCCTAGCCACATTAGTAAACAAGTAGAGCCCCGGTGCTCAAGATCGACAGAGGACCCTCAGCCTCGGAGCTCCGGTCGATCTTCGGCTACACGTCGACTCATGTGTCCCTCTGCCCACCAAACCTCTCCCGATGACACCAGGAATCTTTCCCCCTCTTCCCCGAGCAAATCCGTGCCCGTAGCTACCACCTCCACCTTCTCCCGAAGCCCCTCCGCCGCGGCTACCTCGTCGCCGGAGAACCTGAGCCCTTCTATCGTCATCTCGACCACCATCAGGTAGGCGATGACGTGCTGGACCCATTTCCGTCGTCGTTAGGGCCCGAGGACCTCGGTAGCCACGCTAGCGTGCTCCTCCTCCTCTCTAGATAGAGGTAGGAGATGACCCCGAGAGGTGTGCCCCACCTGCCGGTGGCCCATCTCTCTCTCCCTCACTGCCCGCAGCCACTGACCGCAGGGGCCCACGCGTGAGGTTCAAACCTGACGGCGCGCGCGCCTGGGCAGGCTGGTTGGCTGGCCAGTGGGCCGGCCCAGTCCCAGGCCAAGCTAGACGAGGGTTTGTATCCCTTTTCTTTTTGTTTTTAAACCTGAGTTTAAATGATCTTTATAAAAAGATTTGACCAATGTAAAAATATATTTTTCCACTTTTATTCTTCTAAAAATGTGTAGTATTTAACATAACCATTGTTTGAATTTTTGCAGCAATTGTTCAGTTTTACAATAACAAAAAGGATTAAATTGGAATTGTTTTGCTTCTGTTAAGTTGATTATAAAAATATTCCTTCACTAAAAACATAAGTAAATATTTTTCAAATAACAACCTGGATTTATCAGTAATAACCAACATTTTTAAAGTAACTTTGTGATCTGTTTTGGAGTGAGCTACTTATTATTTTTATCTTTATACGACAATAGAAAACCTTTGGGACGAAGGAGTCGGAGCGAAAGACCTCGAAGACCCCGGATAGCTAGCTGACCAAGGCAAGCAGCCCTTTGACCATGTCTGAGCATATGTTATGATGCATGCTAGTGTAGCAAATATTTCCGTTGCATACGATCATAAGTGTCGGTACATCATTGAGGTGATATTACCAAAGGCTCCTCCGGAGCACTTGCATTTTGAGCATGATCCTACCACCTATGATGATCCCGCTAAAATTATGTTGACAAGTAAAGCTAGTGTAGCAGTAACATGAGCATGTGGTCGGTATAAATCAAAGGTTTATGAAAACCCCGTCGGGTGCCACTAATGCCCAAGGGTGATGATGAGTTAGGTGGAAACTTTCGAAGAAGTGGTGCATCGGGTATTTTGAATGAGTATTGTTTCGCAAATGGGATTATATTTATGATGTGTCGACTGTCCCAACTTTACATGTACGACCATGTTACCCCTTTATGGGACGGGGCTGTGTTGATTACTCTGGTCGATGCTAGCAAAGAGCCACATTATTAGTGGCGGGAGTGATGTGTGGTCACTCTCGTGATGGGGTCATGCCAGGTAGGGTGACTGTGCCGTTTTTACGTGTTCCAGGCACACTGTTGGTCCCCGCATGGTTGATACTGTCTAGAGTCGGTTCTCGTAAGACATACAACATGTGGGTTGGGTTCCAATCGAGTGGACCACTTTGTCTAGTATCGTCAGGGGAAAGGCATTGCTGGGTATTTACCTTGGGTATCTTATATACCGCGAGTTGTGGATGACACGGAAGTTTCCCGGATCTCATGGGTCCAGCGTACTACCTCTAGAGAGTGTAAAACTATTTGAATAGCCGTGTCCACGGTCAAGGACAGTTAGGTAATCCTGCTTAAACTACGTCCAATCGTTTGCGCATAAACCAAGTGTGTGTGAGTATGTGGTAAATGGAGTTACTAAGAAAGAGTCGATATGACCAAGTTTGGTGACTTGACATATAGGGTTAACCTGGAGTGTTCAACCCTCGACAGATATATTGGTATCTGTAACCTGTTCTTCAAGTAACATTTAACTTATGTTGCATACCCATGATCATGTTTATTATAACCAAGTTGTTGTCCACCAAAGATGCATATTATTGTTATCCTTCACTTGCATTGTTCATATCATGGGCTGTTTGCGAGTACATTCAAATGTACTCATTGGCTTTGCACTGGTTATATTATTGTCCAGACATGGAAGGATCGAAGTTTGGAGATGAGTAGATCTTCGGAGACACCCCTGCGAACTAGGACGCTTCCCAGTCAGAATGCCTGTTGGTGTAGGCTGATGGCATGGGCACCAGCTTAGCCCTAAGATTTCCGCTACTAGTTGTATCCGTGTGATTTGGCCTTATAGGCCCTACCTTGTGAACTTGACCATTCGGTCACGTGATGTAATAATTTGGTATTTGGATGTAAGACTCTTAATATTCAGTATCTGTGTCTTCGGTGAGCATTGATCTCTGGGATCACTGAGCAAGTTCATTTGGCGGTCCCAACTCGTAAGTGTCACACCCTGTTTTCACTACCACTTTATGTGTAAAGCAAAAATCTGAGCTTGTTAAAACTTTTTCAAAATAATTGTGTGAGTGCCATGGTTGTTATTGTATGCTTGTGTGTTTGATCATGTGATGATAAAAACCCCATTTCACAATATTGAATTATTTCTAAAAACCTTTACTTGATTTTGATTAAGGTAAAACCCTACATTGAGTTGCACTACAGGCCCTTGATGGCAAGGAGTGTTCCTACACAAAGTTAGTGATCTAATTTTAACTATATATTAGTGCTCCAAAACTACAAAATAATTATTTTGTGAATTGTTTTCTTAATTTATTTGCATCTCCATTTCCGAGGCCACAAATGGTATTCCTACATGGAAAAATACCTTTCTACCTTAGAAAAATCTGATTAATTTGGAGATGATGAGAAGGACATATATTTTCCATACATAAGATTTTAAACCCCTATTTATATTATGATTATTTGAGTAAAAACCCTAAAAATCATTTCTTTTTGTTTTGATCTTTTGAAATATTTGCGAAGGAAATATTCTCAATAAAATCCTCGAAAATTCCAGTGGTATCCCTAAGCCATATTTGGTGTCCACATAAATTTTCACTTTAATCCAAGGTGTTTAAGGACCCCAAATAACTGCAAAACCCCTTCTGTCGAGAATGAAGTTAGAGCAACTCTACATATCAAAGTATGTCCAATGATGTTGAAACTTTGCAGGAGTGCCTAATACCTCAAATGAGGGTTCCACACCAAAAATGGGATTTGTGGGATTAAATTTGCCCACACTCTCTTTGGAAGGGACATATCTGGTCAAATGGTGAAGTTTTCAAGTTTAGAAAGCTAAACTTGTCCAATGGGGCTCAAACTTGGTGAAACCCCGTGTTTTAGCACCAAACCCAAACCTGTTAAGTTGCCATACCAGTGGTGGGGTGCAACCACCCCAAACCACTGTCGAGCACCTTTTGACAGATGGGTAAAAGCCCCCGTAGCCATAGCTAAACCCAACCCCCTTTGCTCCAAACTCTCAGATTAGGTGGCCAATATCAATGCCCAGCCCGAGTCAATTGGCCCCTCTCTGGTTCAAAGTAGAAATGCCAAAAAACCCAATCTAAGCTTCAGCTCAAAGCTGACAGCACCTGTTTCTCTTGTCTCCTTTGACCAGTCGAAGCTCCCATGGCACTTCAACAGCTAACCTTATCCCACCCAGTGCCCAGGACATGCTAGACACGTCCAAAGCATCTCAGAGCGCACCAGCATGTCGTGGCATGCAAAAACTGCGCTCTGGATGCACTACAGGAAGCCACAAAGGTGGGGGCGACGGCCTCGTCCAGTTCCAGCCTCCGCCGAGGTGTCCAACCTCTTCCCCGACAAACCCTCCGCATCGGGCGACCATCAGGGCCCCTCCTCCCCCGTGCTAGAGCTTGTGCGAAGCGTGCCCGCGCGCACCAGTACCGGCCAAAGTTGCGCGACCAATGATGCTCGACTACCCTCTCTCTCCCTCTGTTGCAGATGGTTGTGGCAGTCGAAAACCATGTCCTGAGACCGTGGTTTCGACCCCAGCTCCTCTCCGCGCCCCGATGCGCGCCACCGTGAGTCACCGGCGCTCCCGAATCGGCTCACCATCACGGGCCTATTTATAGCCCTCCCCCTCGCTCCATCACCCCTCAAACAGCTTCGCCACGACCACTAGCACCTCCCTAGCCACCCCATTAAGCCAGCAGAGCCCCTGTGCTCGAGATCGACCGAGGCCCCTCCGCCTCGGAGCTCCGATCGATCTCTGGCTACACGACGGCTCCTGCGTCCCTCGACCCACCAAACCACTCCCCTCGACCTTAGAAAGCTTTCCCCAAACTTTCCCAAGCATTTTCGTGCCCCTAGCTACCCTCTCGGCTACCTCCCGAAACACCTCCGCCGTGGCCTCCTCGTCGTCGTTGAACCTGAGCCTCTTCGTCGTTGTTCCGACCACCAGCAGGAAAGTGACGACGAACGGGACCAATTTCTATCTTTGTTGGGGCCCGAGGACGTCGGCCGCCTCGCCGGCGTGCTCCTCCTACTCTCTGGCCAAAGGTAGGAGACGACCTCGACAGGTGTGCCCCACCTTTCGGTGGCCCAACCCCCTCTCCCTCGCTGCCCGCAGCCACTAACCGCATGGCCCCGCACGTCAGGTTAAAACCTGACGGCGCGCGCTCCTGTGCAGGCTGTTGGCTGGACTGTGGGCCGGCCCAGTTCCAGGCCAAGCCAGGCCAAGGACTGTTGCACATTTTTCTTTTGTTTTAAAACAGGTTTTTCAAGGATGTTTATAAAAATATTTAACCAGTGTAAAATATAAATTTTCCACTTATATTTTTCTAAAAATATGTAGTATTTAATAAAACCATTGGTTGAATTTTTCAGCAACTATTATGTTTTACAATAATAAAAAAGATTAAGTTGGAATAGTTTTGCTTCTGTTTGGTTGGTTTTAAAAATGTTCCTACATTGGAATCAGAGGCAATTATTTTTAAAAATAACAACTTAGATTTATGAGTAATAAAGAACATTTTTAAAATGACTTTGTGATTTGTTTTTGAGTCAGCAATTTATTATTTATTCTTTTGGCAACGATAGAAAATCCGTGTGACGAGGGAATTGGAGCGGAAGACCTCGAAGACCCCGGATACCTAGCTGACCAAGGCAAGCAGCCCTTTGACCATGAGTGAGCATATGCTATATTGCATGTTAGTATAGCAAGTATTTCCGTTGCATATGCTCATAAGTGCCGGTAAATCAATGATGTGATGTTACCGATGGCTCCTCCGGAGCACATGCATTAAGCTTGATCCTACCACTTATGAGGCTCATGCTTGTATCATGATGACAAGTAAAGCTGGAGTAACAGTAGCATGAGCAAGTGTTGGTATAAATCAAAGATTTATGAAAACCCCGTATGGTGCCACTAATGCCCGAGGGTTATGATGGGCAAGGTGTCCACCTTTGGTGAAGTGGTGCACCGGGTATTTGTGTGAGTATGGTTTCGGAAATGGCAATAGATTTATGATATGTCGACCGTCCAAACCTTACATGTACGACCACGTTACCCCTTTATCGGACGGGGCTGTGTTGATTACTCTGGTCGGTGCTAGCAAAGAGCCACATTACTAGTGGCGGGAGTGATGTGTGGTCACTCTCGTGATGGGGTCGTGCCAGGTAGGTCGACTATGCCGTTTTTACTTGTTCCAGGCACACCGTTGGTCCCTGCATGCTTGATACTGTCCAGGGTTTTTGCTCGTAAGATTTACAACATGTGGGCTAGGTACCAATCGAGTGAACCTCTTTGTCTAGTATCGTCAGGGGAAAGGCATTGATCGGGTACTTACCTCGGGTATGTTATATACCGCGAGTGGTGGATGACACAGAAGTTCCTCGGATCCCGTGGGTCCAGCATACTACCTCCGCAAAGTGTAAAACTATTTGAATAGCCGTGTCCACGGTAAAGGATAGTTGGGTAATCCTGCTTAAACTACGTCTAGTTGTTTCCGCATAAACCAAGTGTGTGTGTGAGTTCTGATGAAAGGAGTGGTTATGAAAGTAATGGTATGACCAAGTTTGGTGACTTGGATACAGGATGAACCCGGATGGTTCAACACTTAGCAGATATTGATATCTGTAACCTGTACTTCAAAAGTAATTCTTTAAGTTGATGCATATTCATGATCATTTACGACCAAGGTGAATTCCACCACTGATGATTACGTCTTCGGAGACGCCCCTGCGAACTAGGATGCTTCCCAGTCAGAATGCGTGTCGGTGAAGGCTTGAGGGCATGGGCACCCGCTTAGCCCCTATGATTTCTGCTATTAGTTGTATCAATATGATCCGGCCTTAGGCCCTATCTTGTGAACTTGACCATTCGGTCATGTGATGTAATAATTCGGTACTTGTATGTAAGACTCTATTATTCAGTATATATGTGTTCGGTGAGCATTGATCTCTGGGATCTCTGAGCATGTTCATTCGGCGATCTCGACTTGTAAGTCGGGGTCCCCACAGTCATTGGTCGGGCAATAGTAGAATTTTTTTCAATGAACCTCCGGTAATATCCTTCTAATCTGAGGAAACTCCAGATATCTGTCACATTGGCTAGTTGCGGCAATTCACTTATGGCCTTGACCTTTTCTGGGTCTACGGCTATGCCATCTTGTGTCATCACATGTCCCAAAAATCCAATATGTTTAAGCCAAAACTCACATTTGCTGAATTTTGCATATAGTTGATGTTCGCGGAGTTCTCCCAAAACAATTCTTAGGTGTTCCGCATGCTCTTCGGGATTTTTGGAGTAGATAAGTATGTCATCGATGAAGACTATGACAAACTTATCCATATACTTCATGAATACCTTATTCATCAAATGCATGAAGTAAGCTGGTGTGTTGGTTAGGCCGAAAGGCATTAATGTAAACTCGTACAATCCGTATCTCGAGGTAAAGGTCGTCTTTGGAATGTCTTCTGGACGGATCTTGAGCTGATGATACCCTGACCTCAAATAGATCTTTGAAAATAGCTTTGCTTGAGCCAATTGATCAAAAATCATTTATTCATAGCAGTGGATATTTTTTCTTGATAGTGGCCATGTTGAGTGCTCGATAATCAATGCATAGCCTCAACGTCCCATCTCTCTTCTTGGCAAATAGTACTGGTGATCCCCAAGGTGAAGAGCTAGGTCTAATGTACCCTTTATCCAATAGTTCCTTTATTTGCTTCTTGAGTTCTACCAACTCAGTTGGTGCCATGCGGTACGGCTTCTTATATATTGGGGTTGTACCCGGTGCAAGCTCGATGAAAAATTCTATCTCTCAGTCTGGCGGCATACCTGGTAGCTCGTCAGGAAATACATCCGGAAACACACATAGCACTGGAACATCTTTCAAACACTGGCTTATGTGTGGTTTAATATTGCCTTGCCTGATTTTTCCCTCCGTAGGGCTGCGACAGTTACCTTCTTACCTTGATGGTGAGTGAGGGTGACCGGTCGATTAAAGCAGTCAATAAATCCCTTGTTGGTGTTTAGCCAGTCTGTTCCCAAAATAATATCCACTTTGTTGCTTTTAATAACAATAAGATTTGCCCAAAACACCAAATCTTTGATTTCAATAATAACATTCTTGCAATATTCTTGAGTAGTCTGCTGTATTTCCGGGGACTTGATAGTCATTGAATTTTCCAAGGGGAGAATTGAAAAGTTGTGCTTCAAAACAAATCTTTTCGAAATGAACAAGTGGGAAGCTCCACAATAAAAAAAACCAGGGCAGGAATTTTGTTGACAGGAAACTTACCGAGTACAATTTCAGGCGCGTTCATAGCATCTTCTTGGTGACAAGATTCACGTGACCATTCATGTGATTGTTATTGGGGTTGAAATTGTTGCACTTTGGTGCTGAGTCAAAGTTGGAAGTGTTGGTCTTGGTTGTACCATTTCCGGCCTTTGGGCATTGCCGAGTGTAGTGTCCTGTTTCTCCACATAGAAAACAAGTGATGCTGGTACGGGGAGTAAAATCTTTGTTCCTTACGTAAGAGTTGTTTTTGAATTTAGTGGTTGGTGCTGGGGTACGCGGAGCTTGAGTCTTTTAGTCCTCTGTCTTGTACCTGGTGTTGTATACTGGGGCAGAATTATTGCGACAACGTTTGCGAATTTCATCCAGGCTGCGACGTTCGTCTTCTAGCAATGTCTTAAAATCTGGAACCATGTGAACAACTAGTTGGCATTTTAATGCTGGAGCAAGTCCATGAAGGAATTTCTCCATCCTTCTTTCCTCTATCTTGTAGTCTTCACTTGCATAACGGGAAAGTTGATTATATTGATCCAGGTATTCCATCACACTGGAACTTCTTTGCTTCAGGTCTTCGAATTATCTCTTCTTTATTTTCATGACATTGTTGGGTATGTGCGCTCCATGAAACATTTCGTTGAATTCATCCCATGTGATACTGTTCTCGTCTGGATGTACGCAGAGGATATTTTCCCACCACGAGGCTGCGGCTCCAGTCAAATAGTGAGGAGCATAAAGTACTTTCTCATGATCTGAACACTCTGCAATTGTCATCTTTCTTTCAAGGTCACGTGGCCAATCGTCTGCTTCCATTGGTTTGTTAGTGTGCGAAAATGTTGGCGGACGTGTCTTTTGTTGTTCAGCCAGTCGGGAGTGTTGCGGGTGCGGACCATGCCGATTTCCCATATTCATCAGTTGATTCATCATTTCGTGATGCTGTTGTTGGCTCTGCTTGTATAAACGACAAACTTCTGCAAGTGCTGGGCTGCTTTCATGTTGGCTAGTGTGACCTTGAGTGAAGTTGTTCCCTGTCTCAGTGGATAGCTTTTCTCAAAGTTGGGTTAATGTTGCAAGAACTAATAAGAAAACGAAGCTCTAATAAAAGGTTTAGAAATATTTTTCCAAGGAAACACTTCAAGGATTTTTCTAAAATCACCATCATGTTCGGAGAAGGACCATGGTACATCTTACATTGAACATAATTATATATACCACTCAGGACGTAATCTAGTATGCCTGACTTGTTATTTAAGCTAGTGCACTTCTCCTATCCTACATGACGCAACAGGACTACTTCTCTTCGGTCTAGGAGCACATCATCATACTTATCATACGTATCATACAGGCATACTAGCGATCTGTTGCACCATCTTTAGGGGGAGTCGGAAGGAACGTGGATTGGCTGACCCAGGGAAAGTCCCAGATGAGGAGCTGGGGAGTTCACTTCCTCCTCTACTAGCTGTAAGCAGACTGTGCGACACGGCGAAGCATGCACGGCACTAACATGCATAGCAGCTCTAATGGGGGTAGGAGCAATGACTTGATTGAACTCCTCAATGGTAGGCAGCTGACGGTGGAGCTGAGCTGGCGGAGTGCATGAGGCAGAAGAAGATGGACATGACCGAGGCGGTGCGGGGCGAAGGAGCTCAGTCCTGTGGTGAGGACGAATAAGGTGCTCCATGCGAGAAGCCACAAAGTCATCCACTAAGCCATCAAAGGCTGACTCCAGGGCTCGGACATACTGCACGAGCATCCCAAGAGTATCATCTTCCACTCCTCTGGGCATGCAAAGGCATAGTGACTGGTGTACAACACGTGGCAAGGAAGGTAATAAAAAGGACGAGTCTTCATTGCTAGAAGAGTATCCCGGAGACGAGCAATCGCCTCCCTGGCTACCATCTGAATAGCCTGCCTCTCTGTAGGGATGGCTCTCCCAACAAAGCGAAGACGACGAATCTCTTGTCGACCACCAATAAAATGCACCAACTCCTGATGCATGGTCAGGGAGTCGCTGATCTTGTGGCGGTAAAACGTGTACTCAGTGCGAGTCGTTGGTCCAATCGCGATCTTAACGATGTCAGAAAGAAGTCGCGAAAATCCCGTGGGCTCATTGGCGAACACTTGCGACGGGAAACCACTGCTAGCCATATACAAAACAAAATTTTCATATAGTCAAAACATAAATATATGTTGACTAACAGAAAATTTATAAAACAAGCCGGAATTAATAACGACTAATCCGGTGAGCGATCGTGCCTAGGGGTTTCCTACAGTCAGCCTGGCTTTGGTACCAAGTTTGTCACGAGCGGTTCCCGAATAAATGAATTAATTGGGAACCATCCATGTGCGTCCTTAGCGAAGAAAATATTTCTCACTGTCAGACTCCTCTTGATATAGAAAACCAGTAGTACTTAATATTATACAAGAAGAGAAAAGGTTACTCTACCATTATTACAACATATCCAAGTCTTAGGAAAGATGGAATGTTATAGTGGTCTTTAAGGGAAACTCTACTGCTCGAAAAAATAAAAGGGGGCACGTCGCTTCAGAGTAATGGGACATGACATGTACTACTACGTGTTAAGCATCAGAGTGAAGCTCAACAATTTATTCGGGGGGCGGAAGCGATGGAATAAAACAGCGGCGGACTCCAGGATGGCAACACTAACTAGGACTCCTCTAGACATCGGACTCGCTATCGAACTCTTCATCCATGAGGTGTCCTTCATCCATATCTGGCCACAACAACAAGCCAGTGAGTACTCCGAGAAGTACTCGCAAAGAGTTTGAACAAACGATGAGATGCATGCAGTTGATTTTAATATGCATGGTTAGAATCAGGTTATATCCAAAATATATGTGTTGAAACTAAATTAAGTTAGTGGATAAATCAGCCGGTAGTCCTCCCGAGAAATCCTTAAGAGAAAAGTAAAATACATCGATCGGTTGTGTTGAGCGATGCCACGAAAGGTTAACAAAGGTTAGTAAAACCACCATAGGGCGTCTGAGCGACACCACATACAGGGCGTGTATAAAAGAAATAAATGACAAGCCACAAACGGGCGTCTTTGCGACACCACGTTAAGGGCAAAATAAATAACGGGCCTAAGGCGGGCGTCGAAGCAACACCGCTGAAAGGGCTTATATGAAACAATAAACATGCCACAGTCAGGCATTTAAGCAACATCACGTAAAGGGCTTATATGAAACAGTAAACATGCCACAGTCGGGCGTCTAAGCAACACCACATAAAGGGCTTATATGAAACAATAGACATGCCACAGTCGGGCGTCTAAGCGACATCACATAAAGGGCTTATATGAAACAATAAACATGCCACATTCGGGCATCTAAGCGACACCACATAAAGGGCTTATATGAAACAATAAACCTGCCACAGTCGGGAGTCTAAGAGACACCACATAAAGTGCTTATATGAAACAAAAAATATTGAATATCCACGAGGTAGAACCGTCCCAGGGATATCCAACAACATATTCATAGGGTTTAGTTCAGAGAAATAATCATAATATGATCATGTCCCACATCATCATATGATTTTCCACATCCATTATTATTAACACCGTTTATACTCCAAACACCGACACTAGGACCGACACTTGACTCGTCAAACAACGTCCTTGACTGGGGACACGGCTACTCTAATCGTTTTGACACTTCATAGGGTGTAATATTTACCCATAGCTCACGGTTTCCGATAGCCGACAAGACTAATCCCGCGTACGACATTTTAGAAGCGGACGCTCGGAATCAACACACACCCATTTTAACATCCGCGGAGCCCGGCTTCACCCAGACTATGCTGCCAAGGCAAAACCATAAGACGGGGAGGCTCCGACCTCGAATAGCATGGGATCAAAAATATTTATTCCGCGCGCTCACGGGGAGTGCCCTCCCTTCCGGTGCTAGACCGGAAACACCCATCCCCCCTGACCGGATGACTGGATTTAGTCCAGGGCCATGGATACCTTCATACTGGCCCCTCTAATGGTGTGTGATTGATAATAGGTCTACAACTGACTATACCGAATCCATTATCCAAGAAATTATGGTAGCACGATATAGAAGTTTGACATGGACAAGACTCGATCAAGGTCGATACTAGAGTTTAACCAAGTTTTTACCACCACCATTGGGCACATGTGATGACAAGGCCATAACCTATCATGTTCCGCGTGACTAGGCTATTCCACGATCTTCCATAACTACCACTTGACATCATCATATTTTTGTCATTGTTGAAATATATATAGCATGTATGGAATATGCATGGTGATGAGTATTAGATATGAGTTAGGTTAGCAAACATCACATCAACTGTTCAAACATGCTTGCCTGGTTCCACGTAGTCGGGATCAAGCTCGATGCAGTTGACGTCGGTGATCTCGGTGTCGGAATCTACTGTATACATGAAACAATGGTATAAGTGGCATTGCCTATCTAGTGGCCTCAAAATATTTTTAGAAAAATATTAAAATAAACTAGGAATTACCAGGATCAATTTTCCAAAAGAATCACTCAAAAATAAGGTATGGATCAAAAGTTATAGCCAAAACAGTTTCCGGGACTAATCTGTAGTAAGATTTATTTGAAACAGGGGCTAGCTTGGATATATCAAACCGCCTAAGGGGAAAGGTGTTTCCCCGAAAGGAAAACAACTTCTGGACGAATATGTTTTCTATGAAATGCTTCGGAGGGAGAGGGAGACACTTACAAGGGGGTCCCCCTGTCAGATTCGAAAGCCTTACGGGCGCGAGAAGCTTCCGGTGATCACCGACGATGATAGGAGGGAGAGGAGAGCCAGCTGAGGGTGTGGCGGCACTCATCGTTGACTCGCCCGTCTAGTCGAGGAGTTTTTGGTTGGATATGAAGCCCCATGTCGACGGCAGCTCCGGTGGGGTATGGAGATCGATGACAGAGAGCTCCTGCGACCGAATTGGACGAGGGGTAAGAAGGGGAGGAGCTCCTAGATGCAAACGAAGGCTTCAGGGGGTCCTACCGTCTCTTACATGGGCCGGGAATGGCCGGATCCCGAAGCGAATCGGGGGGATGGAGTTGGGGAAGAAGGCCCCTCGAGGACCCCTTCCTGGATCGGCTGGTGCTGTGGAGTGGAGATGGAGTGCGGAGTGGTGTGAGGCGAGGTCTAAAGCTCGGGGGTGGGGTTCTATTGATAGGCGCCGCGGGAGGAGCTTAGGCATTAACTTCGGCGAGTGATTCCGGTGATGCAGAGGCTTGATCAAGCGGTTAGGTGGTGCAGGTCGTACCTAACTACTCTAGGGAACCCATTTTTGACCAAAGACCAGCTGGTCATCGACGGAGGAGGTGCGGCGATGACACGGCCTTTGCTGCTTGCTGCGGCGGCACAAAATGCGCTCTGCGCAGGTCGGAGCATGGTGACGGTTCTTGCAGCATGCACATGCGCAGGAGGACACGCGGAGGCAGCAGGGGCAAAGGGCGGTGCGGGGCGGCGCCGGTTGCAACAGGGGTAACGCTACGGCTGTTGCTGTGCCGCTGCCTGAGCTTGACTGGCTCTGTCATCTAGCCAACGACGGGGAGAAACATCCAAGCTACGGGCGGTGCTGCGAATATGCTCGACGCACAGGATCGACGGCCAAAGTGATGAAACTGGTGAGATTGGCGACGGGGATAGAGTTGCGGCTCTGTTTGAAGTTTGGTCTGAAATAAATTCAGACAGGTTCAGTCAGAGTGCAGATGAGGTGCTCGACAAATTGAAAAAAATTGTTGTGGGATGAATAAGGGGCTGAAATTTTGAGGGGAGCACTCTCATTGGAAGAAAAGTCAGTGCAAAAAATTTCAGAATTTTTGGAGGGGTTTAAGACAGGTTTGAAGTAAAAAAAAGATTCTGAGGTCAAACATCAGTGAAATAGAATTTGAAATTTTCAAACTTTTGAACCCAAAGTTTGGGGTCAAGAATCCAAAGGAATAAAGGAGTTCCTTTGTAAAATTGTAGGGGCTGAAACTAATTACATAAAATCCCTTTTTATTAAAATAAAATATGAAGGGTGATCCATCTCTCCTAAAGTTTTGGAAAACATTCAAAACAAGACTTTAGGGCTAGGAAAGGTCTAAAAAGGTTTAAGACCGAATGTGATGAGTAATTCCTTTTGAAGAAATAATAGAAGGTTTAGGGAAAGATTTCCAAATCTGCAAAAGAAAGCATATTCTCTCAACCCATTCATTTTGAGGAAGGGCCAAAATAATATCTCTAAAACTTGTGTGGTGGAAAAAGAAGAAGATTCAAAAGGTTTTCTCATGAAGGTTAGCAGGAGAGCCTCAAAGTTTTTGTCAAGCCAAAAATTTAAAAATCCAAGGAAATCAAGAACTAAAAAAATTGGGTGTTACACTATCTGCTGATCGCCTATCCTTCCCCCGCGTCATCCTCGACTCGTGAGGCCGAGTCTCGCCTTAGAATATCCGTTGCTCTGGAGGGTTCCTGAGGAGGCCCCCTGTGGGTCTTGATGTTGTCCCTCCTAGCGAGGCTTGGCCCCTCGTGAGGGCCGAGCCTTGAGTGGTGCCGGTCCTATTAGTTTTTGGTCGATGAAGTGGGCCAACCCTGGGCCGCAAGCAGACACGTCTAGGTACCCCCATTCCCACAACGCCAGGCCCAAGGTGCGCCTGGGATCACTTCTCGGCGAAGCCTTGAGTGAGGCCTGAAGCATCGCGGGGCCTAATTGCCTGCGGGCCAAGGGGCACACGTGTCCAACCGCCATGCAGCGATGCTCTCGCTCCCTGAGGCGTCCGGGGTGCACCAAACCACAATGGCACGATCTCCACGAACCGCATCGAACATCATTGTTACTCATTGAATGGCATCGGCGTGGCCGGCCCACGCCCACCAGTTGTCAGGTGAGGCGACGTGGGCGGCAATCCGCCTGCCCGCCCACCTCGTGGCACCCGAGGGGCACGCAATGCTCGCGCTCCCACAATGCTTGGTGGTCGCGGTTCTCCTATAAATATGCCCCGCCCCTGGCAAGGGCGAGGCACTGCGATCTTGATGACCCACAAGTATAGGGGATCTATCGTAGTCCTTACGATAAATAAGAGTGTCCAACCCAACGAGGTGCGGAAAGATCTGACAAGTGGTTTTCAGCAAGGTAAAATCTGTGAGCACTGAAATTATCGGTAACAAGTGATTGTGTGGTGAGATGATTTGTAGCAAGCAACAAGTAACAAAAGTAGCAATGGTGCAGCATAGTGGCCCAATCCCTTTTGTAACAAGGGACAAGCCTGGACAAAGTCTTATAGGAGGAAAAACGCTCCCGAGGACACACGGGAATTTCTGTCATGCTAGTTTTCATCATGTTCATATGATTCGCGTTCGTTACTTTGATAGTTTCATATGTGGGTGGACCGGCGCTTGGGTACTGCTCTTACTTGGACAAGCATCCCACTTATGATTAACCCCTCTCGCAAGCATCCACAACTACGAAAGAAGAATTAAGACAAAGTCTAACCAGAGCATTAAACTAGTGGATCCAAATCAGCCCCTTACGAAGCAACACATAAACTAGATTTTAAGCTTCTCTCACTCTAGCAACCCATCATCTACTTACTACATCCCAATGCCTTCCTCTAGGCCCAAATAATGGTGAAGTGTTATGTAGTTGACGTTCACATAACACCACTAGAGGAAAAAGAACATACTACACATCAAATTACCGAACGAATACCAAATTCACATGACTAATATTAGGATGACTTATCCCATGTCTTCAGGAACAAAATTAACTACTCACAAAGCATTATCATATTCATGACCAGAGAGGTAATGAGTAGCATCAAGGATCTTAACATAAACTCTTCCACCAAGTAATCCACTAGCATCAACTACAAAGAGTAATTAACACTACTAGCAACCTTACAAGTGCCAATCGGAGTCGCGAGACGGAGATTGGTTACAAGAGATGAACTAGGGTTTGGAGATGAGATGGTGCTGATGAAGATGTTGATGGTGATGAGTCCCCTCCGATGAGAGGAGTGTTGGTGATGACGATGGCGACAATTTCCGCCTCCGGGAGGGAAGTTTCCCCGGCAGGATCGTCCTGTCGGAGCTCTAGATGGGTTCTGCTCAAGTTCCGCCTCATGGCGGCGGCGAATCCTCGAAAAAGCCTCCTCCTAATTTTTTTCCGGACGAAACCATTCATATAGCAGAATAGGGGGGCCAGAGGGCTAGCTGGGTGCCCACAAGCCCCCTAGGCGCGGCCAGGGGGGTGGCCGCGCCTAGCAGGCATGTGGCCACCTACTGGCGCCTCTCTGGCACTTCTTCGGCCCAATATTTTTTATAAATAACGAAAAAAATCCTTATTGATTTTACGGCGTTTGGAGTTGCGCCGAATAGGTATCTCAAACTTGCTCCAATTTCAGGCCAAAATTCCAGCTGCCGGCATTCTCCCTCTTCATGTAAACCTTGCAAAATAAGAGAGAAAAGGCATAAGTATTGTAGCGTGAAGTGAAATAATAGCCCAAGAAGCGATAAATATCAACATGAAAGCATGATGCAAAATGGACGTATCGACTCCCCCAAGCTTATACCTCGCTTCTCCTCAAGTGGAAGCCTAACTCAATAAATATGTCCACATGTTTAGGGAGAGAGGTGTCGACAAAACAAGATACGAACATGCATGCATCATGATCATGATCAGAACAACAATACCAACATATAATCTCTCATGCTAAAGTGAAAATTCCTTCACAAAGTAAAGCATGTGTCAAGAACCTTACCGACAAGTAACAACCGATAGCCTTTAGTCATTGAAGCAATTGCAATTTATCACAACATCAGAAAGAGTCAAATAAGAGCTTGTAAAGCAAATCCACATACTCAATCATCCTTTCGTTCTCTAGAATTGCTACAACTCACGTAGTACTCATGAGATCAAAGTTTCAGTTGGACACGGAGAAATATAAGGGCTTATAGTTTCGCCTCCCAACTGCTTACCTCAAGGGTAATGTCAACAATAATAATTCATGAATACTTCCTTCCAAGTTGACATATGAATATAGATCTTTCCCTAGCATATGACGTTAGCCAAGATAAAGGAGAAACAAGGAATTGGTGAAGATCACCATGACTCTTTCAAGGGCAAAAAGTAAAGGTACAAGATAGGCCCTTCGCAGAGGGCAGTAGAGGTTGTCATGCGCTTTTGAGGTTTGGATGCGTGTCCTCTTAGTGCGGAGGAATGTCACTTTATAGTGCCTACTGTGATAAAGAACTTTAGTATGCAGTCTGTCGCTTTTATGTCTTCGTCATCACATGTTCGTACAAAGCTTATTTTCCACACAATAATAGATCATACATATTAGGGGGCAATTTTTATTGCTTGCACCGATGACAACTTACTTGAGGGATCTTATTCAATCCATAGGTAGGTATGGTGGATACTCATGGCAAAACTGGGTTGACGGTTTATGGATGCACAAGTAGTATCTCTACTTGCTGCGGGAGTTTTGGCTAATATGAGGTGGAAGCAATCGTCACATGCTAAGGGATCTCTAATCATATAACATTGCTCGGAATCAAGCAAACACAATTCATTATGTTGTCTTCCTTGTCCAACATCTACTCCTTGGCATGTAATAGTTTAGTGAGTGTTCACAATCACAGATGGTGTCAAAGATGATATATTTATATGTGAACCTCTCCTTCTTTATCACTTCCTATTAATTGCAACAATGACCAAGGTCTACGTTTGTCTACCCTCAACAAGTTTCAATCATCATTCTTTTTATGTGTGAAGCCATCACTTCCCATAAGATCATTACATGATCTTTCATGCTTTTGTTCTTTTGTCATTCTTTTGATCATGGGAAGAGGCAAAGCCCTTCAACTAAGACAATCTTTATTATATGGCTCACGATCTCAAATACATCGGGGGTGACACAAAGCAAAACTCAAGACTAAAACACTAGACTTTTATTCTACTAGAGAAAGAGGAAACTGAAAAGGAAAACTAAAACAAAGGTAAAGGCAAAATATGTGATGGTGATACAATACCGGGGCAACTCCCCCAAGCTTGGCACAAGCCAAGGGGATTGCCCATACCCATGCTCAGTTGTCTTCCTTTGGAGGTGATGGTGGTGGAGTTGTTGCAATCTTTGATTCCAAGAGGGCCAATAATGTTTGATTTATACCTTGGAGATCTGCGATATGTTTCTCCAGCAAAACAACTTCACGAGTGAGATAAGTATTGCGAGCACGAGTTGTTTCACAAAACCTCAAGAGTTCAATCAAGGATGGAGACAGTAGGTGGAGGTAGGGTTGGAGGAAATCCACTTCTTCAATTTCTTCCTTGTTGAGCACAGATTGCACTTCATCCCATGCCTGATTCTTCTCCTATGTTTTGCCCTTGGTTTCTTTAGGTAGCCTTTCCTGAGCCTCCATGACCTCCATCCTTTTCAGATCAGCACTTACTTCTCCATAAACTTGAGGGAGATTGTTCTCCCCCACAGATTCCTGAGACGACATCTTGCTCTAAATCTGCGACAGAAAGCAGACTCAAAACGAAAACAGAGAGAATCTGCGTGATACGAGGGTCAGACCTTACGGGTGAATATATATATTGATTTTTTCCAGACCAGAAGGAGTAATCCACACGAAAACGGAGTCTGGGAGGCACATGAGGTGGCCACAAGCTCCCTAGGAGCGGCCAGGGGTGGGCCTGCACCTGGCAGGCTTGTCGCCTCCTCGCGCGCTTTCCGGACTACTTCCAATTTTTGTATTTTTTCAAATATTCCAAAACAGAGAAAAATTCCTACTGGAAAAGTTTTGGAGTTTGTTTTCTTACCGAATCACATACCTCTTCATTTTTGGAGTCTGAAATAGGCTGATAAATGTCCCTTCGGTATTCTTCCGGAGTTATGGTATTGATAATATTGCTTTCAACATTTATGGGAGTACCTGTGTAACGACTAAGATGCGGTCCTTTCCGATTTAGGGAACGAGGCCCCGAATTGGAAAAAAGCGCATCTAAGCGTTTCGCAAGCATGGTAACATAGCACATACATAATAATAGAAGAATGACAATAAGGGATTCAACTGCCATCTTGTAAATATATCAGAGTTACATCACGCATCCAAACAAGGTAGTTCTTTTATGGACTACAAAACAAAAGAAATGGCTATGCTACCCTGCATGTAGCCCACGATCATGACCACGCCCAGTCTTCTGGATAACTCACGTACAGGCGGTCGTTCTCCTCATCGTACTGCCACGCCAGCTGCGTGCCATCGGGATCACCTGACTCGGGGGTACGTGAACCTGTTGGTTTTGTGAAGGAATCTATGAGCCACGGCGTCTCAGCAATCTATGACCTCGGTGTCAGAACTAGTCAAGTTATTAGGTAAGGTAGGTGGATTGTTTAGGTTGCAGCATCCTAAGCATATATGGTGGCTAACTTATGTAGAACAAGTATTGGGGTGGTCTATACTAGCGATCGAAGTTTAGTTGATCACTAAGTGATCCTCAACACCTACTTACGTCAATCATAACCCCACCGTGTTCCCGATCCAAGAGAGGTCTCCGAAGCGGATAGTCACGGTTACGCACACAGTTGGTAGTTTTATTAGAGTTATGTTTAAGTTATCTATAACCGGATGTTAACAAATATTCCAAGTTGCCACATAACCGCAGGCACGGCTTTCCGAAAGATTAAACCCTGCAGGGGTGCTCCAACAAGTCTATCACAAACGGCACGAGCCGCAAAGTAATCCTCTATCACGAATCTCGTGATCTCGTCGGATTCCTTAGAGGAAAACGTCAACTCTGGGGAGAACCAAAGCTTCACCGGGATTCCTATACGCAAGATATATCGCTAAGGTAAGACAAGACTAGAAGGACCTCCCGACGTGTCTACGACCCTGATAAGAGTCGCGTATCTCAGTCTCAGGACACGCCGGATGAGAACAGCGTACAGTGTCCTGATAGACATCTCCCGAGTTGCCCCGGGTTGGACCCGCACATGACTCTAGTTTGGACCAACACTCATGATGTGCACTGCCCCGGGTTGTTGATTAAATTCCTCGGGGTAGCTATTCCCTATGCAGATTATTATTAAGTGATTAGCATATTAACACCAATGTTGGGTCCTGCCGGACAAGTCTTAACACTACACGACTTATCAAGGGGGTCCCCATAACAACCACGAACGTGTTAGGAGCGATCAATTATGGAATCAAACACCGGTAGCCGGTAACTATGGAGGCAATAACGGAACAAAACACCCGGCAAAAGGCAAGGCCTTCCGTTATTTACCAAGTATATAGGTGCATTAATTAAATAACAGATTTAACACAATGATATCAACTCATGTTATCACATGAGACAAACACCTCCAACTAGCAACGCTAACATTAGAAGATTAGCAAAGCCTACTTAGCGATTCAAGATTTGCTAGGAAGGGATAAGTGTTTGGGTTTAATGGCAATTCAGGATGCAATTATTTCAGTGGTAGGAAGCGAGCATATGACAAAGGAAGCGTAATCTAGCATCACAAGTCTAGAGATGGAATCAAGGTCATATCATCTTGCCTGTGATGTCCTCAGCTTGGAAGTACTCTTGTTCGTCCCGCACGTACTGTCGGGGATATACCCCGCAGTGTAACCCCACTTGAAGTATGACCCGCCAAGGACTTAGCAACTCACTGGCAACTTTGCAGTGACCTGGCAGGCGACTTATACTTGACCCCACAGGCGACTCAGACAAATGACGAAGGCCCAAGGCCCGGCGTTCACCCTGGCATAAGGCGACTCATAAAGAGGCCAGGAGGGCCGACTCACACAGAAGGCCCAAGAAGAGGAGAGACTCCCTCACAAAGGAAACAAGACCCGGATTAGGATTCAAGAGAGACTAGTGCTATGCCTACTCCTAGTAGGACTCTCCATGTAGACCTACCCCTTCCACCTATATAAGGAGGGGTAAGGCGCCCCAAGAGGGACAAGAGATACAACTTAGGTCTAGACAAGACAAATCATGAGATATACAAATTAGACACCCACGAGATTAGAGGTGGCGAGTCTACACCCTTGTAATCGAGATCATCATCTTCATCAATGCAACACTAGCAGGACGTAGGCTTTTACCTACATCGGAGGGGCCGAACCTGGGTAAAATCGCGTCTCTCGATTCCGACCAACCCCTTCAAGCCGCCACATGGTTGCGATGGCCTCACACCTAAGTTCTCTCACGAGGACATCTGCCGTGACAAAACCACGACAGTTGGCGCCCACCGTGGGGCTGATCATACGGTGGTATTGTGTTCTTGGAGGGATCATTTTAGGGATCGAGAAGCTTGCAATTTTTGAGAAGAAGCTAAGTCAGTCCGAAAGAATCTATTTGAATCCGATCTTATAAAGGGATCCGCCAACTTCAACTTTCGTCCTTGCTCGATCGAAGCCGACGGAATCAGGATCCATCCTCTACAAACGATGTCTATTTCAATCTCACTGCTCGATGGAGATCAAGAAAATC
The DNA here is from genome assembly GCF_904849725.1 of Hordeum vulgare subsp. vulgare. Taxonomy (NCBI): domain Eukaryota; kingdom Viridiplantae; phylum Streptophyta; class Magnoliopsida; order Poales; family Poaceae; genus Hordeum; species Hordeum vulgare. The sequence continues at coordinate 321,822,387 of NC_058524.1, read as the reverse complement.
TATGTCGGCCTTGTTTTTTCATAAGCAGCACACCGGGTCTCGTAGGTGCTACCATCAACACAACGCGCATCAGATCTAAACTGCGCCGGTCAAATCAGAAGCTGTGAGATGAACAAACTCGTCCACGCTGCTGATTAACGGATTCAACCCGGTCAGAGTCCTTCAACAGCTAATCATATTGTGTCATTGAAAGTGATCACGAAGATAGTAGATGGGAGCACCTGCTCGTAAAAGTTGCATCGTGGTGTGCCTTGCTACTTCATTGGATCAAGTCTCACAATAAACAAAGTGAGCTGGTTACGTTCATGCATTACACGGCTAGAGTACAAATCACATGCGTATTCTATACATGCATGTATCTCCACGACCTGGAGATGGTCACGGAGTAGGATTCACCCTACGAAAAAGAGAGGAGGAGGATTCAGCCACGATCAGGAAGAACACACGAGCACCAACTCGGTCTTCGCCATCCTCCCGCCGAGTCAGCCTCGCCTCCAATCGCGCGCGTCCATGCCCCTGCGGCTTTCCCTAGCTGCACTTTGAGCCTCCGTCATGCCTTGTTCGTCGCTCCGCCACTAGCTCCACCTTGTGACAGACACACCATGCTCCATTGCTTCGAGTCCGAGCCGGCCTCATCTCATCACGCCCGCCGTGCCATGGTCGGCTCTGCTCCCGCCTAGCTGTTGGCCACCCACCTTACTCCGCCATGGTCGCACCTTGCATGAAGCCACCTCGTTGTGCTGCCGCGGGAGGCTCCCTCCATCTCGCCTACTGGAGGAAAGAGCAACCTACGCATCCATCCATCTTCCGCGCATGATCCATACATCAAGAAGAAGAAAGAAGGGTGGGCTCGCCATCGCATTCACTGAGCCGCCGGACTGCTCCTCCGCCTCTACCACTGGTCGGTGTCGTCAACCGCCCTGGCCGGGCCTTCGCCACGACTTCCGCCTTTGCCGCGGCCGGTGCATACATCAAGAAGAAGAAAGAAGGGCGGGCTCGCCATCGCATTCACTGAGCCGCCGGACTGCTCCTCCGCCTCTACCACTGGTCGGTGCCGTCAACCGCCCTGGCCGGGCCTTCGCCACGACTTCCGCCTTTGCCGCGGCCGGTGCTGACGAGCCGTCCCAGCCGAGTTGCCATCGCGACCCGCCTGTGTTGTTGTTGAGCTCGACGACTCGCTACCGCCCATCGTCCTCACCTAATTGCGTCCGCAGTCGCCTTGGCCTCAGACGCCCCGCCTACCGAAGCCGCAGTCGCTCGGCTCCAGTTCACCTTACCTCGCCGCACCTGCCTCCGTTGTGGTGACTCATCGCGCCGCCGCAGCCACGCGCCAAAGACTGCCTTGGCCACATAACTCCCGAAAGGAAAGAAAACCGGTTTGCTTCGCTCAGGGCAGAGACAAAGGGAGATTACATCGGTTTTGAGGAGACACCAGATCAACCGAAGTTGGACATATATTTGTTTCCGTCTGTGCTACATCAAGCATTATCAAGCACCAGCGTTTGTATTCTTACAACAAAAATCAGGTGATATTCATCCAATTTATTTTAAAAGCATACATTAATTTCCTTGAAAACTATTACTTTTTATGTAATATTTTTACAGGATACTTATTTGTTGAACAAAGGAGTTATACCGTGACTATGGAGTTTGCGCCAATATGACCATGTCCGCACCGGCTTACAACGCAGTGATCAAATTCGTCATCACCGTCGGTTTACAATGACGTGGCCAACTCTCACGTCCGCACAATCAAGACGACTTACAATGACGCGGCCAACTCTCACATCCGCGCAACCAAGACGGCTTGCAATGCCGCGAGCGATTCTCAAACCGTGCCAAATCGCCAGACAACTCTCACATTCAACTCAACATGCCGGTGCAGTGCCCGCTTATACGAGCCGCCCAACAGAAGGACGCAAGACGCCGTCCTCACGGTCCAGATTATATCAACCTGTCGGTGCAGTGCTTGCTTATACAAGCCGACCAACAGAAGGACGCAAGACGTCGTCCTCACGGTCCGGATTATATCAACCCGCTGGTGCAGTGCTCGCATGTACGAGCCGCCTAACAAACGGATGCAAGTCGCCGCCCTCACGGTCCGGACGACATCAACATATCGTGCAGTGCTCACTTATAAAGGCTGCCCAACAAACGTGCACAACCGCCGTCCCCATGGTCCGATCTACCTGAACACATCAGGAGATTTCTTCATTACAATAAGTGGCTTTACATCTCGGAGATGGAGAGGGTACCAACATGTTTCTCTACCGGCTTTTTCCACAATCAAGTATGCATACTCTCAAGCTGCCTCCTTGAGACGACTTAAGACTCGGGGGCTACATGGACATGGCTCGGGAGACTCAACTGGGATGAATAATTCAAGAACCACGAGTCATTACAGAAAAATCCTTACCTTGGGTGGCGCTTGAGCTTTCTGACTCGCCCCATCCTGTCGCAACCTTATGAGCCAACGAAACCATTATATTAGGGTGGCGCTTGAGCTTTCTGGCTCGCCCCATCCTGTCGCGACCTTATGAGCCGACGAAATCATTATCTTGGGTGGCGCTTGAGCTTTCTGACTCGCCCCATCATGTTGCGACCTTATGAGCCGACGAAACCATCATCTTAGGGTGGCGCTTGAGCTTTCTGGCTCGCCCCATCCTGTCGCGACCTTATGAGCCAACGAAACCATCATCTTAGGGTGGCGCTTGAGTTTTCTGACTCACCCCATCCTGTCGCGACCTTATGAGCCGACGAAACCATCATCTTGGGGTGGCGCTTGAGCTTTCTGACTCGCCCCATCCTGTCGCGACCTTATGAGCCGACGAAACCATCATCTTAGGGTGGTGCTTGAGCTTTCTTACTCGCCCCATCCTGTCGCGACCTTATGAGCCGACGAAACCATCATTTAAGGTGCGCACTTGAGCTTTCTGACTCGCGCCATGCTGTCGCGACCTTATGAGCCGACGAAACCATCATCTAGGGTGGCGCTTGAGCTTTCTGACTCGCCCCATCCTGTCACGACCTTATGAGCCGACGAAACCATCATCTAGGGTGGCGCTTGAGCTTTCTGACTCGCCCCATCCTGTCGCGACCTTATGAGCCGACGAAACCATCATCTTAGGGTGGTGCTTGAGCTTTCTGACTCGCCCCATCCTGTCGCGACCTTATGACCGACGAAACCATCATTTAAGGTGCGCACTTGAGCTTTCTGACTCGCCCCATCCTGTCGCGACCTTATGAGCCGACGAAACCATCATCTAGGGTGGCGCTTGAGCTTTCTGACTCGCCCCATCCTGTCACGACCTTATGAGCCGACGAAACCATCATCTAGGGTGGCGCTTGAGCTTTCTGACTCGCCCCATCCTGTCGCGACCTTATGAGACGACGAAGCCATCATCTAGGGTGGCGCTTGAGCTTTCTGACTCACCCCATCCTGTCGCGACCTTATGAGCCGACGAAACCATAATTTAGGGTGCGCGCTTGAGCTTTCTGACTCGCCCCATCCTGCCGCGACCTTATGAGCCGACGAAACCATCATCTAGGGTGCGCGCTTGAGCTTTCTGACTCGCCCCATCCTGTCGCGACCTTATGAGCCGACGAAACCATCATTTATGGTGCGCTTGAGCTTTCTGACTCGCCCCATCCTGTCGCGACCTTATGAGCCGATGAAACCATCATCTAGGGTGCGCGCTTGAGCTATTCCGACTCGCCCCATCCTGTCGCGAGCTTATGACCCGACGAAACCATTCTTGGTGGCGTTTGAGCTTTCTGACTCGCCCCATCCTGTCGCGACCTAATGACCGACGAAATTACTATTTTTTACCTTCCTGGCACTGCCACAAGGTTTTTCAGGGTTTTTTCTGACTCGCCTTAAAATATCTTGGGCCGATTGCAATTTATTATCACCCATTACTCACTGAGGTGCTAGCCACCGTAACTCACTGAGCCAGCTTATTTAAAATAGCTTGATGCCATACTTATCATATCATATACATGCATCATATTGCATTACATCATACATCATACATACATATCATGCCGGTCTTCAAACCGGGTCAAAGCATAAATTCTTGCAGGTGCAAATAAATCTTTGAATAGCCAATTTGGCTGGATTTGTATCTTGGTTTATCATAACCAGTGTTAAATGATTGGGGGTTTTTAAAGCCTGCTCGGAAGAATTGATTATTGTCAAAGAGCCGCCCTATCACATATAATGCCGAGTCATCTAATTGACCGGCCCTTGGATTTCTTCAACTTGTGTTCTGTAGTAAACTACAACACTTATGGATTTCTCCGACATATGGATTTCTCAAGGATATATTTGCCGGGTTACATTGCAACCACGGTCAAGGAATTCTTTTATCACAAAGGCATCATCAGCTCACAGAGTGGATATGATTTTATTCTACAATGGAAGGAATAGCCCCGAGTCGCTGCAGGCACACAACCCAACACTTGGGGGCTACATTATTCACATCAAGATTACATCAAAGTATTAAAGTCCCATGTCGCTGCAAACATACACCATGACACTTGGGGGCTAATCCAATCCGCTTTTCAAATCATCACATCATCAACAGACCCGGCTACCTCAAGGAGAGAAACCAGTCTTGGAGGGCTACATACCGCTCTTTATTCAAGTATGGATTCAAGGAAGCACCGGCTCATCATTTTTATAATGATCCGGTCCTTGGGGGCTACATCATATGATGTTTTATTTTCAAAAGAGAAGAACGTGGAAGTCCCGAGTCACCGCAAGCAATCGACCCGTGACTTAGGGGCTAGACTATTCAGATCGTAATATCTAAAGTCCCAGGTTGCCGCACGCAAGACAACCCGGCCCTTGGGGGCTACATCACTAAGTTGTTTCACAGATCATGAGGTTCAAATTGAAGACCCGGCCCATCATACACTGATGACCCGGCCCTTGGGGGCTACAGGTAATATGGATATATCAAAAAATTGAAGAGCACATTTTATTCTGTCATGGAGGTGAAGTATTGGGAGAACGGTTCAGCATATTTTTATCTATTTGAAGCATTGAAAGACCAGCTCAACATCACACGGATTTGTCAATTGGAGTTCAGTTGTTTGACGGGGCACTAGTAATAATGATGACCTGCCATTGTCAATCATGACCCGGCATTGTCAATCATAACCCGCCGAAGCAAGAGAACCTAGTTCAACATTGTGTGGATTTCTTATTTCCCAAATTTTCATCAAGCCAAAGCATTGGAGGCCGACTCAATGTCATATGTATTTTATTACAAAGGACACGTACCAACAAGATGATTGTGAAGACGGCTCGTTCTTATGAAGAAGAAACCCGGATTTTTCAAGGAGCCACTTCGGTAAAATCAAGCCGGCCAGAGGAGCAAGTCGGTCCCTTAACTTATTTATTATTCTTATTTCAGGAGCTTACCATGAATAAATTCAAGCTAACCTTGGGGGCTAATGTCGGGGATATACCCCGTAGTGTAACCCAGCTTGAAGTATGAACCTCCAAGGACTTAGCGACTCACTAGCAACTCTGCAGTGACCTGGCAGGCAACTTATACTTGACCCCACAGGCGACTCAGACAAATGACGAAGGCCCAAGGCCCGGCATACACCCTGGCATAAGGCGACTCATAAAGAGGCCAGGAGGGCCGACTCACACAGAAGCGCCAAGAAGAGGAGAGACTACCTCACAAAGGAAACAAGACCCGGATTAGGATTCAAGAGAGACTAGTCCTATTCCTACTCCTAGTAGGACTCTACATGTAGACCTACCCGTTCCACCTATATAAGGAGGGGTAAGGCGCCCCAAGAGGGACAAGAGACACAACTTAGGTCTAGACAAGACAAATCATGAGATATACAAATTAGACACCCACGAGATTAGAGGTGGCGAGTCTACACCCTTGTAATTGAGATCATCATCTTCATCAATGCAACACAAGCAGGACGTAGGCTTTTACCTCCATCGAAGGGGCCGGACCTGGGTAAACTCGCGTCTCTCGATTCCGACCAACCCCTTCAAGCTGCCACATGGTTGCGATGGCCTCACACCTAAGTTCTCTCACGAGGACATCTGCCGTAACAAAACCACGACACGTACTCTCCCAGATCCACGTACTCATTCTCCGATCCGGGTGCTACCCAACATAAAAATGGCATCCAATGAACAACGGCACCTCAAGATGCAACAAGCACATGATGCATGAGATGAATATGAACATGCATCTCTATTCTACTCACTAGCACAAGCATGAGGAGAAAATACAAGTTCCTAGACAGAGATGCACCCTAAGCTATCTTGACATGCATGAGGATAACATGAACAGATGCGTCACGTGAAAACGATGCAAAACCATATAAAGAACGATACAAACGGAGCTACGGATCAACGGGAAACCACGAAACAAGAAATAGAGTCCTACGTGTCAAATCCATCACAACATACACCAATGGCATACTTCTGGTATTTCCAGGTCGCCAAGACATAAAACAAACCAACATGGATGGGGTGGTGCAAGGAATATCACCACACCTTCATCTATGCACTCACAAGCATCAAAACATCAAAACTATACAATCTGTCATAATCAGCATCATAGCACTTTGAGAGCTACATGCAAAGCACCTATAGCCACCCAAATATGCCAAATAAGATATGTGGCAGTAGCTATCCAAGAGTAATACAAGCACAAGCAAAAATAACACACAAAGGAGTTTCACACAGAAAGTTACATAGCTGCTAACTTGGCCAAAAATATTAGTTTTCAGGGACTTAGTGAATATTCCAGATTCTCACTAGTTGTTTATGCTCTGAAACATTTTGACACCTCCCAAAACAATATCTACAGGACTGATTCACAATACATTGACCTCTACAAGCAGAACAACATGAGAAGAAAATATAAACAGATTGGAATTTCAGCCACATGCGTAATTTGACTAAGCACAACTTGCACATATGAATTTCTAAGCATGAAACAAAACCAACATGCCATAGAGGGGGTCACCCTCTACTGCCACAACAAGGGATCAACCTCTTGGGCTCCCTCTCTCTGCTTGAGTTCTACAGAGCCTTATGACCTAAGGGGGAAGGAGAGATGGAGGGAGATGGAGAGATGTGGCGTTGGCGCAAAGAGGGGAGGCGGAACCCTAGGGAAAGGGGGGCACGGACGCCAACGCTTTATGGGGGGCCTCGACGTCTGTGAACCCTCACGGCGACTCTCTCTCTCTCTCTTCGATGCCTGACGGAAAGCGAGAGCTGGGTGGAACGGCGTCAGGAGGAGGAAGGAGGGTCGCGCGCGTGGGCTGCCGCGTGTTAGGCGGAGAGGGAATGGGCCTCGGATGGAATGGAGAGGCCCATGCTGGCGCCTGGTAGAGGAAGAGAAACCCTGGGGGTTTTCTAATTTAAATACACCAGAGAAAGATTTAAATCCAAGGCAAAACTGATGGGGTTTAAAATAAAACAAATTACCCCCTGGTCAGAAGGTAATTATGACCCATTTGAATAAAATAGAAAAGAATTATTTGGGGCAATTAAATATTTTCAAAACAGAATTTATATTGTTTGTTTTGGAAATATTTGCACCTTTGAAATATGGACTTAAAACAGCAAATACACCACTTAATGACCACCACAAAATATCCTAAACCATGGACATTTTAAAACAGGGAATAAAAGAGAGAGATGGTTTTGAAACCTTAGTTGAAATCCACAAGCTTCCTACTAGAGTTGCACCACACCACACAATTCACAAAACCACAAATCACACAAGATATCACATCACATCATATGATCACAATGCAACAACACAAGACATGGAATGATATGGAATGCATGCATGCAAAGGGAGAATAAACAAGGTGACATCACATGAAATCATATGCATTGAGCTCTCATATCTATGACAAGTTGGACCCACATAGACAAGGTTCCAAAAAGGGAAAGATACACTCTTGGGGCATTACAACCTGAGATATAATACTTGATTCTCTGCCCATTTACAACTCTCAGAAAATTACCTTCCATGTTATTGATCTTGATAGCATCGGAATGATATACTTCCTCAACAATATAGGGACCTTCCCATTTAGAGAGAAGCTTGCTTGCAAAGAATCTTAAACGAGAGTTATATAGCAATACATAATCACCTACATTGAACTGACGCTTTTGTATCCTCTTATCATGCCACCTCTTAACCTTCTCTTTGAACAACTTGGCATTCTCATATGCCTGAGTTCTCCATTCATAAAGCGAGCTAATGTCAAATAACCTCTTCTCACCGGCAAGTTTGAAATCAAAATTGAGCTCTTTGATTGCCTAATAAGCTTTATACTCTAGCAAAAGAGGTAAATGACATGTTTTACCATACACCATTTTGTACGGAGACATGCCCATGGGATTCATATAGGCAGTTCTATAAGCCCACAGTGCATCATCCAGCTTCTTAGACCAATTATTTCTAGACCTGTTGATAGTCTTTTGCAGAATCAGTTTAATCTCTCTATTCCTTAGCTCTACTTGACCACTGGACTGAGGGTGATAGGGAGACACAATTCTATGGTTGACATCGTACTTAGCAAGCATTTTACGGAAAGCACCATGAATGAAATGGGAACCAGCATCGGTCATTAGATATCTAGGGACTCCAAATCTAGTGAAAATAACTTCTTTAAGCATCCTGATAGAAGTGTTGTGATCAGCACTACTAGTGGGGATAGCTTCTATCCACTTAGTGACGTAATCAACAACAACTAGGATATGAGTATACCCGTTGGATTTTGGAAAAGGTCCCATATAATCAAAGCCCCAGACATCAAATGGTTCGATGACAAGTGAAAAGTTCATAGGCATTTCCTAACGTTTACCGATATTACCTATTCTTTGACATTCGTCGCAAGACAAGACAAACTTACTGGCATCCTTGAAGAGAGTGGGCCAATAGAAACCTGATTGCAATACCTTGTGTGCAGTTCTATCTCCCGCATGGTGTCCTCCGTAGGCCTCGGAGTGACACTTCTGTAGGATCTGTCCCTGTTCATGTTCAGGTATACAATGTCTTATAACCCCATCTACTCCTTCCTTATAAAGGTGAGGATCATCCCAAAAGTAATGTCTCAAGTCAAAGACGAATTTTTTCTTTTGCTGGTACGTGAAACTAGGTGGTATATATTTGGCAACGATATAGTTTGCATAATCAGCATACCACGGTGCACTACGTGAAGCGTTGATGACATTCAGTTGCTCATCAGGAAAGCTATCATCAATAGGTCGTGGGTCATCAAGAACGTTCTCCAACCTAGACAAGTTATCTGCTACAGGGTTATCAGCACCCTTCCTATCGACAACGTGCAAATCAAATTCTTGTAGTAAGAGAACCCATCTGATGAGTCTAGGTTTAGCGTCTTTCTTCTCCATGAGGTACTTAATAGCAGCATGATCAGTGTGAATATTGACTTTGGAATCAACTACATAAGACCTTAACTTTTCACATGCAAACACGACTGCTAAAATTTCCTTCTCCGTAGTAGCATAGTTTCTTTGGGCACTATCTAGAGTTTTACTAGCATAGTGAATAACATTCAACTTCTTATCAACTCTTTGCCCTAGGACAGCACCAACATCATAATCACTAGCATCACACATGATTTAAAAAGTTAAGTTCCAATCAGGTGGTTGAACAATAGGTGCAGTTATCAAGGACTTCTTAAGTATTTTGAAGGCTTCCTCACAATCATCGTAAAAAACAAAAGGAATATCCTTTTGCAAGAGATTGGTCAGAGGCCTAGAAATCTTAGAGAAGTCTTTAATGAACCTTCTATAGAAACCAGCATGACCAAGAAAACTTCTTATACCTGTGATATTTGTGGGGTATGGCATGTTGTCGATTGCATCAACCTTAGCCTTATCAACTTCAATACCTCTTTCACCAATTTTATGTCCCAAAACGATGCCTTCATTAACCATAAAGTGGCACTTCTCTCAATTCAAGACAAGATTGGTATCTTTACATCTCTGCAAGACTCCATCAAGGGGGCTGAGGCAATCATCAAAAGAAGACCCGTAAACGGAGAAGTCATCCATGAAAACCTCGACAATCTTTTCACAAAAGTCAGAGAATATAGCCATCATACATCTTTGAAAGGTGGCAGGTGCATTACATAAGCCAAAAGGCATACGTCTATAAGGAAAGGTACCGAAAGGGCAGGTGAAAGTGGTTTTCTCCTGATCAGATTGTGCAATTGGTATTTTGGAGAACCAAGAATAACCGTCTAGAAAGTAGAAGTGTGTGTGTTTAGACAGTCTTTCTAGCATTTGGTTGATAAAAGCCAGAGGGTAATGATCTTTCCTAGTGGCTTTATTCAATTTCCTAAAATCGATCACCATCCTATAGCTAGTAATAATCCTCTGCGGGATCAATTCACCCATATAATTAGGGACAACGGTAATGCCTACCTTCTTAGGGACGCAATGCACCGGACTCACCCAATCACTATGAGAAACATGATAGATGATACCCGCTTCCAGGAGCTTTAGTATTTCTTTTCTTACTACCTCTTTCATCTTAGGATTTAATCTCATTTGATGATCAGCAAGTGGTTTGGAATCAGGATCAGTTTTGATCTTGTGCTGGCATAGAGTGGGACTAATGCCCTTAAGATCATCAAGAGTATATCCAATAGCAGCGTGGTGCTTCCTCAGAGTTTTTAGTAACTTCTTTTCTTCATGCTCTAAGAGGCTAGCACTAATAATAACATGATATATCTCTTTTTCATCAAGATAAGCATACTTAACAGTATCAGGCAACTGTTTAAGATCAAACACAGGATCACCCTTTGGTGGGGGTGGATCCCCAAACAGTTCAACAGGCAGATTATTCTTAAGGATGGGATATTGTTCTAAGACAACTCTATCTATTTCATCCCTTTCATCCATGTGCATATCATTTTCATGCTCAAGCAAGTATTGCTCTAAGGGATCAGTGGGAGGCACATCAATAGAAGCTAAGGCAATAGTTTCATCCTTACTAGGCAACACTTTTTCATGAGGTTGTCTACCAAACTTGGAGAAATTGAACTCATGTGACACACCTTCAAAGCCAAGAGTGATAATTTTCTTCTCACAGTCAATAAGAGCATTGACAATATTGAGAAAGGGTCTGCCAAATATGATGGGACAAAAGCTATCTTGTGCGGTAGGAAGAACAAGGAAATCAGCAGGATACTTCGTTTGACCATAGAAGAGTTCAACATCCCTAACAATTCCCACAGGGTAGATAGTATCTCTATTGGCAAGCTGAATAGTGACATCAATAGGCTCTATCTCAACAGGTGCAATCTCGTCTTTGATTTCATCATATAAGGATTGAGGTATTGCACTAACACTAGCACCCACATCACAAAAACCATGATAACAATGATCTCCTATCTTAACAGAAATAACAGGCGTGCCAAAAACAGGCCTATGTTTGTCTCTAGCATGTGGTTTAGCAATTCTAGCAGCATCTTCACAGAAGTGAATATTATGGCCATCAACATTCTCGGACAGGAGATCTTTGATAATAGCAATGCTAGGTTCAACTCTAATTTTCTCAGGGGGTATAGGTGTTCTAATGTAGCCTCTACGTATCACAGGTGAAGCTTTAGAATGACCCTTTATCCTAACAGGGAAAGGTGGTCTCTCAATCTAAGCACTGAGAACAACAGGATCATTATAGGCAATGACTCTCTCTTCAACTGGATTGGGTTTAACTACATTGACTTCTAAAGGAGGATGATATTTAAATGACTTCTCTTTGGGGAGATCAATATGAGTAAAAAAAGATTCACACAATGAAGCTACTATCTCAGAGTCAAGTCCACACTTAGCGCTAAAGTCAGAAAAAGTATTTGTTTCAACAAAGGATTTAACACAACCAAACTTGAAATTCATACCTGACTCCTTACCTTCTTCAAGATCCCAATCTTCAGAGTTGCGTTTAATTCTCTCCAATAAATTCCATATGAAGTCAATATCTCTCTTCATAATATAACCGGTACAAGAAGTGTCAAGCATGGTGCGATCATCATGAGAAAGCCGAGCATAGAAGTTCTGAATGATAAGTTCTCTCGAGAGCTTATGATTGGGGTATGAATATAACATTGATTTAAGCCTCCCCCAAGCTTGAGCGATGCTTTCTCTCTCAAGAGGCCAAAAATTATAAATATAATTCCAATCACGATGTACTAAATGCATAGGATAAAACTTTTGATGAAATTTCAATTTCAACCGATTGTAGTCCCATGATCCAGTATCATCACATAGCCTATACCATATCAACGCTTTATCCTTCAAAGATAAAGGAAAGACCTTCTTCTTGACCTCATCCTCGGGCAAACTTGCAAGCTTAAATAAACCACAAACTTCATCTACATAGATTAGATGCAAGTCTGGATGTGATGTTCCATCTCCTCTAAAAGGATTAGCCAGCAGTTTCTCAAGCCTACCCGAAGGAAATTCAAAGCAAATATTTTCAGTAGGTGCAACAGGTTGAGGAGCAACTCTTTGTGCCTCCGTTCGAGGTGAAGATACCCCGAACAAGCCCCTCAAAGGATTAGTATCCATAGTGACAAGTGACAATAAATTTCAGCATACTATATGAATGTTTCCTTACCAATTTCCACTTACCAAAGGCGCTTCACTCCCCGGCAACGGCGCCAGAAAAGAGTATTGATTACCCACTAGTATAGGGGACATATAGTAGTCCTGTCGATAAGTAAGAGTGTCGAACCCAACAAGGAGTAGAAGGATCTGACAAGTGGTTTTCAGCAAGGTAAAATCTGCAAGCACTGAAATTATCGGTAACAAGTGATTGTGTGGTGAGATGATTCGTAGCAAGCAACAAGTAACAAAAGTAGCAACGGTGCAGAAAAGTGGCCCAATCCCTTTTGTAGCAAGGGACAAGCCTGGACGAAGTCTTATAGGAGGAAAAACGATCCCGAGGACACACGGGTATTTCTGTCATGCTAGTTTTCATCATGTTCATATGATTCGCATTCGTTACTTTGATAGTTTGATATGTGGGTGGACCGGCGGTTGGGTACTGCCCTTAATTGGACAAGCATCCCACTTATGATTAACCCCACTCGCAAGCATTAAACTAGTGGATCCAAATCAGCCCCTTACGAAGCAACCCACATAAACTAGGGTTTAAGCTTCAGTCACTCTAGCAACCAATTATCTACTTACTACTTCCCAATGCCTTCCTCTAGGCCCAAATAATGGTGAAGTGTTATGTAGTTGACGTTCACATAACACCACTCGAGGAAAAACAACATACAACACATGAAATTACCGATATAATACCAAATTCACATGACTACTATTAGCATGACTTATCCCATGTCCTCAGGAACAAAAGTAACTACTCACTAAGAATAATCATATTCATGACCAGAGAGGTAATGAGTAGCATCAAGGATCTGAACATAAACTCTTCAACCAAGTAATACAACTAGCATCAACTACAAAGAGTAATTAACACTACTAGTAACCTTACAAGTACCAATCCGGGTCGCGAGACGGAGATTGGTTGCAAGAGATGAACTAGGGTTTGGAGATGATATGGTGCCGATGAATATGTTGATGGTGATGAGACCCTCCGATGTGAGGAGTGTTGGTGATGACGATGGCGATGATTTCCCCCTCCGAGAAGGAAGTTTCCCCGGCAGGATCGTCTTGCCGGAGCTCTAGATTGGTTCTGCTCAAGTTCCGCCTCGTGGCGGCGGCGAATCCTCGAAGAAGCCTCCTCCTGATTTTTTTTGGACAAAACCCTTCATATAGCAGAAGAGGGGGGCCAAAGGGCCAACTGGGTGCCCACAAGCCCCCTAGGCGCGGCCAGGGGGGTGGCCGCGCCTAGCAGGCTTGTGGCCACCTGCTGGCGCCCCTCTGGCACTTCTTCGGCCCATTATTTTTTATAAATCCCAAAAAAAAATCCTCGTTGATTTTTATGACGTTTGGAGTTGCGCATAATAGGTATCTCAAACTTGCTCCAATTTCAGGCCAGAATTCTAGCTGCCGTCATTCTCCCTCTTCATGTAAACCTTGCAAAATAAGATCGAAAAGGCATAAGTATTGTACCTTGAAGTGAAATAACAGCCCAAGAAGCAACAAATATCAAAATGAAAGCATGATGCAAAATGGACGTATCAAATCTTGAAGTTCCTCTTTGCTTCTTTTGCTCCGCCGAGAAAAACCTCTTCTCCCCTTCATTTCTTCGTTTCCAATGGCGTTTACAGGAGGCGATCCTGGTAGGGGGAAACGCGCGGCAACATCCGCGTCCTCGTCCGCCCCCAGAAGAAGCGGTAGAGGGCCCTCAGGGTCGCCGCGCGTCCGCCACTACTGCGCTCTGGCTGACGAGTAAGTCCCTTGACTCCACCTCCTTTCCATGTTGTCCTGTCCGCTGCTTGGTGGTTGATCTTCCCTTTTCTCCAGAGCTCTCGCAGCCAAGAATCTCACGCTCGGCGATCTTCAGGAGGAGGCGGAGGGGCTGCGGGCTCAGCTCGAGAGTGTTGAGGCTGCCCTCCAGGGTGCCCTCCAGGCGAAGCGGAGGCCAAGGCGGAGTTGGCGTCACTGCAGAGACAGGTCCAGGAGGCGGCTGACACCATTCAGGCCGCCCTGGACGATGCGGCATACGCCTGGATGATGGAGTCCCATCGTGCCAAGCAGTTCGAGAGCATTGCCGGACGGTCGGCAAGCGCGACGCGCCGATTCGTGGGGGATGCCCCGATGCTACCAAGGGTGAGCAACGATGGGGAATACCTCGCATTCTTCCAGAAGGTGGTGGAGACGCTGGAGGCCGGCGTCTCCCGCGTGGAGGAGGACAATGCGTTCGACGCGCGCGAGCTTCTGGGCCTTGCCTTGACGCTCGTCTTCTCCAACCAGTGCCGCCTCGTGCTGCAGGTTAATCTCTAGCGCGTCGTCGAGCCGGTGCCCGCTGAGTTCCGGTGTCTTCTCCGGGACGAAGTGCCCCCACGCATGGACACCCTAGTGGAGCGGACGTCCGGGTGCCCATCTCTAGTGAGGAGGATGGCTCCGACACAGATCCTGCCAGCGCAAAGGGCGGTGTCGGCGGCCTCTCCCCTAGGCGTCCCCCAGTTTATGTTTTCATGCCCCTGTAATATAGGACCACGAACTCTGCTTGTCGGGCGTTAGACTTCTGTAGGTCACCTTCGCCGTTGTCTGTTTTTCCTTTCACTCCTGAATCGATGGCTTGCTCGCTGGTAGTCGTTGCGGCTTGGCTTCCTTGCATAGGGCTCGTCAATCACCCAGTTGTTGCTCGGGGGCAACTATGGCTAGGGCCCTCAGGAGGTCCCATCCTCCTGAGGCATCGTTTGTGCCGCCGCACGCTTGGTCGATGGCCTCGTTCCTTCCACAGCTTATTCCTTAGGCCCTGCATCATTTTGTTAGTATGCATTTTTTTAATTCGTTCTTGGTTCGACGCGAAACCAGATGGCCCCCGTCTGAGATAGCTGGGTACTTAGCTCGTGGGTTTGCGTCAGTCCCTTTCGCAGCTCCTCGTGAGTAGCTCCTGCTTTATCAAGGGACAGGGTGGATACCCTTTCGGCACTTTATGTATGCGGGTCCTGGTCCCGCACATTTCCCTGCCACCACGAGGTGTAACCCGTTACCAAGGTTGTTCCTGATGGGGTAAAGCCCCAATACCCTGGGTGCCGACATGGGCGACACCTGGGTGCCCGAGTGGCTTTGTGACCAGTAAGGTCGTGAGTCATGATGCTCAGAAGCCCCCCTTGACACTCAAGATACTCAACGTCGACAGGCCCCGGTCTCGCACATTTCCCTGCCGTCGTGAGGCGCGACCCGTTACCAAGGTTGTTCCTCACGGGGCAAGGCCCTAACACCCCTGATACCGACCGAATGTGCCTGGACGGCACCAGCGTAGCCAAGTGGCTTTATGACCGGTAAGGCTACTGAGGTGTGATGCTCAGGAGCCCCCTTTGGCGCTTGAGAGATTTCCCATTCCATCCCTTTGGTCATCGCCCTGGGGTGCCATGAAGGCTCCCCGGACTCTTTGTGGTGGTATCGTGCTTCGATCCGGCCCCCCGAGCGGGGGTAGACCGCTGAAACTGCTTTGCCCCTGGGATGACAAGTCCTTGCTTTCACGCTCCTTGGAGCCTAGGGGTGGTGCGGAGCGTTCAACTCCTCAGAAAATGTCATCCAGAAAAGGAGGCTTCAAAGCCGACGAAACAAGAAAGCGCAAGAGAAAATCCCCCCCTTTGTTTTTCAAACATCAACTTTTGAAATCAACAAATTTAAGTCCAATAAAGGATAATTCAAGCTCCATGAAGAAGCAAGCAAACGCCGCGTCTGGCACCTAGGCTAATCTCCGCCGCCATCTCCCCCAGCACGGAGCATAGGGCTTCCACTAGGCATGGGAGGGAACCCTCGGCGTCTTCAGGGGGCCTTGGGCGTATACAGCCGCAACTCGTTATTATGTGAGAGTGTCACGGGGGGGGGGGGGGTATTTGGGAGGTTGCGAGGACGCTTTGGCCTCGCGAGTGTCCCTGGCCCCAAGGCATAGGCGACTGATTCCTTTTGAAGCTTTGGGACTGAGTTGATTGCCTCCGTCTTCTCCACATCACGGAGCGTAGGGCTGCCACTAGGCGTGGAAGGGACCCGTGCGCGTCCTCGGGGGGCCCCGGGCATATACAGCCGCAGCTTGTTATTACGTGAGAGTGGCACGGGATAAAGTAGGTTCTGGAAGGATAGAAGAACGATGCAGAGACATCACGGGTCGATGTAGGTCCCGGGGACGCTTCGGGAGCCCGATGCCTCCCAAGCGCATGCCCCGCTCGTGGTCCCCGGACTCGTAGCGGCATGGTGTGGTCCGCCTCGAGCGTGGGAGGAGCCCCGGCGCTCGCTCGCCAAAGAGCTCACCCAGACAGTAGGTCCTGAGTCCCCGGGACACTGCCTCAACGCGCCTCGCTGGGGCCCCCACGTTCCCACGTTGGTACCCTGGGCCATGAGCCCAGGCCGGGCTAGCCCAACCCGAGGGCAATGGCAGGTACCCGAACACCCGCTGGCGATTGAACGAAGCCTGCATTGGTGACATGGGTGTGTGGTCCACCCTCAATCCCCAGCCGGCGTCGCCCGCCCCGGAGGAAGGGGCAGATATGCCACCCCTAGCCTCGAGGTTAGGATTGGCTGGGGCCTCTCGGCCTGGATACAAGGGTGCGTCCACCCTGTTCCAGGCGGGAGGTCCCTGATCCCCAGACCCAGACGCCTGCCCGAAGTAGCTCCCCGCCAGCAGGTGTGCCCCGCGAGGACACACGTGCTAGGTGTCCCCGCGAAGCTACCCGTGCGAGCCACCCCCACGCTGTTGTTGATATCTTTTTGCGCGGGGGCTGCCCGCGGGGTCGCGCGCGTGCCTCCTGCCGCAGTGATGGTCTACAGTGCTTCCTCCGTAGCCTGGGCGTGTGCCGACGCGGTCATCATCGAACTGTTTGTGCCTCCAGGGGTTGATGTAGTCGGGTCTCCAGTACTCCCTCCTCGTTCCGTGCAGCATGCCGGTGGACGTTGGATGACGCCTCCCCAGCACAACCAAATCTCGTGCCTGTAGCAGCTCCCACCGAATCCCTAGTATGGGAAGGCCCGAGTGGATGTTTGGGACACACCCGCGTGATTCCCCGTTGTAGCCCCTGGTGCTGCGGGCTGACAAGCGCGGTTCCCACGGGGGCGTGCTTGGGTCTCGGCGGTGACGTCGCGCCCAAGAGCGCGCCTCTGCCCGCCGACGCGGCGGCGGCAGGCGGTGTGTCGGCGCCTGAGTTGATGCACCACCAGGAACGCGATATGTTTGTGTGTCGGTTGGTGACAGACTCACAAGGGAGGGAACCATCCTGGACGCCTGGAAGGGTCGGGGCGATGGGGGGATGCCATGTGGTTGGTGAAGGCGGCAGCCCCAGTGCTTGTTGGAAGACCATCCGGTGTGAACGTCGTCCGACAAAGTGGCAGGGCGTTGCAGGGCGTCCCAGCCCGCGTACGTCAGCCACGCCACACGAGCGGCCCGCCTCTCCGTGCGGATTCGTCGTCTCCCTACCATGAGTGTGACCAGCTTCAGCGGGCTGTGCCCTGGGAGAGAACTTGACACACACCCTACCTGGCGCGCCAAATCTCGGATTTTGGGCTCCGCAAAACCCTAGAGATTTGAATTTAGTGGCATGTACGAAGATCTTTCGCGGCCTCAACTCACCTAACTTGCTACTCGCTGGGGATGGCAGAGAACTCACTTGACGGTGTGGAAGACACTGGAAACAACAATTTACCAGGTTCGGGCCGCTGAAAAGCGTAATACCCTACTCCTGCCTTGGTGGATTGCCTCTCGTGGAGGTTGGTGGATGAACTAGTACATTATTCAAGGGCCTCCAGAGGCTGGGTGGCCTTTGTGTGGTGCGAGTGGGCGAATGAATGAGTCGGATCCCCCTATGAAGTAACCTACTCTCTCTATATATAGTGGCGGCCCCGGTCGTCTTCCCTTATCGTTTCGGCGGGAAGGGATCCCACGATGGCCAATTTTTAAGGGGAACACGTGAACATGCTTCCCCTGTCCAAAAGTAGTCTTCATGTGCAATGTGGCTGTCAACGCAACATGGACGGGTCCAAGGATAACGACCGTCCTGCTGGCGGGCGGTGGTGGCCATGTTGCACCAGAATGGAAACCTTTGGGAGATGCCTTGGAGACCTGCGTGCATCCTCGCCCCCTTTGCCCTAAAGGGGGAACTGCATCGTCCTGCTGTCTGCTGATCGCTTGTCCTTCCCCCGCGGCATCCTCGACTCCTGAGGCCGGGTCTCGCATCGGAATATCCGCCGCTCCGGAGGGGTCCTGAGGAGGCTCCCTGCGGGTCTTGATGTTGTTCCTCGTCACGAGGCTTGGCCCCTCGCAAGGGCCTTGCCTTGAGTGGTGTCGGGCCTGTTGGTTTTTGGTCGATGAAGTGGGCCAACCCTGGGCTGGAGGCAGGCAGGTCTAGGTACCCCCATTCCCAGAATGCCAACAAGGCCAAGACAACTCCTCACTTGTGTGACCATTTTGGGATGCGTCCAACTCTCAATATCTTCAACCTTGTCTTTATGAATTTCAATTCCCCGTGGAGTAACAACATTGCAAAAGAAAAG
This sequence comes from Hordeum vulgare subsp. vulgare, assembly GCF_904849725.1. Lineage (NCBI taxonomy): Eukaryota > Viridiplantae > Streptophyta > Magnoliopsida > Poales > Poaceae > Hordeum > Hordeum vulgare. The sequence goes on along the minus strand of NC_058524.1, from coordinate 321,803,216 downwards.
ATACTTGGTCGGTGCAAAAGGTGCACTTCCCAAGGTTACCAAACAAATGTGCATCACGTAGATCAATGAAAACAACATGTCAATGTTTCAAATGTTCCTCCAAAGATCTTCTATAAATTAGTAGATCATCAAAATAGACTACCAAAAATCATCCAATGGAAGCACATAAAACCTCATTCGTTAATCTCATGGAAGTGCTACGTGCATTAGTTAACCCGAAAGGCATAACTAACCACTCATATAATCCAAACATAGTTTTAAATGTTGTTCTCCATTCATCGCCCAATTCCCTATGAATTTGATGGTGTCCACTACGCAAATCAACTTTGGAGAAAATTGTAGATCCACGTAAGTCATCAAGCATATCATCTAGCCTAGGAATAGGATGATGATAGTGAGTAGTAATATTATTAATGCCTCCACAATAAACACACATATGCAATTTACCGTCCTTGTTTGGCACTAGAATAATAGGAACAACACAAGGCCTAAGGGATTCACGTATATAACCTTTGTCGAGTAGCTCCTGTACTTGACGCATAATCCCTTTTATCTCTAATAGATTGGTACGGTATGGAGCAAAGTTGGGTTGTGATGCACCAGGAATTAAGTCAATCTCATGCTCAATCTCTATAATAGGTGGTAATACTAGTGGTACATCTTGTGGAAAGACTTCAGCAAACTCCTGCAAGATCTTAGTGACAACAGCATGCAAAGAGTGAGGCATGACCTCGAATGAAAATAATACCTCTTTGCACAAAAATGCATAGCAAACACATGTAGTAAAATCCAGATCAACAAAATTAGATTTAGTAGCAAGTAAACAAACATTCTTCAATTTTATTTGAGATGCAACACTAGGTGATGATTTATTACACTTATTGTGTTGCTCAAATTTCTTTGCCACAATATTATTTTCACTTTTATTTAGATCATGTTTTGCTTTACTAGATCTAGCAATGCCATCTTACATAATATGTTCAGGAGACATAGGAAGCAAAGTAATAGTTTTATCCTTATGAAGAAGAGTATACTGATTTGTGCTACCATGGTGTACAAAAAATATCAAATTTCCATGGTCTACCAAGTAAAACAGAGCATGTTTGCATGGGTACCACATCACAATCAACATAATCAGAATATGTAGCAATACTAAAATGCACAGGAACAATATGTGTTATCTTAACTTTACCGTTGTTGTTGAACTATTGGACGTAATAAGGATGAGGATGTGGTTAGGTGGTGAGAGACAGCTTCTCCACCATATCCATGCTAGACAAGTTGTGGCAAGTCCCTCCATATATGGTGACGCGAATAGACCATTCCTTCACAACACCCTTTGTATGGAAAAAATTGTGCCTTTGATTTTTCTCAGCCTCTATTACCTGCACGCTCAAAGCACGTTGAGAGACTAAACTTTCGTACACGTTGGCGTAGTCAGCAGCAACGTATTGTGTCACTTGTTCAGCATCATCTACACCCTGTTCTTCACGTGCAATGAGCTTGGACAGGCAGTCCCTTGCATAGAGGCCTCCACCCTGGCCATGACGACATAGAACCTCATGTGTTCACCCTATGGATTCCATGGAGGAGGAAGAGCTCTATTGCGGCCGAGAAGGTGTGATCTTGGTGGAGGATTGGGCAGGTGCCTGTTTCCTGGTATCTTGGTTGGAGTTGGTGGCTGAAGTAGTCGGTGCTGCAGTAGGACGTGTGGACGTAAATGAGGTACGTGGTGTCCATGATGAAGTGCAACCTGCAGAAAAATTAGTTCTGGCCAATGCATGTCGATCTTGCACTTCATGTTCAGCTTTGCAAGCAAGATGGAATAAATGATTGATAGTCTTACAGTACTTATACTTTCAAATAGTTTGAATATATCTATTTAATCCTCTCATAAATAATGTGCAAGTATAGTTTCATTGTCTTCAACTATTCCGCAACTAATCATGTCAGCTTGTAATTCCTGATAATATTCTTCTACGGAAAAGTTTCCTTGTCTTAAACGCTACAATTTTTTATGTAATTCGTGTTAATAATATGGTGGAACCCAAAAAGTACGCATAGTAATTTTCAAAGCATCCCAAGTAGTTGGGATATTAGCATGAACACAAGCAAAACTAGTGAAAGCACAAACAACAACAGCAACATGTCTATCCTTAGGAAGTGGTAAGGATGTAAAACATTGTTCTGTTACTAATTACCAAATAAGATATATATCAAGAATATATCTACCATAACTTGTAGGAATATTAAATTTCAGTTTAGGGAGATGGTCATGATCTCGTACCTGAGGGGGTGGTGCAACCCTACGATTGCGATTGTGTCCATGTGGACGATCATGTGCTTGTGGTGGTGGTTGTTCTCCCTAGTGTTGATTTTGAGCAACCTATCCCTCATCATCGTAATCACCATAATAATCCTCATTCTTCTCAACTAGGGTAGCAGTAGGCATAGAAGCCACAGCAACAGCAGTAGCAACAGTCGATAGGCACACACCGCGCTCCTTCCACAAAATTCGGACCTTTTTGTTCTTGTTGTTGTTGTTGTTGTTAGAGAGGGATGGTAGCTGCAGCTGGTTGTGGTAGACGGGCAAGTGCCTCATTAAACTTGGCTTCCATCTTGGTGTCGAATGTCTTCTCAAAACCGTCTAGCTTCTCCATGGTCTCTCCAAGGCTGGTCACAAAGTCTTGTACCTTGCTAGCCATCAACTGTTGAAATTTATCATGGACCTCCTTGTTGGTCAGGCTCTCCTAGTTGATCTCGTCAGCTAGTGATCCTCGCATGGTTAGCAGCTATAGGAACACAAGAGAATATGAACCAACAGACTACTAGGAAATGGTGGTGGTTGTGGTGGCAGTGTGCCACAAATCCCTCAAGCAGAATTCAAGTTCTTACTACTGCTTACCCAACAAGAGTTGGTAATCGGCAACCGTTGTAGTCAAAAATCTCAAAGCATGGATAGGGCAATTGCGAGGTGGTGTCAAACACAAGATGTAGATATATGTGGAGCTCGGAAGGCTTATAATATGGTAGCGAAAAGGGTCAGCAATAATCATTTCACAGATGCAAAGTTGAAAAGACGCTCAATGATGGTACCATGCTGGTGCATGGCAAAACTGTACTACCGACGCGAGCGTAAAACACCAATAAAATCACAACAATACATGTAATGAAAGGAAGAGGATACCGTGGGAAAAAATTTGCTTTTTTCGCGCCTCTTTTTTTGTATTCTTTTGTTGAGAAAATCACTATAATGGCGAGTGTCTCAAAAATCTCCGAATGTCTAAAACCAGGATAGGCACAAAAAGTTATAACTGATTTTTATTCTAAAATGATTCGGGGTTGCGACGACCGAAAAATGCGACAAAAAATTACTATGGTGACAAGTGTATTTTTTTCTGAAACCTACTTAGGCAAGAACATACGAAACGAAAAACAAAAGGATCTCGAAATCAGATCGAAGAACTGAAGAATTCGGATTAGAGGAGGATATGGAGTGGTGATATATGGAAGTCATGACGATAATAACAGGTGATGGTATGTAGCAGTGGTGATGATGGTTGTGGGTAATAGTATATGGCAGCGATGTTGATGGTGGTGGGTGGCAGGGAAGTGGAAGATAGTGTGGTGGCGGTGTGATAACTTGTTAATAGAACTCGAAACTCTAAAGTACTAGACCCTAAGAACAGCAACTCGACATGACAATGCAACCGCAAGTTCAACAAAGCAAAACACCGAACAGAAAATTGCAAAAGGCTCAGATTGGTTCGGTTAGGATGAACTAACCATAATTTGTTTTTTAGCTTTTCCCATGGAATATAGGTATGAAGAACAGATGTGATCTAAACTATGACAAACCATTAAAATCTCATCGAGCAACCTGGAAATCTGATACCACTTGATAGAGTTGAACTTTTCCCTATCTTTTGATGATATGGTGGCTATCATTTTCGTTGGAGTAGACTTTGACGATCCGACTACGTATGTGTGAGGTCGTCGCGCCTTAAGAATCGCTAAACCAACTCCAAGAGTTTATTGACCACACCGGAGCATGATCAGCTGACCACGAGGGTATATTTCCTGCATGCAACCGAAGAACAAAAAGAAACAGAAATTGCAATATGGATATTGTGAATATAAGAATAAAAATTTATTGATGAAAGTGGGGGTGTGGTCGTACAACACGAACGAAGAACATGAAGTTGCAGCTATGGCGAACTTGTAATCTAAACAGAAACCAAGTCTAAACGGTGACCTAAGGGTTACATATACGATGGAATAGAGAGGGATTTTCGTGACCCCTTGGAGGTGGGGGTACGAAAACGACCCGAACTCAGTTTCCCCACACATACGAACTCTAAAAACACCACTGGAAGATCCCTTGTTCTTTCCCGTGTGTGACTTTCCCCTCCATGCTTGATCCCGCTCCAATGGCCATCCTCCTTGACTATGCTAGGTCTTGCATTCATAAGCAAAACAAAAGTATCTAATTTAGGTAGCATCATATGTTCATGAACATTAGAAGAATTTCCAAGAAACAAAAGTACGTGGTAATTCAATTAGCGTGCAAGAGCTCTAAAATCTGGTCCAGTAGAAGGAATGCGGAACTCCAAACATTATGTTAAGCCTCCACATTGCCTGAAAAGCCTCTAACCCCCTCCCCATCGCAGCGAACCTTTGTTTAGTTGTGTTACCACTTGATCAACCATTTCTTATAGCGTTCCTAGTTGCAGGTGCAGTTGCTTTCCATGTGATAACATTGTTTCCTTGTTTTTTTTACCGGCTACTGCAGGGAAAACCCCCCACAACCTTTTTCTTTTATTCCCATATATGAGATCATTATGTACAAGAGGAAATTAGAATGTACAAAGGGGAAGAGGAAATTAGATTACTATGCTTAACATTGTTTCCTTGTTATATCACAATATTACTGCTATTTAATTTAATGCACATATATACTTGGTAAAAGGTGAAAGGCTTGATCTTTTGGCTTGGTGTTTTGTTTCACCTTTTCCGCCCTAGTTACTTGTGTATTGGTGTTATGTTCAATAATTAAGCTCTCCTAACATGCTTGGTGTTGTTATGGGGACCCCTAGAATTTTGTTCTAGGATAACACTCTTCTAGCAAGACCCAACTTTGGTATTACACTTGGCTAATAACTAATAAAACTGCATAGGGACCCATCGACCCTCGTGGATAATTAATGAACCCCCGGACAATGTTGGTCAAACACAGAGTAGCTTATTAACGATACTCGGGGAAGCTTGGTGTTTTGGCGTGTTAACCATGGTGCATGCGTCGTGTCCTGAGAACAAGATACGTGGCTCCTCTCGGGTTCGTCGACACGTCGGGCGGCCTAGCTGGATTTGTTTTACCTTTCTTTACCGTCTTGTGCATGGGATTTCGAGAATACTTGGGGCTATCTCGAGTTTGAGGTTTTCCAACGGGATTACATGGAGACTACGGGTTTTCTGTGGTCAAGGTTTTCCATTCAGCTTGTGGCTAGTTTATGATGGATGAGTTGGAGCACCCCGACAAGGTTAAATCTTTTGAAAAACCGTGCGTGCGGTTATGTGGCAACTTGGAAACTTTGTTAAACACCCGGTCATAGAAAATATGAAGTAAACTTAATTAAAATACGTCAAGTGTGTGTGTAACAATGACTGTCTCTCCTAGTAAGTTTGACTCATAACTAGGTGTTCAGGATCATTTCTTGATCATTATTAGTTCACGTCCATTTATGTGTAGATCACGCCCTTTTATTTTTGTACTAGTAAGTTAGCCACTCGAATAAATTCTTAGTGCTTGCTGTAGCCTCACAATTTTACGATACCTCACCCATTAAGCTTTACTAGTGTTGATACCTTGGAAATGAGATTGCTAAGTCCCTCTAGCTGAGAGACTACTACAACAACAGTTGCATGTATAGATAAAGCTATACTATAACGTGAGCATGATGATTGTTCTGTCTGGAGTTTATTCTTCTTATTCTTATTCATGGATCATAGGATGTGATCATAGGATGGACGTAATTTTATTCTATTGATTTTGTCCGTAGTCGGACCCTACTATTGTGAATGGTGCATTAATGTATGTTTTATTGATATGATCATGATTATCTTGTGGCGAGTGTAAGCCAACTCCATATACTCATCTCTTCTTTACATCTACTTGTAATGATATCCATTCTTTCGAAATGAGCAGTACCGACCAAGGAGCCCCCTTGATTGATCGAACTTGACTGATTCTAGTCAGGTGAAAAACTACTTTGAGTCTAATTATATGTCACAGAGTAGGATTCTTTTTTACTCCTTTTATATGCTCTCATGAGGAATCTTGATGTACGAATATTAATTATACCCTCTTCTCACTCAATTGTTTTAGGATCACACGGGTATTTTGGAGCCTTTATGATGTCGATGTGACAGAATTATGTACTTGATGCCTCCTATTTCCAAGGAGTAGAGCTCCAAGTGATTTTCAACACATCGATGTCATTCAGTTTCCTTAGTATCTCAGGATGCGAACATCAAAATGCTTCAAATAGTGTCGTGAATTTCCCTAGTACTGGTGGAGAGAACTCGGATGATCTAACGGGTTTGGTATCGTTGTTTTTTGAAGGTCCGAGGTAGTTGAGTTTGCTCTATCTTCTCGTTCGTATCACATCCAATGATTCATTGTGAAAATTCTCAAGTTCTAAGTTCATCACTTCGTCGTTCATGTTTTCTTCTCGGATGGATTCAATTTAAGCTTCAGTGTTCATCATGTCCTTCGTCATTTGTGCAATGCTTTCCGATGTAGGAACTTCTTATGCAGGCCACTCTTAATTATTCACCTCTCTATTCTATCCGTAGTGTTGAAGAAATCTTAGAAGATTTGTGTTTTCATTAATTACTTTCAAATCGTTTCGAGGTTCTCACCTCATCTATTTTTATTTGTACCAGTGCAATATCTCTTTCTAAGCAAACTTTCAATGGTGGTTTCCTTTGACTGGGCCCATAACCCACATGATTTCCTAGGTTTTTACCTGACTCTTCTAATCATTCCAGGGATCTCAAGTTCTTCCAATTGTGATGTCAGTATGGATTACATCAGTCATACTCCTCCTCCAAGATCGCCTTGAACTACTTCATCATTGGGTCAATATTTATTTATTCATTGTTCCAGAGTCTCTTGCCAATTCATGATTTTGTTTCTCATCATCATTCTCAGCGTTGAAGACTGAAGGAGAGTTTCTATTAAATCTTGTCCACTCTAATGAAGATTGTTATCTTAGTTCGTGGTCTCTCTCAAATTATTTCCAATCATGAGAAATTCCTTCTATATCTATCTGGTGCATTTTAGTGTTGTTTTTATTTCTCGATCCTCTTAAGGCAATCATGTCAAAATATTTCTTGGTTCTCACCTTTCAGTTTTCATTCTCAATTTTTTCTCAATTGTTGACTCTTCGTTCCTATCCTAATTATTATGGTGCTTCGTTAACATTTCTTATTCGGCAGATCATGGTCTCTTCCTTCTCATGTATATCCATTCACTCTTAGTATCCTCAGTCGTTAGTGAATTCTTACTGGTGTTTCATTCAATACTTGTTCATCTTCGTGCTATTCTCTCTTCTATCTTTTCAAGAAGAATAAGTGGTATGCTACATCTGTTGCTTGTCATCAATTTAACTTGGTGAAGGATAAGCATAACATAATTCTTATTCTTGTCTCATCAAGGTTATCTCAATCGTCCTTCTAGAGTTGTCCATGCTATCAAATTATCTATTTTATGTTTTTTATCTTGCCCTTTCCGGAGTTTTAGTATTCTCAAGAATATCTTCACAAACTTCCATCTAAATATTGCAAGGCCATAATCTTGTTATTTTCAACCTTCATTTCTTTTGATAATTCTTTTCCACTTGGAGGTTCGTCACGGTGGTTCGTTAAGGATGTAATTCTTTCTGGGAGTATTCTTCAAGACTTTGTGGTAGTACCTCAAGTATTATTTATCTTGCATTTAAAAGAACAATTCTTCCTCCATTTTCCTTTGAGGTGGTGTTATAGCATTCTTGATTCATGAGGAGTTTCGAAGAAAATTCGTTTCAAGAATGATGTATTTGGACCCACCAATTTCTTCGATCATGAGATATTTTCAACCCATGATATCTTCGTTGAAGTTGTTTTGGATTGGGTTTCACCTAAAGCGTATCCTAAGGATTGTTGATATTTTGGTTCTTGTCCACAATCTAAGTTCTCAATACATCCTATTGGTGAAAGAAGTTCTGCATATATTGTTGCTTCCAAGTATTCAACTGTTTTCGTTAGTGGCTAGTTGTGACCTCATAATTTTGAGATGTTTTCCATAAGCCCAAAACAAGTTTATTCTTTTTGTTGTTGATTTTCCAACAACTCTTTTCAATCCTTCTTTCCAAGAATGTTATTCAAATTCAATTGTGGTAGAAATTATCATTTTCCTCTCCGTTCTTTTCTTTCCTATGATCTAGTTTCAATTCTTTTGTTCCGTAGGATTTGTTATGTTGCTCTCTTTAATCCATTATCTTGTTTTATCAAGATCATGGTATTCCATTCCTTGTCCTTTTAATAGGAGTGTTGTGACCCCTCTTCAAGTTCTTTCCATCTTATCATGTTTTGCTTATCTTTTCTACCGAAGTGCTACCCAAATTTCTTTCGAATTATTGGTTCTTCCTCGTTCCATTCTTCATCTCTTTAAAACCTCTGGGTTTTGTTAGTTTCACCCGTTAGTCAAATAAGCAACTAAAACGTACCTCTTACTTTCTCTCCCTCTTCACCTTTCTGTCTAAGATCTCGGGCCGAGATCCCTTGTTGGCGGAGAAGAGTTGTAACAACCCAGAACCAACGATCCAGAAGATTCCCTTTTATTTTGGTATCATTGTGTGATTTATTTGGTTGTCACATTCATCATCACATCATACGCTTCATTCGCATTGCATCGGTACTCCCTTGCGTTCTTTTTTCCAAACTTGCATCCGTTCATAGCTATCGGTTCTCTCTGTTCACATCGTTGACCGTTTCATGACCAACCATACATGCACGCGCAAGAGGCATCATTAAATATTATTGTAAAAATGCATATAAAACATTGTTGGAAAGGGTCAAAAGTTGGCGCTCGGTCTTAATACAATGTAAGTATAGCACCTGCCAAATTTCATTGCATTCGGAGGTCATTTGATAGCCAAACTGTTAAACCTATAGCGACACTATAGTCGGTTAAATAGTACACGATTTTCATAATTAAAACGTGTTGTCGGGCTGCCCGTCTTCCCTCTCATCTCTTCCTAGCCCCTCTACATAGTGCATAGACCCCTCGCACGCGCCCGATAACTTCCTGAACCCGAAACGTACGGTTATGACCATTGTGTCCGAATCATCCCCATAATACCCCTAACCATCACTGGTCTTTCAATTAGACTCCTTAACCTATTTTTTCCGACCATCCTATCTAAATCGGAGGGTGAAACCTAGTCCAAAAATCAGACCAAAACAAAGTTTCCGGAATCCTCCCCTATCCAATCATACCGCCGCCGCCCCTTCCTTGCGATCTTCCCAGATCCAACAACCAACGAATGCCCGAGGAGATCGAATGTTTGCCTCACACTTGTGTTCCCACCTCCAGCCGTTCGGACGACCGCTTCCAACGACCGCATGCACGCACGTCCAATGGTAAAATGCACCAGCGGTACTCGAACTTGCAAAGAAAGCACACTTTGGTCACTGTACTTAAACATACGGCCAATACGGTCACCCAATACATGTACGCATGATTATAACATCACTGTTCACCATACGCCACTTGTCGCCGCTCCACTTGACCAATCCAAGGTGACAGGTGGTGTTCCCTGGCTGTTCCGCAACACATTGGGGTCCTTTTTGTACAATTACCAACCCCTCTCTCTCAAATCCCCGTCGCGCTCCTCTCTGAAATCCCTAAATCCCCGTCACACTCCTCTCTCTGAAATCCCTTTGCCGTCACACTGCCCTCCAGTCAACGACACCGTCGCGCTCGAGATGGCTCAGCCATGTTGACAAGCTCTGTCAGGTCAGAGATGGGCAGCCGCTCTGTGGTTGTGTCGTGCATCCAGTGTTCTCAGTGCGGCACACGCATCAAGTTCCATGTGTCGAACACGGAGAGACATGAAGGGCGGGTCTTCTAGAAGTGCATCAATCATCGGGTTAGTAGTGTGTTGTTCTTAATTGTGGTGGTGGTGTGACTGATTTGACATTTTGTTCATGATCTGGGGTCTTTTTCTGCTTAGCTCACTTGTGACTTCTGGTATTGGGAGCTTGAATATGTTGTTTATCTTGTTGAAAATCGCTACCTAGAAGACAATGTGGCAGTGGATGCAAAAGGTGCCGCAGAGGATAGGAGGGAAGAGCTCAATCGAGCAGCAAATGAAAGAGCAAGTAAGAGGGGATCTGCAGGTGCATGTTCAATGCAGAATGGAAGAGCAGAAAAAGGAAGGAAGGAAGAATGGGTTACAGATGGAAGGGAGCAAGCATGGGTTCCAAGTAGCATTAGGAGGCAACGAGCTGAGGTTGTTGTAGGACTAGGTAAAGATATAGTGATGATGTTCAAGGCATTGCTGGCCAGTGTCATATTGATGTGTGTCCTGATGGCATTGGCCGTTATGAAGAATTGAGGGATACGAAAATGCACTGGTGTGGTTGATCTTGTAGTTGACCTGAGTGTCATGGTTGTTCTATCCCAAACATATGTAAACTATCATTTTATAAGATATGATGACTCTTTTGTTATGATTGTAGCACACCCAATTCAGTTACACAATAAATCATTCCTGTTGGTGTTGCTTGTTGATCTTGTAGTTGGTCTTGTCCCTATTGTTGTTGTTGTTCTTGTATTTTATATGCATCTGGGGACCTAATTATGTTTGTACCAACAAAACATATCTGGTAAGTACCATCATTCAGGGAGAAAATTATGGTTTGTACCAACAAAACTTATCTGGGAAGTACCATCATTCATAAGGAACATGTCATGGTTACAAAATGATCAACAATTGATCCATACTCATGTGTACACATCAGTATGGATCAATTATAACATTTCTTATCAGTCACATAAAACTACGTCATGCCTTGGAGCTTAAGAACTACATCATGCTACACAGTTATAGATCATCTGAAGATGTCAAACATTGAAGTCCTTTTGGTCTTAGTGGGAGGCACAAGATCATCATCTGACTCAGGCGGTGGACCTGCAGGTCTCTTGCCAAGAGAAATACCTAGCGGCCTCATTTCCTCCTTCCTAGCCTCAGGAGCAGCTACCCTGTTTGCTCTTTTTCTTGCTGTTACAGCTTCTTTCTCTACTCTCTTCTTGGCACCAGCTTCCTCCTTTTCAGCCTTCTTCTAAGCTTGCTGCATTGCTTTATTCTCAGCAGCTATAGCTTTCTTGGTCTCTACAATGATCTTCCTAGTATGTTCCTTAGCCTGCTTTGCTATTGCATCTTCTTCTTTTCTCTTCTCTCTCTTCTAAGCTTGTGACAGCCTCTTCCTCTCTACTTCCAGTGCTTTCTTCTCCTCTTGTTGATGTCTCTTCCTGGCAGCTTCCTCTGCTTTCTTTTGTTGTTCCTCCCTTCTTGCTGCAAGAAGTGCTTCCTTCTTATCTTCCAGTTCTTTGTCTCTCTGCCTCTTGAGGAGAAGCAACCTTTTGGCCAAGTCACCTTGCTGGATTGTGCTTGAGCTCCCAAGGTTGCTTGTGTTACCTTGGGTTTGATTGAGCATGGCCATGTCAGCATATATGAAAGTTGATTCTGGTATAGGCCCTATTGCAACCAGTCTTGGCAGAGGCCTCTGGATGACAAATGTACATATTATTGCAGAATAACATGTTGTATCAATGAACATAAGATGAACCAAAGGAAACAAGGACATTAACTTACATTTTGAACCATATGATCAACCACAAGATCTTCTATGACATTATTTTCTGCAGAGTTGTGTGATGACCCACAAGTATAGGGGATCAATCGTAGTCCTTTCGATAAGTAAGAGTGTCGAACCCAACAAGGAGCAGAAGGCTCTGATAAACAGTTTTTAGCAAGGTAATAACTGCAAGCACTGAAAGTAGCGGTAACAAGTGATGGTGTAGTGAGGTGACACGAAGCAAGTCAAAAGTAACAAGTAACAAGAGTAGCAACGGTGCAACAAAGTGGCCCAATACCTTTGAAGCAAGGGACAAGCCTGAACAAAGGCTTATAAGAGGCAAAACGCTTCCGAGGACACACTGGAATTTCTGTCATGCTAGTTTCATCATGTTCAAATGATTCGCGTTCGTTACTTTGATAGTTTGATATGTGGGTGGATCGGCGCTTGGCTACTGCCCTTATTTGGACAAGCATCCCACTTATGATTAACCCCTCTCACAAGCATCCGCAACTACGAAAGAAGAATTAAGACAACGTCTAACCATAGCATTAAACTAGTGGATCCAAATCAGCCCCTTACGAAGCAACGAATAGACTGGGGTTTAAGCTTCTGTCACTCTAGCAACCCATCATCTACTTATTACTCCCCAATGCCTTCCTCAAGGCCCAAATATGGTGAAGTCTTATGTAGTCGACGTTCACATGACACCACTAGAGGAAAAGATAACATACATCATATCAAAATACCGAACGAATACCAAATTCACATGACTATTATTAGCAAGACTTATCCCATGTCCTTAGGAACAAAAGTAACTACTCACAAAGCATAATCATACTCATAATCAGAGGTGTAATGAGTAGCATCAAGGACCTGAACATAAACTCTTCCACCAAGTAATCCAACTAGCATCAACTATAAAGAGTAATCAACAATACTAGCAACCTTACAAGTACCAAACAGAGTCACGAGATGGAGATTGGTTACAAGAGATGAACTAGGGTTTGGAGAGGAGATGGTGCTGATGAAGATGTTGATGGCGATGACTCCCCTCCGACGAGAGGAGTGTTGGTGATGATGATGGCGATGATTTCCCCCTCCTGGAGGAAAGTTTCCCCACCAGGATCGTGGGAGGATATTTTTCTGGACGAAACCGTTCATATAGCAGAAGAGGGGAGCCAGTGGGCCACCAGGGCGCCCACAAGCCCTGTAGCCGCCGCCAGGGGGCTGGTGGCGGCTTCCAGGCTGGTGGGCCCCTGGTAGCTCCCCTTTGGCACTTCTTTCGCCCAGTATTTTTTATATATTCCGAAAAAATTCCACGTTGACTTTGTGGGCATTTGGAGATGCGCAGAATAGAGGACTCAGACTTGCTCCTTTTCCACTCCAGAATTCCAGCTGCCGGTATTCTCCCTCTTCAAATAAACCTTGCAAAATATGAGAGAAAATGCATAAGTATAGTACCACAAAGTATAATAACAGTCCATAAAAGCGATAAATGTCAACATGAAAGCATGATGCAAAATGGACGTATCAACTCCCCCATGCTTAGTCCTCGCTTGTCCTCAAGCGAAAACCAAGATCCATAAACATGTCCACATGTATAGGGATGAAGGTGTCGATAAAACATAATACGGACATGAGGGCATCATGATTACACATAGAACAACAATATATCATGAAGATTCTTATGGGAAAGTAACAATTCCTTCACAAAGCAAAGTATGAAACAAAAACCTTACCGAGAAGTAGCCAACAACAGTCCATAGTCATTGAAGCAATTGCAATTTAACATAACATCAGAAAGAGTCAAATAAGAGCTTGTAAAGCAAACCCACATACTCAATCATCTCTTTTGTTTTCCACAATTGTTACAACTGACGTGGTACTCCTGGTATCAAAGTTTCAGCTGGACACAGAGAAAGATAGGGGCTTATAGTTTTGCCTCCCAACCATTTACCTCAAGGGTAAAGTCAACAATAATAAAACATAAGTACTCATCTCCAAGTTGATATATGAATTAGATCTTTCCCTAGCATGTGACGGTAGCCAAGACAAAGGCAAAATAAGGAATTGGTGAAGAACACCATGACTTTTTCAAGGGAAAAAAGTAAAGGTACAAGATAGGCCCGTCGCAGAGGGAAGCAGAGGTTGTCATGCGCTTTTGAGGTTTGGATGCGTGTCCTCTTAGTGCGGAGGAACGTCACTTTATATTGCCTCCTGTGATAAAGAGCTTTATTATGCAGTCTGTCGCTTTTATGTCTTCCTCACCACAGGTACGTATAAAGCTTATTTTCCACACACTAATAGATCATTCATATTAGAGAGCAATTTTTATTACTTGCATCGATGACAACTTACTTGAGGGATCTTATTCAATCCATAGGCAGGTATGGTAGATTCTCATGGCAAAACTGGGTTGAAGGTTTATGGATGCACAAGTAGTATCTCTACTTGGTGCGGGAGTTTTGGCTAATATGAGGTGGAAGCAATCGTCACATGCTCAGGGATCTCTAGGCATATAAAATTGTTTGGAACCAAGCAAACACAATTCATTATGTTGTCTTCCTTGTCCAACATATACTTCTAAGCATGTAATAGTTTGGTGAGTGCTCACTATTGTAAAAAGTGTCTAAGATGATATATTTATATGTGAACCTCTCTTTCCTTATTACTTCTTATTAATTGCAACAATGACTGGGCTCTATGTTGGTCTATTCTCAACAAGTTTCAATCATCATACTTGTTATATGTGAAGCTATCACATTCCATAAGATCATCTCATGATCTTTCATGCTATCGTTCTTTTAATACTTTTGATCACGGCACAAAACAAAGCCCTTGACTAAGATACTCTTTACTATATAGCTCGCAAGCTTGAATACATCGGGGGAGACACAAGGCAAAAGACTCAAACTAAACACTAAAGGCTTATTCCACTAAGAGAAGAAATAAAAACTAAAAAGGAAAGAACTAAAACAAAGGTAAAAGAAAAAGATATAAAGGTGATACGATACCAGGGCAACTCCCCCAAGCTAGGAAAAATCCAAGGGGATTGCCCATACCAATGCTTAGTTGCCTTCCTTTGGTGGTGATGGTGGTGGAGTTTTTGCCTTTGATTCTAGAGAGCTATCAACCTTTGATTTATACTTTGGAGATCTGCGACATGGGTTTCCAGCAAAACAACTTCACGAGAAAGGGAAATATTGCGAGCACGAGTTGTTTCACAAAATCTCAAGAGTTCAATCAAGGATGGATACAGCACGTGGAGGAAGGGTTGGAGAAAACCCACTCCTTCAACGTCTTCAATGTTGAACATAGGTTGAACTTCCTCCCTAGCTTGGGTTTTCTCCTTAGCTTTGTCCCTGACTTTCGTGACTTCTACTCTTTTCAGATCAGCATCTACTTCTTCATGAACTTGAGGGAGATTATTCTCCCCAACAGATTCCTGAGACATCTTTGCTCTAAATCTGTGGCAGACAACAGGCTCGAAACGAAAACAGAGGAAAACTGCGCGATACGGAGATCAAAACCCTCGGGCGTATATATAATGATTTTTATGGACCAGAAGGAGTGCTCCGCAAGAAAACGGAGTCCGGGAGGCACAAGAGGTGCCCACAAGCCTTGTAGCCGCCCCAAGGGGGACAGGTGGCAGCTACCAAGCTTGTGGCCGCCTCGTGCACTCTCCGGACTCCTTTTTATTTTTCCATTTTTCCATAAATTCCAAAACGCAGAAAATTTCCTACTAGACAAATTTCGGAGTCCAATTACTTACCGAAACACATACCTCTTCGTTTTCAGGGTCTGAAACAGGCTGATAAACACATACCTCTGGAGTTATGATATTGATGATATTGGTATCAACATTTAAAGGAGTACCAGAGATATAATGCTTGATTCTTTGCCCATTTACCACTCTAGAAAAATTACCTTCCATGTTATTGATTTTGATGGCACCGGAACGATATACTTCCTCGACAACGTAAGGACCTTCCCATTTAGAGAGAAGCTTGCCTGCGAAGAATCTTAAGCGAGAATTGTATAGGAGGACATAATCACCTACATTGAAGTCTTGTTTTTGTATTCCTTTATCGTGCCATCTCTTAACCTATTCCTTGAACGACTTGGCATTCTCATATGCCTGGGCCCTCCATTCATCTAATGAGCTGATATCAAAAAACCGCTTCTCACAGGCAAGTTTGAAATCGGAGTTGAGATCTTTGATTGCCCAATAAGCTTTGTGTTCCAGCTCAAGACGTAAATGGCAGGCCTTACCATAAACCATTTTGTACGGCGACATGCCCATGGGATTCTTATAAGTAGTCCTATAAGCCCATAGTGCATTGTCATGTTTGCTAGACCAATTCTTTCGAGATCTATTGACAGTCTTTTGTAAGATCAATTTCATCTCCCTATTACTCAACTCCACTTGACCACTAGACTGAGGATGATAAGGAGATGCAACTCTATGGTTGACATCATACTTAGCGAGCACCTTGTATGAAGTGTGAACCGCCATGAGTCATCAGATATCTAGGGACTCCAAATCTTGGGAAAATAACTTCTTTAAGCATCTTAATAGAGGTGTGGTGATCAACATTTCTAGTGGGGATAGCTTCTACCCACTTAGTGACATAATCAACAGCAACTAAGATGTGAGTATACCCATTGGAACTCGGGAATGGTCCCATATAATCAAACCCCCAGACATCAAACGGTTCAATGACAAGTGAATAGTTCATAGGCATTTCCTGACGTTTACTGATGTTCCCTATTCTTTGGCATTCGTCACAAGACAAGACAAACTTACGGGCATCCTTGAAGAGAGTGGGCCAATGGAAACCTGATTCCAATACATTATGAGCAGTTCTATCTCCAGCATGGTGTCCTCCGAAGGCTTTGGAATGACACTTCTGCAGGATCTGTCCCTGTTCATGTTCAGGCACACAACGTCAAATAACACCATCTACTCCTTCCTTATAAAGGTGAGGATCATCCCAAAAGTAGTGTCTCGAATCAAAGAAGAATTTCTTCTTTTGCTGGTAGGTGAAACTGGGTGGTATGTATTTGGCTACGATATAGTTTGCGTAATCAGCATACCACAGTGAACTATGTGAAGTGTGGATGACATTCAATTGCTCATCAGGAAAGTTGTCATCAATAGGTCGTGGGTCATCAAGGACATTCTCTAGCCTCGACAAGTTATCTGCTACAGGGTTATCAGCACCCTTTCGGTCAAAACGTGCAAATCAAATTCCTGTAGCAGGAGAACCCATCTGATTAGCCTAGGCTTAGAGTCCTTCTTCTCCATAAGGTACTTAAAAGCAGCATGATCAGAGTGAATAGTGACTTTGGAGTCAACTATATAAGATCTGAACTTTTCACATGCAAACACGACTGCTAAAAACTCCTTCTCCGTAGTGGCATAGTTTCTTTGGACACTGTCTAGAGTTTTACTGGCGTAGTGAATGACATTCAACTTCTTGTCAACTCTTTGTCCTAGAACAACACCAACAACATAATCACTAGCATCGCACATGATTTCAAAGGGCAAGTTCCAATCAGGTGGTTGAACAATAGGTGCGGTTACCAAGGCCTTCTTAAGTATTTCGAAAGCTTCCTCACAATCCTCATTGAAAACAAAAGGAACATCCTTCTGCAAGAGGTTGGGAAGAGGCCTAGAAATCTTAGAGAAGTCTTTAATGAACCTTCTATAGAAACCATCATGACCTAGGAAACTTCGTATACCTCTGATATCTGTGGGGCAAGGCATTTTCTCAATTGCATCAACCTTAGCCTTATCAACTTCAATCCCTTTCTCAGAGATTTTGTGTCATAAGACGATGCCTTCATTAACCATGAAGTGGCACTTCTCCCAGTTCAAGACGAGGTTACTATCTTTGCATCTCTGTAAGACTCGATCAAGGTTGCTGAGGCAATCGTCAAAGGAAGAACCATAAACGGAGAAATCATCCAAAAAAACCTCAACAATCTTTTCACAGAAGTCAGAGAATATAGCCATCATACATCTTTGAAAGGTGGCAGGTGCATTGCATAAGCCAAAAGGCATACATCTATAAGCAAAGGTACCGAAGGGGCAGGTGAAAGTGGTTTTCTCCTGATTAGATTGTGCAACAGGTATTTGCGAGAAACCTGAATAACCGTCTAGAAAGCAGAAGTGTGTGTGTTTAGATAGCCTTTCTAGCATCTGGTCGATAAACGACAAAGGATAATGGTCTTTCCTGGTTGCCTTGTTCAGTTACCGGAAGTCTATCACCATCCTATAGCCAGTACTAATCCTCTGTGGGATTAGTTCATTCTTATAATTAGGAACAATGGTGATACCTCCCTTCTTAGGTATGCAATGTACAGGACTTACCCAATCACTATGAGCAACATGATAAATGATTCCTGCTTCTAGAAGCTTTAATATTTCATTTCTCACGACCTCTTTCATCCTAGGATTTAATCTCCTTTGATGATCAGCAACTGGTTTAGAATCAGGATCAGTTTTAAATCTTGTGCTGACATAGAGTGGGACTAATACCCTTAAGATCATGAAGAATATATCCAATAGCCGCACGGTGCTTCCTCAAAGTTTTTAATAACTTCTTCTCTTCGTGATTCGAGAGGTGAGCACTAATAATAATAGGATATATCTCCTTCTCATCAAGGTAGGCATACTTAAGAGTATCTGGTGACTGTTTTAGCTCGAACACAAGATCACCCTGTGGTGGGGGAGGATCCCCAAGCAGTTCAACATGCCGATTATTCTTGAGAATAAGATATTGTTCTAAAACAATTTTATCTATCTCATCTCTTTCATCCATATGCATATCATTTTCATGCTCAAGCATATATTGCTCTAAAGGATCCGTAGGAGGTACGGCAATAGCGGCAAGAGCAATGATTTCATCCCTACCAGACGACTCTTTTCATGGGGTTGTCTTCCAAACTTGGAGAAGTTAAATTCATGAGACACACCCTCGAAACTAACAGTGACAGTGTGTTTAATGCAATCAAAATGAGCATTAACAGTGTTGAGAAAGGGTCTACCAAATATGATGGGACAAAAGCTATCTTGTGCAGTAGCAAGGACGAGGAAATCAGTAGAGTACTTCGTCTTACCACACAAGACTTCTATATCTCGCACAATTTCCACAGGGCAGATAGCGTCTCTATTAGCTAGCGTAATAGTGACATCAATGGGTTCTAACTCAGCATGTGCAATCTCATCTTTGATTTCATCGTATAGGGACCGGGGTATTGCACTAACACTAGCACCCATATCACATAAACCATGATAACAGTGATCTCCTATCTTGACACAAACAACGGGCAGGCCAACTACAGGTCCGTATTTGTCTTTCGCGTGAGGTTTAGCAATTCTAGCGGAGTCCTCACAGAATTTGATAACATGCCCGTCTATGTCTTCGGCTAAGAGATCTTTGATAATAGCAACACTAGGTTCAACTCTAATTTCCTAAGGGGGTGCAAGTGGTGTAATGTAACCCCTATGTATCACAGTTAGAGCCTTAGGATAATCCTTTTTCCTAGCAGGGTAAGGTGGTTTCTCAACGTAGGCACAAGGAAGAATAGGATCACTAAAGGCAACGACTTTCTCTTCAGCTAGATTGGGCTTAACTATGTTGACTTCTACAGGAGGATGATACTTAAACCACTTCTCTTTGGGAATATCAATATGAACAGCAAAAGATTCACGTAGAGAAGCTACTATCTCAGAGTCAAGTCCATACTTAGCGCTAAAATCTCTAGAAGTGTTTGTTTCAACAAAAGATTTAACGCAATCAAACTGGAAACTCATACCTGACTCCTTACCTTCTTCAAGCTCCAAATCTTCATATTTACGTTTGATTCTTTCCAATAAATTCCACTTGTGGTCAAGATCCTTCTTCATAAAAGAATCGGTACAAGAAGTGTCAAGCATGGTACGATCTTCATGAGAAAGCCGAGCATAAAAGTTTTGAGTGATAATTTCTCTCAAGAGCTCATGATTGGGGCATGAATATAACATTGCTTTAAGCCTCCCCCAAGCTTGAGCTATGCTTTCCCTGTCACGAGGCCAAAAGTTATAAATATAATTCCGATCACGATGTACTAAATGCATAGGATAAAACTTTTTATGAAATTCCAATTTCAACCGATTGTAGTCCCATGATCCAATATCATCACATAGCCTATACCATGTCAACACCTTATCCTTCAAAGGTAAAGGAAAGAATTTCTTATTTACCTCATCCTTGGGCAAACCTGCAAGCTTAAATAAACCACAAACTTCATCTACATAGATTAGATGCAAGTCTCGATGTGATGATCCATCTCCTGTAAAAGGATTAGCCAGCAGTTTGTCAAGCATAACTGAAGGAATTTCATAAAAGATATTTTTAGTAGGTACCTCAGGTTGAGGAGAAACTCCTCATGCTTCCGTTCGTGGTGAAGAGACCCCGAACAAATTCCTCAAAGGAACAATTTCCATAGTGACAAGTGACAATAAATTTCAGCACAGTATATAAATGTTTCCTTACCAAATTCCACTTACCAAAGGCACCTGCCTCCCCGGCAACGGCGCCAGAAAAGAGTCTTGATGACCCACAAGTATAGGGGATCAATCGTAGTCCTTTCGATAAGTAACAGTGTCGAACCCAACAAGGAGCAGAAGGCTCTGTTAAACAGTTTTCAGCAAGGTAATAACTGCAAGCACTGAAAGTAGCGGTAACAAGTGATGTTGTAGTGAGGTGAAACGAAGCAGGTGAAAAGTAACAAGTAACAAGTAACAAGAGTAGCAACGGTGCAGAAAAGTGGCCCAATCCCTTTTGTAGCAAGGGACAAGCCTGAACAAAGTCTTATAAGAGGAAAAACGCTCCTGAGGACACACGGGGATTTCTGCCATGCTAGTTTCATCATGTTCATGTGATTTGCGTTCGTTACTTTGATAGTTTGATATGTGGGTGGACCGGCGCTTGGGTAATTCCCTTACTTGGACAAGAATCCCACTTATGATTAACCCCTCTAGCAAGCATCCACAACTACGAAAGAAGAATTAAGACAACGTCTAACCATAGCATTAAACTAGTGGATCCAAATCAGCCCCTTTCGAAGCAACGAATAGACTGGGGTTTAAGCTTCTGTCACTCTAGCAACCCATCATCTACTTATTACTCCCCAATGCCTTCCTCAAGGCCCAAATATAGTGAAGTCTTATGTAGTCGACATTCACATAACACCACTAGAGGAAAAGACAACATACATCATATCAAAATACCGAACAAATACCAAATTCACATGACTATTATTAGCAAAACTTATCCCATGTCCTCAGGAACAAAAGTAACTACTCACAAAGCATAACCATACTCATAATCAGAGGTGTAATGAGTAGCATCAAGGATCTGAATATAAACTGTTCCACCAAGTAATCTAACTAGCATCAACTATAAAGAGTAATCAACACTACTAGCAACCTTACATGTACCAAACGGAGTCGTGAGACGGAGATTGGTTACAAGAGATGAACTAGGGTTTGGAGAGGAGATGGTGCTGATGAAGATGTTGATGGAGATGACTCCCCTCCGACGAGAGGAGTGTTGGTGATGATGATGGCGACGATTTCACCCTCCGGGAGGAAAGTCTCCCCAGCAGGATCGTCCTGCCGGAGCTCTAGATTGGTTCTGCTCAAGTTCCGCCTCGTGGCGGCGGAGAATCCACGAAAAAGCTCCACCCTGATTTTTTTTCTAGACAAAACCCTTCATATAGAAGAAGAGGGGGGCCAGTGGGAACCAGGGCGCCCACAAGCCCTGTAGCCGCCGCGAGGGGGGCAGGTGGCAGCTACCAGGCTTGTGGGCCCCTGGCGCTCCCCTCAGGCACTTCTTTCGCCCATTATTTTTTATATATTCCCAAAAAATTCCACGTTGATTTTAAGGGCATTTGGAGTTGCACAGAATAGAGGACTCGGAATTGCTCCTTTTCCAGTCCAGAATTCCATCTACCGGTATTCTCCCTCTTCAAATAAACCTTGCAAAATAAGAGAGAAAAGGCATAAGTATAGTACCACAAAGTATAATAAGAGTCCATAAAGCGATAAATATCAACATGACAGCATGATGCAAAATGGACGTATCATTGTGCTCCTGTTGAAGTGCAATAATCCTACAACAGTGCATTAAAACCAAAGGTATAAATGATGGAAGACAACCCTGAGTAATGACTTGCTCATCATCTCCCAAATTTGCAGCAACTTCAGCAATACTAGCTTCCACATTTGGAGCAGCTTCAGCATTACTAGCTTGATCATCTCCTTGTGGTGGTGGTGGAGGTTGGACATTTGGAGGGGGCAGACCAGCCTTGAGGTACTTACACCTTTGATGTTGTGGTCCGGCTCTCCACAATAGTTGCAATGCATGATGACACCATTCCTTCACTTTTTTTTGACATCATTGCTGCAAGAAACTTCATATGGGGCCTTCCTTCTGCTCTTGCATGGCCTGCCTACATGCTTTTGGTGCAATCGTGGCTTAATTGGGGGTCCATTCATCCTCCCATTATGTCTTATCTCTACAGGGGTAGATGATGTTGTTGTATGCTTTCTTGAAAGTCCCAACAGAATAACATTGATTAACCAGTATGAGGGATAGACTCTCTCATGTCTAGCACATGCTATAGCATGTACACATGGTGTGCCACCCTTCTGCCACCTCTTACAGCTACACTCAGTACTGTGCCAATCAACAATGTAGTCAGTCCCTCTGTCACCAACCTGAAAGACTTCATCACCATCCCCATCAACATAGCAGGTGATTGCCCATTCAGTTAGCTTATCAACCTTCTTCTATATCTTAGGGTATATGTCACCTTTCATCTTAGCTGCTTCTATCTACATGGTGAAGTGCCTCTGCATCAATTGCTCTTTAATCCTTTCAGTCATTGACAATATTGGTAGTTCATTAGCATCTATTTTGTACCTATCCATATAAAGCACACATCACGAAATATTTGAATAGAGTAAAAACTAGCATATGAGAACATCAATGCAGTTGATTCTTACTTGTTAAAGACTTCACAATTGTTGTTGAGCAAGATATCACACTTGGGTAGATCATTTTGAAAAGCCCTAACCCAAGTTTTAGGTTCAAGCTCATGCAACCATTTGTAGGCATCCAAGTTAATTTCCTTCATCTTATTCATGTACTGGTCATACTTCACAGTAGTGTTGCTTCTTGCGATCTTCCAAAGTTGGTTCTTTAGTACATCACCTTTGAATTGTTGCTGGAAGTTTTGCCACATGTGCCTCACACATAACCTATGTTCTGACTGTGGAAACAACTCATCTACAACATTTATTAGGCCCTGCAAAATAAGTAACAACTACTTAAGCCTACTCATATGGTGTTGAACTGAATGAAAGAAGGTATCATATGAGCAAGTTATGAAGATCAACATCATTTAACTTTTGTTTATAAGACATAGTAGTCCATGGGGCGGTGTTGATAATTCCTAGATCATTCTTAAGCCTCTCAAGGAACCAACACCACTTGGGCTTGTCGTCCACTTCAATCAGAACAACAACAATAGGGTAGATATAATCATTTGAGTCAATTCCCACAGCAGTTAGGAGTTGTCCTCTATACCCGGTGTCAATATGACAGCCATCAATGTGTAACATTGGCCTACAACCCTAAAGGAAACCTCTTTTGCAAGCATCCAGGCACATATATGCTTTGTTGACCCTTGCTTGATCATCAAGTTGAATAAAAAGAGAGTTGCCTGGGTTACTTCTCCTTAGTTCATTTCCATAGTCCCACAACAAATTGTACTGGGCCTCTTCATCACCATATATAATCTTCATTGCTAGCCTTCTAGCTCTTTGCAACTTGATCCTAGATGGTGTCATATGCCATTCCTTCTGAACTACTCTTGAAAAGTTCCTCAAATTCATATCTTGGTCCGCCCTAAAGGTCTCAAGGTACTTCTGTGCTAAGAAAGGAGCAGTGAAAGCCTTGATCTTCCACTTCTTGGTACATGTGTGTTCATGTACATATTTCTTCACCATGAAACACTTGGTCCTACTATCATAAGAGGCCCAAAGATACCAAGTACAATCCTCATCATAAGTTGCCTTCACCCTTTTCTAATCATTTACACGGAGCTTCACATCAAGTTTGTTCTTGCAACTATATTCCTTGATTGCTTTCCTGAGCAACTCAACAGTATCGAAGACTTGCCCAACATGAAATTTTGTGCAGTGTAGGTCCTCAGCACTGAATGCCTTGAACTTCATGTAAATTTCTTCATCATCTGAATGAGGGGGCCATAAGTCATCTCCTTCTGACTCATACAACCCATGTTCAGTATCATGTGCTACTAGCTCATGTGCTTCTTTCTCATTTCCTTTAATAGGAACTTTATTTATTTGTTGCTTCTTCTTCTCTTTCAACTTTCTGTGTTCAGGCTCATCCATATCCACATTATCAGCATACAAATCATCATCACCATCACTAATATCATTATCACTGTCCACTATGGCTCTATGATCAAAGTCAGAGTCATCACCATCTGAATCACTCTCCTTTGTTTCCATTTCATAACTTGCTCCTTCAGATGAGTTGCAGTACCTATTTTTCCTTTTGAAGTATCTTCATGTACCACCTTCACCTTCACCTTCATCTACATCATCATCACCATTTGTTGGTGGCTGAATCACACCTGGCTCCTCCACACTTACATCTTCACTCTCATAATATGATTTCCTTTTTGCAAACACATATTCTCTTACACCATCATCTTCTGCATGCTCTGGAGGATACACTACCTGTATAGGAATTGGGTGTGTCACATTTGCATCTTCAGGCTCAACATCAATATCTGCAATTTCTGGCTCATTTGGTTTACTCTTGCAAGGACTAAGCACTTGAGGTAGTTGCCTTATTGGGAAATTGACCACATCATCCTCTGTCAAGTTTGAATTCAAACTGTCATCATGGTCAAGGTACAAACTAAATGAGTAATGAACAAGTGACACAAATGTGAGCATCTGATATGTGTCACTATCTCCTTTGATTTCTCTCAACCCATTCCCCTTGATTGACAGAATGGGAATGCAGTAATATACCTTTAGCCTGCCTGCCATCTCCCATCCTATCTCTTCAACTAGGTTTTCAACCATGATTGGAGACCAAGTATCTGCATCAACTTCATCATACCATAGTTCATGACCATTGACATAGAAACGATTGCTTCGTTGTCCAATGAAATAACCACCATGGTTAAACTGAACTGAAAACTTCTTGCTGCGCTTATCTGCATACATGAAAACGGAGTATAACAGAGTTTCAGAATTATAGTTGTACATAATCAGCAAGAAATAGATGCAAGCAACCACGTTTGAGTATCAAAATCACCTATACAACTAGCATCTTCAACAATGCAGAAAAAATTAGCACCTTTCAGCACCAAATAACCTACAAACAACCACCTTCTCCAAACTCAACCCAAACCCCAAATCCTGGTCAAAAACCCTAGGCATATATGTCTAACAAACACACCATCCACAATGCCCACATCTAAATTTCGACCTAAATCTTAGAGCGCAAGAACCATGGCGGGGCGAGGTGAGGGCTTAGTGTAGTTCGGCAGCGGAGCACCATCGGTGTGACGAACAGGCAACATCCCGCCGAAACAGCTCCAGCTATGAGATGTGCCAAGCCTGGCGGTGGCTCTCGCCCTTATGGGGTGACGCCGGTGGTGGTGGTGCAGTGCCGCCGACGATCACATCCCTCTTCCTCTGCCTCCTCCTCCCCTTTTGTTATGATCGAAGACAACGCGGTTGGAGATGTTACGAATTACAACGCCAGTCAAGGGTTTCCTTGTAAAATGATGCGGAATAGTTAGGGAACGCCACCTGTCGCCTTGGATTCGTCCCAAAGTGGTCAAATGAAGTGGTGACGAGTGACGTATGGTGAACAGTGATCATATAATCACGCGTACACGTATTGGGTGACCGTATTAGCCGTATGCTTAAGTACAGTGACCAAACTGTGATTTGTTCGAAAGTTTGAGTACTGCCAGTGCATTTTACTCCACTCAAACTCCGCTCGGAGCAACCGTTGCCCGCTGTCTGAACCTGCATCCGCTCAGCTATGAAGTGCCACTTCCCCCGCGGACCGTGGTGCCTCCTCCTCCATGTCCCATTCGGTGCCGTAGCTCGACCACGAGACCCAGGTCATGACGGCTCCCCTCTGCCTTGCACCTATTCTCCTTCCCTTGATTTCTCTCTGCTTCTTCTCATCTCTCTCTCCCATGCATTTTGTTCACAGGAGATCAGAACATGGTGCCCGAAGACATGGGCCTCATCCTCATGGTGCAACACGACATCCGGCCAGCTTCCTCTAGATCTGGTGGGATCCATTCGCGACGGGATCCTCCTCCTCCGCCTCAGCCCTGTAGCTTTGCTCAGCATGTCCCGGCCATGGACAGGAGGTCTATGATGTCGCATACGCGCCTCTCCGCACTCCTCGAACCTTGCGGCTTCGTTCTGGCCGTATAAGACCGACCTTGCCTCAAGCCGCGTGCCCGCGACCTCCTCAATGAGCGTCATCGCCACGTTTGTCTGTCCTTTGTTGGTGAGATTCCCTTACACTCGTGGAGAAGAAGACCTGTTGCTGTATTAGTATTTGTAGAAATACCCTTCTCATCTATCACACGAACTAGCACAACCCAACTGGCTAGTGCCGCTCGAATATGTTGCAATCTGGCATGCATAGTATTTTTTCCTCTCTTGCAATTTTCTCATTTGTCCATTTGTTGCATGTTTACAAAATGCCCCTGATTTATCATGCTCATAACTAAATATCCATGCAGGAAACTTCAACATGTCTTACATGAAAAATGTCGAGAATTCTTTGTAGATTAATAATATTCAACTTTCTTCCATGTTTAAAATATTTAAACTTCTTGTTTGATCAATTTGCACCATTGCCATGATTAAAGCGGTTTATTCCGTAACTAATTAACCATAACTCCAATTAAAATGTTTTATATATGCAAATTGAGTAGAACAATGTGTAGAATAACATTATGGCATTTATTTTGCTGTTTAACAACTCTAAAATTGTGTTCTAGGCAGACAGTAGAAAATTCGAAAATTACATATTGGGATTGTTTCGGAAATATTATATGTTGTTTCCGGCCTCTTTTAAAATGCCTATATGATGTAGTTGTTCATGATTCACCTTTTTCATGATTAAAAATATTTAAAATTATTGTTTAGCTAAAAGAACATTAACCGCATTTCTCTTAATATGGAGAGCTATTATTGTTGAAACTATGCCCTAGAGGCAATAATAAATTAGTTATTATTATATTTTCTTGTTCGTAATAATCGTTTATTATCCATGCTAGAATTGTATTGATTGGAAACTCAAATACATGTGTGGATACATAGACAACACAATGTCCCTAGTAAGCCTCTAGTTGACTAGCTCGTTGATCAAAGATGGTCAAAGTTTCCTGGCCATAGGCAAGTGTAGTCACTTGATAACGAGATCACATCGTTGGGAGAATGATGTGATGGACAAGACCCAAACTATAAACGTAGCATATGATCGTATCAGTTTATTGTTACTATTTTCTGCATGTCAATGTATGTGTTCCTATGACCATGAGATCATGTAACTCACTGACACCGGAGGAATACCTTGTGTGTATCAAATGTCGCAACGTTACTGGGTGACTATAAAGGTGCTCTACAGGTATCTCCGAAGGTGTCCATTGAGTTAGCATGGATCAATACTGGGATTTGTCACTCCGTGTGACGGAGAGGTATCTCGGGGCCCACTCGGTATTACAACATCACATATAAGCCTTGCAGGAAATGTGACTAAAGTGTTAGTCCCGGGATCTTGTATTACGGAACGAGTAAAGAGACTTGCCGGTAACGAGATTGAACTAGGTATAGAGATACCGACGATCGAATCTCGGGCAAGTAACACACCGAAGGACAAAGGGAATAGTATACGATATTATATGAATACTTGACATAGAGGTTCAACTGATAGAGATCTTCGTAGAATATGTAGGATCCAATATGGACATCCAGGTCCCGTTATTGGATATTGACCGGGGAGTGTCTCAGGTCATGTCTGCATAGTTCTCGAACCCGCAGGGTCTGCACACTTAAAGTTCGGTGACGTTTCGGTATAGTTGAGTTATAGATGTTGGTGACCGAAGGTTGTTTGGAGTCCCAGATGAGATCATGGACATCACGAGGGTTTCCGGAATGGTCCGAGACGAAGATTGATATATAGGATGGTTTCAATTGGTCTCCGGAAAGATTTCGGGCATTACCGGCAATGTATCGGGAGTGTCGAATGGGTTCTGGATTTTCACCAGGAGGGGCCCACCCACCCCGGAGTGAGCCCAATAGTCCAAGTGTGGCACACCAGCCCTTAGTTGGCTGGTGAGTCTAGCCCAAGTGGGCTATGGCGCTAGGAA
Source organism: Hordeum vulgare subsp. vulgare (assembly GCF_904849725.1). Taxonomy (NCBI): domain Eukaryota; kingdom Viridiplantae; phylum Streptophyta; class Magnoliopsida; order Poales; family Poaceae; genus Hordeum; species Hordeum vulgare. The sequence goes on along the minus strand of NC_058524.1, from coordinate 321,774,806 downwards.
AAGAAAACCAAAAGAAAAGAAAAAAGAGAGAGAGAGGGAGGTGGGAAGGAAGAGGAGGACTCCTCCTTCCCCAAACCGAATTGGAGTTGAAGTCCTCCTCCTCCTTTCGGCCGGCGCCCTTGGGTCTCTATTAAGCCCCAAGGCTATCCCCTCCCCCTCCTCCTATATATACTAGAGATTTTAGGGTTTTTGTGACACAACTTCGCCACGTACAACTCAAACCTCTAATTCGTAGTTCTTCCTCTAGTTTGGTTTTCTGCGGAGCTCGAGCGGAGCCCTGCAGGAATAGATCATCAGCATCAACGGCGCGCCGCCACGCTGCCGGAGAACTCATCGACTTTCCAGCCCCTCTTGCTGGATCAAGAAGGAGGAGATCATCATCGAGGTGTACGTGTGTGGAACGCAGAGGTGTCGTCCGTTCGACACTGGATCATGGGACGGATCGCGAGACGGTTCATGGGACGGTTTGTGGGACGGATCGTGAAGACGTACCACTACATCAACCGCGTTTATTAAGGATTTCGCTTAGCGCTCTACAAGGGTATGTGGATCCGATCTCCCTCTCGTAGATGAACATCACCATGATAGGTCTTCGTGTGCGTAGGAATTTTTTTGTTTCCAATGCAACGTTCCCCAACAGTGGCATCATGAGCTAGGTTCATGCATAGATGTAATCTCGAGTAGAACACAAAAGTTTTTGTGGGCGTTTATGTTCTTTTGCTGCCCTCCTTAGTCTTTTCTCCACTCAGCGGTATTGTTGGATTGATGCTGCCCGGACCAACCTTACTCGTACGCTTACGAGAGACTGATTTCATCGACTAACATGCAACTTGTTTCATAAAGATGACTGGCGAGTGTTTGTTTCTTCAACTTTAGTTGAATTGGATTTGACGGAGGCGGTCCTTAGAGAGAGGTTAAATTGCAATTTTCTCATCACGGTTGTGGTTTTGCGTAAAACATGCAACAACAAATTAGAGGACGTCTAACTTGTTTTTTGCAGGGTATGCATGTGATGTGATATGGCCAAAGACATGATGTGATATATTGGATGTATGAGATGATCATGTTGTAATAGTTAAATATCGACTTGCACGTTGATGCTACGACAACCGGCAAGAGCATAGGGTTGTTTTTAAACTAACGTTTGTGTTTGCAGATGTGTTTACTATATTGCTAGGTTGCAGCTTTAGTAGTAATAACATAGATAGCACGACAACCTCGATGGAGGCACGATGATGGAGATCATGGTGTGGCGCCAGTGACGATGAAGATCATGCCGGTGCTTTGGTGATGGAGATCAAGAAGCACAAGATCATGGCCATATCATGTCACTTATGAATTGCATGTTATGTTAATCCTTTTACGCACCTTATCTTGCTTAGAACGATGGTAGCATTATAAGGTGATCCCTCACTAAAATTTCAAGATAAAATTTTGTTCTCCCCGTCTATGCACCATTGTGACAGTTCGTCGTTTCGAGACACCACGTATGATCAGGTGTGGTAGACTCAACGTTCACATACAACGGGTGCAAAACAGTTGCACACGCGGAACACTCGGGTTAAACTTGATGAGCCTAGCATGTGCAGACATGGCCTCGGAACACAAGAGACCGAATGTTCGAGCATGAATCATATACTAGATATGATCAACATGAAGATGTTCACTACTGAAACTATACTCAACCCACGTGATGATCCGATTTGAGTTAGTGGATTTGGATCATGCGTCACTCGAATGACTAGAGGAATGTCTATTTGAGTGGGAGTTCTTAAGTAATATGATTAATTGAACTAATTATCATGAACACAGTCAAAAGGTGTTTGCGAATTATGTTGTAGATTGCGTTGTAGCTCTACTGTTTTTTATATGTTTTCCTAGAGAATATTTAGTTGAAAGATGATAGTAGCAACTTTGCGTACTGAGTCCGCGAACTGAGGATTGTCCTCATTGCTGCGCAGAAGGCTTATGTCCTTAATGCATCGCTCGGTGTGCTGCTCATCGAGCGTTGTCTGTGGATGTTGCGAACATCTGACATACATGTTTTTTGATGACTACATGATAGTTCAGTGTGTAATACTTAACGGCTTAGAATTGAGGCACTGAAGACGTTTTTAAAGACACGAAACATATGAGATGTTCTAAGAGATGAAATTGGGATTTCATGCTCGTGTCCTTGTTAAGAGGTATGAGACCTCCGACAAGATTCTTTGTCTACAAAGTAAAAGGAGAAAAGCTCAATCGTTGAGCATGTGCTCAGATTGTCTGAGTGCAGCAGTCGCTTGAATCAAAGTGGGAGTTAATCTTCTAGATGAGATAGTGATGGTTCTCCAAAGTCACTGCAACCAAGCTACTAGATCTTCATGATAACATATCAAGGATAGATATGATGATCCTTAAGCGATTCACAATGTTTGACACTGTGAAAGTAGAAATTAAGTAGGAGCATCAATTGTTTATGGTTAGTAAAACCACTAGTTTCAAGAAGGGAAAGGGCTAGAAGGGATACTTCATGAAATGGAAAACTGGTTGCTGCTCTAATGAAGAAACCCAAGGTTAAACCCAAACCCGAGACTAAGTTCTTCTATTATGAGGAGAACGGTCACTGAGGCGGAGCGACCCTAGATACTTGGTAGATGAGAAGGCTGGTGAAGTCGACAAAAGCATATTGGATATACCTGATATTGATGTGTAACTTAATAGTATTCGTAGTAACACCAGGGTATGAGAAATCGGTTCAGTTGCTAAGTGTTAGTAACTCGAAGTTATAGCTATAGATTAAAAGGATACTAGGAAGGGTAAGGTGACGATGTGTGTTGGAAGTAATTCTAAGGTTGATGTGATCAAACATCTCACGCTCCCTCTACCATTGGGGTTGGTGTTAGACCTAAATAATTGTTATTTGGTGTTTGCGTTGAGCATGAACATGATTATATCGTGTTTATTGCAATACAATTATTCACTTAAAGAGAATAATGGTTATTCTATTTGCTTGAATAATTGCCTTCAATGGTCTATTGAATCTTGATCGTCGTGTTACACATGTTCATAATATTGATGCCAAAAGATACAAAGTAGTAATGATAGTGCCACTTACTTGTGGCACTGCTGCTTGAGTCATGTCGGTATAAAAATGCATGAAGAAGCTCCATGCTGATGGATCTTCGTACTCACTCAATTTTGAAACGTTTGAGACATGCAAACTATACCTATTAGTATAAATGCATGAAGAAACTCCATGCAGATGGATCGTTTGGACTCACATGATTTTGAATCACTTGACATGCAAATCATACGACATGGAACAGGAAAGTAACTTGTTGGAGTTAATCTTTTTGATGTGTGCAGTGCAATGAGTGCTGAGGCACGTAGTGGATATCGTTATGTTCTTACTTCACTGACGATTTGAGTAGATACAAGAGTATTTACTTGATGAATCACAAGTCTGAAATATTGAAAAGTTCAAAGCTATTTCAGAGTGAAGATCGTCGTAACAAGAGGATAAACTATCTACAATATGATCATATAGATGAATATCTGAGTTGCGAGTTCTCGTACACAGTTAAGACAATGTGGAAATTGTTTCGCAATTCATGTCGCCTAGAACACCATAGTGTGATGGTGTGTCCGAACGTCATAGTCGCGCCCTATTTGATATGGTGCATACTATGATGTCTCTTATTGAATTACCAGTATCGTTTATGGGTTATGCATTAGAGACAACCGCATTCAAATTAAATAGGGCACCGCGTATTTCCGTTGAGATGACACAGTATGGACTATGGTTTGGAGAAACCTGAGTTGTCGTTTCTTGAAAGTTTGGGTCTACGACGCTTATGTGAAAAAAATTCAGTCTGATAAGCTCGAACCCAAAGCGGATAGATGCATCTTCATAGGATATCCAAAATAGTTGGGTACATCTCATATCTCAGATCTGGAAGCAAAGTGTTTGTTTCTAGAAACGGGCCCTTTCTCGAGGAAAAGTTTCTCTTGAAAGAATTGAGTGGGAGGGTGGTGGAACTTGATGGGGTTATTGAACCGTCACTTCAACCAGTGTGTATCAGGGCGCAGGAAGTTGTTCCTGTGGCACCTACGCTAATTGAAGTAGAAACTGATGATAGTGATCATTAAGCTTCGGATCAAGTTACTACAAACCATGTAGGTCGACAAGGTCGCGTGCTGCTATAGATTGGTACGGTAATGTAACCACTAAGATGTAGTCCTTTCCTATTTAGGGGGCGATGCCCCAAAATGGAAAGAAGCGCATCTATGCGTTTCGCAAGCAAGATAAACATAACACATACATAATTTAAGAATGACAAATAGGGAATCGTTTGCCATCTCACATAGATAATATCATAGTTACATCCACACATTTATTCAGACAAGGTAGTTCCGCTATGGACTACGTAACATAAGAAAAGGCTATGCTATCCCGCATGCTTGCCCACGATCACGACTACGGCCTCAGTCTTCTGGATAGTTCACGTACAGGCGGTCGTTCTCCTCATCGTACTACCACTCCAGCAGCGTGCCATCTGGATCACCTGTGTCGGGCATACCTGTACCTGTTGGGGTGTTGGAGTAATCTGTGAGCCACGGGGACTCAGCAATCTATGACCTTGGTACCGAAACTAGTCAAGTTATTAGGTTAGGAAGGATCAGTGTTTAGGTTGCAGCATCCTAGGCATTTATGGTGGCTAACTTATGAAGATCTAAGTTACAGATGTGGTGGTCTACGCGAGCGGTCGAAGACTAGGTGATCACTAAGTGATCCTGAACACCTACTTACGTCAAACATAACCCCACTGTGTTCTCGATCGAAGAGAGGTCTTCGAATGGGACTGTGACGATTACGCACACGGTTTGCAGTTTTATTAGAGTTAATTCCAGTTATCTATAACCGGATGTTAACAAATAATACATGTTGCCACATAACCGCGGGCACGGCTTTCCGAAAGATTAAACCCTGCAGGGGTGCTCAAACTAGTCCATCACAAATGGTCACGGGCCGCAAAGTAATCCTCTATCACGAATCTCGTGATCTCGTAGGATTCCTTAGAGGAAAACCTCAACTCTGGGGCGAACAAAAGCTTCACCGGGATTCCTATACGCTAGATATGTCGCTAAGGTAAGACAAGACTAGCAGGACCTCCCGTCGTGTCGACGACCCTGATAAGAGCCGCGTATCTTAGTCTCACGACACGACGGATAAGCTATACGTCAGGATGGCTAAACCTCTGGGTGACCAGGGGGCCCCGGACATCAATCATGTGGGACCAACACTCATGAGGAGCACTGGCCCGGGTTGTTGATTAAATCTCGGGGTAGCTATTACCTATGCAGAAATATTATTAAGTGATTAGCAAATTAAAACAAATGTTGGGTCCTGCGAGACAAGTCTTAACACTACACCATTTATCAAGGGGCTCCCCATAACAACCCCGAACGTGTTATGAGCGAATAGTTTTGGAATCAGACACCGGTTGCTGGAAACTAAGGCTGCAATAATGGAATAAATCACCCGGCAAAATGCTAGGCCTTCCGTCATTTACCAAGTATATAGGTGCATTCATTAAATAGTAGTTAGAACATAATGATATCAAATGCTCATGTTATCACATGAGACAGCTGGCACCTGCAACTAGCAACGCTATCATTAGAAGCTAAGCACGCCTACTTAGCCAAACAACATTAGCTAGGAGGGGAAGGTGTTTGGGTTTCATGGCACCATCAGGAGGCTATATATTAAGTGGTACGCAGCGAGCATAATCGAAGGAAACGTAAATGTATGCATAACAAAGCTAGATAGGGTATCAAGGTTACGGTCATCTTGCCTGTGATGTCCTTAGCTTGGAACTGCTCTTGTTCGTCCTGCACGTACTCTCCCAAATCCATGTACTCACTCTCCGATCCCTGAGCTACCCAAGATAAAAATAACAGCCAATGAACAACAGCACAACATGATGCAACAAACACATGATGCATGAGATGAGAATGAAGCATGCCTCTCTATTCTAGTCACTTGCATATGCATGAAAGAGAAGATAAACTTCTGGACAGAACTTCTCTCTAAGCTATCTTGACATGCATGAAGATGACATGAACAGGTGCATCACGCGAAAACGATGCAAAAACATATAAAGAACGTTGAGAACGGAGCTACGGATCAACAGGAAACTACGAAACAAGATATGGAGTCCTACAAATCAAATCCACCACAAGCACACTCCAATGGCACACTTCTGGTATTCCCAGGTTGCCACATGAACAAATAAACAAATATAGGTGGGGTGGTGCAAAGAAACTCACCACACCACCAACTATGCACTCACAAGCTTCAAAACAACAAAACTATGCAATCTGTCCTAAAGAGCAACATAGCAGTTTTGAGCAACATGCAAAGCACCTACAGCCACCCAAATGTGCCAAAGAAGATATGTGGAAAAAGCTATTCAAAAGCTCTACTAGCATGAGCAAGAAGATAATACAAAGGAGTTACACATAGAAAGATCTAGAGATGCTAACTTGGACAAAAATAACAGATTTCAGGGACTTCGTAAAAATCTCAGATTCTCACCAGCTGTTTATGCTGCAAGCATTTTGATAGCCTCCAAAACAATATCTACTGGAAGTGAAAGTCCAAGAAATTTAACAGAGAGCTCGACAAACACAAAAGCTCCAACTCTCTAGTTGATTGGCTCGACATAGATTTTCACCAAGCTGACAATTTCAGCTACATGCCTACTTTCACAAGGCACAACTTGCACATACAAACTCCTAAGAATAAAAAAACCACCATGTTGTAGATGGGTTCACCCACTACTGCCACATCAAGGTTTCATCCCCATGGGCTCATCACACCACATGGCACCAAGCTCTAAACAAAGCATCAAGACAAAAAAATGACATTTCCAGAAAGTGTTCCAAAGTGAAATCTTATTCCACCAATTGATTCCTGGGAAGATTCTACCCCAAAAACATGTAGAATACCTAGGTACTTGCATACAACATGTAGGCACAAAGTTGAAAGGAAATACAACATGGAATCATATAGCTCAAATAGTGGCATATGATATCTGATACGCACTAGTTCATCACCTACACATGCACTTGCACACACCCACAACCCCAATGGTGAACATGAGGGGTAGTGCTCATGTTCATGTGCCTGAGCACCACACCACACACACCCACATACAAACATACAAACATGCAAGCACCTACACATGCTAGTTATAATGCACACACAAACACTCATTAATCTCTACACACACATTATGCTTACTCAACCACCTACACATACTACCAGCATTGGTCATGTGTGTGTCATTCACACACATGCACCTCACCACACACACACACACATGCACCTCATGGATACATACATACCCACATACTACCACATGGATGCTTGCACACACATGCCCTCCTACACATGCACACAAGGCTACAAAGAAGTGAAAAACTACTGGCTTGAGGCATGAACACCTCAACTTGCTGCCCAAGCAAGGTATGATGCAGCTAAATTGAAAACAGCAACAACCAACACAAAATTATAAAAATAAAAAGGGGGACAGGGGGGATTCGAACCCAAGCCCTCCTGTGCATAGCACACACACTTCTACCACTGTGCTACCCCTCTTGGCTCGACAGAGAGGGGAGAGGAAGCAGGATATGCTTCACTCTGTTGCTACTGTGCCACAAAATCAAATAATTAAAAGGGGCGCTACGGGGGCTCGAACCCACGACTTGCGCGAAGACAAAAACCATACTGCCACTGTGCTGTGCTATCGGTTCTTAACAAAGAGGGGGGGCTTTGCTCTTTTGAGCAACCCCCTCTGGATCTGCTACATCTCGGATGTATTTGAACATGGGAGTCACTGCCAGCGATTCACTACAAATTGAACAACGGCTCGTCGCTGGGAGGAAGAGGGATATCCCACGGTTCCATTTCACACCTAAACGCGGCGCTGGCGACAGAGAGAAATACGGCGGCGTTGCTATGGCCCTACGCGATATCTACTGACAGGGTAATGGGATAGAGTCCTACTTCTCACCCACTGGTCGAGGAGGCCGCGCCTTACGGAGAGGAAGAAGGGGTCTTCGAGGAAGAAGCCGTTGTGGACGGAGTCGTCGGAGCGGAAGGGGTCGTCGTCGAAGTAGTGGAAGCAGGGGCGATTGCCGTCATCTAGCTGCGGGAACGGGAACCCCTCGGGTCCCGCATGCTCTTGGATTGCTCGGAGAGGACGAAGGAGTACGGCAACGACGGCGACGACCTCATCAGGGATCGGCCATGGCGGAGGAGGAGCTCGGCCCGCCTACTATCGATCCAGGGAGAGGGAGGAGGAACAGGAAGGAGGTGGCGACGACTTGGAGGAAACCTAGCCAGGGCATGCATGCCAAGGATTATATAGGGGCGAGTGAAGGACGCCTCGACGTCCGTGAGCCACGGCGTCGGCCCTCTGTCTTGGTCTCTCTCTGAAATACTGACGGAAAGGAGTGGGAGGAGGAAGACGACATCAACAGGAGAGGGGCGAGGAGTGGGCTGCCGCGCGTGGAGTGTAGCTAGGCCAGCAAGGAGGAGGAGGCCCACTCGGAGGCGCGAGGTAAGAAAGAAAAACCACTGGGTGTTTCTATTTAAAAACAAAGGCCAGCAAACAAATAACTCCTAGGTAATCTATGGCTCCAAAATAAAAATAAAAATGGCCCTGGTCATGAGGAAATTATGACCTATTTAAATAAAATAAAAAGATAATTTTTGGTGCAAAGAAATATTTACAAAACAGAATTAAATAATCTGTTTAGTGAATAAACACCCCTCTCAAACATAGTTTCAAAACACATTAGATCTAGCACCACATCCACCAGAAAACACTCTAAATGATCTACATTTTTGAACCAGGGTTAGAGCAAGTAAATCTTGAGCTTGAGAAAATAAAGAAGGGGCTTTTGAAACCTAGTTGAAAACTATCATAGTTGAATCCCAACTTTCAAACACCACTTCATCATCACATAGGACATCAACATCACATACCACATACATGGATCAACAACAAAAACAAACACAATGAAGGCATGAATGATATGGATGCATGAATGCAAAGGGGAGACAAGGTATGATCACATGAAATAACACATGAAATATAGCTCTCATAGCAATGACATCATGGACCCACACATGACAAGGTTACAAATATGGAAAGGTTACACTTGGGGCATTACAAACTCACCCACACTACAAGAAGATCTAGTCCTGAGATCTAGGACTGAAAGAACTCTCGGAATTCGGAACGGAGGTGATCCTCACGTTCCAAAGTGGCCTCTTTATCGGAATGATGTGACCACTTCACCTTGAGAAATTTGATTGACTTGTTGGAGGTCTTGCGCTCAGTAGTCTCGAGAACCGCAACTAGATGCTCACGATTGGATAGGTCGGGTTAAAGGTCGACATCTTGAAGATGAACTGTGCGCTCGGGAGTCTTGAAGCATCTCCGGAGCTGAGAGACATGGAACACGTCATGCACATTTGCAAAGTTGGAAGGGAACTCAAGCTGATACGCAAGGTCGCCTCTCTTGCCAACAACTCTGAAGGTCCAACGAAACGAGGAGCAAGCTTGCCTTTGATGCCGAAACGCCGAGTGCCCTTCATAGGAGACACTTTGAGATAGACGAAGTCATCAAGCTCATAAGACATGTCACGATGCTTGCTATCGTAGTAGCTCTTCTGACGGGGCTACGCTTCTCTGAGATTATCCTGAATGACCAGACATATCTCTTCAGCTTCTTCGATCAAGTCATTCCCAAGAATCTGACGCTCGCGAGTCTCGAACCAGTTGAGCGGGGTACGACACTTCCTTCCATAGAGAATCTCAAACGGAGCTTTGCCTGAACTAGCTTGATAACTGTTGTTATACGAGAACTCAGCGAAAGGTAGGTAGTCTTCCCACTTCATGCCAAAAGAAATGACACCGGCTCTCAGCATATCCTCAAGGACCTGATTGACTCTCTCCACTTGCCCACTAGTCCGAGGATGAAAAGTTGTGCGGAATCGTATCATCGTACCAATCGTAGACGGAAAAGAGTCCCAGAACTTGGAAGTGAAGATACTTCCGTGATTCATAGAAATCAACATAGTCACGCCATGCAAAGAAACTATGCTCGAAGTGTATAGCTCTGCAAGCTGAGGTGCCGAGATGGATTCCTTGACTGGAAGAAAATGAGCCACTTTGCTCAACTTGTCGATGGTGACGAAGATGGCATCGTTACCCTTCTTGGACTTCGGAAACCCGGTGACGAAATCCATCTCAATATGGTCGAACTTCCACTCGGGAATGGGCAATGGATGCAAAAGACCTGCTGGACGTTGATGCTCTGCTTTCACCCTTCGCCATACATTACATTCATTTACGAACTGCGCAGTCTCAAGCTTCATGCAAGTCCACCAGGAGGTCTGTTTCAAGTCCTGATACACCTTGGAACTTCCTGGATGTATTGAAAGCAGAGAGTTATGAGCTTCTTCCATGATAACCTTTCTGAGATCACCTTTCGGAACGACAAGATGATCCTCAAAGAATAATGTGTCCCTAGCATCAATACTGAAGCACTCATATTTGGGAACTCCCTTTACCAAGCCAATCTTAACTTTCTTCACCATTGCATCAAGAAGTTGTGCTGCTCGAACTTGGTCTTCCAAGGTAGGAGAGATCTGGAGATTTGCAACAAATCCCTGAGATACTAACTGAAGGTTGAGCTATCTGAAAGATTCACAAATGTCAGGCTGGAGAGGCTTCAGAATGAGACTGTTGCAGTAAGCCTTCCTGCTCAAAGCATCTTCCACGACATTAGCTTTGCCTGGAGTGTACTCAACGCTCGGATTAAAATCTTGGAGCATTTTCACCCAACGAGTTTACCGAAGATTGAGGTTAGGCTGGGTGAAGATGTACTTGAGACTCTTGTGATCGGTGAACACTTCAACCTTTCGTTCCAATAAGAGGTGTCTCCAAGTCATCAGAGCGTGTACCACTTCCGCCAACTCAAGATCATGAACAGGATAATTGTTCTCACTTGGCTTCAACTGCCTCAAGGTATAAGCTATCACTTTCTTGTCTTGCATCAACACAGCACCAAGACCTTGAAGAGAGGCATTGCGGAACACTTGGTAAGGTTTGGAGTCATCAGGAGGAACCAAGACTAGAGTAGAGTTGAGCTTCTCTTTGAGTGTGTCGAAGGCCAACTGACACTCTGGAGACCAGAAATACTTCACACCCTTCTGAAGAAGACTTGAGAGAGGCTTAGCAATCTTGGAGAAGTTCTCAACGAATCTTCTACAATAGCTGGCAAGCCCAAGAAAGCTTCAAAGCTGCTTCACATTTTGCGGAGGCTCCCACTCAACAATGGCCTGCACCTTCGACGGATCAACTTTGATGCCCTCGGGAGAGATGATGTGCCCAAGGTAGACAACTTCTTTCTACCAGAACTCACATTTGGAAAACTTGGCATAGAACTTATGTTCTCTCAGCTTATCAAGCACCAGTCTGAGATGTTCTTCATGCTCTTCCTCAGTTTCCGAAAAGACCAGAATATCATCGAGATACAACAATACGAATTCATTCTTGAACGGGGAGAAGATATAGTTCATCATTCGACATAATGTCGGTGGAGCATTTGCCAGACCAAAAGACATCACCGTATACTCATACGAGCCAAAACTTTTCCTAAAAGTAGTCTTTGGAATATCCTCTTCGCGAATGCAAATTTCATGATAGCCCATCCTGTGATCGAGCTTGGAGAAGACCTTAGCCCCTTTCGTCTGATCGAACGACTCATTAACGTTAGGAAGTGGATACTTGTTTTTGATTGTCTTCTTGTTCAATGGGCGGTAATCGACACACAATCGGTCTGTGCCATCCTTCTTCTTGACAAAAAGCACTCCACAGCCCCAAGGAGAAGAGCTTGGTCTGATCAGACCCAGACACTCCTGCTCATCGAGTTGCCTCTTCAGTTCCTTCAACTCTTCTTGACCCAATTTGTACGGCCGTTTGCACACAGGCTCAGTACCCGGTTCAAGCTCAATAACGAAATCAACTTCTCGGTGCGGAGGCATTCGTGGCAGTTCTTCTGGAAATCCATCTTCATATTCGCAGACCACTGGGACTTGCGAAATTGGAGAAATCTCACCCTTCTCATTTAAGGAAAATAGACGGATTGTGTCATCGCGCGTCGCGAAGATAATCACGTCCACCGAAGAGTGAGTTAGCTTCACTTCTTTAGCTTCACAATCAATAGATGCCTTGTTCATAGCCAACCAGTCCATACCAAGGATCAAATCAATGTCAGACTTGCCAAGAACAATAGGAGACGCCAGAAAAGCATAATTACCCATCTTGACAGAGACATTTGGGGCTCGAGTACTAGCATGCATGAACTTGCCCGGAGAAACTATTGACAACGGTCTAGGAACCTCTTGAACATGAACATTATTCATGGATAGAAATAGAATGGAGCGGAACGAATGCGAAGCACCAGAATCAAACAAAACCTTAGCAGGAATATCATTAACGAATTGGTTACCCATAATCACATATGACGAGTTCTCTGCTTCAGCTGCATTAACCATGTTGAATCTAGTAGACCAGGGGTTGTACTTCACGATAGCATTGCTTGGAGGTTTGCCTGGAGGAGGAGGCGGAAGACGCAACTGAGAAGTGCACTTGTTGGCATAGTGACCCTTCTGCCCACACTTGTGACAAGTAACATCTGCCGGCTGACGGTACTGTGTCTGAGGAGTCCCTTGCTTCTGCTGCTGAAACCTCTGCTCAAAAGTTGGGTTGGGTGGGTGGGAAGAACCACGACCACCTGATTGCTTGAACTGCTGCATGTGCCGAGAAGGAGGAGGAGACACCCTATACTTCTGTTGCTTCTGAACCACCTGAGTTGAAGAAGACAAGCTGGAATCTCTCAAGCGCTTCTTTGAATTCTCCACCCTGAGCAAAGTTGCCTCAGCCCTGAGAGCCAAGTTGTGGAACTTATCGAACTCCTCAGGATTGTGCAAAGCGAGGGCTAGCTGCAAATCCTCCTTCAAACCACCTGTGAACTGATAGATCTTGCTCTTCTGATCTGGAATGTCCTGCAAGGCATACCGGGCTAGCTCGTGGAACTCGACGTTGTACTTGTACACGGAGTTACCACCTTGCTTCAAGCGCCTGAACTTCTCACACATCTCGTCCACAAAGCTAGACGGGATATAGTGGGACCTGAAGTCTCTACAAAACTCATCCGAAGTGATCACTATGGCACCCATGGAATCCTTCAACTGCTGCCACCAGATCGATGCTTGACCCTTCAGCTGGAATGTTGCAAACTTGACGAAATCCTCTGGATGAACATTGCTACACTCAAAGTGCTTGTTCATGTCCCGAATCCAATCTTCAGTGTCAAACGGCTGATCACACGACGTGAAGGTCTTCGGCTGATTCGACAGGAACTGACTCAGATTAGCAAACTGATTGCCAACATGGTTGGAGTTGCCTTGTTGCTGATTAGTCCTCTTTGGCAACAGCTGGATCAGCATCTGAGTGTTTGCATTTGTAGCAGCCATCACCGCTTGCCAACCCTCTGCAGGAGGAGGCGGCGGCGGAGGAGGTGGTGGAGGGGGTGGTGGCGGCATCTCAGCACCCTCACGACCTGGATTCTGACGAGTTGGTGGAGCCATCCTGAAGACGAACAAGGCTGATTCAAAAAGGCAAGAATATCTGAACAGGAATATAGCAATTGCATTCGAACAAAATAGTAAGAATGCTTCCTCAAAGTGACTGTCAACAAAATTCTGATTAAGACCACTTGCAAACAAGTATGAGCTAGAATAGCTCGGAACAAACGTATGATCGAGATTTCATCTGATATCCTGTGCAAGGTAGTGCTCACGACTTACGAAGTATCCCCTAGTCGTAGCAAGCTACAAGGACTCTTTAAGAGACAACGAGAACTACTATAAGACGACCGTGAACAAATGTACCCACTGAATGTCGAATCCCAACCTCACATCATGCATCTGTAGGAAGATTGTCCTATAAGTCACTACAAGATATCCCACCTATGAATTCCCAAAATATCTTGTCATGCAATCTGGTACACGGATACAAGGAGTATTATTCACACAACTCCTATACTAACCCGTCCAATGTATCACATTCGTCAACACATAACCAGAATCTCGGACCTTCATCTACTACAGACCCTCGTGATCACAATGATACAAATTATGGCCGTACTCCCGAACAATCTGCACCGGTACTAGGGACATTGGGGTTATCTCGCCTCTACTAGTATTGAAGCAATTACGAACATCCTTCGTTCTGAGATACTCAGAAATCTGAATGATGGCGATGTGCACAAGAATCCCCTGGAGCTCAACTCCTCAGAAGAAATCAAGGCAAACAGAAGGCACCAAAACAGAACTCCGTCACATTGATATCATATAGATTTCAAAATACCCGCGTGATCCTAATTTTTTTTGAGTGATAAGAGGAGTAGAATTAAGATTTCCTAAGTCGAGAACCTCACCGAAGCATTGAAGAGGAGAAAAAAGAAACCTACTCTCCGATATAACTAAGACTCAAAACATTTTACTAGACTCGACACGGCCAAGTACGATCACACAAAGGCTCCTATGGTCGTAAGGCTCTGATTACCAACTTGTAACGGTCGAAGACTAGGTGATCACCAAGTTATAGATGTGGTGGTCTACGCGAGCGGTCGAAGACTAGGTGATCACTAAGTGATCCTGAGCACCTACTTACGTCAAACATAACCCCACCGTGTTCCCGATCGAAGAGAGGTCTCCGGAGGGGATAGTCACGATTACGCACACGGTTGGCAGTTTTATTAGTCCATCACAAACCGCGGGCATGACTTTCCGAACGATTAAACCCTGCAGGGGTGCTCCAACTAGTCCATCACAAATGGTCACGCACCACAAAGTAATCCTCTATCACGAATCTCGTGATCTCATCGGATTCCTTAGAGGAAAACCTCAACTCTGGAGAGAACCAAAGCTTCACCGGGATTCCTATACGCAAGATATATCGCTAAGGTAAGGCAAGACTAGCAGGACCTCCCGTCGTGTCGACGACCCCAATAAGAGCCGCGTATCTCAGTCTTAGGACACGACGGATGAGCTATACGTCAGGATGGCTAAACCTCTGGGTCACCAGGGGGCCCCGAACATCGCTCAGGTGGGAAAAACACTCATGAGGAGCACTGGCCCGGGTTGTTGATTAAATCCTCGGGGTACCTATTGCCTATGCAGAAATATTATTAAGTGATTAGCATATTAAAACAAATGTTGGGTCCTCCCAGACAAGTCTTAATACTACACGATTTATCAAGGGGGTCCCCATTACAACCCGGTACGTGTTAGGAGCGAACAGTTATGGAATCAAGCACCGGTTGCCGGAAACTAAGGCGGAAATAACGGAACAAATCACCCGGAAAAATGCTAGGCCTTCCGTCATTTACCAAGTATATAGGTGCATTAATTAAATAGTAGTTAGAACATAATGATATCAAATGCTCATGTTATCACATGATACAGCTGGCACCTGCAACTAGCAACGATATCATTAGAAGCTGAGCACGCCTACTTAGCCAAAGAACATTAGCTAGGAGGGGAAGGTGTTTGGGTTTCACGGCAACATCAGGAGGCTATATATCAAGTGGTAGGCAGCGAGCATAATCGAAGGAAACGTGAATCTATGCATAAGAAAGCTAGATACGGTATCAAGGTCACGGTCATCTTGGATGTGATGTCTTCATCTTGGAACTGCTCTTGCTCGTCCTTCACGTACTCTCCCGAATCCACGTACTCGCTCTCTGATCCTGGTGCTACCCAAGATAAAAATAACAGCCAATGAACAACAGCACAACATGATGCAACAAACACATGATGCATGAGATGAGAATGAAGCATGCCTCTCTATTCTAGTCACTTGCATATGCATGAGAAGAGAAGATAAAATTCTGGACAGAACTTCACTCTAAGATATCTTGACATGCATTAAGATGACATGAACAGGTGCATCACGCGAAAACGATGCAAAAACATATAAAGAACATTGAGAACGGAGCTACGGATCAACCGGAAACGACGAAGCAAGATACGGAGTCCTACGGATCAAATCCACCACAAGCACACTCCAATGGCACAGTTCTGGTATTCCCAGGTTGCCACATGAACAAACAAACAAATATAGGTGGGGTGTTGCAAACAAACTCACCACACCACCAACTATGCACTCACAAGCTTCAAAACAACAAAACTATGCAATCTGTCCTAAACAGCAACATAGCAGTTTGTGAGCAACATGCAAAGCACCTACAGCCACCCAAATGTGCCAAACAAGATATGTGGAAAAAGCTATTCAAAATCTCTACTAGCATGAGCAAGAAGTTAATACAAAGGAGTTACACATAAAAAGATCTACAGATGCTTACTTGGACAAAAATAACAGATTTCAGGGACTTAGTGAAAATCTCAGATTCTCACCAACTGTTTATGCTCTGAAGCATTTTGACAGCCTCCAAAACAATATCTACTGGAAGTGAAAGTGCAAGAAATTTAACAGAGAGCTAGAAAAACACAAAATCTCCAACTCTCTAGTTGATTGCAAGGGCTGAATCCCAACACTTGAGCCTTTGCAACCACAACAACAATGGAAGAAAATAACAGCAGTCTCTGAGACTTTGACAAGGCACGACTTGCACATACAAACTCCTATGCATAGAACAAAACCACCATGTTGTAGAGGGGTTCACCCACTACTGCCACATCAAGGTTTCATGCCCATGGGCTCATCACACCACATGACGCCAAGCTCTAAACATAGCATCAAGATAGAAAAATGATATTTCCAGAAAGTGTTCCAATGTGAAATCTGATTGCACCAATGGATTTCTGGGAAGATTCTACCCCAAAAACATGTATAATACCTAGGTACTTGCAGATAACATGTAGGCACAAAGTTGAAAGGAAAAACAACATGGAATCATATAGCTCAAATAGTGCCATATCATAGGTGATACTCACTAGTTCATCACCTACACATGCACTTGCACACACCCACAACCCCAATGGTGAGCATGAGGGGTAGTCCTCATGTTCATGTGCATTAAAACATCACCACACACACCCACATACAAACATGCAAGCACACACTAGCACCTACACATGCTAGTTATAATGCACACACAAACACTCACTAATCTCTACACACACATCATGCGTACTCAACCACCTACACATACTACCAGCATTGGTCATGTGTGTGTCATTCACACACATGCACCTCACCACACACACACATGCACCTCATGGATACATACACACCCACATACTACCACATGGATGCTTGCACACACATGCCCTCCTACACATGCACACAAGGCTACAAACAAGTGAAAAATTACTGGCAAGGTATGGTGTAGCTAAATTGAAAACAGCAACAAGCAACACAAAAAAATAAAAATAAAAACGGGGACAGAGGGGATTCGAACCCAGCCCTCGTGTGCACAACACACACACTTCTACCCCTGTGCTACCCCTCTTGGCTCGACAGAGAGGGGAGAGGAAACAGGATATGCTTCACTCTGTTGCTACTGTGCCACAAAATCAAATAAGCAAAAGGGGCGCTGCGGGGGCTCGAACCCACGACCTGCGCGAAGACAAAACACCCTA
This sequence comes from Hordeum vulgare subsp. vulgare, assembly GCF_904849725.1. Classification (NCBI taxonomy): domain Eukaryota; kingdom Viridiplantae; phylum Streptophyta; class Magnoliopsida; order Poales; family Poaceae; genus Hordeum; species Hordeum vulgare. The sequence goes on along the minus strand of NC_058524.1, from coordinate 321,757,072 downwards.
CTGCCACTGCGTTGTGCTATCGGTTCTTCACAGAGAGGGGGGCTTTGCTATTTTGAGCAACCCCTTCTGGATCTGCTACAGCTCGACGGTGGTCGGAACAGGGGAGGGTCACCGCCGGCGATTCACTACAAATTGAACAACGGCTCGTCGCTGGGACGAAGAGGGATCTCCCACGGTTCCATTTCACACCTAAATGCGGTGCGAGACGCTCTGCAACTACTGCTCCACGAGCACGGCGGTGCTAGCGACAAAGAGAAATAGGCGACGCTGCTACGGCCCTACGCGAGTTCTATTGACAAGGGAACGGGATGGAGTCCTACTGCTCACCCACTGGTCGAGGAGGCCGCGCCTGACGGAGAGGATGAAGCGGTCGTCGAGGAAGAAGCCGCTGCAGATGGAGTCGTCAGAGCGGAAGGGGTCGTCGTCGAAGTAGTGGAAGCAGGGGCGATCGTCGTCGTCTAGCTGCGGGAACGGGCTCCCCTGGGGTCCCGCGTGCTCTTGGATTACTTGGAGAGGACGGAGGAGTACGGCAACGACGGCGACGACCCCATCAAGGATTGGCCATGGCGGAGGAGGAGCTCGGCCTGCCTACTGTCAATCCAGGGAGAGGGAGGAGGAAAAGGAAGGAGGTGGCGGCGGCTTGGAGGAAACGTAGCCAGGGCACGCACGCCAAGGATTTGACAGGGGCGAGTGAAGGCCGCCTCAACGTCCGTGAGCCACGGCTTCGACCCTCTTTCTCGCTCTCTCTCTGAAAGACTGACGGAAAGGAGCGGGAGGAGGAAGACGACATCAATAGGATAGGGCCGAGGAGTGGGCTGCCGCGCGAGGAGTGTAGCTGGGCCAGCGAGGAGAAGGAGGCCCACTCGGAGGCGCGAGGTAAGAAAGAAAAACCACTTGGTTTCTCTATTTAAAAACAAAGGCCAGCAAATAAATAACTCCTAGGTAATCTATGGCTCCAAAATAAAAATGAAAATGCCCCTGGTCATAAGGAAATTATGACCTATTTAAATAAAATGAAAAGATTATTTGTGGATCAAAGAAATATTTACAAAACAAAATTAAATAATAAGTTTTGTGAATAAACACCCCTCTCAAACATAGTATCAAAACACATTAGACCTAGCACCACATCCACCAGAAATCACTCTAAATGATCTACATTTTTGAACTAGGGTTAGAGAAAGTAAATCTTGAGCTTGAGAAAATAAAGAAGGGGGGTTTTGAAACCTAGTTGAAAACTATCATAGTTGAAACCCATATTTCAAACACCACTTCATCATCACATAGCACATCAACATCACATACCACATACATGGATCAACAACAACAACAAACACAATGAAGGCACAAATGATATGGATGCATGAATGCAAAGGGGAGACAAGGTATGATCACATGAAATAACACATGAAATATAGCTCTCATAGCAATGACATCCTGGACCCACACATGACAAGGTTCCAAATATGGCAAGGTTACACTTGGGGTATTACAGGTAACCCTATCTTGGAGGTCATGTTGTTGGATAACAATGAACCTACGAGCTATGGAGAAGCGATGGTGTGCCCAGATTCCGGCAAATGGCTGGAGACCATGAAATCCGAGAGAGGATCCATGTATGTAATGCCTCAAGTGTGTAACCTTCCCTTTTTGAACCTTCCCATGTGGGTGCACCTTGTCAATGATATGAGAGAGTCAATGTGCTTGTGATTTCATGTGATGTCACCTTGTTATTCTTCCTTGCATGCATGCATGCCATATTATTTCATGTCCATGTCCTTGTGTTGTTTTTTCCTTTGCATGCATACATGACTTGTGTTTGTGCCTTGTGATTTCATGTTTGTGTTGGTGTGATGATGGATGTGTGGAGAATGCATGTGATAGTAGGAACAACCTTGTGATTTGCTTAGGTTTCAAAACCATCTTTCCCCCTCTCTATTTCATCTCAAGGTCAAGATCCACATGATTCTTTTTTGTTTTAAAAATGTCTTTGATTTAGCTTATGTTGTGGTGGATTTGTAGATATGAAGTTGTTGTTTTGATTTAAGTTTTAAAGTTGCAAATAAATTAAAAAACAGATCCAAAGCCATGCTATTTTGTAAATATTTATTTGCTCCAAAAATCCTTTTCCTATTTTTATAAAATGGGGGCATAATTCCTTATGTCCATGGGTGCCTTTGTTTTATTTTTAGCCTTGTAGGTTTAACCTTTGCTTTTATTTCTTTCTCCGGATTTGTTTTCTTAGACACAGGCAGCCCAGGGTTATTTCCCATCTAAGATGCGCCACAGGTGGGCTCTCTCCCTCCTGGCGGCCCATCTTCCTATTCCCCCGCGTGGTAGCCCAACACCCACCTCCCTTATCCTACGTGACGCCGTCCACCCCGCGTGTGCTTTTCGTCCTATTTCAGAGAGAGAGGGCGTGCCGCCGTGAGCATCACACACGTCGAGGCCCCCTTAAATACCTCAGCGTGCGTTCCCAACCCCTTAGGGTTCCTCTCTTCCCCCATCTGCGCCGCCACCTCTCTCCATCTCCTCCTTCCCCCCCCCCCACTCCGGTAAGTCTCTGCACACGAAACAGAGAGAGCAGAGAAGCACCCGCCAGCATCTACCCCCGCTCCCGTCGATGTCCGGCGCCGCCACCATGTCCAGGGGCTCGGGAGAGCACCTCGCGTTCCATTCCTGACCTCGGTGAAGCCGGGGAACGTCCACGTCGACGGTCTGCTCCTCGTCTTCATCGTGTTCCCGGCGATCTCCCTCCTTCTACTTCGGTGTGCAGCAGGATCTCCTTCGGCGCGTCTTCTTCCTCTCCAGTCGGCCTCCTCCACCATGCAACTTTCTCTCTTCCTTCCCTAGGTGAGGAACATCTCCTCCTTCCTTCCTCCTCGGATAGCTCCGCGTAGATCGACTCCGGTGCGGCTCTGTACCACGTGTAAATCGGCTAGATGCAGGTGTTGTTGTGGTTGTGGTTGCTCGGTAGAGCTAGGTGCAGAGCAGGGGCTTGCTACCCATGTAGCGAAGTGCATTAGCGTAGATGGTATGCCCCCTCGTAGCGCAGCAGCAGTAGCTTTTGCAGGTCGGGCGATCTCTCTGTCGCTGGCTCGCAGGTGCAGAGCAGGGTATAGGGTTGTGCTAGTTTACCTTGTTTTAGATCCCTACTCTGTCATACTCCCGTATCGTAGCGTAGTGGTATGCACCTGTGTGTGTTCTCGTGAGGTTCAGGCTTCGAGTCCCAGGGGTTGCACACACCCCCTTTTTGCATTTTATTTTTGGGCAGTAGCAGCGCAGCAAAACAGTTTTATCTCTTTAGATGCCCTGTTCTGTCGAGCAGAGGCCTCTAGCAGAGTGGTTTGCATCTGTGGGTAGTACCAAGGGGTAGAGGGTTCGATCCCTCTTCCCCCTCCTTTTGTATTTTTTTTGTTGTGCATTTATACTCTTGTGCTGATTTCACCTTCGCTTGTGTAGTGTTGTTGTGATGTGCCTCACACCACGAGGGTAATTTATCTTCCCTCACGATAGCTTTATGTGCATATATAACTTGATGATTGTGAGTAGTTGCCCATGTATAGAAGATGACCCTTGTATATATGTGTTCTAGTGGATAAGTGTGCATGTATAGTTGATGGTGTTGTTGTGCTTGTGCCTTTGGTGCACAAGTGAGAGAGTGTGTGTGTGGATGGGTTTCCCCCTCCCCACACACCTTGTTTATATGTGGTGTAGGTAGTTCATGATGTGTGTGTGTGTGTGGTATTTGCACTAGGAGTGTATTGTAGAATTATCATGTGTAGGAGTGCTTCTAAAGGATTGGGTGCATGTATATCTAGGGTTGCTAGATCCTATGTGTAGGTGGTGTATCCATGGTGTGCAAGTGATATCATGTGTGGGTGTTTTTCCCATGAGCATGTTAGATGTGATGCATGTGAGTGTGTGGTGGTGTGCCAAGGCACATGGGCATGAGGTCTACCCCTGATGTGCCCCATTGATGTAGTGGACTTATGCAAATGCTTGTGTAGATATAGTTCTAGTGAATAGCACATGTGATGATGCACTATTTACTAGATATGATTCTATGTAGTTTTTCTTTTCTAGTTTGTGCTCTTTTGTTCCAAGCAAGTACATAGGTATTTTATATGTTTTTGGGGTATAATTATCCTAGGAATCCATCGGTGAGATCAGTTTTGCCATCGGAACACTTTCTGGAAATGACATATTTCAGATTTGTTCTATGTTTAGAGCTTGGTTCCATGAGGTGTGGTGTGCCCAAGGGTTTGATTCTTGGTTGTGGTAGTTAAGGGTGACCCCCTCTACCACATGTTGGTTTCATTTCATGTTTAGGAATCCATATGTGCAAGTTATGCCCATTCAAAGTAGGCATGTTGCTGAAATTCCAGGTTAGTGAAAATCTGAGATTTTCACTAAGTCTGAGAATCTGTTTATATTTTCTTCCCCTGTTGATGAGCTTCTGCAGGTCAATTTGTTGTGATTCAGCCTTAACTTTCAACTGGAAAGTTTAAGCTTATTTGTTTGTCTAGCTCCCTGTAAATTTTCATTCCATTTGGAGTCGTGTAGATATTGTTTTGGCTGCTGTCAAAATGCTTCAAAGCATAAACAGATAGTGAGAATCTTGAATTTTCACCAAGTCCCTGAAATCTGATATTTTTGGCCAAGTTAGCAGTTGTGTAACTTTCTGTGTGAAACTCCTTTGCATTATCTTTTTTTCTTGTGCTTGTAGTACTCTTGGATAGCTACTGCCACATATCTTATTTAGCATGTTTGGGTGGCTATAGGGGCTTTGCATGTTGCTCTCAAAGTGTTGTGACGTTGTTTATGGCAGATTGTGTAGTTTTGGTATTTTGATGTTTGTGAGTGCATAGTTGATGGTGTGGAAATACCAGAGTTGTGCCATTGGAGCGTGTTGTGATGAATTTGACACGTAGCACTTCATATCTTGTTTCGTTGCTTCCCGTTGATCCGTAGCTCCGTTTGTAATGTTCTTTATATGCTTTTGCATCGTTTTCACGAGACGCATCTGATCATGTAATTCTCATGCATGTCAAGATAACTTAGAGTGCATTCCTGTCCAGGAACATGTATTTACTTCTCATGCTTGTGTTAGTGAGTAGCATAGAGATGCATGCTCATATTCATCTCATGCATCATGTGCTTGTTGCATCTTGAGGTGCTGTTGCTCATTGGATGCTATTTTTATGTTGGGTAGCACCGAGATCAGAGAACGAGTACGTGGATTCAGGAGAGTATGTGCAGGACAAACAAGAATAGTTCCAAGCTGAGGATACCACTGGCAAGATGATATGACCTTGATTCCATCTCTAGACTTGTTATGCTAGATTGCGTTTCCTTTGTCATATACTCGCTGCCTACAACTGAAATAATTGCCTCCTGATATGCCATTAAACCCAAACACTTATCCCTTCCTAGCAAATCTTGAATGGCTAAGTAGGCCTTGCTCAGCTACTAATGTTAGCGTTGCTAGATGCAGGTGCAATTGTCTCATGTGATAACATGAGTTTGATATCATTATGCTAAATCTGTTATTTAATTAATGCACATATATACTTGGTAAATAACGGAAGGCCTAGCCTTTTGCCGGGTGGTTTGTTCCATTATTGCCGCCTTAGTTATCGGCTACCGGTGTTTGATTCCATAATGATCGCCCCTAACACGTTCGGGGTTGTTATGGGGACCCCCTCGATAAATCGCGTAGTGCTAAGACTTGTCCGGCACGACCCAACATTGGTGTTAATTTGCTAATTACTTAGTAATAATCTGCATAGGGAATGGCCTCCCCGAGGAATTTAATCAACAACCTCGGCCAGTGCTCCTCATGAGTGTTGGTCCAAACTGGGCAGACTATGGGGCCACCCCAGGGCAACCGGAGGTTTGGTATACCTGTAGTGTGACTCATCTGTCGTGTCCTGAGACTGAGATACGCGGCTCTTAGCAGGGTCATCGACACGATGGGAGGTCCTGCTAGTCTTGTCTTACCTTAGCGATATATCTTGCGTATAGGAATCTCGGTGAAGCTTTGGTTCTCCCTAGAGTTGAGGTTTTCCTCTAAGGAATCCGACGAGATCACGAGATTCGTGATAGAGGATTACTTTGCGGCCCGTGTACGTTTTGTGTTGGACTAGTTGGAGCACCCTTGCAGGGTTTCATCTTTCGGAAAGCCGTGCCCGCGATTATGTGGCAACTTGGAATATTTGTTAACATCCGGTATTAGATAACTTAAACATAAGCTAATAAAATTTCCCACTGTGTGCGTAACCATGACTGTCCCCTTCGAACATCTCTCTTTGATCGGGAGCATGGTGGGGTTATGATCGACGCAGGTAGGTGTTCAGGATCACTTAGTGATCATCTATCATCGACCGCTAGAATAGACCACCTTCAATACATGTTCTACGTAAGTTAGCCACCATATAAATCTTAGGATGCTGCAACCTAAACACTCCATCTTCCAACCTAATAACTTGACTTGTTCTGGCACCGAGGTCATAGATTGTTGAGTCCCCATGGCTCACAGATTCCTTCAGAACACCAACAGGTTCAGGTACCCCCGAGACAGGTGTTCCCGACGGCACGCAGCGGGCGTGGCAGTAGGATGAGGAGAACGACCGCCTGTACGTGAACTATCCAAAAGACTGAGGCGTGGTCGTGATCGTGGGCAAGCATTCAAGGTAGCATAGTCATTTCTCATGTTTTGTAGTCCGTAACGGAACTACCTTGTTTGGATGCGTGATGTAACTCTGATATATTCATGAGATGACAGTTGAATCCCTTATTGTCATTCCTCTATTTATATGTATGTGCTATGTTACCATGTTTGCGAAACACTTAGAGGCGCTTCTTTCCAATTCGGGGCCTCGTTCCCCAAATCGGAAACGACCGCATCTTAGTCGTTACAAGTTGGGAATCAGAGCCTTACGACCATAGGAGCCTTTGTGTGATCGTACTTGGCCGAGTCGAGTCTAATTATATGTTTTGAGTCTTAGTTATATCGAAGAGTAGGATTCTTTTTTCTCCTCTTCCATGCTCTGGTGAGGTTCCCGACTTAGGAAATCTTAATTCTACTCCTCTTCTCGCTCAAAAAAATTTTAGGATCACGCGCGTATTTGTGAAATCTATATGATTTCGATGTGACGGAGTTCTGTCTTGGTGCCTCTTGTCTGCCTTGATTTCTTCCGGGGAGTTGAGATCTAGGGGATTCTTGCGCACATCGCTATCATTCACATTTCTGAGTATCTAAGAACAAAGGATGTTCGTTATTGCTTCAATACTAGTAGTGGCGAGATAACCCCAATGTCCCCAGTACTGGTGCAGATTGTTCGGGAGTACTGCCGTACTTTGTATCGTTGTGATCACGAGGGTCTATTATAGATGAAGGTCTGAGATTCTGGTTGTGTGTTGACGGATGTGATAGAGGTGACGGGCTAGTATAGGAGTTGTGTGATATTACTCCTTGTATCCGTGTACGAGATTGCATTACCAGATATTTTGGGAATTCATAGGTGGGATATCAAGTAGTAACTTATAGGATATTCTTCCTACAGATGCATGATGTGAGGTCGGGATTCGATGTTCTGTGGGTATGTTTGTTCACGGTCGTCTTACATCGGTTGTCGTTGTGTCCTAAAGAGTCCTTGTAGCTCGCTACGACTCGGGGATACTTCGTATGTCGTATGCACTACCTTGCACAGGATGGCTACTGTAAATTCGAGCCCGCGCGATCTTATCCACGAAGATATCAGATGAAATCTCGATCATATGTTTGTTCCGAGCAGTTCTAGCTCATACTTGTTTGCACTGGTCTTAATCAGAATTTTGTCGACCGTCACTTTGAGGACGCATTCTTACTATTTTGTTCGAGTGCAATTGCTATATTCCTGTTCAGATATTCCTGTCATTTTGATTCAGCTATATCTTCATTTATTCTGTGGGCTAATGTGTTGTGCGTATTCACGATGACACCACCAACTCGTCAGAATCCAGGGCGTGAGGATATGCCGCCACCACCTCCCCCTCCGGAGAATCCTCCGCCGCCGCCGCCTCCTCCTGCAGAGGCCTGGCAAGCGGTGATGGCTGCTACTAATGCAAACGCCCAGATGCTGCTACAGTGTTGCAATAGAGAGCTAATCAGCAACAAGGCAATTTCGAGCATGGTGGCAATCAGTTTGCTAATCTGAGTCAGTTCCTGTCGAATCAGCCGAAGACTTTCACTTCTTGTGACCAGCCGTTTGATGCCGAGGATTGGATCTATGATATGAACAAGCATTTCGAGTGTAGCAATGTTCGTCTTGAGGATTTCGTCAAATTTGCAACTTTCCAACTGAAGGGGCAAGCATCTATCTGGTGGCAACAGTTGAAGGATTCCAGAGGCGTTAGAGTGATCACTTGGGATGAGTTCTGCCATGACTTCAGGTCCCAGTACATTCCTTCCAGCTTCGTGGAGGAAATGTGCGAGAAGTTCAGGCGCTTGAAGCAGGGTGGTAATTCCGTGTACAAGTACAACGTTGATTTCCACGAGCTAGCCAGATACGCCTTGCAGGATATCCATGATCAGAAGAGCAAGATTTATCAGTTCAGAGGTGGCTTGAAAGAAGATTTGCAGTTAGCTCTTGCTTTGCACGATCCTGAGGAGTTCGACAAGTTCTACAACTTAGCTCTTAGAGGAGATGCAGCCTTGCTCAGGGCGGAGAATTGTAAGAAGCGCTTCAGAGATTCCAGCACTTCCTTTACTCAGGTGGTTCAGAAGCAAGAGAAGTTTTGGGTGTCTCCTCCTCCTCGGCACTCGCAACAGCTCAAGAATTCTGGTGGCCATGGTTCTTCCCACCCACCTAACCCAGTCTTTCAGCAGAGAATCTAGCATCAGAAGTAAGGGCCTCCTTAGAGTCAGTACCGGCAGCCACCAGAGGTTACTTGTCACAAGTGTGGCCCGAAGGGTCATTATGCCAACAAGTGCACTTCTCAGCTACGTCTGCCGCCTCCTCCTCTAGGCAAACCTCCAAGTAATGCTCTTGTCAAGTTCAACCCCAGGTTAGCTTGAGTCAACATGGTGAATGCAGCTGAGGCCGAAAACTCGTCAAATGTGATCATGGGTAACCTCCTCGTCAATGATATTCCTCATAAAGTGTTATTCGATTCTCGTGTATCGCATTCTTTGTCATATCCTTTTGTGGCAAAGCATGATTTCCATCTTCAAGAGTTGGCTAATTCTTTGGACATTGTTTCTACGGGTATGCTTATGAGTGCTCGTTGGGTTGTTCCGGATGCTTCTGTCAAGATAGGCAGTTATTCTTTTTTGGCTTCCCCGTATGTCTTGGGCAATTCCGACATTGACTTGATCCTTGGTACGGACTGGCTGGCCATGAACAAGGCATCGATTGATAGTGAAGCTAAAGAAATCAAGCTTACCCACTCTTTGGAGGATGTGATTATATTCGCGGCGCACGATGATACAATCCGTCTATTCTCTTTGAATGAAAAGGGTGAGATTAATCCTATTTCGCAAGTCCCAGTGGTCTACGAATATGAAGATGTGTTTCCTGAAGAGCTGCCAGGCGTGCCTCCGCACCGAGAAGTTGAATTTGTGATTGAGCTTGAGCCAGGTACGGAGCCGGTGTGCAAACGGCCGTACAAATTGGGTCCCGAAGAGTTGAAGGAACTTAAGAGGCAACTCGATGAGCAGGAGTGTTTGGGTATGATCAGACCGAGCTCGTCTCCGTGGGGCTGTGGAGTTCTGTTTGTCAAGAAGAAGGACGGCATGGACCGGCTGTGTGTCGAGTACCGTCCATTGAACAAGAAGACAATCAGGAACAAATATACACTTCCGAATATAACTGAGTTGTTCGAACAGTTGAAAGGTGCTAAGGTCTTCTCCAAGCTTGATCTCAGAATGGGCTATCATCAAATTCGCATTCGCGAAGAAGATATTCCAAAGACTGCTTTCAGGACTAGTTTTGGATCGTATGAGTATACGGTCATGTCTTTTGGTCTGGAAAATGCTCCTCCGACTTTTTTTCGATTGATGAACTACATATTCTCTCCATTCAAGAATGACTTCGTCTTGCTCTATCTCGATGACATTCTGGTCTTTTCTGAACTGGAGGAAGAACATGAAGAGCATCTCAGATTGGTGCTTGATAAGCTGAGAGAGTACAAGTTAGATGCCAAGTTTTCCAAGTGTGAGTTATGGCTGAAAAAAGTCTTCTATCTTGGTCACATTATCTCTGCCGAGGGCATCAAAGTTGATCCGTCCAATGTGCAGGCCATTGTTGAATGGGAGCCTCCGCAGAATGTGAAGCAGCTTCGAAGCTTTCTCGGGCTTGCAGGCTATTGCAGAAGGTTCGTTGAGAACTTCTCCAAGATTGCGAACCCGCTCTCAAGTCTTCTTCAGAAAGGTGTTAAGTATGCTTGGCCTCCAGAGTGTCAGTTGGCCTTCGACACACTCATACAGAAGCTCACCTCCACTCTTGTCTTGGTTCCTCCGAATGATTCCAAGCCTTACCAGGTGTTCTGCGACGCTTCTCTCAAGGGTCTTGGTGCAGTTCTGATGCAAGAGAAGAAAGTGGTTGCTTATACATCCAGGCAGTTGAAGCCAGCGGAGAAGAACTATCATGTGCATGAGCTTGAGCTAGCAGCTGTGGTACACGCTCTGATGACTTGGAGACACCTCTTGTTGGAACGAAAGCTTGAAGTTTTCACCGATCACAAGAGTCTCAATTACATCTTCACTCAGCCTAACCTGAATCTTCGGCAAACACGTTGGGTGGAAATGCTCCAAATTTCAATCCGAGTGTTGAGTACACGGCAGGCAAATCTAATGTCGTGGCAGATGCCTTGAGCAGGAAGGCGTACTGCAACAGTCTCATTCTGCAACCTCTCCAGCCTGGCCTTTGTGAGTCTTTCAGGAGCTTCAGTTAGTATCTCAGGGATTTCTTGCAAACCTTCACATCTCTCCTACCTTGGAAGATCAGGTCCGAGCAACACAGCTTCTTGATGCAATGGTGAAGAAAGTCAAGATTGGCGTGGCAAAGAGTCTTCCCAAGTATAAGTGCTTCACTGTTGATGCCAGAGACACGTTGTTCTTCGAGGATCGTCCTGTCGTCCCGATAGGTGATCTCAGAAAGGTAATCATGGAAGAAGCTCATAACTCTCTGCTCTCTATTCATCCTGGAAGCTCCAAGATGTACCAAGACTTGAAACAGACCTTCTGGTGGACTCGTATGAAGCGTGAGATTGCTCAGTTCGTAAATGAATGTGATGTATGTCAAAGGGTGAAAGCAGAGCATCAACGTCCAGCACGTCTTTTGCATCCTTTGCCCATTCCCGAGTGGAAGTTCGATCACATTGAGATGGATTTCATCACCGAGTTTTCGAAGTCCAAGAAGGGTAATTGAAAGGACGTGGATGTCGCCTAGAGGGGGGGGGTGAATAGGCGCTTTAAATTAATTACGTTTTAGGCTTGAAGAAACGCGGAATAAAACTAACGTTTAATTTGTCAAGCACAAAACCTACAACAAATAGGCTCACCTATGTCCACCAACAACTTATGCTAAGCAAGATAAACAACTAAGTGATCGCAAGAAATATGACAATAAACAGTATGGCTATCACATAGTAAAGTGCATAAGTAAAGGATTCGGGTAAGAGATAACTGAGGCACGCGCAGACGATGATGTATCCCGAAGTTCACACCCTTGCGGATGCTAATCTCCGTTGGAGCGGTGTGGAGCACAATACTCCCCAAGATGCCACTAAGGCCACCGTAATCTCCTCACGCTCTCGCACAATGCAACATGCCGTGATTCCACTAAGGGACCCTTGAGGGCAGTCACCGAACCCGTACAAATGGCTAACCTTGGGCGCGGTCACCGATACCCGTACAAATTGCTCGGGGCAATCTCCACAACCTAATTGGAGACCCCAACGCTTGCCCAAAACTTTACACCACAATGATTGAGCTCCGAGACACCACCAAGCTTCTAGGACGCCAAAGCATCCACGAAGAACAATATCTAGGGTACTAAGTACCAAAGGTAATAAGCTTCTCAAACATCACTTCCACGTATCACCGTGGAGAAATCAAACTGATGCAACGAATGCAATGGCAAGGGCACATGGAGTGCCCAAGTCCTTCTCTCCCATATCCAACCAAAGCAACTAATGCTAGGAAGGAAAATGAGAGGAAGAACGAAGAAGAACACGAAGAACTCCAAGATCTAGACCGAAGGGGTTCCCCTCACTTAGAGGAGAAAGTGATTGGTGGAAATGTGGATCTAGATCTCCTCTCTCTTTTCCCTCAAGAACTAGCAAGAATCATTGGAGGGATTGAGAGTTAGCAAGATCGAAGAAGGTCAACAATGGGGGAAGAACATGAGCTAAAGAGATAAGGTTCAATGGGGAAGAAGACCCCCTTTTATAGGTGGTGAAAAATCCAACCGCTAAGCCTCACAGCCCGCACAGAGCGGTACTACCGCTCGGTAGGTTCACCGACCATGCTGAGGCCAAAAAAGGATGCAAAAAACAGTCCGACGGAGCGGTACTACCTCCCCGGGGGCGGTACTACCGCTACAGGAGCGGTACTACCGCTAGCACCAGGAGCGGTACTACCGCTGGATACTCAAACTGTTGTAACTTTCGCATACAGACTCTGAATTCAACGAAACCAAGTTTGTTGGAAAGCTAACGACAAGAACCAAGAAGCAAGTGAGAAAAGTCCCATAAGAAAACGGTGAGAACCCTTCTTCGAATAAGACCGGTAAAAACTCCCAACATCGAAAACATCATAAAAGATGCATATGGACTCCGTTTTTGATGAACTCGAGCATGTCATGAAGATGACCATAAGCTCTAAAACTCACAAACAGAAATACCAAACAAGAACCAAGAAGTATGATGCAAGGATGCAAATGGTTTGAGCTCTCAACGAACGATACGATCAAGCTACTCACTAGAGAGCCCCCCTTGACAGTACGACAATCTATCCTAAAACAGAAAACCTATCAAGGGCAAACCTATACCTTGCACCTTGTCCTCTTGAGCTAGATGACGATGACCTTGGCTTCCTCAAGATGGACCACCTTTCTTGCTTGCGTTGGCTTGATGAAGACTAGTTGATTGCTCCCCCATACACACTATGGGTGAGCCGCTCTTCAACATATGTTCACAAGTCCATTGCCACCATCCTCCACCACTTGACGTCATCCTCCATGGGTTGTATGAGATCTTCCTCTTGATGCAATCCCATGGAAATACACCTAACCCCACATAGAACTCTCAAGAAGACCATGGGTTAGTACACAAATATGTACTGGACAATGCTTACCATACCATGGGATCACTTGATCCCTCTCGGTACATCTTGTACGCTTTGTGTGTTGATCATCTTGATTTACTCTTTGTCTCACGATCTTGATCAACCTTGTGTCTCTATGACCATTCTTTGGATAATACCTTGAATACCACCTTGGTCATCATATAAACTCCTTGAACCCAACAGATGGACTTCAAGAAGTGCCTATGGACAAATCCTATAAATATAACTTAAGGAAACTATTAGTCCATAGGAATTGTCATCAATTACCAAAAGCACATATAGAGATATATGCTCTAACAATCTCCCCCATTTTGGTAATTGATGACAACCACTTCAAGAGAGTTTATATAAGTAAATATGCATAACTAAGCGCACACATAAAAAGCAATAATGCATGCGTGCAAGATGTAAATGCTTACGCAATAAAAGCAAAACCCTCTAAACATATCCAAAGTAAACTCTCTAAACTTCTCCCCCGTTGGCATCGATTGCCAAAATGGACGAAAAGTTTAGAAAGCCAATATAGTAGGTGGTCCTCCAAAAAGTGTGTACTTCTCAGCAAATGAGTGCAAAGAAATACACAAATACAATGATAAGTAGTTGGAGGAAAACAAACTATATTGAGGACCCAAAGATTGCAAAAAGAAGGATCGTATGGCACAAAGACATACAAAATAGAAGCAAGCAATGAAAAGATACCATATGGAACAAACAATCACATGGTCCTTCGAACCACATGAATAAAAGATACAATGATAAAGGCAAAGGAATGTTTTATCAAAACTAGAGAAGATCCCCATGATTTGTGCACAAATAAGAGATTTTTGTATTTGATACAAGTGCACAAAATAGGATCGTTGCTCCCCCAAAATTAATAAAAACACACAACGAGTGTAAGAAGATAGATGAGACAATAATCATATCACTTGCACAAAACAAATGGTTGAGAAACATGTAAAAGAAGGAAATTAAGATAGTCTCAACCAAAATAATGTGTGTGAGTCATGGCAAAGCACTTGAGAAGACTAAGATAAGGATGGGCATTACCCATCAACATAGTCTTGAAGAAATGAGAAACAAAGTGCAAGACATATCCTTCCGACACACACACTTCTAGAAAATGTGTTCACAAGCTTACTAAAAAACAAATTGAGAACCAACGCTTGTGAGAGCCCATGGTGAAGATAGGAAATAATAACCTTGTCAAGAGGAGGGATACCAATCGAAATGGCAAAACCCTCATCAAGACAAGCATGAGGAAAAATAATCTTCACCACCAAAGAGTGCATCAAGATGCAATAATATAAGATACGCACTCAAGACAAATCCTTTCACGAAGCCACCAAAAACGGAAAAAGGAAATGCAACGGTGGATGTGAAAGAAAAGAGGATATCAATTAGAGTTGTAACTTCTCTCATGTGTAAAAGATTCTAGGTAGAAGACAATCATGATGATATATATCCACAAAGAAGGATGTACACACGAAATGGTTACAAGAAGGAACAAACAAGATATCAAAAAGGAAGTCATAAATATATCAATAAGGTCTTTGCTTGGAAGCATAGCACATGGCCTAATATGTTCTTATTGTACAATATGAACTTCCAACATACGAATATCAAAGACATCCCTACTAGCAATAAGACATCATTGTTTGGATGCTTTGAGAAAGGAAACAAGTACCACAAGAACGAATCAAGAGATTCATGCCATGATGCAACCTGGCCAAGAAAAGATAGGTTTGGGCCATTGCAAGAAATGAATGCATGAAGTAGATACTTGTTACCGAGATAACATTGGATTGATGTAGTAGATAGTTGTTCGTTGTTCATCCTAACTTGGCTCCAATAATCACATGGTCTCAACACCTTCCTTGTAGGTGAGCCGAGCATCCAACGCATCTCCAATTGTTCCTGGAACAACAAAACAAACAAAATGGTGCCCAAACTCATTGGGACCAAAGACTTAGAAAACCAACAATACATAGGACAAACTCCACATAGATATGTGCATATAGATATGAATTTGAATTCCATGCACACTTTAGCCAATTTATGTCAAGATGGATTTTCCCCTATATATTGGGTCAAAGAAAGAAAGCAAGCAAAAGAAGCTATATATAGTAAACATGCATGCTCAAGGCTTTCAAGAATCAACTCAACACAAAGTTGATAGGACACCAAAAGACAAGGTATCAAGTGATAATAAGATACCAAACAAAAAACTATCACTTGAAGGATATCAATTAAAAGATATCTCAAGGAATGAGATATCCATTGACACATGCCAAATAAAAGCAAACAAGATACCAATTGAAGGATAACAAACACGAGGTATCTAGTTTCCAAAAGAGAGATAGGTTCCAACAAACCAAACCCTCGACAAATTTTCATGATGGCACAAAGCATCATAAAGAGCCAAACTTGCCTCCTATCAACACACATTTGATGGGGATCAAAAGATTTTATGATGGACGAGTAAAGAGAGTGTTCTAAAGAAAATAGGATACCTCCCCCAAGGGATGTGCATTATATAGAATTTGCATTTAAATACAAAATGCACAAGAGGGGATCATCACTTTCTCTATATCTATTAAAACACTTGACATGTTAAAATAGATCCACAAGAGGCAAGGAAGACAAACGAAACACAAAATCCAATGTAAAGACGATTAGCAATTTCACCACATGATGGGAATACCAATTGTCAAGGACAATAAGTATTTTGGAAATAATACTCATTGGTAGATCGCAAATATATCCAACATCATATTTACCCCTAAAACGCAAGCAAATGACACTTGTAGAGCTAATATGCCACCTAGGAACAAGATAATTTACAATATCAACACTACGTGGCAATACCTCAAATGTACACATTTTCTAGGCTTGTAATATGCACATAGCATATTACTCCCCCATAATGTGATAACCCAACAATATTAACAAGTGGCAAATTAAACCAACAAGAGGTAATTAATGGACCATATAGAATTTGAACTTCTGATGAGTAAGACATACCACATAGAAACTAGATAATCTTGAAATATCAATACTAAGTGGTATTCCCCATGTATACACATTTATAGGATTGTGAGGTGTGCAAAGCACATCACTCCCCACAATGGGATAATCCATTAATCTCTCACAAGAGCCAACAAAGATACAAACAAGATGAAAAAAGGCTCAAGACAAGACTCACATGTACATGATATGCAAACCAACATACACATACTTGATTACTCAAGATAAGCAAGTTGGAAGCACACCATATACAAACACATGCAAGGTACAAAACCACAACATGCAAAGGGGCAAGTAACTAACAATGTAAACAATTTAAGTACAAGTTACCGTAAGGAGGCACATTGGATATGAGATAGAAACTCGATAATCCAAATGACTTGGCTTGAGATAATATGAATGATGAAGACCCCTTAATTCTTCATTATGTATCCAAGTCTCCAATGTCCTCCACAAACACCTATTGATCAAGTTTCAGCTTGTTGGTCCCCAACCAAGTTGGGTCCTAAGAGGTTAGTCACAATAGGCTTGGCAACCCAAATGGTACTTTTCTTGACACCACTTTGAGTACCAACAAACTTGGCAAACACATTCCTAACCTTATGCTTACCAAGTGAATAGATATCATCAATAATGATTGGGTTGGATAAATTACCTCCCATGCAAGAAGAAGCGAAGTGACCCTTCTCACGACATAAGTAGCAACATCTACCCTTTAATTTCTTCCCTATTGATTTCTCAACATGAGGAGTCTTGGCTTGGGTATTCTTGGGAACGGGTCTTTCTTCATATTGTAGTTGAGTATGTGAGTGCACTTGTGGCCTCGTCCCTTGTTGCTTGTGACTTTGGGGCTTCTTCTTGAGTGGGCAAGATCTAACATGGAGCCCTTCAATTTTGCACTTGAAGCAAATAATCTTGGCCGAATTCTTGACATGTTCTTGGCCCTTCTTCTTGAAGCTTTTGGACTTATTCTTCTTGTTGGAGTTGAATCCGAGTCCATATTTGTCATTTGGGGATTTTCGCCCACACAATACACTGTTGAGTGTGGACATTCCTTCATGACTCTTTTCCAAGTCTTTCTTCAAGGAAATGACTTGGGCCTTGAGCTCTTTTATTTCCTATACATGGTTAGTAAGAACACAAGTACTATAGGAAGTATAAGCTTAATTGTTAGAGCAACAAGGCATGGAAAATAATTCATCACAAGATGTGGCAATATTGTGAGTAGATGAATTATGAGGACTAGCACATGGCAATATAGCTTTTTGACTAGAAGTAGTGCTAATGTCTACATGAGGATCACTCGATGTTACCTTGGTAGTAATAGCCTCATGAGCTAATTTTAGCACATTATGGGATACTAGAAGATGATCATGAGAGCTTGTGAGCATTACATGACTTTATTCCAATTTCCCATAATTGCTAGATAGCAACTCGAGTTGAGCCCTTAGCTCAACATTCTCCTTTAAAATGGATGCTTCACGAGAAGTAGAATTAGTAGCACAAGCATCATTATTAACAATAAGAGGAGAAGGCAACTTGGCAAGCTCTTTAGCATATGAAGCTTCAAGTTGAGCATGAGACTCGGTGAGTTCGATGAGCGAACTCTTAATAGCGTTTGAGCCATTTTCGAGGTGCTCATAGTCCTCAACGAGTTTAGCATGTGCAACTTCAAGCTTATCATTTTTATTTCTAAAATCATTAGCCACCTCGAGAGCTCTATCATGGGATTCCTTTAATCTAGATAATTCTATTGCAAAGGTTTCCTCAAGAGATTCCTTGGTGGTTTTTTCATATTCAAGAGCTTGAGATAGCTCCGCGATCTCGTTAGCGTATTCACGCTCATGACCTTCCATTGTCTCAAAGGTGGCCTCATGCTCCTCGAGATCAGCTTCCAACTCCTCAATGTATTTCTTGCCCTCAGTGGCAATAGACATGATTTCCAAGAAGTTGGAACAAGCAAGTTTATTATTATAAAGATATTTAAAAATCATTTCACCCTTAATTTTTAAGGATGCAATATTATCACTCTCTTCATCATTATTCTCATCCCCATTATCATCAACATGATCATCATGAGATATATTGGGATTCAAAGTAGGAGATACCTTTGAAGCCTTAGCCATAAGGAAAAAGTGAGTCACAATAGATGATGATGTAGGATCCCTTGAAGCATCATTCAAGGCCTCATCTTGTTCCATGGAGTGATGAATTTCTTCTACATTGTTAGCACAACAATTCGAGGAAATATATACATTTTTATCATGGCAACAAGATATAGGAAGCGTATCATCATGAGATTTTGTCAAGAAGTTTTTACATGATATGCAAGGACTATCAACTCAAGCATGTAAAACATTTAGAGTGCTCGAAGTGTTAATGCCCAAAGATGAACCATTGCAATAATATAGTGATGAAGGATCATCAACAATAAACCCACTATCATCATTGCAATGATCACCACTACTCACCATATCATTACCTTGTGGCAATCCACATGTAGGTGAAGTAGATGAAGTTGAGAAGACCACACGACCGGAGGTGGAGGGAGAACAATCATTCCCGCAAATCTTGGACATACCATATTTATCTTGAAGCTTTGTCCACAACTCATGAGCATCCCGGAATGGCATGAGTTGAAATATAACTACATTGCTCAAAGCATCAAAAAGCACATTAGAATCTTGAGCATTGAGATAAGAGTTTTTCTCATCCTCTAAAGATATATTTTGAGAATCCTTTGGAGGACAAAAAACCCATATCTACAATTTGCTCTAAATTTGGGTCCAAGACCCTAAAGTGATTAAGCATGCGAATTACCCAAACATCAAAATTTGTGCCATCGAAACTAAGAGTGTCAGTGAATCCTAAACCCCTAGTCGACATCCTTACTCTCTAGGTGGTTAAACCTAATAAAAAGAGACCTAGCTCTGATACCAATTGAAAGTACGTGGATGTCTCCTAGAGGGGGGTGAATAGGTGCTTTAAAATAATTACTGTTTAGGCTTGAACAAATGCGAAATAAAACTAACGTTTAATTTGTCAAGCAGAAAACCTACAACAAGTAGGCTCACCTTTGTGCACCAGCAACTTATGCTAAGCAAGATAAACAACTAATTGATCGCAAGAAATATGACAATAAAAATATGGCTATCACAAAGTAAAGTGCATAAGTAAAGGGTTCGGGTAAGATGACCGAGGCACGCGGAGACGATGATGTATCCCGAAGTTCACACCCTTGCGGATGCTAATCTTTGTTGGAGCGGTGTGGAGGCACAATGCTCCCCAAGATGCCACTAAGGCCACCGTAATCTCCTCACGCTCTCGCACAATACAAGATGTCGTGATTCCAGTAAGGGACCCTTGAGGGCGGTCACCGAACCCGTACAAATGGCAAACATTGGGGGCGGTCACCGATCCCCGTAGAATTGCTCGGGGCAATCTCCACAACCTAATTGGAGACCCCGACGCTTGCCTGGAGCTTTACACCACAATGATTGAGCTCCGAGACACCACCAAGCTTCTAGGACACCAAAGCATCTACGAAGAACAACATCTAGGGTACTAAGTACCAAAGGTAATAAGCTTCTCAAACTTCACTTCCACGTATCACCGTGGAGAACACAAACCGACGCAACTAATGCAATGGCAAGGGCACACGGAGTGCCCAAGTCCTTCTCTCCCAAATCCCACCAAAGCAATGAATGCTAGGGAGGAAAATGAGAGGAAGAACGAAGAAGAACACGAAGACCTCGAAGATCTAGACCCAAGGGGTTCCCCTCACTTAGAGGAGAAAGTGATTGGTGGAAATGTGGATCTAGATCTCCTCTCTCTTTTCCCTGAAGAACTAGCAAGAATCATTGGAGGGATTGAGAGTTAGCAAGTTCGAACAAGGTCAACAATGGGGGAAGAACATGAGCTAAAGAGATAAGGTTCAATGGGGAAGGAGACCCCCTTTTATAAGTGGGAAAAAATCCAACCGTTAAGGCTCACAGCACGCACAGAGCGGTACTACCGCTCATGGAGCGGTACTACCACTCGGTAGGTTCACCAACCATGCTGAGGCCAAAAAGGATGCAAAAAATAGTCCGATGGAGCGGTACTACCGCTCCTGGAGCGGTAGTGGTACTACCGCTAGGGAGCGGTAGTAAAAAATTACTACCACTCCGGGGGCGATACTACCGCTAGAGGAGCGGTACTACCGCTCGCACCAGGAGCGGTACTACCGCTGGATACTCAAACTGTTGTAACTTTCGCATACAGACTCCGAATTCAACGAAACCAAGTTTGTTGGAAAGCTAACGACATGGGATAACACAATATTTATAGAAATATCAATAAGAATCAAGTGATAAAATTCCCATAAGAAAATGGTGAGAACCCTTCTTCGAATAAGACCGGTAAAAACTCCTAACATCGAAAACATCATAGAAGACGCATATGGACTCCATTTTCGATGAACTCGAGTGTGTCATGATGATGACCATAAGCTCTAAAACTCAAAAAGAGAAATACCGAACAAGAACCAAGAAGTATGATGCAAGGATGCAAATGGCTCGAGCTCTCAACGAAAGATACGATCAAGCTACTCACTTGAGAGCCCCCTTGACAGTACGACAATCTATCCTAAAACAGAAAACCTATCAAGGGCAAACCTATACCTTGCACCTTGTCCTCTTGAGATAGATGACGATGATCTTGGCTTCCTCAAGGTGGACCACCTTTCTTTCTTGCGTTGGCTTGTTGAAGACTAGTTGATTGCTTCCCCATACACACTATGGGTGAGCCGCTCTTCAGCATATCTTCACAAGTCCATTGCCACCATCCTCCACCACTTGACGTCATCCTCCATGGGTTGTATGAGATCTTCCTCTTGACGCAAGCCCATGGAAATACACCTAACCCCACATAGAACTCTCAATAAGACCATGGGTTAGTACACAAATGAGTACTGGACAATGCTTACCATACCATGGGATCACTTAATCCCTCTCGGTACATCTCGTACACTTTGTGTGTTGGTCATCTGGATTTACTCTTTGTCTCACGATCTTGATCAACCTTGTGTCTCTATGACCATTCTTTGGATAATACTTTGAATACCACCTTGGTCATCATATAAACTCCTTGAACCCAACAGATGGACTTCAAGAAGTGCCTATGGACAAATCCTATAAATATAACTTAAGGCAACCATTAGTTCATAGGAATCATCATCAATTACCAAAACCACATATGGAGATATATGCTCTAACAGTAAGGATGCCATCTTCTTCGTCATCGACAAGTTGAGTAAAGTGGCTCATTTTCTTCCAGTCAAGGAATCCATTTCAGCAGCTCAGCTTGTAGAGTAGTACACTTCCAGGATTGTTTCTTTGCACGGCGTGCCTATGATGATCTCTTCGAATCGTGGAAGTATCTTCACTTCCAAGTTCTGGGACTCTTTTCAGTTTGCGATGGGCATGAAGATACGCTTCAACATAGCTTTTCATCCTCAAACTAGTGGTCAAGTGGAGCAAGTCAATCAAGTTCTTGAGGATATGCTGAGAGCCTGTGTTATCTCTTTTGGCATGAAGTGCGAGGATTGTCTGCCTTTTGGGGAGTTCTCGTATAACAACAGTTATCAAGCTAGTTCTGGCAAGCCTCCGTTTGAAATTCTCTATGGCGGGAAGTGTCGTACCACGCTCAACTGGACCGAGACCGGCGACCGTTAGATCCTTGGGAATGATTTGATAGAAGAAGTTGAGGAGATGTGTCGGGTCATTCGCGACAACCTCAGAGCAGCTCAGTCCCGTCAGAAGAGCTATTATGATGGCAAGCATCATGAGATGTCTTATGAGCTTGATGACTTCGTCTATCTCAAGGTGTCACCTATGAAGGGTATTCAGCGCTTTGGCATCAAAGGCAAGCTTGCGCCTTGTTTCGTTGGTCCGTTCAGAGTTGTTGGCAAGAGAGGCGACCTTGCGTACCAGCTTGAGCTCCCGTCAAACTTTGCAAATGTGCATGATGTGTTCCATGTTTCTCAGCTCCGGAGGTGCTTCAAGACCCCCGAGCGCACTGTTCATCTTCAAGACATCGACCTTCAGCCTGACCTATCTTATCATGAGCATCCAGTTGCGGTTCTCGAGGAGACTGAGCGCAAGACCCGCAACAAGTGTGTCAAATTTCTCAAAGTGCAATGGTCACACCATTTCGATAAAGAGGCTACTTGGGAACGTGAGGATCACCTCCTTTTTGAATTTCCGGAGTTCTTTCAGGGGTAGATCTTGGGGCGAGATCTTTTTGTAGTGTGGGAGAGTTTGTAATGCCCCAAGTGTGTAACCTTCCCTTTTTGGATCCTTCCCATGTGGGTCCACCTTGTCAATGATACGAGAGAGTCAATGTGCTTGTGATTTCATGTGATGTCACTTTGTTATTCTTCCTTGCATGCATGCATGCCATATTATTTCATGTCCATGTCCTTGTGTTGTTTTTCCTTTGCATGCATCCATGACTTGTGTTTGTGCCTTGTGATTTCATGTTTGCGTTGGTGTGATGATGGATGTGTGGAGAATGCATGTGATAGTAGGAACAACCTTGTGATTTGCTTAGGTTTCAAAACCATCTTTCCCCCTCTCTATTTCATCTCAAGGTCAAGATCCACTTGATTCTTTTCTGTTTTAAAAATGTCTTTGATTTAGCTTATGTTGTGGTGGATTTGTAGATATGAAGTTGCTGTTTTGATTTAAGTTTTAAAGGTGCATGCTGTTTCGTAAATATTTACTTGCTCCAAAAATCCTTTTTCCTATTTTTATTAAATGGGGCATAATTCCTTATGTCCAGGGGTACCTTTGTTTTATTTTTAGCCTTGTAGGTTTAACCTTTGCTTTTATTTCTTTCTTTGGATTTTTTTTCTTAAACAGAGACACCACAGGGTTATTTCCTATCTAAGATGCGCCACAGGTGGGCTCTCTCGCTCCTGGCGGCCCATCTTCCCATTCCCCCGCGCGGTAGCACAGCACCCACGACCTCCCTTCTCCTACCTGACGCCGTCCACCCCGCGCGTGCTTTCCGTCCTGTTTTCAGAGAGAGAGGGCGAGCCGTCGTGAGCATCACAGACGTCAAGGCCCCCTTAAATACCTCGCCGTGCATGCCCAACCCCTTAGGGTTCCTCTCTTCCCCCATCTGCGCCGCCACCTCTCTCCATCTCGTCCTTCCTTCCCCCTCCGGTATGTCTCTGGAGACGAAACATAGAGAGGAGAGAAGCACCCGCCGGCGTCTGCCCCCGCTCCTGTCGACGTCCGGTGCCGCCACCATATCCAGGGGCTCGGGAGAGCAACCTGCATTCCATTCCCGACCTCGATGAGGCCGGGGAATGTCCACGTCGACGGCCCGCTCCTCGTCTTCATCGTGTTCCCGGCAATCTCCGTCCTTCTACTTTGGTCTGTGGCAGGATCTCCTTCGGCGCGTCTTCTTCCTCTCTAGTCGGGCTCCTCCACCGTGCGGCTTCCTCTCTTCCTTCCCTAGGTGAGGAATATCTCCTCCTTCCTTCCTCCTCGATAGCTCCACGTAGATCGACTCGGGCGCGTCTCTGTACCAGGTGTAGATCGGCTAGATGCAAGTGTTGTTGTGGTTATGGTTGCTCGGTAGAGCTAGGTGCAGAGCAGGGGCTTGCTTCCCTTGTAGTGAAGTGCAGTAGCGTAGATTGTATGCCCCCTCATAGCGCAGCAGTAGTAGCTTTTGCAGCTCCGGCGATCTCTCTGTCGCCGGCTCGTAGGTGCAGAACAGGGTATAGGGTTGTGCTAGTTTACCTTGTTTTAGATCCCTACTCTGTCAGACTCCCGTATCGTAGCGCAGTGGTATGCACCTGTGTGTGCTCTCGGGAGGTTCAGGGTTCGAGTCCCAGGGGTTGCACACCCCCCCCCCCCCGTTTTGCATTTTATTTTCGGGCAGTAGCAGCGCAACAGAACAGTTTTATTTGTTTAGATGCTATGTTCTGTCGAGCAGAGGCCTCTAGCAGAGTGGTTTGCATCTGTGGGTAGTACCAAGGGGTACAGGGTTCGATCCCTCTTCCCCCTCCTTTTGTATTTTTTTGCTGTGCATTTATACTCTTGTGTTGATTTCACCTTGGCTTGTGTAGTGTTGCTGTGATGTGCCTCACACCATTAGGGTAATTTATCTTCCGACACAACAGCTTTATATGCATATATAGTTTGATGATTGTGAGTAGTTGCCCATGTATAGGAGATGAGCCTTGTGTATATGTTTTCTAGTGGCTAGGTGTGCATGTATAGTTGATGATGTTGTTTTGCTTATGCGGTGCACAAGTGAGAGTGTGTGTGTGTGGATGGGTTTCCCCATCCCCACACACCTTGTTTATATGTGGTGTAGGTAGTTGATGATGTGTGTGTGTGGTACTTGCAATAGGAGTGTATTGTAGAATTATCATGTGTAGGAGTGCTTCTAAAGGATTGGGTGCATGTATATATAGGGTTGCTAGATCCTATGTGTAGGTGGTGTATCCATGGTGTGCAAGTGATATCATGTGTGGGTGTTTTTCCCATGAGCATGTTAGATGTGATGCATGTAAGTGTGTGGTGGTGTGCCAAGGCACATGGGCATGAGGTCTACCCCTCATGTGCCCCATTAATTTAGTGGACTTATGCAAATGCTTGTGTAGATATAGTTCTAGTGAATAGCACATGTGATGATGCATGATTCACTAGATATGATTCTATGTAGTTTTTCTTTTCTAGTTTGTGCTCTTTTGTTCCAAGAAAGTACATAGGTATTTTATATGTTTTTGGGGTAGAATTATCCCAGGAATCCATTGGTCAGATCAGTTTTTCCATTGGAACATTTTTTCGAATTGACATATTTCAGATTTTTTCTATGTTTAGAGCTTGGTTCCATGAGGTGTGGTGTGCCCAAGGGTTTCATTCTTAATTAAGGGTGACCCCCTCTACCACATGTTGGTTTCATTTCATGTTTAGGAATCCACATGTGCAAGTTATGCCCATTCAAAGTAGGCATGTGGCTGAAATTCCAGATTAGTGACTAAGTCTGAGAATCTGTTTATATTTTCTTCTCCTATCGATGAGCTTGTGCAGGTCAATGTGTTGTGATTCAGCCTTAGCTTTCAACTGGAAAGTTGAAGTTTATGTGTTTGTCTAGCTCCCTCTAAATTTTCATTCCATTTGGAGTCCTGTAGATATTGGTTTGGCTGCTGTCAAAATGCTTCAGAGCATAAACAGATAGTGAGAATCTGGAATTTTCATTAAGTCCGTGAAATCTGATATTTTGGCCAAGTTAGCAGCTGTGTAACTTTCCGTGTGAAACTCCTTTGCATTTTCTTTTTGCTTGTGTTATGATGCAGTTTATGGCGGATTGTGTAATTTTGGTATTTTGATGTTTGTGAGTGCATAGTTGATGGTGTGGTGATATTTCTTGCACCACCCCATCCATGTTGGTTTGTTTTATGTCTTGGCAACCTGGAAATACCAGAGTTGTGCCAGTGGAGTGTGTTGTGATCAATTTGACACGTAGCACTTCATATCTTGTTTCGTTGTTTCCCGTTGATCCGTAGCTCCGTTTGTACTGTTCTTTATATGCTTTTGCATCGTTTTCACGAGACACATCTGATCATGTCATTCTCATGCATGTCAAGATAACTTAGAGTGCATTCCTGTCCAGGAACATGTTTTTACTTCTCATGCTTGTGTTAGTGAGTAGCATAGAGATGCATGCTCATATTCATCTCATGCATCATGTGCTTGTTGCATCTTGAGGTGTTGTTGTTCATTGGATGCTATTTTTATGTTGGGTAGCACCGGGATCGAAGAACGAGTACGTGGATTCGGGAGAGTACGTGCAGGACGAACAAGAGCAGTTCCAAGCTGAGGATATCACACGCAAGATGATATGACCTTGATTCCATCCCTAGACTTATTATGCTAGATTACGTTTCCTTTGTCATATGCTCGGTGCCTACCACTCAAATAATTGCCTCCTGATATGCCATGAAACCTAAACACTTATCCCTTCCTAGCAAATCTTGAATGGCTAAGTATGCTTTGCTCACCTACTAATGTTAGCATTGCTAGATGCAGGTGCAATTGTCTCATGTGATAACATGAGTTTGATATCATTATGCTAAATCTGTTATTTCATTAATGCACCTATATACTTGGTAAATAACGAAAGGCCTAGTCTTTCACCGGGTGTTTTTTCCGTTATTGCCGCCTTAGTTACCAGCTACCGGTGTTTGATTCCATAACGGTCGCTCCTAACACGTGCGGGGTTGTTATGGGGACCCCCTCGATAAATCGCGTAGTGCTAAGACTTGTCCGGCAGGACCCAACATTGGTCTTAATTTGCTAATCACTTAATAATAATCTGCATAGGGAATGGCCTCCCCGAGGAATTTAATCGACAACCCGGGCCAGTGCTCCTCATGAGTGTTGGTCCAAACTGGGCAGACTATGGGGCCACCACAGGGCAACCTGAGGTTTCGTATACCTATAGTGTGACTCATCCGTCGTGTCCTGAGACTGAGATACGCGGCTCTTATCAGGGTCGTCGACACGATGGGAGGTCCTTCTAGTCTTGTCTCACCTTAGCGATATATCTTGCGTATAGGAATCCCGGTGAAGCTTTGGTTCTCCCCAGAGTTGAGGTTTTCCTCTAAGGAATCCGACGAGATCACGAGATTCATGATAGAGGATTACTTTGCGGCCCGTGTACGTTTGTGTTGGACTAGTTGGAGCACCCCTGTAGGGTTTAATCTTTCGGAAAGCCGTGCCCGCGGTTAGGTGGCAACTTGGAATATTTGTTAACATCCGGTATTATATAACTTAAACATAAGCTAATAAAATTGCCAACTGTGTGCGTAACCGTGACTGTCGCCTTCGAAGATCTCTCTTCGATCGGGAACACGATGGGGTTATGATTAACGTAGGTAGGTGTTCCGGATCACTTAGTGATCATCTATCATCGACCGCTAGAATAGACCACCTTCAATACATGTTCTACATAAGTTAGCCACCATATAAAGGTTAGGATGCTGCAACCTAAACACTCCATCTTCCAACCTAATAACTTGACTAGTTCTGGCACCGAGGTCATAGATTGCTGAGTCCCCGTGGCTCACAAATTCCTTCACAACACCAACAGGTTCAGGTATCCCCGAGACAGGTGATCCCGACGGCACGCAGCTGGCGTGGCAGTACGATGAGGAGAACGACCGCCTGTACGTGAACTATCCAGAAGACTTAGGCGTGGTCGTGATCGTGGGCAAGCATGCAGGGTAGCATAGTCATTTCTCATGTATTGTAGTTTGTAGCGGAACTACCTTGTTTGGATGCATGATGTAACTATAATATATTCATAGGATGACAGGTGAATCCCTTATTGTCATTCCTCTATTTATATGTATGTGTTATGTTACCATGTTTGTGAAACGCTTAGATGCGCTTCTTTCCAATTCGGGGCCTCGTTCCCCAAATCGGAAAGGACCGCATCTAAGTCGTCACAATGTATGAAAACAAAGTGTAGACTTTGGAAGAACTACTTGATGGTCGTAATACTATTAAGTAAAGATGGATCTTTAAAAGGAAGAAAGACGATGATGGTGAAAAGTCACCATTAAGAAAAGCTCGACTTATCGCAAAGATGTTTTCGACAAGTTCAAAGAGTTGACTATGATGAGACTTTCTCACTCGTAGCGGTGCTAAAAATCTGTTGGAATTATGTTAGCAGTTGCTGCATTATTTATGAAATATTGCACATAGGATGTCAAAACTTTGTTTCCTCGACGGTTTCCTTGAGGAAAGGTTGTATGTGATACAACCAGAAGGTTTTGTCGATCCTAAAGATGCTAACAAGTATGCAAGCTCCAGCGATCCTTCTATGGACTGGTGCAAGCATCTCGGAATTGGAATATATGCTTTGATGAGATGATCAAAGCTTTTGGGTTTATACAAGGTTTATGAGAAACTTGTATTTCCAAAGAAGTGAGTGGGAGCACTATAGAATTTCTGATAAGTATATGGTGAGTCCAGTGGATGTGTGATTGGTCTTGTTCTTGAGTGTTTCCCATTGTGATTTCTCCCTGTTCATCCCCATGTTCTTCGTGTTCATGAGGGATCCCCCTACAATTTGTGAAAGATCGACACCCATAGCTCTACCATATATTACCTTGTCTTGTTGTTGTTGAAGAGTCAACACCTTCAAAACAACGAGAGCGGGGCTCGAATTATTGTCACAATAGATTTGTCAATCTTCATCTTCATTCACTTGTCGATGCATGGCCACATGTTCCAAAGATTCCATCTCATCATTGCACATGGAGTCATAGGTGCCTTAATCTTGGAGGATCATTGTTGGGGATATTACCTGTGACTGACCCGCCCTAGTTGGGTCGGGTTAGTCATTAGGCGATTCATCCGAGCAGGTATTTGGGCCTTGTCCTGGTCAAGCCAAGGTCATATGACGGTTTGTGAATCGGGGAAGGTCTCCAAGCTTCGGAAGATAGCGACTTAGAGACCATCGGGGTCACGATTCGTAGGAAGGAAAGTATCCTTGTAAACCCTAGGGTATTTGACCTGTATACAAAGGCGAGTCCCATGGGAAGAGAGGGGAGGTTAGAAATCAACGAGTGCTAGGTTTGGCGAATTACACCCCCCTTGTAATCGAATCCACATCAATACACACAAAAGCAGGACGTAGGCTATTACCTCCTCACGAGGGGCCGAACCTGGGTAAATCGCCGTGTCTCTCCCGCTTAACCCCTTTGAGTCGCCACCAAGGTGCGATGGCTCCAGTGTTAAGTCCTTTCACGAGGACATCTGCCGTGACAAAACCACGACAGTTGGCGCCCACCGTGGGGCCTACGCACGGTGGAGTTGAGTTCTCAAAGGGAGCCCTACCAAGGTTTGGGAGCTACGCGACGGGGCTCATGACTCGGAGCCGCCGCGGGATAACCTACATCGACAACCAGCAATGGGGACCTGAAGCGGATTCGATTGAATCTGGTTACAGGGTCCCCTTCGACGAGATCAACATCTTCATCGGCATGATCGGGTCATCCGCGCCTGAGCCGGACATCTCCACCGACATCATCGAGCCGTCCAGTGTGTTTTTGTTGTGCCTGCAGGAAAGTTGCTGGGTTTACTGGTATCGGAGCGCGGCATCGAAGCTAACCCGGACAAGATTGAAGCGGTTACCTCCCGCAGAAAGCCGGCGAACGTTAATCAAGTTCAACGACTAGCGGGTCGCATTGCGGCCTTAAGTCGATTTGTGAGTCGCCTCGGGGAGAAGGCGATCCCTCTTTATCAATTGTTGAGGAAATCCGATCGATTTGTTTGGACAAATGAGGCAAACGAGGCGCTCGAGGCCCTGAAGCGCCAATTGGTTAACCCGCCGGTCCTGGCAGCCCCAACTGAAAAGGAGCCCATGCTTCTGTATATCGCGGCAAATTCCAAAGCAGTAAGTGTGGCAGTGGTCGTTGAGAGAAAGGAAGAAGGAAAGGAATACCCAGTGCAACGCCCAGTATATTTTATCAGCGAGGTGCTAACTCTTTCCAAGCAGCGGTACCCACATTGGCAGAAGCTGGTATATGGGGTGTTTATGGCAAGTCGAAAACTTAAGCATTATTTCCAGGAGCACCCTATCACAGTGGTTAGCTCTGCCCCCCTTGGGGATATCATCCAGAATCGGGAGGCAACAGGGCAAATCGCCAAGTGGGCAATAGAGCTTGGACCTCATCACATACAATATACTCCTCCCACAACTATCAAGTCTCAGGCACTAGTTGATTTAGTTAACGACTGGACAGAGCTACAGGCTCCGGAAGACCGGCCTGATCTCACTTACTGGACTATTTACTTTGATGGATCCAGACAGCTGGAAGGCTCGGGGGCTGGTGTGGTGTTGTTATCTCCTCAAGGAGATAAGTTCTGTTACGTTCTCCGACTCATGTTTCCATGCACTAACAATGCGGCGGAATATGAGGCTTTGCTTCACGGCTTGCGACTCGCCAAGGAGATGAACCTAACACGAGTCAGATGTTTTGGTGACTCCGATTTGGTGGCCCAACAAGTGTCGGGTACCTGGGATTCTCGGGACCCCATGATGGCGGCTTACAGGCGAGCTGTGTCTGATGTGGCGGGTCATTTTCATGGTTATCAGGTGGACCATATTGATCGGTGCCTCAACGAAGCAGCTGATGCCCTCTCGCGACTTGGCTCTCAGAGAAAGCCGGTTCCCCCTAATGTTTTTCTGGATATCTTACATAAACCATCTGTGATTCTACCGTCACAGGAGGAATTGGCAATACCAGATCCCGAGTCTGAGCTCGTGGCGGCTCTCCATGTCACTCCGGATTGGGTTCTCCCTTATCTGGCTTATCTCGCTCGGGGCGAGTTACCGGCCGACGAAGTTTTGGCTCGCCAGATCATTCGGCGCAGCAAATCCATGGTCATCATTAATGGCGAGTTATATAAGTGGAGCGCCTCTCGAGTTTTTCAGCGATGTGTTTCCCCTGAAGAAGGATGCGTAATCTTAAATGACATTCATTCCGGAGACATTGGGCATCACGCCGGGTCACGTTCTTTGGTACCGAAGGCTTTTCGTCATGGCTTCTTTTGGCTGACGGCTCATGCAGATGCAGAAGACATAGTTCGTCGATGCGAGGGGTGCCAGCGTTATGGGAGACAGGCTCATGTGCCAGCTCAAGAATTAAGAATGATTCCCATTACTTGGCCCTTTACGGTCTGGGGGCTGGACATGGTTGGCCCCTTTAAGATGTCCTCCAACAAGAAGACCCACCTACTGGTGGCGGTTGATAAGTTCACCAAGTGGGTTCAGGCCGAAGCTGTTGGGGCTTGTGATGCGGAAACAACGGTCAAATTTCTGAAGAAGCTGATTTTCCGGTTTGCATATCCACATAGTATCATCACTGATAATGGTACTAACTTGTCCCAAGGGGCGATGCAGGAGTTTTGTCGTCGAGAACATATCCGACTTGATGTTTCTGCGGTCGCTCACCGACAATCTAATGGGCAGGCAGAGCGGGCGAATCAGGAGGTTTTGCGAGGGATTAAGCCCCGACTCATGGTTCCCCTTGAAAAAACCCCAGGGTGTTGGGTTGAAGAGTTACCTTGAGTACTGTGGAGTATTCGGACTACCCCGAACCGATCCACGGGATTCACCCCTTTCTTTTTCGTCTACGGAGGAGAGGTTGTTCTCCCTACTGACATAAGGCATGACTCGCTTAGGGTCGCCGCATATGTGGAACAAGACAATGAGCTGGCGTGTCAAGACTGTTTGGATGCCTTAGAGGAGGCGCGTGACCAGGCCGCGGCCCGTTCGGCTATCTACCAGCAGGATCTGCGGCGGTATCATAGTCGCCGGGTTAAGAGTCGGACCTTTCAGGAAGGCGAATTGGTTCTTCGGTTGATACAAGATCGAGCAGGCATGCACAAGCTGTCACCACCTTGGGAAGGGCCGTTCATCGTCAGCAAGAACCTCCGCAATGGCTCTTATTATTTGATCTCCGGCCTAATCGGCCGACCACGGAGGCTGAGTCGACTCGCCCCTGGAATATTGCCCATCTGCGGCCTTATTAAACTTGAGCTCTTAAAGCTCTACGCTATGTAAGTTTTTCAGTTCCATTATGAAGTAATAAAATACTCCCTGACTTGGGGGCTTCTTTATTAAAAAGAAATTGTGTCATCCTGTTGCGACCTTATGAGCCGACAGAATCTATATTTAGGGTGTGTGCTCGAGCTTTCTGACTCGCCTCATCCTGTCGCGACCTTATGAGCTGACGAAATCTGCATTTAGGGTGTGTGCTCGAGCTTTGTGACTCGCCTCATCCTGTCGCGACCTTATGAGCCGACGAAACCTGCATTTAGGGTGTGTGCTCGAGCTTTGTGACTTGCCTCATCCTGTCGCGACCTTATGAGCCGACGAAACCTGCATTTAGGGTGTGTGCTCGAGTTTTCTGACTCGCCTCATGCTGTCGCGACCTTATGAGCCGACGAAACCTGGATTTAGGGTGTGTGCTCGAGCTTTCTGACTCGCCACATCCTGTCGCGACCTTATGAGCCGACGAAACCTGCATTTAGGGTGTGTGCTCGAGCTTTGTGACTTGCCTCATCCTGTCGCGACCTTATGAGCCGACGAAACCTGCATTTAGGGTGTGTGCTCGAGTTTTCTGACTCGCCTCATGCTGTCGCGACCTTATGAGCCGACGAAACCTGCATTTAGGGTGTGTGCTCGAGCTTTCTAACTCGCCTCATCCTGTCGCGACCTTATGAGCCGACGAAACCTGCATTTAGGGTGTGTGCTCGAGCTTTCTGACTCGCCTCATCCTGTCGCGACCTTATGAGCCGACGAAACCTGCATTTAGGGTCTGTGCTCGAGCTTTCTGACTCGCCTCATCCTGTCGCGACCTTATGGGCCGACGAAACCTGCATTTAGGGTGTGTGCTCGAGCTTTCTGACTCGCCTCATCCTGTCGTGACCTTATGAGCCGACGAAACCTGCATTTAGGGTGTGTGCTCGACCTTTCTGACTCGCCTCATCCTGTCACGACCATATGAGCCGACGAAACCTGCATTCAGGGTGCATGCACGAGCTTTCTGACTCGCCTCATGCTGTCGCGACCTTATGAGCCGACGAAACTTGCATTTTTGGGTGCATGCTTGTGTTTTCTGACTCGCCTCATCCTGTCGCGACCTTATGAGCCGACAAAACTTGCATTTTTGGGTGCATGCTTGTGTTTTCTGAATCACCTCATCCTGTCACGACCTTATGAGCCGACGAAACTTGCATTTTTGGGTGCATGCTTGAGTTTTCTGACTCGCCTCATTCTGTCGCGACCTTATGAGCCAACGAAATTGCTGTTTTCTGGCATAGCCTTGAGGGTTTTGTACCTTTCTTTCTGATCCCTCTGGGAAATTTTTGTTGTCACTTTTTGGGTTTTCATATATCCTATTTTCAAGGCCTAAAGACAGGTGAATGATCAGGACTGCTTTGTCCATGGCGAGTTGAGCATCTTAAAGGAGTCTCAAATATTTTAAAATCGCCTTACGAGCGATATAAATATTCTTGCAAAGGGTATCACAAAAACAATACCGACTTAACCTATTACATGGCTTTGAGGCCAAAATCAGTAAGGTTTATTCTATTGGCGCCTTAGGATCATCCTGCTGTGAGCTTTGGCCAACTTCGATTTGCAAGTCGCCCAGTACCCAATTGCACTTAGCCCAGGCTGCGAAGTCATCATCATCTGTCAGGATCGATGCCAGGTCTGCTTCCAGGTCAAAAGGGTTCTTGGGTCGCCGAGGAGTTAAACTGGTCGTCACAAAGGCTGGCGGGTTGACCCTTTTGTTTTTATTATCATAAGATGCCTGATACTTTGATAAATCAAGGCTTGCTGCAAGCTGGGTTGCTGCCAGTCGGGAGTCCTTGACGACACGTTGATAGTCATCTTCAACAAATTCTGCCCCATCATCTTTAAGCTGAGGAAAGCCGGCTCCTACCTCCTCCGGGTTGATTTCTGGAGCATACGCCAAGCAGCGACTCAGGGCAGTCAGAGCGCCCTTTCGAGCGGCTGGCCGAGTTAGCTCGCCAATTTGAGGCGGAAGTGTGGATAAGCAGCCAAGCACCTTCTTTATGAAAGTGATAGGCTCTTTGGCACCCATCACGGCCTTAACAGTCAAGACACTGCCGGTGTACAGTTTCTTTGTCAGCGTGTAAATCGCCTTCAGCATCAGCACGCAGTCTTCTTGAAGGTTGGCGGCTCTCGGACCTGAGTAAGGGGTCATGATGATCGGCGACTTATGATAAGAATTATTTATAAAATAAATGGAGATCAAAAGTTTAAGTAAACTTACCAAAGACGGCTTGCGTCATGTTGGAGATATGACGCTTCAAGCCGGATAATTCCTGTTGCAAAGTGGCCAGCCTGGCTTCAGCCTTTTCTGCTCTTTTTTTGGCGGCATCTTGGTCAGCTTGAGCCCTTTTCAACTTGGCTTTGAGTTTTTCCAGCTCAGCCTTGGCTAATTGGTATTTCTCCTCCGACTTGGCTCGGGCGTCTTTCTGACGAGATAAGTTTTTCTTTAAATCGCCAAGCGCCGATTCAGTTTGAGCAAGAGTTTCCTGTTGAAAGTACAAAACAAGGGCAAGTCTCAGAACTATTGCAAGCAATATCCCTGACACTTGGGGGCTAATGTATAATTTTTTCTTTCAGATAAAATTATACAATATCAAGACCCGGCTCATCTTTTTACTGATGACCCGGCCATTGGGGGTTACTGGCCGCAAAGTTTTCCTAACTTTTTCAAGACCCAGCTCATCTTTTTACTGATGACTCGGCCCTTGGGGGTTACTGGTCGCAAAGTTTTCCTAACTTTTTCAAGACCCGGCTTATCTTTTTACTGATGACCCGACCCTTGGGGGTTACTGGTCGCAACGTTTTTCTAACTTTTTCAAGACCTGGCCCATCTTTTTACTGATGACCCGGCCCTTGGGGGTTACTGGTCGCAACGTTTTTTTCTAAATTTTCTTAAGTCCCGGCTCATCTTTTTGGATGACCCGGCCCTTGGGGGTTAATAGAACGAAGAATTTTTACCTCTGAAAAGTAATGTCTTCGTTCTATTACAAAGAAAGGGAAAGACGTACATACAAAGATTAACAGTAGTGGATGGCGAGTGAAAAGAGGATGAATTTTTACCTCTGAAAGTGCATCGCCGACTTGAGATTCATCGACTTCGGATGGTTCAGCCACAGCAGCTTTGCCCTTACCCTTGGTTTTCTTTGAGGGCGGCTTAACATTTTTCATGGCTGGCCTTTTGGGTTTTCTGGACCAGAACTTATTGCCTTTCTGAAATAGTATATGTTACAAAAACACAATACAAATGAAGCATAAGGAGTAAAAACCAAAAGCGGGTTAGATTTGTTCACCTTGGGCGCCGGGTTAATTTTGCAGAAAGGCTTGAGGCCGATTTGACCGCATTTTCCCGCAGGCTCGCCAGTCAGTTTCTTGATAATGGTGACAATGTCTTTTTCTGTTAAAGCCGTACGGAAATAACATTGAGGATGATCCAGGGTGCCATCAAATTCGCACATCAGACCGTCCCGGCAACTCAGAGGAAGGATACACCATTCGACCCAGCAGCAGATTAGGTCAACTCCAGTAAGGCCATTATTCGTCAAGGACCTTAATTCGGACAATACTGGCATGAACTCCGACTCTTCTTCCTCGGTGAGTTTGTTTGGGAGCTTGAAGTTTGTTGGAAGGCGAGTTGGCCGGTAGCCCAGAAGATTGTTTTCGCCTGTAGGAGAAGTCTCTTGAAAGTAGAACCAAGACTCGCCCCAACCTTTGGGATGGCTGGGCATGGCGAGTGAAGGAAATGGGCTATCCCTGCGGCGTTGAACATTGACACCGCCGAGTTCCAAGCTGGGACCATTGTGGAATTCCCTTTGGCGATTCAGATGAAAAAAGTGCCAGAATAGAGGAACAGAGGGCTCAATCCGCAGATAAGCTTCATAGAAAACTTGGAATTGGCATAAGTTGCTTATGGAATTGGGTCCCAAATCCTGGAGGCGGACGTTCATGAAGGCCATGGCGTCTGTGAGAAACTTCGATCCAGGCGTATTAAAACCTCGCTCCAGGTGTTCAACAAAGACGACTATTTCCCCTTCCCTGGGGTTAGAAAGATCCTCTCCAAACCCGGTGCGCCAGCCGATAACATTCTGGGGATCCAGGTTGCCCGTTTTCAAGTAATCGGCCAATATGGTATCGTCAACCTTAGTAGGAAGCCAGTCACTTTTGAAGACGGCGCCCATGCTACAAAGAGGTAAGGTGTGAACTTACATGCCTCGAACATCTACTGTAAGGGATGAAATAAGTTCATTTAAATCACCAAGTACTTTGTCCACGGACTAAGGGAAGGACTTGACTCGCCATATCAAAGGGCCGAGTCGGTTTATTATGGCGACTTACGGGGGGTAGCTATTTACAAGAGCTGCGCTCTAGAGATGACGGGGACGTTTCGTCCGAAATGTCTAAGTATGAAGACTACAAACAGCTTTCCGCAAACTGTAGGTAAATGGTGGATCTATCAGGCAGGTAAAAAAACCTGAGGAAAACGACTGGATGCGACCATTTCTTACCAGAGCAAGATGACGCCCCTCATTTGATGGAACATTATACTAAAAGATCTACGAGTAAAGATGGATAAATAAAGGTATTCAAGGGCATTGGATATCTCATCAAATGTCCGTGTTAATCGGGAATGCGACGTCTGCTCGCGAGGAATATCAAGAACTTAGCAATGGCAGGAACATGGCAATGGCCGGAACTTTGAGCAGGGATTGGATCTTTTCCTAAAAAGGGGGCGAAGGCCTAACCTGATGCTCTCAGACGAAGAGGGCCGACGACGATGAAGGTTGTTGGAGAAGCACGGAGTTTTCGTCGGACGATGAGGTCTTCGGCGGCGGCGGAGTTCGTAGCAGACGGCAAGGTGGTCGGCGATGATGTGGTGGTCGACAGTGGCATACAGATCGGCCGTGGCGCGAAGCTGGACGACAGCGAAGGCCTAGGTGCGGCGCCCAAGCCTCTCGCGTGAAGGTGGGAAGGACGGCGGCGCCGAAGTCCTCGGAAAGCGATGGGGTTTTCTCGCTGCAGTAATGGGGAAGAGATGGACGAGACAGGTAGGTGGGGAGCACCAGTCCTGTCCCCCCTGTCTATTTATCACAGCCGACGCTGGAATCGAGGCGCCGTGAGCGGGAACCTCCAGGGAATAAAAAGATTCGCTATAAATGCGCGTCGTAGACTTCGGGATAACGATATGCTAAGATCCGTTGGGGTTGTGTCAATCTTCCCGAAAATCGAGGGATAAGGAGAGACCAACAAGAAATGGTTTGGCAACTTAAAGAATTTTCGGTGCCCGATGGCGGGTTACAATTTCTGACATATGAAGGAAAATGAGCGATGAATCGCCTTCAGCTAAGCAGATGTATTGGCATGAAAAAAGAAGTTCAAGTCAATTTGGGGCCTAATGTTGGGGATATTTCCTGTGACTGACCCGCCCTTTTTGGGCCGGGTTAGTCATTAGGCGATTCATCCGAGCAGGTATTTGGGCCTTGTCCTGGTCAAGCCAAGGTCATATGACGGTTTGTGAATCGGGGAAGGTCTCCAAGCTTCGGAAGATAGCGACTTAGAGACCATCGGGGTCATGATTTGTAGGAAGGAAAGTATCCTTGTAAACCCTAGGGGATTTGACCTGTATATAAAGGCGAGTCCTAGGGGAAGAGAGGGGAGGTTAGAAATCAACGAGTGCTAGGTTTGGCGAATTACGCCCCCTTGTAATCGAATCCACATCAATACACACAAAAGCAGGACGTAGGCTATTACCTCCTCACGAGGGGCCGAACGTGGGTAAATCGCCGTGTGTCTCCCGCTTAACCCCTTTGAGTCACCACCAAGGTGCGATGGCTCTAGTGTTAAGTCCTTTCACGAGGACATCTGCCGTGACAAAACCACGACAATCATTGTGCGTCTTGTTGGACACTCGAATGTTTTTTGGCCGCAACCTTGGCACGTGAAGCACTTCATGGAGCTTGTTTTAGCTTGGAATCCGTTGTTGGTGTAGAGGATGAAGCTCTTGCCTTGATGGTGTTTGTATTACGAGAGTGGCATGATGAAGTCTTCTTGTATTGTAGCTTGACTTGTCATCGGTTGTTGGTTAAGATTTTATAGTTGAAGACGATGTAGTCAGGGAAGCTTGAGCACTTGAGCCATAGGTCTTAGAAGAGAACTTGGAATATTTGTAGTCATCTTGCACTTAGCTTTCTGCCTTGAATGCTTGATGCACTAGCTCGAGTAAGTTGGCATATGGTTGGAAATCCGCTATTTTCTTGACTTGTTATCTAAGACCATTCAAGAAATTCACCATTGTTTGCTCCTCATGTTCCTTGAGATTGGCTCTGATCATGGCCATTCTTATATGTTGATAGTATTCTTCTACCGGATTATTGCCTTTCGTAAGTAGTTGTAGCTTCTTGAAGATATCACGGTTATAGTGTGTAGGAACAAAGCGAGCTCTCATAAGATCCTTCATTTGGACCGAAGTGTTGATAGGAGGTTCACCTCTTTCTCTACATCGGTCAATCACTTGTTCCCACCAAATGAGAACATAATCTTGGAACTCAAGTGAGGCCGTGGCAATATTCTTCTCTTCGTCAAAATTGTGAAGATGGAAGATCTTATCAACTTGGAGTGCCCATGATATATAACCTTTGGGATCATTGCTTCCGAAGAACTTAGCCATGGTGAACTTGAGATTGTCGAGGCGATGCTCTTCATTGTGGTTGTTTTGGCGATGTCCTTCTCGTGTAGGAGGGTCGTCATGGTCATTGTTGACTTGACGTTGTTGTTCTCGCCATGGAGCTTGGTCGTCCATTGGTTCATCGTGATTTTCTTGAGGTCGTTGTTGAGGTCCTCGTGCCTCGTGTCGTAGCTCTTGGTGCTCCTCTTGATGCATGACTTCGCTTAGACATTCACGCCATAGTGCTTCTTGTTCTTTGCATGCTTTGCGGTTGTGTTCTTGTTGGAAATATACCCTAGAGGCAATGATAAAATAGTTCTTATTATATTTCCTGTTACAAGATTACCGTTTATTATCCCTGCTATAATTGTATTGAATGAAAACATAGATACATGTGTGGATACATAGACAAAACAATGTCCCTAGCAAGCCTCTAGTTGGCTAGCCAGTTGGTCAATGATAGTCAAAGGTTATGTTAGTATGGATCAAGACTGGGATTTTTCACTCCGTGTGACAGAGAGGTATCTCGGGGCCCACTCGGTAATACAACATCACACACAAGCCTTGCAAGCAATGTGACCAAATGTAAGTCACGGGATCTTGTATTACAGAATGAGTAAAGAGACTTGCCGGTAACGATATTGAAATAGGTATGCGGATACCAACGATCGAATCTCGGGCAAGTAAGATACCGAAGGACAAAGGGAATGACATACAGGATTATATGAATCCTTGGCACTGAGGTTCAACGGATAAGATCTTCGAAGAATATGTAGGATCCAATATGGGCATCTAAGTCCTGCTATTGGATATTGACCGAGGAGTGTCTCGGGTCATGTCTACATAGTTCTCGAACCCGCAGGGTCTGCACACTTAAGGTTCGATGATGTTTTAGTATAGTTGAGTTATATGTGTGGTTACTGAATGTTGTTCGGAGTCCCGGATGAGATCACGGACATCACGAGGGTCTCCGCAATACTCCAGAAACGAAGATTGATATATAGGATGGTTTCATTTGGTCACCGAAAAGTTTCGGGCATTACCGACATTGTACCGGGAGTGACGAATGGGTTCCGGGTGTTTACCGGGAGGGGCCCACCCACCCGGGAGTGAGCCCATGGCCTTAGGGTGACGCACCATGCCCTTAGTGGGCTGGTAGAGTCAGCCCAAGAGGGCTATGGCGCCACAAGAAAAAATACCAAAGCATAAAAAGGAAAGAGGGAGGTGGGAAGGAAGAGGAGGACTCCTCCTTCCCAAACCGAATTGGGGGAGGAGTCCTCCTCCCCCTTCGGCCGGCGCACCCTTGGGGCCCTTGTGCCCCAAGGCTAGCCCCTCCCCTCCTCCTATACATATTTGTGGTTTAGGGCTTTTTGAGACACAACTTTGCCACGTGCAACTCTAATCTATTCCACATAGTTTTACCTCTAGATCGGATTTCTGCGGAGCTCGGGCGGAGCCCTACAGGAGTAGATCATCACCACCACCGGAGCACCGTCACGCTACCGGAGAACTCATATACTTCTCCGTCTTGCTTGCTGGATCAAGAAGGATGAGATCGTCATCGAGCTGTACGCATGCCGAACGCGGAGGTGCCGTCCGTTCGGCGCTAGATCGGAACCGTTCATGGGACGGATCGTGGGACGACGGTGATTTGAATCACGAAGTTGTACCACTACATCAACCGCGTTTCTTAACGCTTCCCGCTTAGCGATCTACAAGGGTACGTATATCTAATCTCCTCTCGTAGATGGACATTTTTTTGTTTGTAGGAATTTTTTTGTTTCCCATGCAATATTCCCCAACAGTTCTTGCATAACGCGTGTTGCTTCACGGAGAGCACGTTGAGCTTAAAGAGTTTTTATTCATATTGGCATTCTTCTTCATAGTGTTGTTGTAATCGTTCTTGATCCAAAGCATATTGTTTTTGTCGATGGCGTCGATCATGCTCGCGAAGTCGATCTTGTGATCCATTGCCATGGAAAGGATTGTCCGATTCTTCGTGTTGGTGAAGGTCATCACATTGGAGATGCTGAGCTCATGGTGGACTTGCGCGGGAAGAGTACTCGTTGGAGTGGAGACTTGAGTGGTGATGCCATGATGAAGTAATGGTTGAGGAC
Organism: Hordeum vulgare subsp. vulgare; assembly: GCF_904849725.1. Lineage (NCBI taxonomy): Eukaryota > Viridiplantae > Streptophyta > Magnoliopsida > Poales > Poaceae > Hordeum > Hordeum vulgare. The sequence continues at coordinate 321,716,283 of NC_058524.1, read as the reverse complement.
GCACGGGTCACCTTCAATACAGGGATCTCGTCAATTTGACTTGATAGCTTGCGGTCATGGTAGTCGCTAGTGCGCACCTTGGATTCACGCAAGTCGGTGGAGAGTGGCTCAATGAAATCAAACTGAGCGTCTTGTGCTTGGAGCATTCTTCTTTGGGTGCCGAAGAAGTGTAGTTTGTTGACGTAGTTGTTCTCGTCGTCGTCTCTCTCCTCGAATGTCAGTTTTTACATAGTGGTCCTATACATAGCACTGAAGTGGATATAAGTGGAACAATGAGAAGACAGTACCAATTACCATTCCAAATGTTGAAAATAGATCAAGATCACTCAATTTTCAAGTATGTAAATAGTGTAATTGGCTATCGAGATCATTCTCACACCTACACAAATAAAGCTTATGGAGTAGCTTGGTTAGGATGGTGGCACGAAATCCAAGCAATCCGAAGATGAGATTCAATAATGTTGATAGAAATTCGGAAATTCGCAAGTAAGATAAACTAGATCAATAGCTATGAGTATACAGGAAATCCACACATGGATTGAGAAGTTGGGTCATGCAACAAAAGAATGAGCACAAAATGTGGTATCCACGGAAAATGCTCGTGTTGCAAAACAGTAGAGAGATGCTAGCAAGATTGCTCAGATGGGCGTGATATGAACTTGTGCACAACGTATTATAAAAAAGTGCCATCTTCCTATTCTCGACTTTTGCTATATGTATGTGGCACAATGTCTCTCTATAAAGTGATCCAAGATGATCAAGTATGATATGATATTATATCAATATGTTATGCAATTGTGCGATGCTATTGCTGTTTGCGCTTTCTTTAAAGCTTGGCTTCTCTTTCTTTTGGCAATGATATTTTTTATGGCCACTATGCCAGACATGCACACCAAGATAGAAATTATGTATGCAGGTACTATTGAATCACAAAAGATATTAGTATGACACCATAATATATACTTATGGTGCTTTCTTGCAATTGAAGCTATGGGGCGTATGTATCACTAATGTGCACAAGTAGGATAGCCCGTAATACTCAATGGCTAGTCTCGATAGGAAAGTTATGCAAATAGGCTCGGGGTAAAAAGGCAATGGCGAGGGTATATGACAAGAGTGTCGTCGCGGCTACCATCCTTGCTTACGATGAAGTATCAATGGAGAGTCGGTTGGCCATGATCCGGGCGATGATGAGCGGCAATGTCGGTGTAGAAACACCCCTAATTGGCCGAAACACCTTAGGAAGTGGCAGGGCTCGCGAATCAAAATCTCAAATGCAAAGGGGTTTCGAAATAAATGGTGGTGGTCGCGGAAGACAAATGTTCTGCCGAGGCTGGAAGGTTTAGAGGTTCCGGTGGGCGGAAGTTTCAGGGTTCTCGGAAGGTTTGATGGTCGGGAGTTCCGAGGGTCGGGAAACCAGGGATGAACCCGAATTTCAAATATGAGATTTGGGCGGAAAACTAGAAGTAAAACCCAAATCCTACGTGAAAAAGAAAAATAGTGAAAATTGTTTGGATGGCGAGCTAGATCCACTTGTCCACAACGAAATCCATGGATCCAAATCAATAAAATATCTTGAAATCCAACGAATTCATGAAATTTTTGTAGGGCTGTTTTCATGGGAGTTTCCTAAAATTAGGTGAAATCAAACCATTAGCGAAAACTAAACCGGAAGTAGGGAGAGTATTTATAGTCTAGGTCAGAATAGGGACCGAGTGACTACGCGCACGCGTGCGGGAAGTTCCGTGTTAGGTCGGAAGTTCCGAGCGCCGGAAGTTCCAAGCCAATACGGGGCTTTCCAGAGAGTTGTCATAGACCGAGGTGCCGGGGCTGGACAATGGCCAGAAGTTCCAAGCAAGCCGTAATGTCCGGGAGCCGGAAGCCCCGCGTTGGTTTCAAGCCAGTTTTGGCTTTCCACATAGTTGTTGTAGCCCATGGTGCCTGGGCAGACCAAAGGCCCGAAGTTTCGGGCAGGACGAAAGATCCACGAAGGCCGGAATTTTCGGGTGCCAGAAATTCTGAGGCCTCGGAGCTGACTTGCTCATCCTTTGGTCCACTCTCTCGTTCGTCTTCTAGTCCATTTCCATAGTGACTTAGCCTTCACTCCTAGTATCTTGGTGACCATGCTCATGGTACCTAAGCATGCAGAGAGTTTCCGCTTGAGGTAGAATCAACGTTCCAGTTGCATTAAAGGAATAGTCAATAAGGAGAGATGTCACCTCGGTCTCAACGGCACGTGCACGGGCTCTTGTCATGGGGACACTCTGAGCTTGAGGTGTTGGTGGTGTATCCATGGGGATGATCAAGGAATGCTCTGTATCACAGATAATCGAATGAAAATAATACCTCCTTGCACAAAAATATGTAGAAAACAGATGTAGTAAAATCCATATCAGTAATAACAGATTTAGTAGCAAGTAAATGTTAGAGGCAAAGGTGTCCCTATCTTTCAATGAGATGGAGGCTATTGTTTTCGTGGAGTAGACTTTGATGATCCGACTACAAACGTGTGAGAACGTCGAGCCTTAGCAATCGTAAAACCAAATGCGGGAGGTTATTTACCACATCGGAGCACGATCAACGTGTGCACGAGGGTGTGTTTCCTCCATGCAAATGAAGATCAAGCAAGAAACTGAAATTGCAATCTAGATATTCCGAATATAATAGAAAAGCTTTATTAATGAATGTGGGGTCCTGTGACATCTTGGTCTGGTTGTAGAACACAACAGAAGAATGCAAAGTTGCAGCTATGGCGAACTTGTAATCTAAACAAAACACAAGTCTAAATGGTGCCCTAAGGGCTGTATATATAAGGGAATAGAGAGGATTTTCGTGACCCTTTTGAGGAGGGGTCCGAAAACGACCCTTAACTCGGTTTTCCCACACATACGGACTCCAAAAACAGACTATATTTTAGTATTTCAGTATTACATGGTTTTGGCCCAAAAATAAGGTGACGCAGCACCAATCATACCCTATGGACTATGAAGTGGCATCTTGTATATTTCGTCCAAGCCTTCATGATCTCTTTATGGCAGCTTCAAAGTCTGAAAATCACTAGTCGAAGCTCCCATGTTCTTTCCCGCGTGTGCACCTTCCCCTCGATGCTTGATCCCGCTCCTAAGGCCATCCTCCTTGTCCAGGCTAGGACCTCCATTTATAAGCATAATAAAAGTATCTAATTTAGGCGACATCTTATGTACATGAACATTAGAATGATTTCCATGAAACGAAAGTACTAGGTAATTTAATTGGCGTGCGCGAGCTCTAATAACTGGTCTAATTTGTATAGCACCAGGGGATGTGGGTGCGACAATGGTATTGATGTCCTCATCGATCTCACCTTCTTGAATTGAAGTCGCCTCGATAGAAGCTCATCTTCCATACCCAAATAAGTCTTCAGATCTGCAATGTCAAAAGTGGGACTAACCCCAAACTCTGGAGACAGCTCAAGTTTATATGCATTATCATTTGTTTTCTCCAACACCTTAAAAGGACCATGTGTACGTGGCATTAGCTTTGACTTGTGGAAATGAGGAAATATCAATAGGTGCGCGAGGTATGAAACCATACACAACTCTGATAGGGCACATCTTAGTAGTAGAATGCAATGAAAGATTATAAGCAAATTCAATATGAGGCAAGCATTCTTCCCGCATTTTCAAGTTATTCTTCAAAACAGCCCTAAGCATAGTAGACAATGTTCTATTGACTACTTTAGTTTGTCCATCAGTTTCGGTGTGACATGTAGTACTAAAAAGAAGTTTAATCCCAAATTTAGCCCATTAACATCTCCAAAAGTGGCTAAAAAATTTAGCATCACGATCTGAAACAACTGTATTTGGCACAACATCAAGAGAATAATTTCACAAAAGCACAAATCAGCAACACTAGCAGCAGCATCCCTTTTATGGCATGGTATGAAGTGTGCCATTTTTGAACATCTATCGATGACAACAAATATGATATCCCTCTCTTCTTTGTTCGGGGAAAACCTAAAAAAAATTCCATAGATATATCCTCCAAAGGAACACTAGGCACATGCAAAGGCATATATAAACCATGAGGTTGACTCGCGACTTAGCTTTCTCACATGTAGTGCAGCGAGCAAGAAAACGCTCAACATCCCATCGCATCTTTGGCCAAAATAAATGTGTAGCAAGTACGTCCACCTTCTTCTTCACTCCAAAGTGTCCAATTAATCCTCCTCCTTCAACAACAAAAGACAAAGAGAGCTAGCTGGAATGCATAGCTTGTTAGCACAAAACACAAATCGATCATTAATGAAGAATTTGATCCATGTTCTCCTTTCTTTATATTATTGCAACACATCTTTAAATTCCACATCATGCACATATTGATCTTTATTGGCCTCCAGCCCAAATATTTTAAAGTCAAGTTGTGAAAGCATAGTATAACAACGATACAATGCATCAGCAATAACATTTTCTTTACTCGTCTTGTGTTTATTGACATAAGGGAAAGTCTCAAAGAATTCAACACATTTAGCATCTCTACGGTTCAATTTTTCTTTACATTTAATATGTTGCAAAGATTCAAGATCATAATGTATAACAAATACTTTGGGCCACAAATTATGTTGTCATGTTTCCAAAGTACGAACAAGATCATATAATTCCCTATCATCAGTAGAATAATTCAAACTAGCCTCACTCAATTTTTCAAAAAAGTATGAAACATGTTTTACATGTTGTAATAACACACCTCCTAATCCAATTCCACTAGCATCACATTAAATCTCGAAATTCTTATTAACATCAAGAAGTTTGATTAAATGAGCATGTGTTAACTTATCTTCAATATTCTGAAGGTTTCTTCCTGTGCGGTACCCCAAGCAAAGGGCCCATCCTTCTTTGTAACCTCACTGAGAGTTGCAGCAATGGTTGAAATCTCTCACAAACGCCTATAGAAACTAGCAAGGCCAAGAAAACTCCTCACTTGTGTCACTGTTCTGGGTTGTGTCCAACTCTCAATAGCTTTAATCTTGGCTTTATTAACTTCAATTCCCTGTGGAGTAACAACATAGCCAAGAAAAGATACCCGATCACTGCAAAAGGTGCACTTCCTAAGGTTACCAAACAAATGTGCATCACGTAAAGCAATAAAAACAGAACATAATGTTCCAAATATTCCTCCAAAGATCTACTATAAATCAGTATATCATCAAAATATACTACCACAAATCGTCCAATGAAACCACATAAAACCCCATTCATTAACCTCATAAAAGTTGTAGGTGCGTTAGTTAACATAAAAGGCATGACTAACCACTCATATAATCCAAACTTAGTTCTAAATGTTGTTTTCCATTCATCTCCCAATTTCATATGAATTTGATCGTATCCACTGTGCAAATAAACTTTGGAGGAAATTGTAGGTCAACTTAATTCATCAAGGATATCATCTAGCCTAGGAATAGGATGATGTTAACTAATAGTAATATTATTAATGCCTCTACAATCAACACATATACGTGATGTACCATACTTTTTTGCCACAAGAATAATAGGAACAACACAAGGACTAAGGTATTTCGAGAAGATCCTATTCTTGACACATAATGTCCTTCGTGTCCTATGGATTATTACAGTATGGACAACAGTTGGGAAGCAATGAACCGGGAATTAAGTTAATGTCATGCTCGATCCCTCCAATAGGTGGTAATCCCTATGGCACGTCTTTTGGAAACACGTCAACAAACTCGTGCAAAATGTTAATGACGGAAGCAAGCAAAGAGGGATGCATGTCCTCGACTGAAAATAATACCTCTCTGCACACAAATGCATAGCAAACAGATGTAGTAAGTCCGGATTAGTAACATCAGATTTAGTAGAAAGTAAAGATCCACTCTTCTATTTTAGTTCAGATGCAACACTAGATGATGGTTTATTAGGTTTATTGTGTTTCTCAAATTCCTTTGCCACAATCTGATTTTCACTCTTATTTAGCTCCTCTTTTCCTTTACTAGCTCTAGCAATGTCATATTTCATAATGTGTTCAGGAGACATAGGAAGCAAAGTTATATTTTGATTCTTATGAACAAGAGTATACTAATGTGTCCTACCATGGTGCACAATTTTGTTGTCACATTTCCATGGTCTACCAAGTAAAACAAAGCATGCTAGCATGGGTACCACATCATAATCAACATAATCGCAATATGTAGTAATGCTAAAATTCACAAGAATTGTACGCGTTAACCTAACCTTGCCACTGTTGTTGAACTATTGGATGTAATACGGATGAGGATGTGCTGTTGTGGTGAGAGACAACGATGCTGACGCGAACAAGACGTTCCTTCACAACTCCCTTTGTATGGAACAAATTGTGCCTATGATTTTACTCAACCTGTGTTACCTGTACACTCAAACACCTTGAGCAACTAAACTTTCATACATGTCGGCGTAGTGAGCGGCCATGTATGGTGTCTCCTGTTCAGTATCATCAACCCCCGGTTCTTCACTTGCAAGAAGATCCAAAGTCTCCTCATCATAAACACTAGCGGAGCCATATCCACCATCCTTAGTAATAATCATCACATGCTTCAATGGGCAGTGTCTCGCATAGTGAGCTCCACCCTGGCAGCTCGGTTGGAGTTGGTGGCTGAAGTAGGCGTTGCCACTTCAAGATGAGTGGAAGCATATGAGGTATGCGGCATCCATAATGAAGTGCGACCTGCAGAAAAATTACTTTTGGCCAATCCCTATCGATCGTGCACTTCACGTTCAGCTTTGCAAGCAAGATGGAATAAACGAGTGATAGTATTATACTATTTATACTCTAAAATAGTCTGAATATCTTTATTTAATCCACCCATAAAACATTCAAGCATAGATTCATTCTCCTCCGCAATATCACATCTAATCATGCCAGTTTGCAATTCCTCATAATATTCTTCTACATATTTTTTTCCTTTTCTTAAATGCTGTAATTTTTGAATCAATTCACGTCGATAATATGGTGGAACCCAACGAGTACACATATCAATTTTCAAAACATCCCAAGAAGTTGGAATGTTAGCATTATGTATTCTACAATGTTCAAACCACCAAACACAAGCAAAACTAGTGAAAGAACAAACAACACTAGCAACACGTCTATCCTCAGGAAATTGTAAGCATGTAAAAAGTTGATTTGTTTCTAACTCCCAATTAAGATATATATTAGGAACATATCTACTATCAAATGTAGGAATATTCAATTTAAGTTTAGGGAGATGGTCATGATCTCGTACATGAGGGGGTGGTGCAGCCCTACCATTGCGATTGTATAGATGTGGATGACCTGGTGTTTGTGGTGGTGGTTGTTGTCCCTCGGGCTATTTTTTTGCAACCTCTCCCTTGTCATCGTAATCAGCATCATAATCCACATTTTGCTCAACAATGGTAGCACCAACAGCCATAGACATTACAACCCTAGAAGTAGTAGCAATGACACTAGAAGTTTGCCTTGGTCGAAAGGCACACGTTTCACTCGTCCCACAAAATTCGATTGTTGTTGTTGAGCGACGGTAGCTGCAGCTGATGGTGGTAGATGGGCAAGCACATCACTTAACTTGGCCACCATCTTGGTATTGAATGTCTTCTCCAAACCATATAGCTTCTTCATGGCCTCTCCAATGTTGGTCACAAAGTCTTATACTTGGTCGGCCATCAATTATTGAAATTTATCATGAAGCTCATTGTTGGTCATGCCCTCCTAGTTGATCTCGTCAGCTTGTGATCCTGGTATGGTGTAACGACTAAGATGTGATCCTTTCCGATCTGGGGATCGAGGCCCCGAATTGGAAAGGAGCGCATCTAAGCGTCTCGCAAACAAGGTATCATAGCAGATACATAATATCAATAGAATGACAATAAGGGATTCAACTGCCATCTCATAAATATATCAGAGTACATCACGCATACAATCAAGGTAGTTCCGCTACGGACTACAAAACGAGGGAAATGACTATGCTACCCTCCCTGCTGGCCCACCATCACGACCACGCCTCAATCTTCTGGATAGTTCACGTATAGGCGGTCGTTCTCCTCATCGTACTGCCACGCCAGCTGCGTGCCGTCGGGATCACCTGTCTCGGGGGTACCTGAACCTGTTGGTGTTGTGAAGGAATCTGTGAGCCACGGGGACTCAGCAATCTATGACCTTGGTGCCGGAAGTAGTCAAGTTATTAGGTTGGATAGGTGGAGTAGTTTAGGTTGCAGCATCCTAAGCTTGATATGGTGGCTAACTTATGTAGAACATGTATGAAGGTGTTCTATACTAGCGGTCGATAATAGATGATCACTAAGTGATCCTGAACACCAACCTACGTCAATCATAACCCCACCATTTTCCCGATCGAAGAGAGATCTTCGAAGGGGACAGTCACGGTTACGCACACAGTTGGCAATTTTATTAGCTTATGTTTAAGTTATCTATTACCGGATGTTAACAAAATATTCCAAGTTGCGACATAACCACGGGCACGGCTTTCCGAAAGATTAAACCGTGCAGGGGTGCTCCAACTAGTCCATCACAAACGTACACGGGCCGCAAAGTAATCCTCTATCACGAATCTCTTGATCTCGTAGGATTCCTTAGAGGGAAACCTCCACTCTGGGGAGAACCAAAGCTTCAGCGGGATTCCTATATGCAAGATATATCGCTAAGGTAAGACAACTCTAGCAGGACCTCCCATCGTGTCGACGACCCCGATAAGAGCCGCGTATCTCAGTCTCAGGACACGACGGATGGAAAAGCCTACAAGAGCCAAACCTCAAGTTTCCCTGTGGTGGCCCCTGCAGTCTGTCCATTCTGGACCAACACTCATGAGAAGCACTGGCCCGGGTTGTTGATTAAAGAATCTCGGTGTGATCATTCCCTATGCAGGTTATTATTAAGTGATTAGCAAATTAACACCAATGTTGGGTCCTGCCGGAGAAGTCTTAACACTACGTGATTTATCGAGGGGGTCCCCATAACAACCCTGAACGTGTTAGGAGCAATCAATATGGAATCAAACACCGGTAGCCGGTAACTATGGCCGCAATAACGGAACAAAACACCCGGAAAATGGCTAGGCCTTCCATTATTTACCAAGTATATAGGTGCATTAATTAAATAACAGAATTAAAATAATGATATCAAGCTCATGTTATCACATGAGACAAAGCACCTGCATCTAGCAACGCTAACATAAGTAGCTGAGCAAAGCCTACTTAGCCATTCAAGTTTGCTAGGAAGGGATAAGTGTTTGGGTTTCATGGCAATTCAGGAGGCAAATATTTCATTGGTAGGCAGCGAGCATAAGAGGGAAGAAATGTAAACTAGCGTAACAAGTCTAGAGAATGAATCAAGGTCATATCATCTTGCCTGTGATATCCTCAGCTTGGAAAGGTTCTTGATTGTCCTGCACGTACTCTCCCGAATCCGTGAACACGTTCTCCGATCCTGGTACTACCCAACATAAGAATAACATCCAATGAACAACAGCACCTCAAGATGCAACAAGCACATGATGCATGAGATGAATATGAGCATGCATCACTATTCTACTCACTAGCACAAGCATGAGAAGTAAATACATGTTCCTGGGCAGAACTGCATCCTAAGCTATTTTGACATGCATGAGAATGACATGATCAGATGCGTCTCGTGAAAACGATGCAAAATCATATAAAGAACATTACAAACGGATCAACGGGAATCAACGAAACAAGATAAGAAGAGCTATGTGTCAAATTCATCACCACGCACTCCAATGGCTCAACTCTAGTATTTCTAGGTAGCCAAGACATAAAACAACCCAACATGGATGGGTGGAGCAAAGAAGAACACGGCATCATCAACTAAGCACTCACAATCATCAAAACAACAAAACTACACAATCTGCCATAAACTACATCATAGCACTTTGTGAGCTACATGCAAAGCACCTACAACCACCTAAACATGTCAAATGAGATATGTGGCTCTAGCAATCCAAGAGTACTTCAAGCACAAGCAAGAATATCACACAAATGAATTAAACACAGAAAGTTACAAGGCTGCAAACTTCCCCAAAAATATCAGATTTCAGGGACTTAGTGCAAATTCGAGATTCTCACTTTCTGTCTATGCTCTAAAGCATTTTTACAGCAGCCAAACCAATATCTACATGACTCCAAATGGAATGAAAATTTACAGGGAGCTAGACAAAAATATCAGCTTCAACTTTCCAGTTGAAAGCTAAGGCTAGATCACAACACATTGACCTGCACAAGCTCATCTACAGGAGAAGAAAATATAAACAGATTCTCAGAGTTTGTGAAAATCTCATATTTTCACTAATCTGGAATTTCAGCCACATGCCTACTTTCAATGGGCACAGCTTGCACACATGGAATCCTAAACATGAAATGAAACCAACATGTGGTAGAGGGGGTCACCCTCTACTATCACAACCAAGAAGCAAACCATTGTGCTCAACAAATCACATGGAACCAAGCTCTAAACAAGTAACAAATCTATAATATGTCATCTCCAGAAATTGTTCCAATGGCAAAACTGATCTCACCAATGGATTCCTGGGATAATTCTACCCCAAAAGCATATAAAATACCTATGAACTTGCTTGGAGCAAGTGAGCTCAAACTAGAGAAGAAATCTACATAGAATCCCATATAGTGAATAGTGCATCATCACATGTGCAAAATCACTAGAACAACTCCTACACAAGATCTTGATTAAACCACTACATCAATGGGGGTACATGAGGGGTAGACCTCATGCCTATGTTCCTTGGCACATCACCACCCCATCACAACAACAAGCAAAACTAATAACAACTACACTAACAAGGGAGTATGCACACACTCACATATGGACATGTGATGGTACATACTTGCCCTAGTAGGTGGGGGGGTGAACCCACACACACCCACACTACTACACCTCACAAGAAGCTACACATGCAATTCTACTTATAGCACATCTACACACACACTCACACAAGGCATGTGAGAAGTGGGGAAACCCATCTATACCCACACCACACTCTTGAGATCACAAGCACAAACCACATCACTTCACTATATCTCATGAGAAGTAACTACACAATCTCATCACACATGTATGTGTGATACATCACACACACATCACCACATGCCTACTTATAATCTTCACATGAAGCAAACAAGGAAACAACAAAAGGAAAATGAAACCTAGCCTAACATAATCTAAATCACATGCACGTGCAATACTGTTGATAGCAGCAAAATTACATAGCAAAGGAAAAAATAATACAGGAAAAAAATAAGAGGCTTGGGGTGGTTCGAACCGAAGCCCTCTCTGGACTGCACTGCTGTTGTTGCCACCCTGCTAGTCACCAGGCTTTGACACAGAAGCCTCAGCTAGTAGGTTATGCTCTCTAGCGCTGCTACTACTATTGGCCGAAAAGAAATAAAAAGGGGGGAGATGCGCCAAATGGGACTCGAACCCGGCACCTGCTGGTTACAATCGCAGAGACACACCACTGCGCTACATTGCGGGAGCTTCACAGAGTAAGGGACTGAATCTAGGAATACCAACACAACACGTGTCTCTGCTCTGCCCTGCGCGCCGGCGACAGAGAGTTCGCCGGAACTGCGAGGCTACTGCTACTGTGCTACGAAGAAAAACGCTAAGGCTTCGAGTAGGTGACCCTCTCTGCTACTGAAACTAACGCTACGCCACGTTCAGCTACTGCAACTACACAGCACCCCCACGCACCTACACGCATGCACATCCACTACTGCAACTCGGGACAGGATCGCCCTGCAACAAGGATCGACGGATCCATCGAGGGAGAAGGGAGGAGGAGGTGAACCTGCTCACCTCGGGAAGAAGATGGGGCTGCAAGACAGCTTGGACAAGAAACCGACGGGGAAGAAGGCGCTCTAAGAAAGATCTGGTGCTGCTGACGTAGAGGTACAGGGGTTCGCCGGGAGCACGAGGCAGACGAGGAGCTGGTCGTCGAGGAGGACCTTCCACGGCCTCACCGAGGTCGGGAATGGGGCGCGGGCACCTCCCCCGTAACCCTGGACATGGCGGCTGCGCTGCTCGATGGAGTAGGCGGGGTAGACGCGGGCGAGGTGTTCTCTCCTCTCTCTGTTCCCCTAATCTACAGAGTCTTACCGAGGGGAAGAAGAGAAGGAGATGGGGAAGAAGATGGTGGCGGCACGAGATGGGGAAGAGGGAAACCCTAGGATAGGAAGAGGGCATGGACGCCGAGATATATAAGGGGATCCCCTCGATGTTTGAGCTCACGGCGGCAACGCGTTCTCTCTGGCCAGGCGGACGGAAAGGTCCAAAGGGGTTGGACGGCGTCAGGGAGACGAAGGCGGTTACGCTGCGCTGTACTTAGCGCTGGGGGAGGAAGGAGTGGGCCGGCCTTGTGGGAGAGAGCCCACACGGTGGCGCCACTTAAAGGGAAAAAACACTTAGGGCCTTTCTATTAACAGGAAAAGCCACAGAAGAAACTAATACACAGAAAAATTTATTGGGGATAAGAATACAACAAAAATTCCCCTGACCATGGAAAAATATAACCTATTTGAATAAAAGGTAAAAATAAATATTAGGGGCAAATGTATATTTACAAAACAGCATTATGTGGTCTGTTTTGTAATCATTTTGCACCTTTCCAAATTAAGTCAACTTAGAAATTTCACACCACCACATCCCTCTCGAATCAACCTAAATAATGGGCATTTTAAAATCAGGGAAGAAAGAAGTGAAACTTGAGCTTGGAATTAAAAGGGAGAGGGAAGGGTTTTTTTAAAACCTAAGCAACTCACAACTATTCCTACTAACACATGAAAGCTAGAAGAGTTGCACCACTCCAATCATTCACAAGCCACATATCCACAAGATCACAAACATCACATGAGAACACATGACCACAATGCCACAACACATGACACATGGCATGATATGGTATGCATGCATGCAAGAAAGAAAAATACAGGGTGTCACACATGAAATCATAGCACAGATAACTCTCATGTCATAGACAAGGTGGACCCACATAGGAAGGTTCCAAATAGGGAAGGTTACACATTTGGGGCATTACAAACTCTCCCATACTACAAAAAGATCTCGCCCCGAGATCTACGCGTGAAAGAACTCCGGAAATTCAGAACGAAGGTGATCCTCGCATTCCCAAGTAGCCTCTTTATCAGAATGGTGTGACCACTGCACTTTGAGAAATTTGATGGTCTTGTTGCGGGTCTTGCGCTCAGTCGCCTCGAGAACCGCAACTAGATGCTCATGATAAGATAGGTCACGTTGAAGGTCGATGTCTTGAAGATGAACAGTGCGCTCGGGAGTCTTGAAACACCTTCGAAGCTGAGAAACATGGAACACATCATGGACATATGCAAAGTTTGACGAAATCTCGAGCTGGTACGCAAGGTCGCCTCTCTTGCCAACCACTCTGAATGGACCAACGAAACGAGGCGCAAGCTTGCCTTGGATGCCAAAGCGCTGCATACCCTTCATAGGCGACACCTTGAGATAGACGAAGTCATCAAGCTCATAAGACATGTCACGGTGCTTGCTATCATAATGGCTCTTCTGACGGGACTGAGCTGCTTTGAGGTTGTCGTGAATGACCCGACACATCTCTTCAGCTTCTTCTATCAAATCATTTCCAAGGACCTGACGATCGCCGCTCTCGGACCAGTTGAGCGGGGTACGACACTTCCTGCCATAGAGAATTTCAAATGGAGCCTTGGCAAAACTAGCTTGATAACTGTTGTTATACGAGAACTCCGCAAAAGGAAAACAATCCTCCCACTTCATGCCAAAAGAGATAACACAGGCTCTCAGCATATCATCAAGAACTTGATTGACTCTCTCCACATGACCATTAGTCTGAGGATGGAACGCTGTGCTGAAGCGGATCTTCGTGCCCATAGCAGACTGAAAATAATCCCAGAACTTGGAAGTGAAGATACTTCCGCGATCCGAAGAGATCATCATAGGCACACCATGCAAGGACACAATCCTGGAGGTGTACAACACTGCAAGTTGCGCTGCTGAAATGGATTCGTTGACTGGAAGAAAATGAGCCACTTTACTCAACTTGTCGATGACGACGAAGATGGCATCATTACCCTTCTTGGACTTCGGAAACCCGGTGACGAAATCCATCTCAATGTGATCGAACTTCCACTCGGGAATGGGCAATGGATGCAAAAGACCTGCTGGACGTTGATGCTCTGCTTTCACACTTCGACATACATCACATTCATTTACGAACTGTGCAATCTCACGCTTCATCCGAGTCCACCGGAAGGTCTGTTTCAAGTCGTGGTACATCTTTGAGCTTCCAGGATGAATAGTGAGTAGAGAGTTATGAGCTTCTTCCATGATTACCTTTCTGAGATCACCTTTCGGGACGACAAGGCGATCCTCGAAGAACAACGTGTCTCTGGCATCAACAGTAAAGAACTTATACTTGGGAAGCCTCTTTGCCACGCTAATCTTGACTTTATTCACCATAGCGTCAAGATGCTGTGTTGCTCGGACCTGATCTTCCAAGGTAGGAGAGATCTGAAGGTTTGCAAGAAATCCCTGAGGTACTAGATGAAGGTTGAGCTTCCTGAAGACTCACAAAGACCAGGCCTGAGAGGTTGCAGAATCAGACTGTTGCAATATGCCTTCCTGCTCAATGCATCTGCCATGACATTAGCTTTGTCTGGCGTGTACTCAACACTCGGATTAAAATCTTGGAGCATTTCCACCCAACGTGTTTGCCGAAGATTCAGGTTAGGCTGAGTGAAGATGTACTTGAGACTCTTGTGAACAGTGAAAACTTCAACCTTACGTTCCAACAAGAGATGTCTCCAAGTCATCAGAGCGTGTACCACAACTGCTAGCTCAAGATCATGCACAGGATAGTTCTTCTCCGCTGGCTTCAACTGCCTGGATGTATAAGCAACCACTTTTCTTGTCTTGCATCAGGACTGCACCAAGACCCTTCAGAGAAGCGTCACAAAAGACCTGGTAAGGCTTGGAATATTCCGGAGGAACCAAGACTATAGTGGAGGTAAGCTTCTCTTTGAGTGTGTCGAAGGCCAACTAACACTCTGGAGACCAAGCATTCTTAAGACCCTTCTGAACAAGACTTGAGAGCGGCTTGGCGATCTTGGAGAAGTTCTCAACAAACCTTCTGCAATAGCCAGCAAGCCCGAGAAAGCTTCGAAGCTGCTTCACATTTTGCGGAGGCTCCCATTCAACAATGGCCTAAACTTTGGACGGATCACCTTTAATGCCCTCGTTAGAGATAATGTGGCCAAGATAGACAACTTCTTTCAGCCAGAACTCACACTTGGAAAAGCTTATCAAGCACCAATCTGAGATGTTCTTCATGTTCTTCCCCAGCTTCAGAAAAGACCAGAATGTCGTCGAGATAGAGCAAGACAAAGTCATTCTTGAACGGAGAGAATATGTAGTTCATGAATCGACAGAATGTCGGAGGAGCATTAGCCAGACCAAAAGACATGACCGTATACTCATACGATCCAAAACTAGTCCTGAAGGCAGTCTTCAGAATATCTTCCTCGCGAATGCGAATTTGATGATAGCCCATCCAGAGATCAAGCTTGGAGAAGACCTTAGCACCTTTCAACTGTTCGAACAACTGAGATATGTTCGGAAGTGGATATTTGTTCCTGATTGTCTTCTTGTTCAATGGACGGTAATCGACACACAGCCGTCTGTGCCATCCTTCTTGTTGATAAACAGAACACCAAAGCCCCACGAAGACGAGCTCGGTCTAATCAAACCCAAACGCTCCTGCTCATCGAGTTTCCTCTTAAGTTCCTTCAACTCTTCTGGACCCAATTTGCACGGTCGTTTGCACACGGGCTCGGTGCCTGGCTCAAGCTCAATGACAAACTCTACTACACGGTGCGGAGGCATGCCTGGCAGCTCTTCAGGAAACACATCTTCATATTCGCAGACCACTGGGACTTGCAAAATTGGATTGATCTCACCCTTTTCATTCAAAGAGAACAGACGGATTTTATCTTCGCGCGCCGCGAATATAATCACGTCCTCCGAAGAGTGGGTAAGCTTCACCTCTTTAGCTTCACAATCAATCGATGCCTTGTTCATGGCCAGCCAGTCCATACGAAGGATCAAGTCGATGTCGGAATTACCCAAGATAATAGGAGACGCCAGAAAAGCATAAGCGCCCATCTTGACAGAAATATCAGGAACGAACAAACTAGAACTAAAATGCTTTGCAGGAGAAATGACTGCCAATGGCTTAGACAACTGCTCCTGACGCAGATTATGCTTGGAAGCAAATGGATATGACACGAAGCAATGCGAAGCACCAGAATCAAATAACACTTTAGCAGGAATATCATTGATGAGGAGGTTACCCATGATCACATTTGACGAGTTTTCTGCCTCAGCTGCATTCACCATGTTGACTCGAGCTGATCGGGGTTGAACTTGACAAGAGCATTGCTTGGAGGTTTGCCTGGAGGAGGCGGCAGTTGGAGTCGAGAAGTACACTTGTTGGCATAGTGACCCTTCTGACCACACTTGTGACAAGTAACCTCTGCTGGCTGCCGATACTGAGACTGAGGAGGCTCTTGCTTCTGATGCTGGAATCTTTGCTGGAAGACAGGGTTGGGTGGGTGGGAGGAACCACGACCACCAAAGTGCTTGAGCTGCTGCGAGTGCCGAGGAGTAGGAGGAGACACCCAAAACTTATGTTGCTTCTGAACCACCTGATTCGAGGAAGAGCTGGAATCTCTGAAGCGCTTCTTAGAATTCTTCACCCTGGGCAAGGCTGCCTCTGCCCTGAGAGCTAAGTTGTAGAACTTTTCGAACTCCTCAGGAACGTGCAAAGCAAGAGCTCACTGCAAATCTTCTTTCAAGCCACCTCTGAACTGATAAATCTTGCTCTTCCGATCAGGAATATCCTGCAGCCCTTATCGGGCTAGCTCGTGGAACTCAACGTTGCACTTGTACATGGAATTGCCACCCTGCTTCAAACGCCTAAACTTCTCACGCATCTCCTCAACAAAGCTGGAAGGAATGTAGTGGGACCTGAAGTCATGGCAGAACTCATCCCAAGTGATCACTCTAGCGCCTCTGGAGTCCTTCAGCTCTTGCCACCAGATAGAAGCCTGCCCCTTCAACTGGAATATTGCAAGTTTGACGAAATCCTCAGGACGAACATTGCTACACTCAAAATGGTTGTTCATATCACGGATCCAATCCTGTGCATCAAATGGCTGGTCACAGGAAGTGAAAGTCTTTGGCTGATTCGACAGGAACTGACTCAGACTAGCAAACCAATTGCCACCATGCTGGAAATTGCCTTGCTGCTGATTAGCTCTCTCTTGCAACAACTGTAACAACATCTGGGTGTTTGCATTAGTAGCTGCCATCACCGCTTGCCAGGCCTCTGCAGGAGGAGGCGGTGGTGGCAGAGGATTCTCCGGAGGAGGAGGTGGCGGCGGCATATCCTCCCGCCCTGGGTTTTGACGAGTTGGTGGAGCCATCCTGAAGACGAACAGCACATTAGCCCACAGAATAAATTGCAGATATTGCTGAATCAAAATGACAGGAATATCTGAACAGGAATATATCAATTGCATTCGAACAAATAGTAAGAATGCTTCCTCAAAGTGACGGTCGACAAAATTCTGATTAAGACCACTTCAAACAAGTATGAGCTAGAACTGCTCGGAACAAACATATGATCGAGATTTCATCCGATATCTTCGTGGATAAGATCGCACGGGCTCGAATTTACAATAGCCATCCTGTGCAAGGCAGTGCACACGATATACGAAGTATCCCCGAGTCGTAGAGAGCTACAAGGACTCTTTAAGACACAACGAGAACCATTGTAAGACGATCGTCAACAAACGCACCCACTAAACATCGATTCCCAACCTCAATCAGGCATCTGTAGGTAGATAGTCCTATAAGATACTACTTGATATCCCACCTATGAATTCCTAAAATAACTGGTCATGCAATCTGGTACATGGATACAAGGAGTAATATCACGCAACTCCTATACTAACCCGTCACCTGTATCGCATCCGTCAACACACAACCAGTATCTCGAACCTTCATCTACAACAGATCCTTGTGATCACAACGATACCAAGTATGACAATACTCCCGAACAATCTGCACCAGTACTAGGGACATCGGGGTTATCTCACCAAGACCAGTATTGAAGCAATAACGGACATCCTTCGTTCTTAGATACTCAGAAATCTGAATGATGGCGATGTGCGCAAGAATCCACTAGAGCTCAACTCCTTGGAAGAAATCAAGGCTCACAGGAGACACCAAGACAGAATTCCATCACATCAAAATCACATAGATTTCACAAATACCCGCGTGATCCTAAAAAAAATTTGAGCGAGAAAAGGAGTAGAATTTAAGATTTCCTAAGTCGGGAACCTCACCAGAGCATGGAAGAGGAGAAAAAGAATCCTACTCTCCAATATAACTAAGACTCAAACCATTTTACTAGACTCGACTCGGCCAAGTACGATCACACAAAGGCTCCTATGGTCGTAAGGCTCTGATTACCAACTTGTAACGACTAAGATGCGGTCCTTTGTGATCTGGGGATCGAGGCCCCGAATTGCAAAGGAGCGCATCTAAGCATCTCGCAAACAAGGTATCATAGCACATACATAATATCAACAGAATGACAATAAGGGATTCAACTGCCATCTCATAAATATATCAGAGTACATCACGCATTAAAATCAAGGTAGTTCCGCTACGGACTACAAAACAAGGGAAATGACTATGCTACCCTGCTTGCTGGCCCACGATCACGACCACACCTCAATCTTATGGATAGTTCACGTACATGCAGTCGTTCTCCTCATCGTACTGCCACACCAGCAGCATGCCGTCGGGATCACCTGTCTCGGGGGTACCTGAACCTGTTGGTGTTGTGAAGGAATCTGTGAGCCACAGGGACTCAGCAATCTATGACCTCGGTGCCAGAACTAGTCAAGTTATTAGGCTGGATAGGTGGAGTAGTTTAGGTTGCAACATCCTAAGCTTGATATGGTGGCTAACTTACGTAGAACATGTATGAAGGTGGTCTATACTAGCGGTCGATAATAGATGATCACTAAGTGATCCTGAACACCTACCTACGTCAATCATAACCCCATCGTGTTCCCGATCGAAGAGAGATCTCCGAAGGGGACAGTCACGGTTACGCACACATTTGGCAATTTTATTAGCTTATGTTTTAGTTATGTATTACCGAATGTTAACAAAATATTCCAAGTTGCCACATAACCGCGTGCACTGCTTTCCGAAAGACTAAACCCTGCAGGGGTGCTCTAACTAGTCCATCACAAACATACACGGGCCGCAAAGTAATCCTCTATCACGAATCTCGTGATCTCGTCGGATTCCTTAGACGAAAACCTCAACTCTGGGGAGAAACAAAGCTTCACCGGGATTCCTATACGCAAGATATATCGCTAAGGTAAGACAACTCTAGCAGGACCTCCCGTCGTGTCGACGACCCCGATAAGAGCCGCGTATCTCAGTCTCAGGACACTACTGATGGAAAAACCTACAGGAGCCAAACCTCAAGTTTCCCTGTGGTGGCCCCCGCAGTCTGTCCATTTTGGACCAACACTCATGAGGAGCACTCGCCCGGGTTGTTGATTAAAGAACCTCGGGGTGATCATTCCTTATGCATATTATTATTAAGTGATTAGCAAATTAACACCAATGTTGGGTCCTGCCAGACAAGTCTTAACACTTCGCGATTTATCGAGGGGGTCCCCATAACAACCCCGAACGTGTTAGGAGCGATCAATATGGAATCAAACACCGGTTGCCGGTAACTATGGCGGCAATAACGCAAGAAAACACCTGGCAAATGGCTAGGCCTTACATTATTTACTAAGTATATAGGTGCATTAATTAAATAATAGAATTAAAATAATGATATCAAGCTCATGTTATCACATGAGACAAAGCACGTGCATCTAGCAACGCTAACATTAGTAGCTGAGCAAAGCCTACTTAGCCATTCAGGTTTGCTAGGAAGGGATAAGTGTTTGGGTTTCATGGCAATTCAGGAGGCAAATATTTCATTGGTAGGCAGCGAGCATAAGATGGAAGAAACGTAAACTAGCATAACAAGTCTAGAGATGGAATCAAGGTCATATAATCTTGCGTGTGATATCCTCAGCTTGGAACGGTTCTTGATCGTCCTGCACGTACTCTCCCGAATCTTTCTCTCATATTATAGGAGATTTTGACAAATTTCCTGTGAAGCAAGCTTGTATTCCTTCTTTCCTCCATATTCCTAGTGCCATGACTATAGCCGTTGTAGCATCATATTATCCATGCACTTGTGATCCTACCGTTTGTGTGCAAGACAAGAGAACTATCATGATGGATGATATGTATGACTACCATGCACATACATTATTTGCTTTGTTGTGTGTATGTGTAGGATACTTTGACTACATGTCAACTTTCAATTCACGTGAATTGACCATTGGACCTCTTTAGAGTGAGCCATGCTACGCAGATGCGTTTCTACATTGCACTTGCTTGCACATCGGCATTGTGACACACGCACAAGGTCACGCTTTTGAGGTCACATGGTCCTTGAGCATGGCTATTGTGGCTCATCCTACTTGTGTTGCTTGCACCATGACATATATTGGTCATCTTGGACCACTTACTTGGACACATTTTAGTGATATTGCTTTTCTTCTCGATTGCCACATTGCTATGCCTCATGACATATATACCTTGTGTGTTGCACCCAAATTGTGGATTACTTTCTCATATCACATGCTTGGTTGCAACAAGGTCACTCCTTCACATTGGCCATGCCCCATTGATTGCCACATGTTTGACTTGCTTGACTCACACATGATGAGAAATTTCTCTTTCTATTGTGTTGAGTGCCACACTATCTTTACTACACTATGTGCACATTATGTTTGGATTGTCTTGCACTTTGGATTGCCCCATGTGATTACAAACTTTATTTTATTTGGTATTGTGAGGGATTGCTATGCCTACCATATACCTTGCTTTGATTGTTGTGTGCATGATTTCCATGCCAGTGAGGTAGATGCTTGTTATATTGTCACACGTATCTACATCCTTAACTCATCTTTGCACACTTGTTTCCATGATTACATTGCTTGCGCTCAATTTATGTGCTTACATGCTGTGATACAATCCCTTGTCACACCATATTCTATGCATGATGACGACATTGTTCAGTGAATAACCGCTTGGATGATTGGTTTGGCACTAACACTAAACATATTTGTTTTTCCATGTGTTTGTCGTTCGTCCTTCTGAAGGAAATAAAATAGGTGATACATTGGAGAGTGCCCTTTTCGAGCTTCTACACAATGAGCGCTTGGTGATTGTCCAGTTCTACACGGTGACGCCATCTCCTTACCATGGTGATTTTGATTTTGATTCCAGGATGGATCTTTCCCAAGGGTGAGGGGATGATGTGGAGCATCCTATGGACATCACCATGACAAGAGACCGTTTGGCAAGTGACACGTGCCACATGTTATCCACATACATAAAGGTGAATCATATCCTTTACACGTGCTCACTTGACCACCTCGAGGATGGTATACTACTTGGCACTGCTCTCATGTTCCTTCATATATATTGTTGTAGCTTCACGCATGATGAGGAGGAGGGCAAGCACCAAGGAACAACTACACCATCCGCAAAGGAAGCCTGGAAGCGATGACGGAAGAAGGTGGCTGCAAGACCCTCTAGGCCCGGGACATCCGGCGCATGGCCCAGACATTCGTCCCGTGGAGATCCCTACCGCGCCAAGGCCAAGCCGAAGAGACCACACGTGCTAGACATCTGGTCGACTGCCGAAAATCCGTACACCACCCTGATAATCTTGAAACCACGTGCCCGAGCCCCAAACATCCGGACATGCCCCGGACATCCGGCACCCCCATGAAGCCTTGGACATCTGACACTCACCTCGGACAACCGAACCCTATGCGGACAGATGTGGGTCAAAGGCCATGTATCCCCCTCTTTCACCTCCCCACTCATCTTGGACTATAAATACACCACCTCCTCCTCATTTCTAGGGTTAGTTAACGCATAGACAACTTGAGATTGTTGAGCATAGATGCATCTACTACCCCCCTCCCATGGAGATGCCTCCATGTGAGAAGACCACGTAGTGGAGGTGAAGACCCATTGCAAAGGAAGTGTCGAGGCCCCTTGCAAGGGAAGATCCGTAGTGGATTCAAGGCCCCATCTCCCCATGGGATTTGGGATGAACTCTACCATGTATCTTACTTCCCCTTTGTCGTTCATGTACCTTTGTGGATCTTGTGTGTGGTGAGTCTAGTGGATGTGTGATTGTACTTGTTGTTGATTGTTTCCACTTATGATTTCTCCCCGTTCATCCTTGTGTTATTCGTGTTCTTTAGGAAGCCCCCCAATTCATGAAAGATCGACACCCATGGGTCTACCCTTTTCAGTACTCCCGGTGCAACTCCAACAGGAGCTCGACATCACAAACGTCACAAGCGTCACCACAACCAAGAATCGGACAATCCTTTCCATGGAAACAGATCACAAGATCGACTTCGCGAGCGTGGCCGACGCCATCTATTATAACAAGATGCTTTGGAGCAAGAATGCATACAACAACGCTATGAAGAAAAACGTTGACGTGATGAACAAGCACTTGAAGGTGAACGTGCTCTACGGGAAGCAACACGGACTATGCAAGAATGCAACCACCAAGCATGTGAAGAACAAGAAGCACTCTAGCATGAACGTCAAGACAAAGCCGTGCATCAAGAGGAGCACCAAGAGCTATGACACCGGGCGCGAGGACCTGGACAAAGCCCTCAAGATCATCATGATGAGCCAATAGGTGACCAAGCTCCAAGGCAAGAAAAACAACGTCAAGTCAACAATGACCATGATGCACCTTCGCTAAGACAAAGGCATCGCCGAACCGACCACAATGGAGAGCATCACATCGACAATCTTAAGTTCACCATGCCTAAGTTCAACGAAAGAAATGATCCCAAAGATTATCTATCATGGGCAATCAAATTTGATAAGACCTTCCATCTTCACAACTTTGACGAAGAAAATAAGATTGCCATTGCCTCACTTGAGGTCCAATATTACGTTATCATTTGGTGGGAACAAGTGATTGAGCGAAGATTATCTATCACCACATGAGCACAAATGAAGGATATCATGAGAGCTTGCTTTGTGCCTACCCACTACAACCATGATCTCTTCAAGAAGCTACAACTACTCAAGCAAGGCACCAAATCTGTAGAAGACTACTATCAAGAGATGGAAATGGCCATGATTCGAGACAATATCAAGGAAGATGATGAGCAAACAATGGCGCTTCTTCATGGTTACAACTACCAAGTCAAGAAAATTGCGGATTTCCATCACTATGCCAAGTTACTCGAGTTAGTGCATCAAGCATCCAAGGCAGAACACCAAGTGCAAGATGACTACAAGTACTCCAAGTTATCTTCAAAGACCTACGGCTCACGTGCACAAGCTTCTCTTACTACGACGTCTTCCAATACAAAACCTTCACCAAAAATCGGTGACAAGTCAAGGTACAAGGATAGGATGACTTCATCAAGCCCCTCTCCTATTACAAGCACCAACAACCAAGAGCTTCATCCTCTCCACCGGATGGAACCCCTAAAACAAGCTCAGTCAAGTGCTTCATGTGCCAAGGCTACGGCCACAAGACATTTGAGTGTCCATCAGGACGAACGATGATTCTCCAAGATGACGCCACCTATGACTCTATGTGCCAAGACGACATGGAAACTTTGGAACATGTGGCCATGCGCCGAAAAGGGAATGAAGATGAAGAGTCACAAATCTATTACGAGAACGATTCGAGCCCCACTCTATTTGTTTCAAAGGTACTCAATCTTCAACAACAACAAGAAAAGGACCAAGGTTGCACATCTTGCACACCAAGGTGGGATTCCAAGGAAAATCTGTCAAGGTCATCATCGACGGCGGAATTTGCCCCAATTTCACAAGTGAAGACCTTTAGGCCAAGCTAAAATTGGTCAAGAACAAGTATCCGTGCCCCTACAAGGTCCAATGGATTAGTGATTCCCGTACAATCCAAGTTGATGTGCAATTATCCTTACACCGTGCAATTATCCTTCAAGGTTGGTGATTATGAAGATACATTGGAGAGTGATGTGGTTCCCATGTTCGTTTGCCATCTAATAATTGGGAGACCATGGCTACTCGACCATATGTAACACCATATGTTTAACTCTCCTGATTGATTTGACTTATTTCAAAAATCAGGACCAACTAAATTTTTTGTGAATGCATGTGATGCTTGATGTGATGGTTACTTGCTTGCCTATTGCTTGTGTTTGAATCCAATGCTCCTGCTACTCTCCAAACTCACCTCCTTGACCCAAATCCTTGCCTAATGATCATGCCATGTGATTAGGACCAAAAACTATTTTACCAAACATTATTTTGACCAAAAAGCATTTCCATCATTTAAGCTTTCAAAACCCCCCGAGTTGGGATTTGTACTACAAGTCTTTAAATTAGGGAGGTTATTTTGCACCAAATATTTTATTTAAAACCATTATCAAAATTTCTTCCCTAAACCACAATTTATTATTTTAAAAGTTATTTGTCTATTTTATTTAAATACCTTTCTCTAAGGCTAGAAATGGTTCCTTATGAAGGAAAGTTATTTTTATTG
Organism: Hordeum vulgare subsp. vulgare; assembly: GCF_904849725.1. NCBI lineage: Eukaryota > Viridiplantae > Streptophyta > Magnoliopsida > Poales > Poaceae > Hordeum > Hordeum vulgare. The sequence goes on along the minus strand of NC_058524.1, from coordinate 321,691,478 downwards.
GTTTCAAAATATTTGAGAAAATTTAGAGAAACTCAATGGACATATATATTCCATATATGGGAGTTTCAACACGTGGTCATGTTCAAAATATTAGGCAAAACCCTTCAAAACCCTTCCTGCCTATTTCAAGCTTTTGGGATATTTCTATAAGAAATATTCTCAATAAATTCCTGTAAAATTCTAGCATGTCACATATGATATATGTAAAATTCTAGTATCGTCAAGGGAAAGGCAGGGATCGTGTACTTACCTCGGGTATGATATATACCGAGAGTTGTGGATGACACGGAAGTTTCTGGGATCTCGTGGGTACAGTGTACAACCTCTGCGGAGTGTAAAACTATTTGAATATCCGTGTCCACAGTCAAGGACAGTTGGGTAATCCTGCTTAAACTAAGTCTAGTCGTTTCCGCATAAACCAAGTGTGTGTGTGTGTGTGTGTGTGTGTTTAAAGATGTTATTTGAGAAAGGTGATATGTCAAGTTCGATGACTTGGCATATAGGATGAACCTGAGGTGTTCAGCCCTCACCAGACATGTTGATATCTATAACCTGTTCTTATGATTACCATCTATCTTATGATGCATATCCATACAAGTACTTGACCACGTTCATTTTTGATTAAAACTTGTTGTCCGCAAATGTTGCATCCTTATGCTAGTTCATGTTCCTTTATTACCTTGTTCCACATCATGGGCTGTTTGCGACTACATTCAAAGCTCTCATTGGCTTGCACTGGTTATTTCATTGACCAGGTATGAGAGACCATGAAATGGTGAAGAGTAACTTGGTGATGTTCCTGCGTGCTAGGACGCTTCCCAGTCATAATGCCTGTAGGTCAAGGCTGATGTCATGGATTCACTCTTTCGACCAATATTTCCGCTATTGTTCCACTTTGGTGTGTTGGCCTTCAAGGCCCTATATATGTAAGGCTTGACCTCAATGGTCATTTATTGTATCAAACAGTATGTATGGATGTAAGACTCTAGTTATTCAATTTCTGTGTGTTCGGTGAGCATTGATCTCTGGATCACTGAGAACATTCATTCGGCGATCTCTACTCATAAGTCGGGATCCCCACAGAGCTGGTATCAGAACCATCCTGACTGTAGGAAGCCTTTAGTTAGCATGAACCTTAGTTAGGACAAAGTGATTTCGAGACCCTTCAAAAGTACTTCGAAAACCTGTATATTTCTCACCTCTCCTAAATCTTCAAAGAAAGCAAAGGTTCTACCTTAGCACTTCCACCCTTATTCTCTTGACACTCCTCGTCTCCTTTTTCAAACGTGCAAATGGTCGCTAGCACCGTTATGCCCTCTGACCACTGGATTACTTAAAATCCTCGTGGGCAACTTGGAAGGAAGCAACCTTTCCAAGGAATCACCCACGTGCATGGAAGACAAAGATGGCAACGCTATGACCATACATCACCAACAGAAGTACCTCCATGTGGAATAAGGACATCGAGACATCGAGACCCATAAGATGGTGACACCCTCGACACTGTTCCGGACTGATGCCACCTTCACCTATGATAATTAGGACGTAATATGTGCAAGACCATGATCTACACCGCTAATAGAGCGACCCTGTCAATATCAAGGTTGTGTCGACCACCACCGGTGGATGAGAATCTAGCCATTTGGTCTGCCTCACCCTAGTGAGCAGGAAAACGGTTCTCTTCATCCCCCACCCCAGGTGTCGATATCGTGATCAACATGACTGACGAGTCAGAACTCTATCATGCCTTGCTGATGTCATTGCATAAAGGTCGTCCACTTAGAACTCTCGACGCCTTGGAAGGCAAGAAGACAATGGCAAGATTATAAAGATAACAGAAGACCCTGTCAATGATAGCCATGAAGAACCACCTTCGTCGGCAACTCACCATGCGAGAAGTCATCAAGAACTCTTTTCAGCCCAATATGAGTCAAATAACATCAAGATGCATGGAAACACCATAAGAAGATCGGGAAGATTGAGCGGACACCTCTCCGGAGCACGAAGCAAGCACGACTGCCGAGTCTGGGAACCCCTAGGGTACGATGAGTCATGAATCCCGTGTACGAAGTCGAGTCTGTGAAATGGTTCGGAGGGACCATGTTGTGTGTTGCTTGTTTTTGTTTGATTGTGCTCGATATAAGTCGCGCTTTTGCCTGAGGCAGCGAGTATGCGGTTATAGCACCTGTCTTATCTTGATGTTTGAGTTGACTTTTCAACACTTGTAGATTGCACTTGCACCATACCACCCTCTTATGAACTCCCTCTATGCTACTCCCTCTCCCCCACCTATCTCGACAACTAGAGACCCGCAAGGAAGATGCACCGAGGATCCACCCCGACAGACGATTGGCACAGAAGACTCCGAAGACAACATACTCAACCAGGCACAACCTATAGAGGTTATGCTTTTCCTCGAGAATGGAGATCCCTCCCTAGCCTAGCGTAACCTCTACAAGGCCTTTCGGCTAAAATTTCTGGTCACGTGTCTAATACACGATATGCCAGAGCACCGTAGGGCTCTGATAAACCCCTGATTAGCATTGGGTTCTCTATGGAACAAGTGATCATGGTGAACGAGTATCCTTCAATCTTAAGCTAGCACCAAAACACCGATGCCATAAGAAGGATCGTTCCGAGATATATGATTTTTATGCAATACATGTTGTAGTGATGGTATGTATCTTGAGGATATAGCTAAACTATCTTGGTGGATCGTAAGGCCCTTATAAAGGTAGGTGAACTTGGTGGACCAAGTTGATAAGTAGCACAACCTACATATTCCTGGAGTAAGTTTGGGTTCATTAGAACGATTATGATCACGAGCAATAATTCTTGGTTGTATAATTGACTTTATCGAGTAGTTGACATGGTTTGATGCTTTTACCATGATGAATTGGAGTACCGAGTGAGAGTTCTTATTGGAGTTGAGTTTTGGATTTAAATAGGTAATCTCAATAGAGTATCGATGATGACAGAGACAACATGGTTCGGAGCAAATCGATTTAGTCAGACGAAATTAATCATGATACCATGATTCTCGGTGGATAACAAGTAGTAGTAATTGTAGTTGTAGAATCAACTTACGAATCAGTGTAAACATGGCCTTGGGGATTAGTTGGCCAGGATATTGGAATTTGGTGGATACACTGTGATGTAGTCCTAGCGGTGATATGTGGAACATGAGGACTCTAAGTGATTATGTAGAATCCCATCAATACTGGATTTTTAGGAGCAATGGGTCAAGTGAATATTGGTGGAATGATGAACCACTTGACAGGATTCGTAGTAAGGAAACAAGATCTTGGATTGGTGTACTATGTGTTTCCTTAATATAGGAATGCAGTACCCTGTCCAACGGGTGATCTAGCTGAGCACTTGGATTTGTAGCATCTCACCTCAAGCTTACCACCATGTATGCTTCCACGAGGTTCTTGCATAGGAATGCATGTGCAATGTAGCTACACCATACTTGTGGTGTTTAGGTTTAGACCTTCCCTCAACCCCGGAGTTGACTAGCATGAGTGGTGTGGAGTTGACTTATGTGAGATGGTATCTTTGATAAAAAGGGTGAATTGTCCAGAGTTAGAGGTCCGACTATCGGCATCCGAGGATTGCGCTTAGCGATAAGATGATAGATGTTCGCTCACATCCTAGGTTCCTTGAATCCCCAAAGCTTCGCCGAGCCATAAGATGGTTGGATTATGACCATAAGAAACGACCCTAAGTCGTCGGAATATGGCCAATACCCCGACCGACCACCACCCATCGTGTCTATGCCAAACATGCGCATGAAGGACTAGATCATGTTGGACCACGAACCTCTCGGTCAGTGACCACCCATAGCAAGTTCCTATTCTCCTCACCTGTCTCATGAGCATTGTGCTTATGTGATGCTTGGAGAAGTACGTTGTTATCCTCGTGAATTACATACTTATCCAGCCAATAAGAGGAGGAACACTTTAGTTTTGTTTGGACGAGCCCCAAAACACTGATTGCTATCCCTCTCGGGAATAAGGTGTTATCTCAAGAGGATGGATTTCTCGAAGCGACCTCAAGACAGCGGAAGTCTATCCTTCCCAACACGAGGAGAAGAACTGCAGTGGTTAGAGAAACCACGACGACGAAGAAGAAGCAATAGAAGCCAACCACCGATCATGTGCCGGCTACATCAACAATGTCAAGAAGCCTCGATGATTCAAGACGATGAAACCTTTGGACAGCGAGAGAAATCAGAGAGCTTCTTCTTGGTCCAAACCAAGGACGAGTGTGCTAATTGGATCATGGTGAAAACCTGCTAAAGGTGATTCACCCGCTTGCCGAGCCACAGACTTTGGGAGTGGATGAATCGCCTATACTTTTGGGTAACCAGCTCATCCAGAGCCCCTCACGAACCTTCCGAGATGGTAGGACCTCTTATGGACTCCGAGTCTCCGAGCTTAGACTCATGGGCGAGACCCAACCCAGACCCTTTTGCGAGAAAGCTTCGAAGACCACTACAACACCCTCGAATATGAAGACCACCTGCGACCACAGCTAGCCTGCCTTTAGGGAGTCAGGGACTTCCCTGTCAGCAGGGAGTGTCACGCCCAAGATGCGACCCTATCCTCAATTTGGCACGAAGGCCTCGTCAGGGATAGAAGCGCATCTCGTCGTGTCGCAAGAATGTATATCGTTACAAGTACATGTACTGAAAAGAAGAGGTATATAATAGAATTGGCTTACACTCACCACAAGCTACATCAGAGTCACATCAGTACATTACATAAACATCAAGAGTAAGAGCAGGGTCCGACTACGGACGAAAACAAACGAGAAAAGAAGAACGAAGTCCATCCTTGCTATCCCAGGCTGCCGGCCTGGAAGCCATCCTAGATCGATGAAGAAGAAGAAGAAGAAGCAACTCCAAATGAACAATCAACGCGCTCGCGTCAAGTAACCTTTACCTGTACCTGCAACTGGTGTTGTAGTAATCTGTGAGCCACAGGGGACTCACCAATCTCATTTCCAAAGGTATCAAGACTAGCAAAGCTTAATGGGTGAGGCATGGTTAAGTGGTGAGGTTGCAGCAGCGACTAAGCACATATTTGGTGGCTAACTTACGAGTACAAGAAATAAGAGGGGGATGATCTACGCATAATGGACGTGAACTACTCATGATCAAATGAATGATCCTGGACACCTACCTACGTCAGACATAACCCCACCGTGTCCTCGATCGGAGAAGAAACTCACGAAAGAGACAGTCACGGTTACGCACACAGTTGGCAAATTTTAATTAAGTTAACTTCAAGTTATCTAGAACCAGTGTTAAACAAAGTTTCCACGTTGCCACATAACCGCGGGCACGGCTTTCCCAAAAGATTTAACCCTGCAGGGGTGCTCCAACTAGTCCATCACAAATTACCACAAGCCGCATAGAAATCCACAATCACGAAGCTCGCGATCTCGTCATATTCGCTAGTGGAAAACCTCAACTCTGAGATTACCCAAAGCATCACCGGAATCCCGATGCACAAGATATTCCGTCAAAGGTAAAACTAATCCAGCAAGGCCGCCCGACGTGTCGACGATCCCGATAGGAGCTGCGTATCTCGTTCTCAGGACACGGCAGATGGGTTACACTAGGAGAACCAAACCTCGGGTTGCCCCGCGGTGGCCCCGTAGTCTGCCAATTTGGACCAACACTCATGAGGAGCACTGGCCCGGGGGTTGATTAAATTTCCTCGGGTGCCCGCAGGTCCCTATGCATTTTATTAGGTTATTAGGCAAATGTAGTAACAAAGTTGGGCCTTGCCAGACCAGTCTTAATCTAAAACGAATTATCAAGGGGGTCCCCATAACAACCCCGATCGTGTCAGGAGCGCTCATTTATGGAACATAACACCGGTAGCCAAAATCTAAGGGGGCAAAGGTGGAACAAAACACCAGGCTAGAAAGGCCGAGCCTTCCACCTTTTACCAAGTATATAGGTCCATTAAATTAAATAGCATTAATATGGTGATATAACAAGGAACCCATGCTTTCGCATGGAAGCATCTCCACCTGCAACTAGCAACGCTAACAACAAGGTTAAGCAAGCAGTAACATAGCCAATCAGTGGTTGCTAGGTTGAACAGGTTGAAGGTTAATATGGCATTGTTGCGAGGCTGATATTTAACATGTAGTAGGCAACGAGACATAATCGGTAGCATCGAAATGACTAGCATGGCAATGATAGTAATGGTATCTAGGGAAATGATCATCTTGCCTGAGATCCCGCTTGGAAGAAGAATGCCTCCGTGAAGCAGACGAACCGATGTAGTCGAACGGGTCCTCACATCCGACACGCTTGCGGAACTCTATCGAGACGGGGAAAACCGGAACAAGCATCAACACACGATATACACCACATGATGCAAGACACGCATGATGCATGAACGGTCTAATGCACGATATGACAATCACAACAATCAAACACTACACATTAAGCGAAGCTCGATACGCAACGAGTTACATATCGACGAAACTCCACGTTTAATTATTTAATTCACTCGCGTTAATTTACCGGCAAGGTTAAATGTTTTTTTAACATGGCAAGGGGTGAAGCGACGGTTCTACGTGGCATCCTAGTAGGGTAACACGCGAGACATAGAACGGAGCTACGTTACAAAATACATGCAACACAAGACAATTATGCCATGAATGCGTCAAATAAAGATGGGGTGATCCCGTATATCGGGTTCCCATGTGTCGGGGCACAACATAGAGGGACAACGTGCAACGGTGAAACATACGGTGCTAACATACATCATCTCATACATCACATGCACACGGTCACGACAATGTCTCAACGTTATACCTTCGACCCGTGTGATTCGGAGCGGATCGGTTCGGTGAAGGAGATCAACGATCGTCGTGGACGTCGTGGAAGTAGTCGTACATGGTCTCATCGACGGTAGTCGTTCGCTCGGCGTCGAAAGATGGGTCTTCGGCGTCGGTAGTCGATCACGTCTCCGTCGATGTTTCGGGGATTGTCGAGGACGTCATTGTGCTCGGCGAATTTGTCATCGACCCACGACAGGCGGGGATGGTGCTCGCGGCGACGGCATACAGCGACAACGGCAACGCCACTACAACATCTATACCAAGGCACCTAACAACAACAACTACTAGCACTGGCAATGCAAATACGGCAAGCAGCGACTAATATCTAGCAGGAGCAACAACCAAATGCCAGAGCAACCAGCACCTGCAAGCTGGGCTAGCTAGCTGGCAGCAAGGCACGGCGACAGCAGCAGGAACCAGCAGCCAGCTCCTACAGCTCGGCAACACCTACAGCAACAGCAAAAGCAACAGCATGCACAAGCACCTACCAGCAGCAGCAGAACCCAACAGCTAGCTAGCAACATACGGCAGCAAAATGCATCGCGACATGGGTCGGCAAGCAAAGTAGCAAGCAAGCTCGGCACCAGCAGCAAGCAACTATTAGCAACAACAAGGAATTAGCAGCAACTTGGCAACTCCAGCCAACAGCAACAACAAACAGCAGCAACAGCTTCGGCCACGGCTGGCAAGTAGTACGGGACAACAACATCATGAGCGCGGGGCGACAGCAACAGCTAAGCTAACTAGCTGCGGCAGCACAAGCAGCAGGACAGTGACATGCAAGCAACAGCAAAACGGCACGGTAACGCTAGCAACAACGGCAACATACATCACGGCGGCAGCATGAGCATGCACAACAACACCTCAGGCGAGCAACAGGAATGGAGGAGGCCGGGACCGTGGAGGCTTGGCAGCGGAGCATCGGGAGCCACGGCAAGGAGAAGGGAGGTGGCCATGGCAAGAGGAGTCGGCCGACGGGGGCTGCTAGAGGCGGCAGCGCGGCCATGGCGAGGGCAAGGCCGAGGGGCCCTGGCGCGTCGGCTAGCGGCGCAGCGCGGGGAGGCGACCAGCTGAGGCCGGCGCGGGGCTGCTAGCAGCGAGGGGGCTCCTGGGAGGCCGGCGAGGTCGGCCATGGGAGGCCTGCGAGCAGGGGGCTTGGCGCTGGCAGGGGAAGAGCACGGCGCCGGCAGGGGAGGTCAGCGAGCGGCGGATCCGGCTCCTGCGAGGGCGGACTCGGGACGAGGGATTGGGGAGCACGAGGACGAAGGCTGAGAAGGGGATCGAGGGGAGGATGACGGGAGGAAGACGGCGCACGACACGGGAGAACGACGGTGGGGTTCGCTGGAGCGGTTCGCTAGGGCAGGCTGGGGAGGGGAGGCCTGGGCCTTGGCCGGCTTGGCCTCGGCCTCGCGCCTCCCACATTGGTCTTTTGTTTTTTTAACAACTTTTAAAACAGAAAAATTTAAAATAAAGAAAGGCTTTTAACAAAAAAAATGCCTTTGACCTCTTTTGAAAAAAGATATTCCTAACTAGAAGAAATAGTTGGGCATTTTAAAAGAAATAATGTAAACCCTTTTTTTGAAGAATTAAAATTAAAATCTTTGGAAGAATAAAATAAACCTCTTTTATTGAAAGAATAAAATAAAAGCGCTTTAAAAGAGAAAAGAAAAATGATACTGATTTAAAATAAAACCAAAGGAGAAAAATAAAGAAAACCCAAGGGTTGCCCCCACATTTAATAAAAATGATTTTCTTTGAAAGAAGACGAATCTTTATTTTTAAAAATAGGGGTTAAAACGGAACTTAGCAAAACCGCAACAACAAAATTGAGGGGAGAGAAGGTTTAGGTCTGCGGTGCAACAGGGTTTAGAGGTGGCCCTCACGCACCCACTCTCAGCACGTCAACAAACGACGCCACTCACAAGGCACTCACAAGCAACAACACAGAGCAACAAGCAACAGCGACAAAGCACAGTTGACATGATGCGACGATGCAAACTAAATGATGATGCAACCAACCAAATAAAATAGCCACACGACGGAAACGGAAATGAAGGGGAATCTTCTGGAACGTCGGTCTCGGGCTGTCACAACTCTCCTACACTACAAGAGGATCTCGCCCCGAGATCCAAGAATGAAAGGGGGAGAGGATGAGAAAGCAAGAGGTAAAACTTAGTCGCTTCTTAGAAAAACGAGTGAAACCAACAATCCTTGAAGGTTGAAAAGAGATGAGGAACGATATTAGAAACAATCAAGAATTCACGGAAAATTTCGGCAGCACTTCAGTAGGAAAATGGGACAAAAAATTCGATAAGAAGAGAGAATCAGACAATATACATAACAAACAACTAAATAGAACAAGGGAACACCATGATCTTGATAGCACAACAAGATTGACCCAAAAGAGCAACAACACAATGCCTTCGGAACAAGAGAATATGAACTAGCTCAAGCGGAAGAAGAGAATGAAGCAAAAGAATGACAACTATCATCACAATAGAATTGAAGGGCGTCCGGACAGAGAATTGACGTAGTAGTTGGAAAACCTACAACGAAAAGAACAAGATACTAGTGGGCTTATGAAGATCATCTCAAAAAATATGAGGTGACAGTCAACCACTAAAAGAAACAAGGATTGATTGGGAGAAACAAAATATGAACAATTTCTTACACCAAGAGGATATATTGAGAACTTGGATTAATGACAAGCACCATAATAGCAACAATCCATAGGAAAAGCTTTAGGTGAAATCCAAGCCAAGATAGCTCAAAGAAGAATCATGGGTTGAAATATCTCATGATCATAGAATTGGTGGGTTTAATTATCTCATTCTTGAAAGAAAAACTCTTCGAGGCTCCCACACTAACAAGAAGGCTATAATACCACCTCAAAGGACAAAGAAAGAACAATTGCACGTATAAATGCAAGTGAAAGGATAGTTGAGGTTCTCCAACAAGAATCTTAAAGAACACTTAAGAATGGATTGAAACCTTGATGAACCACAAAGAAGGACCTCTCTATACAAATGAATGATGCAAAGATATGAAGGTAGAAAAGAATAAGATTATGACCTTGCCAAGATTTAGATGAAGCCTCACAAAGAGATTCTTGAGAAAACATGGAACTCCGGAAAAGAAAAGATAATAACAGTTGAGAAAAAGGAATTGATATCATGAGCCACTCTGGAAGAAGAATTGAAATCCCTTGGAAGAAGGAAGAACAAAATAAGAATTATGTTATGCTTATCCTTCATCAAGTTAAATAGATGACAAGCCACAGATTAAACATACAACTTATTCCTCTTGAAAAGATTAAAGAGAGATAGATAAAGCACAAACTAGAACAAATGTTGCAAAAACACCGGTAAGAATTCACAATAGAATGGGAACACCACGAATTAATGGAGAAACATGAGAATGAAGAGCTCATGAGCCACCTAAGAGAAAACTTGAACAAGGCACCGGATAATCGAGAGACGAACGAAGAGACAACAACTGAGAAGAATTGAGGATGAAAGCTGAAAGCTGAGAACGAAGAATCTTCTGAAATGATGGCCTTCAGAGGATCGAGAATGAAAACAACTCAGAAATGCATCGGATAGGAAGAAAGAGATTACTCATGATTCGGAATAATTCAAGATGATGGCACAAGGCTGAAATGATGAATCTACAAGAGAGTAGACCAAGATTCGAGAAAAACACTCCTTCGAATTGCAAGCTGAGAATGATGACGAGAGCAATACCAAGAATTAATGAGACACTCCGGAATAAAGAAGAATGCAAGGTTGAGCCAAATATGAGAATTAATTCAAATAGATCTTGAAGAAGGAATATGACTGATGACATTCATACTTACGTAATAGTTGAAAAGAATTAGAGACCTCTGGAAAAATAGAAGACATATAAGATCCTGGGAAAAACCTGTGGGTTATGGGCCCACTCAAAGAAATCACCGTTGAAAAGATTGCTCAGAGGGAGAGAAATTGCACTGGTATAAGAGAACTAGATGAGGTTGAGAACCTCGAAGTAATTGAAAGAATTGATAACAAGAAACTACTGGGATATCTTCAACGCTCTGGAAAGAATAGAGATAAATGCCAAGAGAAGACTAGATAAGAATTTCCAACATAGGAAAGAATTATAAGGACGAAAGGAATATGATGAACACGGACAACTGAATTAAATTCACCGATAAGGATGACAAGACTGAATAAAAATGAACACGAAGCTCCTGAGAATCTTCACAAGAATCACCGGGTAAGAGAGAAAAGAACACACAGCGGAAGCACAATGAAAAGAAAACTCTTGGATGAAAATTGAATCACCGAGAAAAAGGGCGGGAGGGTGGGGAAAACAAAGACAACTTGGGCTAGATGAGACAACTCCGGAAAGAATTCAGAGAATGATCTTCCAAAATAGGAGAGGATGGAATTCACTTGAAGAGAAACACACCGGTTGGAAAAGAATTAACATGACGAATCCGGTTGACAAGAATTGCCATGACAATTGAACGAACAAAAGAATTTGCATTCTCACATAAAAATATGAGAAAACCTCTTTGGAAAGATCTGAAATCACCACTTGACATCGAAGCAACCCGAAATACCACATTCCAACAAAACAAAGGGTGAGGCTTATGAAACAAGCTAGAACAAACTCCTGAGAAAGATTTCGTCCGATATTTTCGTTGACAGGATCGCACGGGCTCGAACCTTACAGAAGCCATCAAGTGCAAGGCAGTGCACCCGACATACGAAGCGTCCCCGAGTCATAGCAAGCTACAAGGACTCTTTAAGACACAACGTGTACCGCTGTAGGTCGACCGTGAACAAACGAATCCACTAGATGTCGAACCCCAACCTAACATCAAGCATTTGTTGGAAGATTGTCCTATAAGCAACTACTTGAATTCCCACCTATGAATTCCCGAAATATCTGGTCAAGCAATCTGGTACACGGATACAAGGAGTAATATTCACACAACTCCTAAACTAACCCGTCACCTGTATCACATCCGTCAACACACAACCAGAATCTTGGACCTTCATCTACAACAGACCCTCGTGATCACAGCGATATAAAGTATGGCAGTACTCCCGAACAATATACACCAGTACTGGGGACATCGGGGTTATCTCGCCACTACTAGTATTGAAGCAAATACGAACATCCTTCGTTCTGAGATACTAAGAAATCTGAATGATAACGATGTGCTCAAGAATCCCCTGGAGCTCAACTCCCCTGAAACTTAAAGCAGATAGGAGGCACCAAGACAGAACTCCGTCACATCGGCATCATATAGATCCCAATGATATCCGCGTGATCCTAAATTTTTTTTGAGTGAGAAGAGTAGTAGAATTAAAATATTACGTCGAGATTCCTCACCAGAGCATAGAAGAGGAGAAAAAAGAATCCTACTCTCCGATATATTACTAGACTCAAAGCAATTTTCACTAGACTCGACTCGGCCAATTTCGATCAATCAAGGGGGCTCCTAGGCCGGTACTGCTCTGATACGAACTTGTCACGCCCAAGGTGCGACCCTATCCTCAATTTGGCACGAAGGCCTCGTCAAGGATAGAAGCGCATCTCGTAATGTCGCAAGAATGGATATCGTTACAAGTACATGTACTGAAAAGAAGAGGTATATAATAGAATTGGCTTAGACTCGCCACAAGCTACATCAGAGTCACATCAGTACATTACATAAACATCAAGAGTAAGAGCAGGGTCCGACTATGGAGGAAAACAAACGAGAAAAGAAGAACGGCGTCCATCCTTGCTATCCCAGGCTGCCGGCCTGGAACCCATCCTAGATCGATGAAGAAGAAGAAGAAGAAGCAACTCCAAATGAACAATCAACGCGCTCGCGTCAAGTAACCATTACCTGTACCTGCAACTGGTGTTGTAGTAATCTGTGAGCCATAGGGGACTCAGCAATCTCATTTCCAAAGGTATCAAGACTAGCAAAGCTTAATGGGTGAGGCATGGTTAAGTGGTGAGGTTGCAGCAGCGACTAAGCACATATTTGGTGGCTAACTTATGAGTACAAGAAATAAGAGGGGGATGATCTACGCATAACGGACGTGAACTACTGGTGATCAAATGAATGATCCTGAACACCTACCTACGTCATACATAACCCCACCGTGTCCTCGATCGGAGAAAGAACTGACGAAAGAGACAGTCACGGTTATGCACACAGTTGGCAAATTTTAATTAAGTTAACTTCAAGTTATCTAGAACCAGTGTTAAACAAAGTTTCCACGTTGCCACATAACCGCGGGCAACGCTTTCCGAAAAGATTTAACCCTGCAGGGGTGCTCCAACTAGTCCATCACAAATTACCACAAGCCGCATAGAAATCCTCAATCACGAAGCTCGCGATCTCGTCGGATTCCCTAGTGCAAAACCTCAACTCTGAGATTACCCAAAGCATCACCGGAATCCCGATGCACAAGATATTCCGTCAAAGGTAAAACTAATCCAGCAAGGCCGCCCGACGTGTCGACGATCCCGATAGGAGCCGTGTATCTCGTTTTCAGGACACGGCGGATGGGTCACACTAGGAGAACCAAACCTCGGGTTGCCCCGCGTGGCCCCGTAGTTTGCCAATTTGGACCAACACTCATGAGGAGCACTGGCCCGGGGGTTGATTAAATTTCCTCGGGTGTCGGCAGGTCCCTATGCATTATTATTAGGTTATTAGGCAAATGTAGTACCAAACTTGGGCCTTGCCAGACCAGTCTTAATCTAAAACGAATTATCAAGGGGGTCCCCATAACAACCCCGATCGTGTCAGGAGCCCTCATTTATGGAACATAACACCGGTAGCCGAAATCTAAGGGGGCAAAGGTGGAACAAAACACCAGGCTAGAAATGCCGAGCCTTCCACCTTTTACCAAGTATATAGGTCCATTAAATTAAATAGCATTAATATGGTGATATAACAAGGAACCCATGCTTTTGCATGGAAGCATTTGCACCTGCAACAAGCAACGCTAACAACAAGGTTAATCAAGCAGTAACATAGCCAATCAGTGGTTGCTAGGTTGAACAGGTTGAAGGTTAACATGGCATTGTTGACAGGCTGATATTTAACATGTAGTAGGCAACGAGACATAATCGGTAGCATCGAAATAACTAGCATGGCAATGATAGTAATGGTATCTAGGGAAATGATCATCTTGCCTGAGATCCCGCTTGGAAGAAGAATGCCTCCGTGAAGCAGACGAACCGATGTAGTCGAACGGGTCCTCACATCCGACACACTTGCGGAACTCTATCGAGAGGGGGAAAACCGGAAACAAGCATCAACACACGATATACACCACACGATGCAAGACACGCATGATGCATGAACGGTCCAATGCACGACATGATAATCACAACAATCAAACACTACACATTAAATGAAGCTCGATATGCAACGAGTTACATATCGACGAATCTCCATGTTTAATTATTTAATTCACTCCCGCTAATTTACCGGCAAGGTTAAATGTTTTTTTAACATGGCAAGGGGTGAAGCGACGGTTCTACGTGGAATCCTAGTAGGGTAACGCGAGAGACATAGATCGGAGCTACGTTACAAGAGACATGCAACACAAGACAATTATGCCATGAATGCGTCATGCATGCGAGTTTCAACACGGGCAAGAGGGAAAGAAACAGGTGTCGCCACGGCGAGTGAGAGGGAACCATGGCGGAAAATCGGAAACGATGCCACGGCAACGTTCCTATCCCAACAACTCGTCGAGATCTCGTGCCAACGTACTGGGAGCGCGTGCGGGAACGTCAAATAAAGATAGGGTGATCCCGTATTTCGGGTTCCCATGTGTCGGGGCACAACATAGAGGGACAACGTGCAACGGTCAAACATACGGTGCTAACATACATCATCTCATACATCACGTGCACACGGTCACGACAACGTCTCAACGTTATACGTTCGACGCGTGTGATTCGGAGCGGATCGGTTCGTTGAAGGAGATCAACGATCGTCGTGGACGTCGTGGAAGTAGTCGTACACTGGCTCGTCGACGGTAGTCGTTCGCTCGGCATCGGAAGATGGGTCTTCGGCGTTGGTAGTCGATCACGTCTTCGTCGATGTTTCGGGGTTTGTCGAGGACGTCGTTGTGCTCGGCGAATTTGTCATCGACCCACGACAGGCGGGGATGGTGCTCGCGGCGACGGCATACAGCGACAACGGCAACGCCACTACAGCATCTACAGCAAGGCACCTAACAACAACAGCTACTAGCACTGGCAATGCAAATACGGCAAGCAGCGGCTAATATCTAGCAGGAGCAACAGCCAAATGCCAGAGCAACCAGCACCTGCAAGCTGGGCTAGCTAGCTGGCAGCAAGGCACGGCGACAGCAGCAGGAACCAGCAGCCAGCTCCTACAGCTCGGCAACACCTACAGCAGCAGCAAAAGCAACAGCATGCACAAGCACCTACCAGCAGCAGAAGAACCCAACAGCTAGCTAGCAACATACGGCAGCAAAATGCATCGCGACATGGGTCGGCAAGCAAAGCAGAAAGCAAGCTCGGCACAAGCAGCAAGCAACTATTAGCAACAACAAGGAATTAGCAGCAACTTTTCAACTCCAGCCGACAGCAACAACAAACAGCAGCAGCAGCTTCGGCCACGGCAGGCAAGTAGCACGGGACTACAACAGCATGAGCGCGGGGCGACAGCAACAACTAACCTAACTAGCTGCGGCAGCACAAGCAGCAGGACAGCGGGATGCAAGCAAGAACAAAACGGCACGACAACGCTAGCAACAACGGCAACATACATCACGGCAGCAGCATGAGCATGCACAGCAACACCTCAGGCGAGCAACGAGAATGGAGGAGGTCGGGACCGTGGAGGTTTGGCAGCGGAGCATCGGGCGCCATGGCGAGGAGGAGGGAGGTGGCCACGGCGAGAGGAGGCGGCCGACGGGGGCTGCTAGATGTGGCGGCGCGGCCATCGCGAGGGCGAGGCCGAGGGGCCCTGGCGCGTCGGCGAGCTAGGGGGCGGCACAACGCGGGGAGGCGACCAGCTGAGGCCGGCTCGGGGCTGCTGGCGGCGAGGGGGCTCCCGGGAGGCCAGCGAGGTCGGCCAGGGGAGGCCCGCGTGCAGGGGGCTCGGCGCTGGCACGGGAGGAGCACGACGCCGGCAGGGAAGTTCAGCGAGCGGCGGATCCGGCTCCTGCGGGGGCGGACTCGGGACGAGGGATTGGGGAGCACGAGGACGAAGGCTGAGAAGGGGATCGAGGGGAGGATGACGGGAGGAAGACGACGCACGACACGGGAGAACGACGCTGGGGTTCGCTGGAGCGGTTTGCTAGGGCAGGCTAGGGAGGGGAGGCCTGGGCCTTGGCCGGCTGGGCCTTGGCTTGGCGCCTCCCCCTTTGGTCTTTTGTTTTTTGAACAACTTTTAAAACAGAAAAATTTAAAATAAAGATAGGCTTTAACAAAAAAAATTCCTTTGACCTCTTTTGAAAAAAGATATTCCCAACTATAAGAAATAGTTGGGCATTTTAAAAGAAATAATATAAACCCTTTTTTTGAAGAATTAAAATTAAAATCTTTTGAAGAATCAAATAAACCTCTTTTACTTAAAGAACAAAATAAAAGCGCTTTAAAAGAGAAATGAAAAATGATACGGATTTAATATAAAACCAAAGGAGAAAAATAAAGAAAACCCTAGGGTTGCCCCCACATTTAATAAAAATGATTTTCTTTAAAAGAAGACGAATCTTTATTTTTAAAAATAGGGGTTAAAACGGAACTTATCAAAACCGCAACAATAAAAGTGAGGGGAGAGAAGGTTTAGGTCGGCGGTGCAATAGGGTTTAGAGGTGGCCCTCACGCACCCACTCTCAGCACGTCAACAAACGGCGCCACTCACAAGGCACTCACAAGCAACAACATGGAGCAACAAGCAACAACGACAAAACACAGTTGACATGATGCCATGCATGATGCGACGATGCAAACTAAATGATGATGCAACCAACAAAATAAAATAGCCACACGACGGAAACGGAAATGAAGGGGAATCTTTTGGAACGTCGGTCTCGGGCTGTCACAGGGAGCTACGCGAAAACCTTGACCCTTATGTTCTAACAAGAGACATCTAGATGTCTCTAACCGGCATGATCAGCCCCACGACCAGCAACCCACACACACTATCTTGCCATGTATTCCGACTATGCAATGCACTTGCAAGCCAGAACCTTGCACGAACCTAGTGCACCAAGCCCTCGACCCTTACTCAAGCATAACTTATTGCGAGAATACGCTCACGGTCACACAAGGACGAGCAGAGCATTCGAAGTTGTATCATCAAGCACCTCAAGACCCACAACAACAACGTGGGGACGTGAAGACTGTCTCCATCTTAAAAATTCTATATCTCTCCAACACCTAGTCTAGAAATCTCACGGACGAGATTTTCTTAAGGGGGTAAGGTTTGTAACACCCTCTGTTTAACTCTCCTAACTAATTTGACTTATTTCAAAAATCAGGACCAAGTAAATTTTTTGTGAATGCTTGTGATGCTTGATGTGATGGTTGCTTGCTTGCATATTGCTTGTGTTTGAATCCAATGCCCCTCCTACTCTGAAAACTCACCTCTTTGAACCAAATCCTTGCCTAATAATCATGCCATTTGTTTAGGACCAGAAACTATTTTACCAAACATTATTTTGACCAAAAAGCATTTCCTTGATTTAAGCTTCCAAAAACCCTTAGTTGGGATATGTACTACAAGTCCTTAAATTAGGGGGGTTATTTTGCACCAAATATTTTATTTAAAACCCATTATCAAAATTACTTCCAAAAACCACAATAATATTATTTTAAAAGTATTTTACTATTTTGTTTAAATACCTTTCTCTAAGGCCAAAATGGTCCCTGATGAAGGAAAGTTATTTTTATTGCTGTCAAAATATTTGAGAAAATTTAAAGAAACTCACTCGACATATATATTCCATATATAGGAGTTTCAACACATGGTCATGTTCAAAATATTAGGTAAAACCCTTAAAAACCATTCCTGCCTATTTCAAGCTTTTGGGATAGTTCCATAATAAATATTCTCAATAAATTCCTGTAAAATTATAGCATGTCACATATGATATATGTGATGATCTTGCCATGTTTCATCTCTATCCAAGTTGATTTTCTTAACTTAATTATTCTAAAACCCTATCTATCCAGATCCAAATTTTAGCAACTCTACATTGCCCTAACATCCAAGGACATGTTCAAAATTTGTCTTCAATTGTTCTCAAATTTGGTGGACATGTTCTGATACTCCAATAATGCATCCACACCAAGTGGTGCATCAAGGAGAATAGATGAACTTGTCCCAAACCCCTCAAAACCTTCTCTGTTGATTTCTGACTTTGGGAAACTTTACATTATAAAGTTTCTCCAATTGACCCAAAACTTTTTGGGCATGCTTTAATGCTCAAATAATGCCCCCACACCAAATATTGGATTTGTGGGAATTGACTTGAATAGTTTTGTAGGCAGAAAGTCATTTCTGCCCATTTCATGGGTTTTTCAAGTCTACATTGGAAACCATCTCCACCAAATCACAAATTTGGTGGCCAATCTTATTTTCATCTATTATGTGATCATGTTAAGTTTCATATAAATTGGGATCAATCTAGTAGCCCTAACATCCATCAAACACCTTGTGTGCATATACCAAAGTTGCTTCTTTGGCCCCTTCCAGTAATTCCCTTGAGCTTAGATTTTTACAACAGCCTTCCCTAGTAACCTTTCCATGGCCACTAGTCAATTATTGGAGGGTGACTCCATGTAGCTACCTCTCATTTTTACCTTGGCAGCACCATTTTTACCCCTCTTGCTATACTCGTGCTTAAGCCAAAGCCCCCACTTTCTTCCAGGGCATCTCTAGCATGATAATGCATCATTTCAAACCAATATATGGCATGCTCATGTTGGAAAAATGAGCAGCACATCTAAAACTTGATTTATAGCTGAAATATAGGTTTGAACTGCAACTGCCAGCTAAACGCATTCCCAGAGCTAAAAATTGGCAAGATTGTAGTCCTTCGATGCCTAAGTCTAGTAGACATGGTTTCACCCCATCATCTCCCAGTAAGTACCCTCATTGCCAACCTTAAGTTTGTTGCTGCAAACCTAATTCCTGTCAAACCCCAGTCTAAACTGATCCACTTGGGTCCAAACTACACCAGTGCTTCGTGGCACACATGCCTTGCATGCTTGACACCATGGTCTGGCCAAGCGGTGGCCCAGGAGACTAAGAGGGGTGGTGACCTCCACCGTGGCGTTCAAGAATGGTGCTCTGCACCTTGTCTTCATCTTCCACGCCGTGTCCGGCTATTGCCGTTCATTCCTGTGCGCCATGGGGTCTCCTTTCACCAGTCCAACCCCTCCCCGACGCCAAGATGCAGCCACGGTGACTCTAGGCACACGTGGCCGTCGTGCCCAGAGAGCAGCAAGGCGCATCCGATAGCTCCCGAGTTTATCCTCTGCACCCCCTCCAATTAGGCCATCCCTCGACCCCCTGTTGCCTCCCACCTACTCCCCCCCTCTACCACGAATCCCCCGGATCAACCCAACGCAGCCCATGAACTATGTCCCTCCTCCCATGGCCAAAGCTCGCCGACGACACCCATCTCATATTCGGACAGCGCCGAGGTGCACCTAGCCCGGCTCTCCCCTCCAACGCAAGCCCCTCGATGCCCCCATCCTCCTAGACACGCTAAGGGTTCCTCCCTGAGGCCGTGTCGTGCTCCTCCACAGCGGTCGGTGCTGTCAGCCGCCCCCATGGCGAGCCGCTCGCCCCGGCCATCCCTGCGGCCGCCAAGGCCACCGCCAGACATGACAAGGAGCGGGGTACCCGCCCATGCCGTCGGCTCGGCGGCTGGTCTAGTGGGGCGGCAAGAACCGTGGCAGCCGGCGTCCCCATCTGCCCCATCGTGAGGTATAAGAAGGGGTAGAGGAGAGAGAGGGAGACCGGCGGGCCCCAGGTGTCGGTGGCTGGCCGACCAGGCCCACGCACGGTAAGTGGAGACAGAGTCTCCCTGACCGCCTCCCCGTGCAGGAGGCATAGTCCACGTAATACTCCTCCGGCGTGGCCCTCGAACGAGCACCCGTGCGGTTGGGCCGGCCCAACCGCTATGTGCACCTTGAGCACTGCATTACACCCCGGTACAGCCCCCTTCTGCCATTTTCCTTTTTAGGGAACTTGTAAAACCCATAGAAAATTCATTTGAAATCCAAATTTGATGATTCAAAATTCTACAGGTTCCTAAATTTAAGATCTATCCAAATATGTGCATGATACATTTTTCTAGAGATAATTTCTATGGTATTAATATTCAAATGCAGATTTGAATATATTTAGCTCCACGTTGCAAAAATCCTATGGGGTTCAAATCAACTCCAAATGGAGTGGTTCCAATTTCGAGAGCCTTATTATTTCATGCACTATTTTTGAAGCATTAGTCAACATTTTTATCTGGCATGCTTGTGTTGCCTTGAAAAAGTAGCCCCCTTTTTCTATTTATTCCATGTTATAAAATCCCTAAAATATTCATATCAATTCCAAATCCAGTGAAACAACTTCCTAAATGTTTCTAAAATCGTGCTCTGTTAATTGAAAGCCTCCACTCATTTTTATCAGAATGTTTTCTTCTGGCTTCTTTAAGGATCACCTATTCCTCGTGTCGTCCATTCAAAAAAAATCCCCGATGGTCCAAATATCCTAGAGCAAGCTTCAGGCATTTTTCTTATGCCTAGAGAGGTCCCGGAAAAATGAAACTCCTATTTATGTAGAAATTTTGTTTCTGCTTACTGTGTAGCTTACTCGGCTTGTTGACGGAGTAGACGGAGTACTCGGAGTTGGACCGGAAGACCTCGAAGACCCCGAGGACTTATGTGAGCAAAGACAAGCAACCCTTTGAACATGTCTAAGAAAATACTTCTATGCATGACACATTGGTTACTCTACTCCGATGAATATAGTTAAGGATGATTAGTGCATCCCATCATGGTGTGTCCGATAGCTTCTTTGGAGCATTTACATTGAGCATGATCCTATCATCTATGACGGTCACGCTGATAATATATTGACAAGTAGATCGTAGTGCTACACATAGAAAGGGCATGTGCATGATTATGGTAACACAAAGTTGATATCAAAGGTTTTACGAAAATTTCGTCGGGTGCAACTAATTCCCAACGGTGATGATGTTGAGTTGGGTGAGCACTTGTGAAGAAGTGGTGCACCGGGAAATGTTTTGTGTGAGTGGTTTTGGAAATGGGATTAGATTTATTATGTGTCGATCATCTCAACCCTACATGTGCGACCACGATACCCTTTTATGGGGATAGGCCTTTGTTGATTACTTTGGTCAGTGCTAGCAAAGAGGCCACATTACTAGTGGTGGGAATGATATGTGGTCACTCTCGTGACGGGGTCGTACCGGGTAGGTCGACTATGCCATTTTTACGTGTTCCGGGCACAGATCCCCGCATGGATGATACGGTCTAGAGTCGGTGCTTGTAAGACGTACATCATGCGGGGTGGGTACCAATCAAGTGGACTCTTTGTCTAGTGTCCTTAGGGAAAGGCATTGATCGGGTACTTACCTCGGGTATGATATATACCGCGACTCGTGGATGACACGGAAGTTTCCCGGATCTCGTGGGTACAAAATACAACCTCTACAGAGTGTAAAACTATTCGAATAGTCGTGTCCACGGTCAAGGATAGTTGGGTAATCCTGCGTAAACTACGTCCACTCATTTCCGCATAAACCAAGTGTGTGTGTTTAAAGATGTTATTTGAGAAACATGATATGTCAAGTTCGGTGACTTGGCATATAGGGTGGACCTGAGGTGTTCAACCCTCAGCAGATATGTTTATATCTGTAGCCCGTTCTTATGATTACCATCTACCTTATGATGCATATCCATACAAGTACTTGACCATGTTCATTTTCGATTAAAACTTGCTTTCCGCAAAGGCTGCATCCTTATGCTAGTTCATGTTCCTTTATTACCTTGTTCGACATTATAGGTTGTTTGCTAGTACATTCAAAGTACTCATTGGCTTGCCACTTATTATTTCATTGACTAGGTATGAGAGAACATGAAATGGTGAAGAGTAACTTGGTGATGTTCCTGCGAGCTAGGACGCTTCCCACTCAGAATGCCTGTAGGTCAAGGCTGATGGCTTGGGTTCACGCTTTCGACCAATATTTCCACTGTTGGTCCAGTTTGGTGTGTTGGTCTTCAAGGCCCTATATATGTAAGACTTGACGGCAATGTTCATTTATTGTATAAAACAATATGTATGGATGTAAGACTCTTGATATTCAGTTTTTGTGTGTTTGGTGAGCATTGATATGTGGGATCACTAAGCACATTCATTCGGTGATCTCGACTCGTAAGTCGGGGTCCCCACATCGTGGTGTAATCCACAACTGTTAGACAAATCAATATAGCTTCAAGATGAAGGGCAAGGAATATGTACTTCAACCAATGATTCCAAGTCAAGTCACCGTCGACAAACAAAATACATCCCATCATGAAGATAAAAGTGAGAGTGTGACCCACCTAGAAGAGAGTGAGTGACACAAGCCAAAATTGAATTTCTCTATGCTGAGGGACAAGAAAGATATAATTCTTTTAGCCACGAGAAGAGACTTGAGGGATGCGAGAGACATCATCTACCTCTTGTGTGCAAAGATGAGGTAATAAGGACTAATGCTTCACAACATCTACCTCTTGTGTTTTCTCGTCTGTTGCAATAATTCCAAGATGTCTTTCCTGATAATCTACCTCCGGGACTTAAACCTAAACAAGGAATCAAACATCACATGATCCTCATACCTGACGCATCGCTCCCTAACAAGGCACCTTACTGTGTCAACCCCGAAGATAATAACGACATACAAAGGCAGGTCCAAAACCTTATAGATAATGAGCATGTATGCGAGGGCCTAAATCCTTGTGTGGTTATGGTAGTGTTAGTATGCACATGTGTTCGGATTGCCACCCTATAAATGATATAACCATTAGATATCGTCATCCTATTCCTCGCCTCGATGACATGCTCGATGAACTTACTGGTGCCACTATATTTTCAAAAATAGACTTGAAAAGTGGTTACGATGAAATACGCATGCAAGAGGGCGATGAGTGGAAAACGGCGTTCGAAACCAAGTTTGGTCACTATAAATGGCTAGTGATGCCTATGGGCTTATCTGAAGCACCAAGTACTTTCATGTATGTCATGCATTATGTCTTCTGTCATCTCATTGGTGATTGTGTTGTGGTATACTTTGATGACATTCTTGTTTTTAGCAGCACCCTAAAGAAGCATGCTAATCATGTTAGGGAAGTATTACAAGCTCTTAGAAATGAATAACTTTATGCGAACATGGACAAATGCACTTTTCATGTTAACAAGGTTGTTTTGCTAAGATTTGTGGTATCTTGTAAGCACGTGCAAGTTGATGAAACTAAAATTGATGCTATTAAAAGTTGGCACACACCCACAAATTTGCAACAAGTGCGTAGTTTCCTTGGTCTAACCAGGCTTTTACCATCGCTTAGGTAAGGATTTTATCACCATTGCATCTCCTTTACATGCTTTGAGAAAGAAGAATACACCCTTTGTTAAGGTACCATCGCAAGATACTGCTTTTCATGAACTTAAAATTTGCTTACTCATGCACCATTGCTTGCCTTACCCAACTTTGATAGAACTTTTGAAGTACATTGTGATGGTAGTGGTAATGGCACATATGGTGTGCTCATGCAGGAGAAACACATAATTGCTTACTTTAGAGACAAACTTTCCGATGCTCAACTTAACTACCCATATATGATAAAGAATTATATGCCTTGGTGAGAGTGTTGCACATTTGGGAGCATTATCTCCGCCCCCATGAATTTGTTATTCATAACCACCATGAAAATCTCAAGTACCTTAAAGGTCAAACCAAGTTGAACGAGCTACATGCTAAATGGAGTGAATTCATCGAGTCTTTTCCTTATGTCATCAAATACATTAGGGGTAAAGGGAACCTAGTAGTGGACGCTCTTTCCTGCAAATCCATGCTAGTTACCCAACTTGAATTGAATGTGATTGGGTTTGAGAATATCAATGAATTATATGAGCATGATACCTTTTTTTGTGACTCCATATGCTATGTCCCATCTGAAACTTTGTTGGGAGCACTATTTCATGAAAGATGGTTATGTTATGCATGCTAAGAAACTATGCATACCGAAGTATTATCTTCATTTGTTGCTTTTGTGAGAAGCTCACGATGGAGGACTAATGGGTCATATTGGACGAGACAACACATATGCCACACTCTCCAACAACTATTTTTGTCCAAAGATGTTTTGTGATGTTGCACGTTTCACCAATCGATGCTTTACATGTCGCAAAGCTAAGTCAAAACCTCAATCCCATGGTCTTTACATGCCTCTTTCTAAAGATATTAGCATTGAATTTTTGCTTGATTGCCTAGAACAAAAAATGGTCATGATTTCGTGTTTGTTGTTGTGGACCGTTTTTCTAAGATGGCTCACTACATTCCATGTCACAATATCGACGATGATTCACATGTTGCAAACCCCTTTTGTAGGGACATCTTGAGACTACATGGCGTTACCAAGACAATTATGTCGGACCAGGACGTCAAGTTCCTTAGCTACTTTTGGAAGACTCTATGCATCAAGCTTGGAATCAAACTCCTATTCTCTTTTGCCTACCGTCAAAAAACCGATGGCCAAATTGAGGTGATGAACTGTACGCTATCAACGGACCTCCGCGTGTTGATGAAGAAGAATCTCAAGGAATGGGAAGATTGCATTCCCATTACCGGGTATGCCTACAATTGCATATGACACTTCAACATCGGTCACTCTCCTTTTGAAGTGGTCTATGCCTTCAATCCTTTGTCACCATTAAACATCCTACCTGTACCACTCCAAGAACGCGTAAACATGAACGCAAGTGCAAGGGCAAGATATATGAAGAAGATGCATGAAGATACAAGGCGCACAATCATACGTCAAGTGGAATGAGTCTCAACCAAGCGCAACATCAACAAGCACCAAATGGTGTTCAAGAAATATGATCTTGTGTGGCTACACCCATGTAAGGAACGCTTCCCTGCTTAACGCAAGTCCAAGTTACTGCCTTAAGCAGATGGATCTTTCAAGGTGTTGCCACGCTACAACAATAATGCCTACAAGATCGACATTCCATGCGAGAAGTACAACATGAGCGACATATTCAATGTCAAGGACATATATCCTTTCAATGATGTAAAGAACTAGATTTTAGGACGGATCTTTCACAAGGGAGGGAACATGATACAAAGCATCCCATGCTCATCCCCATGGATAAATGACCAACACCTTAAGCTCCAATTTTCCCTATGAAAAGATCCGACACATATACCATTGAGACCAAGGTGACATCTCTCCTTATTGAATATTCCTTTGATGCACTTGGAACGTGGATGCTACCTCAAACGGAAAATCTGTGCATGCTTAGGTACCATGACCATGATCTCCAAGATATTAGGAGTGAAGGCCAAGTCACTATGCATATGGACTCAAAGACGAACGAGCGACAGGACCAAAGGAAGGCCAAGTCACCTTCCAGGCCCCGGACATCCGGCCCCTGGTTCGAACATTTGGCCCATGGAGACCTAGCAGCGCCAAGGACAATCGAGAGGAGCTACACGTGCCGGAAATCCGGCGAAGTCCCGAACATCCGACCGGCCCCTAGCAATCTGGTACCTCACCCCAGAAATCTAGCGTAGAAATGCCAGAATCAGGGCTCTCTGACATGGCCAAGGCTGGACATCCGTCCAAACGGTCCGGACATCAGGCACCACTATGAATCCCCATACATCCGACCCATGTGTGGGCACACACGGACCATAAGGCCATGTACCCCCCTCTCTGTCCCCACTTCGCCTTGCAATATATATATACTTCCTCCTCCTCCTTTCTACGGTAATCTAATGTATTGACAATTACTTGTTGAGATTAGATCAATCAACTATCCTCCTCCCATGGAGATGTCCTCCATGAGAGAAGATCCGTAGTGATTCCAAGGCCCCTCTTGTAGGGAAGATCAACTCGTGAATGCAAGGCCCCTTTTGTAGGGAAGACAATTTGTTATGTGTATTCTTTTGTTGACGCTTGATCTATGTACCTCTTGTGTTTATGTGGAACTAGTGGATGTGTGATAGGAGATCGTTCTTGAGTTTGTGTGTTTCTCTTGGTTTTCTCCCTTTTCTTCCCCCAAGTGTGAAAATATCGCACCTTGGATTTTCCCCATATCACCGTACTATAGGCGCGAGCCTAGAACACCAATAAAATCACAATGCTACATGTAATCAAGGGAAGAGCACACTCTGCATTTTATTTTGAGCTCTTTTTTCCCAGAAAGTCACTATAATGGTGAGTGTCTCAAACCTCTTCTGAAGGTCGAAAAATAGGATATGCACAAAAGTTTTTCAATTTTTTTCTAGAACGATTCGGGGCAATCATGACCAAAAAGTGCGACAAAAAAATCACTATGGTGGGGAGTGTCTCAAAACTCACCGCAAAGCCTAAAAACAGGACAGGGAAAAAATATTTTCACCCGCCGAAATTTTGGCCTAATAATAGTCCGGGGGTCTTTAGACTTTCTTTTTCAAAACCTAATTAGGAAAGGAAAGATGAACTGAAATGAGAAGGAGCTCGAAATCAAACCGAATAACTGAAGAATTCGGATTAGAAGCGCATATGGGGTGGTCATATATGGTAGTGATGGCGATGATAATGGGTGATTGTATATGTAGTGGTGATGATGGTGGTGGGTGATGGTATATGGTAATGGTGATGATGGTGGTGGGTGGCAGTTTTCGATGAGATGGTGGCTATCGTTTTTGGTGGAGTAGAATTTGACGATCGAACTACGAACGTGCGAGAACGTCGCACCTTAGAAACTCCTAAACCAACTTTGAGAGGTTATTGACCATGCCGGAGCACGATGAACCTGACCAAGAAGGTATATTTCCAGCACGCAAAAGAAGAACAAGCAGGAAACTGAAATTCCAATCTAGATAATTGCGATTATAAAAGGAAAGCTTTATTGATGAAACTGGTGTCCTTTGTCGTCTTGGTTTGGTCGTAGAACACAAAGGAAGAAAGAGAAGTTGCACCTATGGTGAACTTATAATCTAGACAAAACCCAAGTCTGAACGGTGCCTTAAGGGTTGTATATATGGGGAATAGAGAGGGAATTTCGTGACCCTTTGTAGGAGGGGTCTGAAAACGACCCTAACTCGGTTTCTCCACACATACGTACTCTAAAATAGCCTATAATGTAGTATTTTGAAATTATATGGGTATCGCCCAAAAATAAGGTGACGCAACACCTATAACAGCCTATGGCTTAAATTTATGAAGTGGTATCTTGTATATTTTGTTCAAGCCTTCATTCTCTCCTTATGACTCCTTCAAAGTCCGAAAATCACCACTCAAAACTCGAGCGTTCTTTCCCACGTGCACACCTTCTCCTCCATGCCTTATCCGGCTCTAATGGCCATCCTTCTTGTCCATTCTATGTCCATCATTCATAAGTAAAACACAAGTATCTAATTTAGTTAGCATCATATGTTCATGAACATTACAAGGATATCCAAGAAACAAAAGTACATGGTAATTCAATTGGCGTGAACGCGCTCTAGTAATTTGTCCAGTATGCATTACAGCAGGGGCGGTGGGTGTAACAATGTTACAGATGTCCTCATCCTTAACCTTCTCCGAAGAAGGAACATGCAACAAATCAATAGGTGCACGAGTTATGAAACCATACACAATTTCAAAATAGCACATCTTAGTACTAGAATGCAAAGAACGATTATAATAAAATTCAATATGATGCAATCAGTCTTCCCACAATGATCTATTGACTACTTGAGTCTGTCCATTAGTTTGGGTGTGACGAGTAGTACTAAAAAGCAGTTTAGTCCCCAAGTTAGCCCATAAAATTTTCCAAAAGGGGCTAAGAAATTTAGCATCACGATGTGAAACAATTTTATTGGGCACACCAAGTAAGCAAATAATTTCACGAAAGAACATATCGACAACATTAGTAACATCATCACTTTTATGACATTGTACGAAATGTGCCTTTTTCAAAATCTATCCACGACAACAAATATGTTATCCCTCCCCTTCTTTGTTCGAGGTAAACCTAAAACAAAGTCCATATATATATCCTTCCAAGGAACACAACATACTCGCGAAGGCATATATAAACCATGTAGTGCACTAAGCAACAAAACGCTCAACATCACGTCTCATCTTTGGCCAAAAGAAATATGTAGCAATTACATCCTCCATCTTCTTCACACAAGATATCCCATTAATCCTCCTCCATGCGGCTCCTGCAACAACAAAAGACAAACGAATCTAGATGGAATGCATATCTTGTCAGCACGGAACACAAATCCATCATTAATGACGAACTTGTTCCATGTTCTCCGTGCTTTACAATTTTGTAGCACACTTTAATTAAGCACCATGGACATATTGATCTTTGATGGTCTATAAATCAAATATTTTAATGTCAATTTGTGAAAGCATAGTATAAATACGAGACAATGCGTCAACAATAACATTTTCTTTATCATTCTTGTGTTTAATGACATAAGCGGAAGTCTTAATGAATTCAACCCATTTAGCATGTCTACGGTTCAGTGTTAATTGACTTTTAATATGCTTCCAAGATTCATGATCAAAATGTATAAAAAATCTTTGGGCCAAAAATATTGTTGCCATATTTCCGAAGTTCGAACAAGAGCATATAATTCCTTATCATAAGTAGAATAATTCATACTAGTCCACTCGTTTTTTCAAAAAAGTATGCAACAGGTTTACCAACTTGTAATAACACACCTCCTAATTCAATTCCGCTAGCATCGCATTCAAGATCAAAAGTCTTATTAAATTAGGAAGTTGGAGTAATAGAGCATGTGCTAATTTATCTTTCAATACCGTGAAGGCTTGTTCGTGTGTAGTACGCCAAGCAAAAGGCACTGATTCACACGTGCACCAATTGTGCTAAAATCTCTCACAAAATACCTATAGAAACCAGCAAGGCAAAAAAACTCCTCGTGTGACCATTTTGGGTTGTGGCCAACTTTCGATAGGTTCAATCTTCGATTTATCAACATCAATTCCGTGTCGAGTAACAGCATAGACAAGAACAGATACTCGGTTGGTGGAAAAGGTGCACTTCCCAAGGTTACCAAAAAAATGTGCATCATGTAGAGCAATAAATATAGCACATAAATGTTCCAAGTGTTCCTCCAAGGATCTACTATAAATAAGTATATCATCAAAATGGCCTACCACAAATCGTTGAAAGAAAGCACATAAAACCTCATCCATTAATCTCATGAAAGTACCAGTTGTATTAGTTAATCCAAGAGGCATGACTAATCACTCATATAATCCAAACATAGATTTAAATTCCATTTTCCATTTATCTCCCAATTTCATATGAATTTGATGGCATCCGTTACTCAAATCAACTTTGGAGAAAATTGTAGAACCACTAAATTCATCAAGCATATCATCTAGCCTAGGAATAGGATGACAATAACGAATAGTCATATTATTTATGCCTCTACAATCAACACGTGTATGGGATGTACCATCCTTTTTCGGCACTAGAATAATAGAAACATTGCAAGGACTAACGGATTCACGTATATAACCTTTGTCTAGCAGCTCCGGTACTTGACGCATAATCTCTTTTGTCTCCTCTGGATTGGTACGGTATGGTGCACGGTTGCGTAGCGATTCACCGGGAATTAAGTCAATCAGATGCTTAATGCCTCTAATAGGTGGTAATCCTGATGGCACGTCTTCTAGAAAGACATCAAAGGACACTTGCAAGATGTTAGTGATAAGAGGAGGCAAAGAGGGGGCCATATACTGGAATGAGAATAATACCTCTTTGCGCAAAAAAACATAGCAAACAAATGTAGTAAAATAAAGATCAATAATATCAGAATTAGTGGTAGGTAAAATGATATAGGCGAAGTTGTCCGTGTCTTTCGATCAGACGGTGGTTATCGTTTTCGGTGGAGTAGAGTTTCATGATCCGACTACGAACGTGTGAGGACGTCACTCCTTAGAAATCGCTAAACCAACTCTCATAGGTTACTGACCACACCGGAGCATGATCAACCGAACAACAAGGATCTGTTTCTTGCAGGAAAACAAAGAACAAGTAAGAAACCAGAATTACAATATGGATAATACAACTATAGGAGGAAAATTTTATTGATGAAAGTGGGGTTCTGTGACGTCTTGGTGTGGTCAAAGAACACAAACGAAGAACGCAAAGTTGCTGCAATGTCGAACTTGTAATCTAAACAAAACCCACGCCTAAACGGTGCCCTAAGGGTTGTATGTATGTTTCACACCGTGTGTTTGTACCACCTTGTCCCTAGTGATTTATTTCCCATAAGTTAGAGTCAATATTTTTTAAGTGATTGCAATGATTGTCTTGATCGCCATTGCTTGTGTGCTTCCTTGTGTTTAGCTCACCAAAACAACTTTTTATCTAAGGACTTCTACCTTCAACTCCAAACCCCTCCCCAAAAGTCATGCCATGGGTATAGCACGAGAAACCATTTTTATAAAATACTAATACAACAATAACCCTTTTTCTTAATTTTTAACTTCCAAAACCCCTCGATTGGGATTTGTTCTACAAGTCCCTAATTTAAGGGAAATGTTTGACCCCAAAGGTTTTCTCTTGTTCTATTATTAAAATAACTTTTCAAAACCGTAAAATAATTATATTTAAATTTAGTTCCTAGATTACTTAACTGACCTTTTCTGAGGCCAGTAATGGTATTTCAAAGGGAAAATTATTTTCCTACTTTAGAAAATTCTGAGAAAAAATAGGGAAACTCACAAGACGTATATTTTCCTTATATGTGAGTTTCAACCCATGGTCATGTTCAAAATATTGGACAAATCCCTTAAAAACCATTTCTGCCTATTCTTATCTTTTGAAATATTTCCAAAGGAAATATTCTCAATAAATTCTTAGAAAACTCAAGCATGTCCCACATATTATATGTGATGAAAATACCAAGTTTTATATCCATCCAAGATGGGTTGGTTCACCTAATTATTAAGAAAATCTTTTTCTCCAGAACCAAGTTGAAACAACTCCACATTCCCAAGTTTGCCCAATTGATCCCAAACATTGGAGGAGTGTTCAAAACTCCAAATATGGAGGGCATGTCAAGTTTTGCATTTGTGGGTGTTGATTTGATTACACATGCCCACAAGATTGTGATTCTGTCCATTTTTGGGTTTTTCCAAGTCTACATTGTCAACCTAGGTCAAATGAGCTCAAACTTAGTAAACCTTGTTATTTCTGCCCATCATCGAGTCCTCTTAAGTTCCACTGCATTTGGAGAAGATCAACTCCTCCAAACTAGCATCAAACAACATATGTTGATTTTGCAAATCAGCCACAAACACCCCTTCCACCCCACTCCTTCAAACCTAAGCACTATCGAAGGTTGCCTGTGTAACCCCACACCTGCAGCCGACGGCCTGATCTCAAGTTCTAAGGGAGCAAGAAAAAATCTTCAAACTATATATTGAATTCACTCTAGCATCACCTATTCTTCACTCTCTTTTTGACCAACATTATTCTCCTCAGCGACTATGCATCCTGAGAGCATCTCCCTAACCCCAAGCACTGCCAGGCACGTCCTAGACACGCCAGAGCGCGCCAGCATGCCATGGCATGCCAAAGCTATGCTCTGGACGTGCCATAGAGCACGCGTGTATCAAGGTAGGTGACCCCGGCCAGGCTTCGCCCCCACAACCTGTCCAACGGCTACTTAATCAACGGTGGGCTCTAGTGCGTCACAAAGCCCCTCCTTTCTCCCCTTGATCCTACCCTGGAGATGCATGCCTCTTCACTATCGAAACCGTCAAGAAGAGCTTGGCACTGCGGCGCGTCAAAGGTGCGGTCCGCGACCGTTTGATCCATTCAGCTCGTGTAGGCAGTGCCCACGAAGACCCGAGACACGCCTCATGACTCTCTCTCCCTCGCTAGCCGTTGCTGCAACCTCACCGGCGCACCACCACTCGATGGACCGTGGCGCCCCAATAAATATGCCTCCCCGGCTCCTCTCCGACCCCCTTCGGCCTCACTCACAATTCCAATCATCTCCTTGAGCCCCCAATCGAGATATTCGAGCACCAGTGCTCGAGATCATCCTAGGCGCCGCTGCGTTGGAGATCAATCAATCTTGTGACACAGGCCCGCTCTGGCGCACATTAAGCCCCCATCATAACTATAGTCGTCTGTTGTTTCACCTCTGCCTCTTCCCGACCTTTTCCTATCTCTAAGCGTCGTCGCCATCCACCTCCCTAAAGCCTCCGCCACAGCCAGCTCGTCGCCGACGACTCCAGCCACCTCAGTCTCTCCCTCGACCTCCACCCGAAAGGTGGGAGTGCTGGGAACACAATGCTGCACTCGCCCTTCCTCGCTGTCGCGTGTACTACCACCGGTGAGCTGTCCCCTCTCTCTGTCTCGAGGTAGAAAACGACCTGACAAGGGAGCTCGACCTGTCAGTCTGTGTATCTCTCTCTCCTCCCCCTCCCAGTCACTGGCCGCAGGGCCCCGCACGTCAGGTTCAAACTTGACGGCGCCTGCACACCTAGGCTAGCCGGCCAGTTGGGCTAGCCCAGCTCCTGGCTGCCTCTGCCTGGCTGTTGGGCCCTTTTTATTTTCTTTTCTATATTTATTTAAATAAATTCCACACGGCTATAAATGCATCCAATTCCAATAATTTTTCCACCATAAATTTTGTTTTAATATAAGGAATTTAATAAAACGATCTCTGTATTTTTTACACAAACTTTTTATATAGGTTTAATTTAAAACCTAGAATAAAGAAAGGTTTTACAAATATTTTTCACTCCAAAACGAGAAACAAATATTTTTAGAAATGAAGCTGGCATTTTACAAAATAGGGTAACATTTTAGAAGTGGATTTTGTTCTTAACTTTTCTATGATTCTTACAATTTATATTATTATCGCGATGATATAAAATATGGTTGACGAAGGACTTGGACCCAAAGACCTCGAAGACCGAGGAGACATTGATGACCAAGGGAAGCATCCCTTGAGCATTCGTGAGAAAATACTTTCATGCATGTCATGTTTATTATATCATTCCGACGCATGTGATCATGATAGATTCAGTAAACCCCTCAGTAGGTTGTTTTCGGTGGTTCTTGGATAATACTTGCATGAGAGCATGACCCTACCATCTATGAGGGTCACACTGATAAAAGTTGAAAGGTTGTTAAGTAGAGCTACACATAGGGTGAGCATATGCATGGTCATGGTAACACGGCGGTAATTTCAAAAGCTTGTCAAAAACCCCGTCGGGTGCCACTAATACCTGAGGTTGATGGTGTTGAGATGGTGACCGCTTGAGAAAGAAGTGTTGTACCAGAAGAAGGTTTTTGTGAGTGTGTGTGGTTTCGAAAACAAGGAGATTTTAAGACGTGTCAACCATCCCAACATTACATGTGCGACCAAGATACCCCTTATGGGACGGGGCTTTGTTGTTTACTCTGGTCTATGCTAGCAAAGGGCCCGCATTACTAGTGACCGAGTGACATGGTCACTCTCGGGATGGGGTCGTGCCAGGTAGGATGACAATGTTGTTTTTACAGGTTCCGGGCACACCGTTAGTCCCTGCACGGATGATACGATCTAGAGTGAGACTCGTAAGATGTACATCATGTGGAATGGGTACCATTCGAGTGGAATCTTTGCCTAGTGTCGTCATGGGAAAGGCATTGTTCGGGTGCTTACCTCGGGTAGGTTATATACCGCGAGTCGTGGATGACATGGAAGCTCCCCTAGTCTTGTGGGTACAACACGCAACCTCTGCAGAGTGTAAAAGTATTTGAATTGCCGTGTCCACTGTCAGGGGAAGTTGGGTAATCCTTCTTAAACTACGTCCGACCGTTTTCGCATAAACCAAGTGTGTGTGTGTGTGCGTTAAAGGACCTGAGTCAAGTCGGGTGACTTGGCATAGACGGTGAACATGAGCTATTCAACCCTCGGAGTAAATTTTGATATCTATAACATGTTCATGTGGTTACCATTTAACTTATGATGCATGACCATACAAGCACTTGACCATGTTACTGCATTTAGGGAAAAACTTGCTATCCGCAAAAGTTTTGTTCTATAATTATATCATGCTTCATTTTGTCTTTTCCGCATCATGGGTTGCTTGCGAGTACATTCAATGTACTCATTAGCTTGCCACTTGTTATTTAATTGGCCAGTCATGGAAGAACCAGAGTACGAAGAAGAGTTCGTCATTGGAGACGGACACGCGATCTAGGACGCTTCCCAGTTAGAATGCATGTAGGTTAAGGCAAATGGCATGGGTTCACGTTATCCTCCAAGGTATCCGCATTCTAGTAGCATGTTGGTGTGGTGGCTTTCGAAGCCGTATTTATGTAATGACTTGGCCATAATAGCGCTATCTATATTACACATTATTTATGGATGTAAGACTCTTGTTAATCGGTATCTGTGTGTTCAGGGAGGATTGATCTCTGGGATCACTATACACGTGCATTCGGCGATCTCGACCTACAAGTCCGGGTCCCCATAATATGGGGGAATAGAGAGGCATTTTCGTGACCCCTTGGAGGAGGGGTCCAAAAATGACCTTAACTCAGATTCCCCACACATACGGACTCTAAAAACAACATATAATGTAGTATTTGGAAATTACATGGGCCTGGCCCAAAAATAAGGTGATGCAACACTTATAACATCCTATGGACAAAATCTATGAAGTGGCATCTTTTATATTTTGTCCAAGCCTTCATGCTCTCCTTATGGCGACTTCAAAGTCAGAAAATCACGACTAGAAGCTCCATTTTTCTTTCCCACATGTGCACCTTCCCGTTCATGCTTGTCCTGCTCCAATGGCCATGCTTCTTGTCCATGTAATGCCCGAGAGTGTAACTTGTCATATTTGGAACCTTCTTGTGTGGGTCCATGAAGTCATTGCCTTGTGATCTATATGCATGTGTTATTTCATGTGATATTACCTTGTCTCCCCCTTTGCATTCATGCATCCATCTCATCCATGCCTTCATTGTGTTTGTTGTTGTTGTGGATCCATGTATGTGGTTGTGATGTTGATGTGCTATGAATTGATGAAGTGGTGTAATTTAAAGTTGGTTTTCATCTATGTTAGTTTCAAAAAGGTTTCAACCCCCCCCCCTTCTCTAATTCTCAAAGCTCAAGTTTTACTAGCTCTAACCCTGGTTCAAAAATGTAGATAATTTAGAGTGCTTTGTGATGGATGTGGTGCTAGGTTTATTGTCTTTTTAAACTATGTTTGAGAGGGGTGTATATTCACAAAAAAAATTATTTAATTATGTTTTTTAAATATTTAGGTGCTCCAAAAAATCCTCTTCTCATTTTATTTTATTGGGTCATAATTCCCTTATGACCAAGGGCATTTTTGTTTTATTTTAGGGTCAAAAGTGTTGCCTGTGTGTTTTTATTTGTCTCTCTTTTGTTTTTAAATAGAAAAACCCTAGTGGGTTTTTCTTTTCTTACCTGGCGCCTCCGAGTGGGCCTCCTCCTCCACGCTGGCCCAGTACCCTCGTCGCTCGCAGCCCACTCCCTTCCCTCTCATGTAGACATCGTCTCCCTCCTCCCATACCTTTCCGTCAGTTCGTCAGCGAGAGCGCGAGACAGAGAGTCGACGCCGTTTAATACATAGCATCCGGGCAGTGTGCTAGGGTTCCTCCAAGCGCCGCCACCTCCTTCCTCTCCCTCCTCCCTCTCCCTTCTTCGACAGTAGGCGGGCCGAGCTCCTCCTCCGCCATGGACGAACCTTGATGAGTCGTCACCGTCGTTGTCGTGCCCCTCCGTCCTCTCCAAGCAGTCCAGGAGCACGCGGGACCTCAGGGGAGCCCGTTCCCGCACCTAATCGACGCTGCTCAACCCTGCTACCACTACTTCGGCGTCTTCTTCCTCGACGTCCCCTGCTTCCTCTCCGACAGGCGTGATCTCCTTGACCAATGGGTGAGCAAAATCTCTCCTCCCCCTTCCCCTGTCGACAGAGCGCACGTAGAGCCGTAGCAACGCCGCCGTGTTTCTCTCTATCGCCGGCGCCGCCGCGTGCTCGTGGAGCAGTAGATGTAGAGGATCTCTCGACGCGTTTAGGTGTAGAATGGAGTAGTAGGTGATGCCTCTTCCTTCTAGCAACGAGCCCGTGTTCAATTCAGAGTGGATCGTCGGCGGTGTCCTTCCCCTATTCCAGCCACCGTCGGGTTGTAGTTGATCCAGAGGGGGTTGCTCAAAAGAGCCAAGCCCCCCTCTGTGTTAAGTAACGTTAGTGCAGCGTAGTGGCAGTGGTGTATTTTACCTTAGCGCAGATCGTGGGTTCGAAACCCAGTGACCCCCCTTTCTGATTTTTTTGCTGGCATAGTAGCAGCAGGTGAAGCTTACCCTGCTAGCTTCCTCTATTCTGTCGAGCTGATGGGCAGTAGCGCAGTGGTGTAGTGTAGTTGCTGTGGCCAGTAGGTTTGGGGTTCGATCCCCAATAACCCCTTTTTCTTTTGTTATTTTTTTCTTTTGCAGATTGGTTTGTTGGCTTGTTATTTGCTTGGGCAGCAATGTTTTGTTGCCTAAAATATCTATACCAGTAGATTTTCACCTTTTTTTACTTAGTGTGCTTGTGTAGGGAGTTAGTGATGCTTATGTATATGTGTAGGTGATCATGTGGTGCAATTTACATATGGTGTGGGCTTGTATGTGTGTGTGTGTGTGCAAGTGTGTGTGTGTGTGTGTGTGACATCCACATGCCCAAGGCATGGTTTTTCCTTGGTGAGCACTTGTGTGCAAGCATGTATGTGTGTGTGTTAGTGGTAGATGATGTGAGTGTAAGTATGTGTGTGATTTTGAAACTAGCATGTGTAGGTGTGTGTGCATGAGCACTTGTGATGCTAGCATGTGTGAGTGTGTATGGTGATGTGCTATGGCACACACACATGAGGTCCAACCCTCATGTTCACCATTGAAGTTGTGGGTGTGTGCAAGTGCAAGTGAGGATGATGATGTAGTGTGAAACACATGTGATATGGCACTATTTGCATCTATCTGATTCCATGTAGTTTTTTCCTTTCAAGTTTGTGCCTATTTGTTCTATGCAAGTACCTAGGTATTATATATGTTTTTGGGGTAGAATCATCCCAGGAATCCATTGATGAAATCAGATTTCCCTTTTGGACACTTTCTGGACTTTTCATTTTTCTATTTTGATCTATGTTTAGAGTTGGTGCCATGTGATGTGATGAGCTTATGAGGATGATTCCTTGCTGTGGCAGTAGTAGGTGAACCCTCTACAACATGGTGGTTTTGTTTTATGCTTAGGAGTTTGTATGCGCAAGTTGTGCCTTGTCAAAGTAGGCATGTGGCTGAAATTGTCAGCTTAGTGAAAATCTGTGATTTCACCAAGT
The DNA here is from genome assembly GCF_904849725.1 of Hordeum vulgare subsp. vulgare. NCBI lineage: Eukaryota > Viridiplantae > Streptophyta > Magnoliopsida > Poales > Poaceae > Hordeum > Hordeum vulgare. Next base: position 321,653,965 of record NC_058524.1, on the reverse strand, counting down.
CTGAAAAACTGTTGTTATTTGCTTCCCTTGTAGTTGTGGTTGTAAAAGTTCATGTGTTGGGAATCAGCCCTTGCAATAAACTAGAGAGTTGGAGCTTGTGTGTTTGTCTAGATCTCTGTCAATTTTCATGCACGTTCACTTCCTGTAGATATTGTTTTGCAGCCCGTCAAAATGCTTCAGAGCATAAACAGCTGGTGAGAATCTGAGATTTTCACTAAGTCCCTGAAATCTGTTATTTTTGTCCAAGTTAGCACATGTAGATCTTTCTCTAAGTAACTCTTTTGTATTATCTTCTTGCTCATGCTTGTAGAGATTTTGAATAGCTTTTCCCACATATCTTGTTTGGCACATTTGGGTGGCTGTAGGTGCCTTGCATGTTGCTCTCAAACTGCTATGATGATGTTTAGGACAGAATGCATAGTTTTGTTGTTTTGAAGCTTGTGAGTGCATAGTTGGTGGTGTGGTGAGTTTCTTTGCACCACCCCACCTATATTTGTTTGTTTGATCATGTGGCAACCTAGGAATACCAGAAGCGTGCCATTGGAGTGTGCTTGTGGTAGATTGATCCGTAGAACTCCGTATTTTGTTTCATAGTTTCTGATTGATCCGTAGCTCCGTTCTCAACGTTCTTTATATGTTTTTTGCATCATTTTCTCGTGATGCACCTGTTAATGTCATCTTCATGCATGTCAAGATAGCTTAGAGTGAAGTTCTTTCCAGAAGTTTGTCTTTTCTTCTCATGCATATGCAAGTGACTAGAATAGAGATGCATGCTACATTCTCATCTCATGCATCATGTGTTTGTGGCATCATGTTGTGTTGTTTTTCATTGGTTTTTGTTTTTATATTGTGTAGCACCGGGACCGGAGAGCGAGTACGTTGATTCGGGAGAGTACGTGCAGGATGAACAAGAGCAGTTCCAAGCTGAAGAAATCACAGGCAAGATGACCATGACCTTGATACCGTCTCTAGCTTTGTTATGCCTAGATTCACGTTTCCTTCGTCATATGATCGCTTCCTACCACTGATATAATTGCCTCCTCATATTTCCATGAAGCCCAAACACTTTCCCCTCCTAGCAAATATTGAATGGCTAAGTAGGCTTGCTCAACTTCTAATGTTAGCGTTGCTAGTTGCAGGTGTCAGCTGTTTCATGTGCTAACATGAGAATTTGTTATCATTATGTTTTAATTTGCTATTTAATTCATGCAGCTATATACTTGGTAAATGACGGAAGGCCTAGCCTTTTTCCGGGTGATTTGTTCCATTATTTCCGCCTTAGTTTCCGGCTACCGGTGTTTGATTCCATAACTGATCGCTCCTAACACGTTCGGGGTTGTTATGGGGACCCCCTTGATAAATTGTGTAGTGTTAAGACTTGTCTGGCAGGACCCCACATTGGTTTGAATCTGCTAATCACTGAATAATAATTTGCATAGGGAGTAGCTACCCCGAGGAATTAATCAACAACCTAGGCCAGTGCTCCTCATGAGTGTTGGTCCAAAACTAGAGAACCGTGCGGGGCCATCCCGCGGCAACTCGGGAGATTTCTCTGGCCACCGTACGCTTCTCTTATCGGGGGTGTCGTGAGACTTAGATACATATCTCTTATCGGGGTCGTCGACACGTCGGGAGGTCCTTCTAGTCTTGTCTTACCTTAGCGATATATCTTGCGTATAGGAATCCCGGTGAAGCTTTTGTTCTCCCCAAAGTTGAGGTTTTCCTCTAAGGAATCCGACGAGATCACGAGATTCGTGATAGAGGATTACTTTGCGGCCGGTGACCGTTTGTGATGGACTAGTTGGAGCACCCTTGCAGGGGTTAATATTTCGGAAAGTCATGCCCGCGGTTATGTGGCAACATGGATTATTTGTAAACATCCGGTTCTAGATAACTTGAGCTAATTCTAATAAAACTGCCAACCGTGTGCGTAACCGTGAATGTCCCCTTCGAAGACCTCTCTTTGATCGGGAACATGGTGGGGTTATGTTTGACGTAAGTAGGTGTTCAGGATCACTTAGTGATCAGCTAGTATTTGACCGCTAGCGTAGACCACCACATCAATAACTTTGTTCTATGTAAGTTAACCACCATAAATGCTTAAGATGTTGCAACCTAAACACTGAACCTACCTTACCTAGTAAGTTGACTAGTTTCAGTATCGAGGTCATAGATTGTTGAGTCCCTGTGGCTCACAGATTACTTCAACACCACAATAGGTACAGGTACGCCCGACACAAGTGATCCCGATGGCACGCAGCTGGCGTGGCAGTACGATGAGGAGAACGACCGCGTGTACGTGAACTATCCAGAAGACTGAGTCCGTGGTCGTGATCGTGGGCAGGCATGCGGGATAGCATAGCCTTTTTCTCATGTTATGTAGTCCATAGCGGAACTACCTTGTTTGAATAAATGTGTGGATGTAACTCTGATATCATCTATATGAGATGGCAAACGATTCCCTATTTCTCATTCTTTAATTATGTATGTGCTATGTTTATCTTGCTTGCGAAACGCATAGATCCGCTTTGCTATGGCAACGAAAGTCCTTCCCTGGCAACGCCAGGAATTCTTCTTGCTACTTCTCTTGCTTGCGTCGGTTTTTTCCTTGAAGAGGAAAGGGTGATCCAGCACAGGAGCAGTAAGTATTTCTCTCAGTTTGAGAACCAAGGTATCAATCCAGTAGGAGAATCTCGTCAAGTCCAAAGTACTTGCGCAAACACAAAAGAGCTTGCACCCAACGCTATAAAGGGGTTGTCAATCCCTTCAATATTGATTGTAAAGTGAGATCCGAAGGCGGAAAGTGCAACGAAGAAAAAGTGTAAGGCTGAAAATATGGTGTGGAGTAGACCCTAGGGCCATAGTGTTCACTAGAGGCTTCTCTCAAAATAACAAATACCACGATGGGTGAACATATTACTATTGAGCAATTGATAGAACCGCGCAAAGTCATGACGATATCTAAGGCAATGACTATACATATAGGCATCACGTCCGAGACAAGTAGACCGATACTTTCTGCATCTACTACTATTACTCCGCACATCGACCGCTATCGAGCAAGCATCTAGTGTATTGATTTCATGACGAACAGAGGAACGCCTTAAGCAAGATGACATGATGTAGAGGGATAAACTCAAACGAATGATGAAAACCCCATCTTTTTACCCTTGATGGCAACAACTTGATGCGTGCCTCGCTACCCCTTCTATCACTGGGTGAGGTCACCACACGGTATGAACCCAAAACCAAGCACTTCTCCCATTGCAAGAATCATAGATCTAGTTGGCCAAACAAAACCCACAACTTGAAGAGAATTACAAGGATATGGAATCATGCATAAGAGAGATCAGAAGAAACTCAAATAAGATTCATAGATAATCTGATCATAAATCCACAATTCAACGGATCTGGACAAACACACTTCAAAAGAAGATTACATCGGATAGATCTCCATGAAGATCATGGAGAAGTTTGTATTGAAGATCCAAGAGAGAGAAGAAGCCATCTAGTTACTAGCTATGGACCCGTAGGTCTATGGTGAACTACTCACGCATCATCATAGAGGTCATGGTGTTGATGAAGAAGCCCTCCTATCCTTATCCCCCTCCGGCAGGGCACCAGAACGTGCCCTAGAAGGGATCTTGCGGAGACAGAAGCTTGCGGCGGTGGAAAAGTACTTTCGATGATCTCCTAATTTTTTATGAGATTTTAGGTAATATATAGGCGCAAATCCTAGGGCAAAGGAGCCTCAAGGAGCGCACAAGCCAAGGGGGCACGGGGCCCCCCTGGCCGCGCCATGAGGGCTTGTGGGGTCCCTGGTGTCCCCCTGCCCTGATTCTCCGGCTTCCCGATCTTTTTCTCTTCCGGATTAAATCTTTTTGGCAGTTTCATTCCGTTTGGACTCCGTTCAAAATCCTCCTCTGAAAGGGGTCAAAAACATGGAAAAAACAGGAACTAGCACTTGGCACTGAGTTAATAAGTTAGTCCCAAAAAATATATAAAATGCATACAAAACATCCAAAGTTTGTCAAGATAATAGCATGAAACCATAAAAAATTATAGATACGTTGGAGAAGTATCAAGCATCCCCAAGCTGAACTCTTGCTCGTCCTCGAGTAGGGAAGTGATAAAGACTGAATTTTTGATGTGGAATGCTACCTAGCATAGTTTTCCTTTGCAACTTCTTTCACATGACATGAATGTTCAGATCCGTAAGATTTGAAACAGTAGTTTTCTATTGACATGAAAACAATAATACTTCAAGCAAACTAGCAATGTAATAATGAACTTTGAAAATAACAAGGCCAAGGAATGTTATCCCTACAAAATCATATAGTCTGGCTATGCTCCATCATCCTCACACAACTAATGTAAATCATGCACAACCCCAGTATTTGCCAAGTAATTGTTTTCGCACTCTTACTTTCTCAAACCTTTTATAACTATCACGCAATACATGAGCGTGAGCCATGGATATAGCACTATAGGTGGAATAGAGTGTGGTGGTGGTTGTGAGACAAAAAGGAGGAGATGGTCACATTGACTCGACGTATCAAAGGGCTATGGAGATGTCCATTAATAGATATCAACGTGAATGAGTAGACATTGCCATACAAGGGATGCACTAGAGCTATAAGTATGTGAAAGCTCAAAAGGAGAACTACTAGGCGTGCATCCAACTTGCTTGGTCACAAAGACCTAGGGCAATTTTGAGGAAGCCCATCATTGGAATATACAAGAAAAGTTATATCATGAAGATTCCCACTAGCATATGGTAGTGACAAAGCAAGAGGCTCTCAATCATTAAGAACATGTTGCTATTATGAAGCACAAGTGTGGAAAAACATAGTAGCATTGTCACTTCTCTCTTTTTCTCCCTCTCTCTTTTTTTTGGGCTCTTCGGCCTCTTTTCTTTCTCTCTTTTTTTATTTTTGGGCTCTTTGGCCTCTTTTTTTTTATTTCCTCACATGGGACAATGCTCTAATAATGATGATCATCGCACTTTTTTTTACTCACAGCTCAAAGCTCAAAATGATGATGACTCTATAGGAAATACCTCCAGCAGTGTACCGGGATGTGCAATGATCTAGCATGGGGTATGACGTTGAAAACATCTCGCTAGCTATGTTAAGATCATGCAATGGCAATATGAGAGTGATGGCGCAAGTGATGAGACGGAACGGTGGGAGTTGCATGGCAATATATCTCGGAATGGCTATGAAAATGCCATAGTAGGTAGGTATGGTGGCTGTTTTGAGGAAGGCATATGGTGGGTTTGTGTACCGGTGAAAGTTGTGAGGAACTAGAGAGGCTAGCAAAGGTGAAAGGTGAAAGTGCATCTATACCATGGACTCACATTAGTCATGAAGAACTCACATACTTGTTGCGGAAGTTTTTGTTAGTAATCGAAACAAAGTGCTAAACGCATACTCCTAGGGGAAGGGTTGGTAGGTGTTAACCATCGCGCGATCCCGACCTCAACACAAAGGATGAAAATCAATAGATCAATTATGCTCCGACTTCCTAACATAGCGGTTCACCATATGTGCATGCTACGGGAATCACTAACTTCAACACAAGTATCTCTAGAATCACAACACCCTACTAACATAACTCTTAATATTACCGAATCCACGTCTCAAAACTAATTGAGAGGAATCAAGACTTCTCTTTCTACTCAATGCACATGAAGATGGAGGTTTTGTATCCTCTTTGGGTACCTATCACCTTCGGGACCACTTTCATAGCATAAGCCAACTACCAAGTCACGCACCGCCGTGCTCTAAAAGATATAAGTGAAGCACATAGAGCAAAATTATCAAGTTCAAAAGATATAAGTGAAGCACTATGAGCATTCTAGCAAAATCACGATGAGTGCATGGCTCTCTCTCTCTGAAAAATGTGTGCAGAAAGGATGATTGTGACACAACAAAAAGAAAAGACTCCTATGATACAAGATGCTCCAAGAAAAACACATATCATGTGGTGAATAAAAATATAGCTCCAAGTAATATTACCGATGGATTAGAGACGAAAGAGGGGATGCCTTCCCGGGGCATCCCCAAGCTTAGGCTTTTTGGTGTCCTTGAATTTGGCTTGGGATTCCTTGGGCATCCCCAAGTTTGAGCTGTTTCCACTCCTTAGCTCTTTGTCCATGAGAACATCACCTAAAACTTGAAAACTTCACAACACAAAACTTAAACAGAAACTTGTGATAACATTAGCACAAGAAAACAAACTACCACTTCTTCTGGTACTGTAGCAAACTTGAATTCCATCTATATTGGTGTTGGGCTACTGTATTCTAACTTTTCCATGGCTAGTACCCCTCGATACTAACCATAGTTTCATCAAAACAAGCAACCAACTCACCAAAAACAGAATCTATCAAAAACAGACCAGTCTATAGCAATCTGTATACTTCGTATACTTCTAGTACCTCAAAAATTCTTAGACATTACTACTGCCTGTGCAAAAGGAATATCAACCAGCAGCAAAAAGCATCAACTCAAAAGCTCTTGCTGAATAAAAATGAAAAATCATCTTGTGAGCGAAAAGTTTCTGTCTTTTTCCAGCAGAATCGAACAACCATCACCAAGACTAGTCATAAAGGTTTTTCTTGGCTCAAACATAAAAAGAAACACAAAAAACACAACCACAACAGAATTATGATGGTGTGGACGCAACAAAACAGAAAGAAAAAGATAAATTCATTGGGTTGCCTCCCAACAAGCGCTGTTGTTTAATTCCCTTAGCTAGGCATAAATGCGAAAGAATCACGTATCGTCGTCTTTGGTGCTCAAACCATAAGTGGCACTCATCATGGATTCATAAGGCAATCTTATTTTCTTTCTAGGAAAGTGTTCCATGCCCTTCTTTAAAGGAAATTGAAATCTAATATTCCCTTCCTTCATATCGATGATAGCATCGATAGTCCTTAGGAAAGGTCTACCAAGAATAATAGGGCATGTAGGATTGCAATCACTGTCAAGCACAATGAAATCCATGGGTACATAGTTCCTATTTGCAATAATAAGAACATCATTGATCCTTCCTATGGGTTTCTTGACAGTAGAATCCGCAAGATGCAAATTAAGAGAACACTCTTCAATCTCATTAAAACCCAGAACATCACATAAAGACTTTGAAAGTGCATTATATCGACTAGAGGGGGGTGAATAGGAGATTTTTAGAATTTCATCACTGAGGAAACTCCTTTTAAGGAAATTCCTCACTGATGACTAACTTACAGCGGAAACAGTAAAGGATCAGGAGTGCAAAGTTTCACTACAGCACTTTTTCGGGATGAAGAATATGAAAACAATTTGCACAATATACAGGCACGCAGAAAACAGATGAGGATTAACTTGCGTGAAGAATTTGGGGTTGAGGAATTTCAGAAAAAGTCTTCAGCAAATTCTTCAAACGGTGACAGTGAAAGTCATCAACACACAATGTGAGGAATATAAAGAGTTGAGGAAATAGAACCCGTTTCACAGTGAAGACAGTGATTGATGACCCAGTTCCAACTGCTGTGACAGTTGTACATCTGGTTTGGAGCGTCTTGGTATTGAAACCAAAGGACACACAATCCCTACCGTATTCTCCTTGGGCTAAGAACACACAGTCCTCGCCTAACACTCGTGGTAAGTCTTTAGGGCAGACTTCCAAACCCTCACAAACTTGCTCACCTGGCGATCCACAATTGACTGCTGGATTGCTCTATACCATGATGCCTAACCGTCTGGAGGATGCACAGTCCTCAAAGGTAAAAGGCTTCAGTCCCACACAGGAACAACTTCTTCAGTGATGCTCAATCACTTGGTTTTCGGTTTGTGGTTTGGTGTTTGGGGTATTTCCTCACGGATGAATTACTCTCGAAGACTCTGAGGAATTTGGGTTGCTCTTATGACAAGTGTCAGTTTCTAACGGAGCAGCCAACCAGCTAATGGTTGTGGGGGCGGCTATTTATAGCCTGGGAGCATCCCGACATGATTTGACATTAATGCCCTTAAATAATATGACCGTTGGTGTGGATAAGACCAATGATGTGGCGTGGCTATCCATAACGGTCGGGACCCTCAACAGTGAGTCGTCATGTCTCTCATATTCCTCACTTGAGGCTTTTGGTAGGATTAGGCTTGGGTTGAGCATCATGAGGAAATTCATTGCAATGTGTTACCTTGACCCCCTTTAATAGTACGGTGTTCCTATTCCTCAAGTGAGAAGAAAATAAAACAGAAAGGATAAATCTTCATGCTTCAAAGTCTTCAGATGGATTTTCTTCAGGACACACCAAATTCCTCAATTTCAATATCTTCATGAGGAATATCAATTTCATCGCAAATTCTTCGTGATTCAATTCTTCAGCTTGAGAGCAATTTCTTCAACCGAAGATATTCATTTTTAGGGGTCGATATTCATCGAATATTTCAAACTCCTCAGCGACTTATAGATCCTTTGTACACTCATGAACACATTAGATACTTAACCTATAAGTCTTCTAACCACCAAAATCACTAAGGGGCACTAGATGCACTTACAATCTCCCCCTTTTTGGGGGTTGATGACAATTAGGTTATGTCTCCAACAGGGATAAAAATATGAAGTGTAAATACTGATTTGAGGAATTTGAAATCAAGATTCAGAGAGACTCCCCCTGAAGATGTGCATATCTTGAAGATTTTTCTTTTTACAGCAAATGCACATTGATGATTTATATCATGGAGATCTCCCCCTGATGTTGGAGCATATATCTCCATATGTGGTTTTGGTACTTGATGACAATTCCTATGGACTAATGGTTGCCTTAAGTTACATTTATAGGATTTGTCCATAGGCACTTCTTGAAGTCCATCTGTTGGGTTCAAGGAGTTTATATGATGACCAAGATGGTATTCAAGGTATTATCCAAAGAATGGTCATAGAGACACATGGTTGATCAAGATCTCAGACAAAGAGTAAATCAAGATGATCAACCCACAAAGCGTACAAGATGTACCGAGAGGGATCAAGTGATCCCATGGTATGGTAAGCATTGTCCATTATGTGTTTGTGTACTAACCCATGGTCTTCGTGAGAGTTCTATGTGGGGGTTAGGTTTGTTTCCATGGGCTTGCGTCAAAGGGAAGATCTCATACAACCCATGGAGTATGACGTCAAGTTGTGATCGTCATCAAGATTGCGGTGTGCAAGTTCAAGTGGATCAGCACGAAGATAGCATGCTTGAAGTTTGCCGTCCATTATGGTGGCAATGGTCTTCTGAAGATATGCTGAAGAGTGGCTCACCCATAGTGAGTATGGGGGAGCAATCAACTAGTCTTCATCAAGCCAACACAATCAAGAAAGGTGGTCCATCTTGAGGAAGCCAAGATCATCATCATCTAGCTCAAGAGGACGAGCTGCAAGGTATAGGTTTGCCCTTGATAGGTTTTCTGGTTAGGATAGATTGATGTTCTATCAAGGGGGGCTCTCAAGTGAGTAGCTTGATCGTATCGTTCGTTGAGAGCTCAAACCATTTGCATCCTTGCATCATACTGCTTGGTTCTTATTTGGTGTTTCTCTTTGTGAGTTTTAGAGCTTATGGTCATCTTCATGACAAGCTCGAGTTCATCGAAAACGGAGTCCATATGCAACTACTATGATGTTTTCGATGTTGGAGTTTTTGCCGGTTCTTCATTCTTACAGGACTCACATCTTTATATCATTGGCATTTTCATAACCGCATGGTCTTAAGATTTCCAACAAGCTTGGGTTTGCTCGATTCAGAGCTCGTATGCGAAAGTTATGGATGTTTCGGTGGCGAGCGGTAGTACCGCTGGACCTAGCGGTAGTACCGCTAGAGTTGGCGGTAGTACCGCTGGCCCAAGCGGTAGTACCGCTGGCTGGCGGTAGTACCGCCCCTGGTCAGCGGTAGTACCGCTCCAGGAGCTTAGTACCGCCTGCCTAGCGGTTGTTCGTGGACGGACCTTTTTGCGAAGACTTTCTTGGCGGTGGTAGTGCCGTTGCACTACCAGGGGCCCAGCGGTAGTACCGCTGGAGTGCCAGCGGTAGTACCGCTGCATCCAACGGTAGTACCGCTAGCTGGCGGTAGTACCGCTGGAGTGCCAGCGGTAGTACCGCTACAGCCAGCGGTAGTACCGCTGGAGCTCGGGCAGAGAGTGGGGGTAACGTTTTGATTCTTTCCCCCACTATATAAAGGGGGTCTTCTTCCCCCTTGGCCTTATCCATCCGTTGAGCTCTTGTTCTACCTCCATTGTTGACATTCTTAGAGCTTGATTACTCTCTATCCCTCCAATGATTCTTGCTTGTTCTTGAGGGAAAAGAGAGAGGAGATCTAGATCCACATCTCCACCAATCACTTTCTCCTCTATGTGAGGGGAACCCCTTGGATCTTGATCTTGGAGTTCTTTGTGAGCTCCTTGTTCTTCCTCTCATATTTCTCCGTAGCTTTTGTTGGTGTGGAGGGATTTGAGTGTGAGGGACTTGACCACTTCGTGTGTTCTTGCCATTGCATTAGTTGCATCGGGTTGAGTTCTCCATGGTGATACGTGGAAGTGAGAAGTTGAGAAGCTTACTACCTTTGGTACTTAGTACCCTTCATATTGTTCTTCGTGGATGCTTTGGCGTCCTAGAAGCTTGGTGGTGTCTCGGAGCTCAATCATTGTGGTGTGACGCTCCGGGAAGCGTCGGGGTCTCCAATTAGGTTGTGGAGATTGCCCCGAGCAATTTGTATGGGTACCGGTAACCGCCCCCAAGGGTTGCCACGTGTACGGGTTCGGTGACCGCCCCCAAGGGTTGCCATTTGTACGGGTTCGATGACCGCCCTCAAGGGTCCCTTGGTGGAATCACGGCATCTTGCATTGTGCGAGGGCGTGAGGAGATTACGGTGGCCTTAGTGGCATCTTGGGGAGCATTGTGCCTCCACACTGCTCTAACGGAGATTAGCATCCGCAAGGGTGTGAACTTCGGGATACATCATCGTCTCCCCGTGCCTCGGTTATCTCTTACCCGAACCCTTTACTTATGCACTTTACTTTTTGAATGACATATTGTTTATTGTAATATATCTTGCTATCACTTAGTTGTTTATCTTGCTTAGCATAAGTTGTTGGTGCACATAGGTGAGCCTAGTTGTTTGTAGGTTTTGTGCTTGACATATTAAACGTTAGTTTTATTCCGCATTTTCTCAAGCCTAAACCTTAACTATTTTAAAGCGCCTATTCACCCCCCCCCTCTAGGCGACATCCACGTCCTTTTCACCTGAGTCATGTAAATCATGCATACATACGATATATAGTATGAAGAAATTGAGGATGCATGATGACAAATGGTATCTGACGAATTTCAGCATGCGTGCATTAAATTTTTGAGGAATAAGCATGCGAAGAAAAACGTTCCAAAGCGTCAGAGTACCATCGGGCTTAAGTTACAACTCATTGCATAAAACACTTCAAAAGAGCCAAGATTTTGTAACTTAAATAAAGTTTATAAGCCCCCAAAATATCCCGCATGAAGACTAACTCTCAAGTTTCTCCCCCTTTGTCATCAAGTGACAAAAAGGGACAAACTGAGGACTAACGTTCGTGAAGACTTTCACTTCTTGGCGGTTGAGGAAGACGCGTGAGGATTCTTGGGAGTAGACTTCCTCCTTGGACCGGTTGCACTGTCTTGTTGTTCTTCATCTGATTCAGCAGTGCAGAATGAAGAAAACGAATTGTCCTCAAGGTCTGGAACAGGGATTGGCCTGAATTTCTTCTTTGGTGGCCACGACCAGTCGAAGTTCCGCACAAACTCCAATTCTTCAAGTTCTGCTAGAGTCTTTAAATGAGCCAGTGTGGCCCAGGTGAGATCAAAAACCTCATGAAGATAATGATGGTTAAGCTTCACAGCATTCTGCGTTTCATTGAGGGTTTTCACAATGGCTCCGAACTGGCGTTTGAACCACTTGTGATTCCGATCCACCTTCTGGTGAAGACTGAGAAGATGCTCTCTGGTATTCATCACCCTAGGAGCAACAGGACTTGGAGGATGGGTTTCAGTGTCATCCCATGAATAATAAGCTTCGGGCTCTCTGAACTGGCCATCAAGGGCCTGACTGCCTTCATCAATGTCAGACTTGCCTTTTCCTTCAACAGGCTCGAAAGTCTTCTTGTTGACCCTTAGAGAAGGCATATAACCAATATGGTTCTTGAAATCAAAGTGATAATTGATGCCTGACCTGGTTCTGATGAATCTCATGATCCATGGAGCATATATCTTGTGGTCAAAAGGGGCCATACCATTTTCGGCCAAAGTCCTCAAGAATAAATCATGAATGTTGATGGGAATGCCATGTGTGATGTTGAAGAGGATATTCTTCATGATGCCTACGGGATCTTCTTCATCATCATGGCCCTTGATTGGTGCAAGAACACTACAGAGGATTCTGTAAACCGTCCTAGGTTCATATTTCAGCTCATGGACCAGGAAGGTTGTTCTTGGTGGTTGCCCCTTAGCCAAAGGCTTCATGAGGACATCCATCAGGTTGTTAGCCAGCTCACGTTCATCATATAGCTTTACTGCCTGCTTTGAGGTAATTGATACCAGAAGTTCACGCAGCAGCTCATTGGCAGGAGCTTTGAAGTGTGTGTTCTGCGTCATCCAATCCAACACCCATGTGTTGATGTCTGTTGGATCTCGTGAGATGTGAAGAGTTGCATAGAATTGAAGAATGAGCTCACTATTCCAGTCACAGATATCCGAGCACATTGGGAGGAGTCCAGCTTCAAAAAGGACATTGAGGACTGGAGCAAAGCATGGAATTTCTTCAAGCTCAACGTGAGGAATGTGCCTGTGCTGGAAAATCTTCTTTCTTCCAGACAACACACAGGCATAGTAGTTGAGCTATGTCCTTGTCCAAAACTTCAGATGCCTGATGCGAGGCTTATCATAGGGATTTTCTCCGATGAAGAACATTTGTTCTTGAAGGAATGACTCCTTTTAAAACTTTGGCCGCTTGGAGAACGGCTGACGCTGCATGGGCTGAAGATTTTTCGGCTTGACTTGAGGAGAGACAACTATTGCAGATTCTGGATTGAGGACGACAAAGGCATTTTATGGATCTGGTGCATTGTCCTCAGCATGGTCCTCAGGGTGAGGAATTTGATCAGCTTGAGCTTCAGGCTGAGGAGCATGCTCTGGTTGAGGAATGTCGTCAACCGGAGCTTCCTGTTGAGGGTTTTGTTCTGGAGGAGGAATTGGTTCATCCTGAGCCTTAGCTTGAGGGTTTTGCTCAAGAGTTGGAGTTGGGTCAGCCTGATCCTCAGGTTGAGGATTTTGCTCAGGATTGTGACTTTCATCAGGCTGAGGATTTTCACGTTATTCTTCCTCAGCTTGAGGAGCTTGCTTGGTTGAGGAGTCATATTCATTAGCTGGTGCAGCTGATCCTTGTGCAGTTTCTTCATGAGGAATGAAGGGCTGAGGACTGTCATCAATGCGAATTTCCTCATCAGTATGTTCCTCAGATTCAACATTCTTCATTTCCTCATCTGCCCCTTGCTCCTTGTCTTCGCTTGCGAAGGGGATCATCTCATATGATGGAGCGCTGTTGAGAGGCACAGGATCCATAGGTGCATTTTCTTCAAGTGCTTTGAGGCGCTTGGCCTCAGTGGATTCTTCTGCTAACAAAGTTTTTCTTTTCTTGGCTTCCTTTTCAGCAGCCCTGGTCTTTTTCACGTCTCATGCAGACGGAGTCATTTTCTTCACCTTTGAAGCTTTTGGTGAAGGTGTTTTGTCATCTAAGAGCATTTAATCAGCTGGAGCAGAGGCATCAGCTGGCTTAGAAGCACCAGCTGGAGCAGAGTCATCAGCTGGCTTAAAAGTAGCAGCTGGAGCAGGGTCAGTCTCACCAGCTGTAGCAGAGTCATCAGCTGGATTTTACTTGGTAATTTCCTCAATACCCGGTTCATCAACACGACTTTCTTGAGGGATTTCCTTAGCATGAGCAGTTTCATCAGCTGGTTCTTCAATTAGAGGCTGAGGAGTTGGTACTGTAGGGGCAACCTTCTTGTTGTAATCATCAACTGCGTCAGTGGCAAATTTGATGATGTTGTTTTTGAGACTTTGACGATCAGAAATATTAGAGTACTTGGGAGTCAAAGTCTTCAATTCAGCCTGTGTTGACACAAGTGCATCAGGCATCAGGTTGAGGAGAATCTGCCTGAGGAATTTCTCCTTTTTGAGCTTTGCAACCTTAGCCTGTTTGGCTTGCTGCTCCTTCCACTTGGCCTCATTGATGAATGTGGCCACCATGTGGCTGATGCCTGGGGGAATCTTCAAATCATCAATTGGAGTATTGGGGTCCTCATACGAGATGTTGATGTAATCGAGGAGGACTTTTGGGTCCATGGCCAGAGGAATGGAACTGCCAGAAGCTTGAGCTACCCTCTCTTGCTTGTTTCTAATGATGGCTTGCATAGTGTCATCATCAAATTCATCACTACCTTCTGATGCAGAAGGGACCTTGATGATTTTTCTTGGGCTTGGTCTTGTTCCTCTCCTAGCAGACACTTTAGTCTTCAGGGGAGTCGGTGAAGACTTTGTCTCGGAGCTTGTAGCAGATGGGACTAAGGATCTGGAGACAGTGGGTAGTTGCTTCACTATTGGCTTGTGTTCAGGCTTTGAAGCCTTTTGTGGTGCTGATGGTTTTGGTGCTGATGCCGGTGAAGCTTTCTGAGACATTTTCTCTTGAGGCTTTGAAGCCTTTGATTTTGGCGGCACAAACTTCATTTGAGGAATGGTCGTACCAGAAGTCTCAGCTGCAGAGCAAGTGGCGGCAGTTTCAGCAGCAGCAGATTCTTCATTGAACTTCCTCACAGCAGCTTCTGCTTGCTTCTGAAGCTTTGACAAGTGTTTTGACTTATTCTCATGATAGTCATCAATTGTCTTGAGACTTGAGGGGTGTGCTTCATGATAATCCTCAAGTGGAGCCCGTTTGCCTGGAGGCTTCAGAGCGAATTTCTTCGCGTATTTGGGAGTGACGAATCTGTACTCTTTCCATTCCTTAGTCCATCTGCATTCTATCTTTTGAAGCCTGATCTTTCTCTTGGGCATAGATTCTTGTTCATCAGGAGTGCAATATTCCAGGTATATATCCTCAGGGATATCTATGGCATTGTTTTGCTCAAGTTTCTTGCCACCCTTTTGCTTCCTTGCATCTTCCATTTTCTTCAGCTCAGGCTTTTGTTGAGGAAATTGAACTCTTGAGGATTCTGATGAAACTTGCAGATTTTATTCAAGAAACGCTGCAAATGAGTTAAGTTGATGAGAACCTAGAGATTCATCAGCTGACATGTTTGTACCTGTGAACAGAGTATAGTTGCGAGGAATTTGGAGAGGTCATATGCGTTCTCAGATTTGATGAAATGAATTTATTTATTTTTTGACAGTTGAGGAATTTGACCAGTGGTTGAGGAATTTGTCTAAACATACTGTTCTTGGGTTCCAGAGTTGTACAGATCCGAAAATTCACACGACTGAGGAATCTCGTGAAAATCTTAGATGCTTAGTGAAGTTCATCAATAGTTGGGTGATAGGAAGTGTTTGAGGGAAAAAGAAACTGATGGATACTTGAGGAAAAACAGATTTCACATCTCTAAGGTAAAATAGTAGATCAAACGAGCTGTAAAAATAGGGTTTTTATTTACCCTAGATGGCGCGCACGAAGAATAGAGAAGAGGTAGCAGTAGATGCTCTTTCGGTGCGAGTCCAATACGCCCTAACTCGGCAACAGAGGACAACTATGGCGGCGGCGGACGAAGATGGTCCGGTTCCGGCGTGGTTTCGGCGACGGAGAGGTCGAGGCAGTCAAGCTCTTCTTCGTCGGTGTCGAGACTTCTAGCGGTGGCGCCAGGGCTTTTGAGCTATGCTGTAGCAGGAGGGCGATGGAACAAAGAAGATTTTACCGAAGGGACATGGGGACATATTTATAGCCACGCGGTAACTGTTGGCGCGAAAATATCGGACTGAATATCCGTAGGACACGTGTAGCGCACGACAGAAGCGGTGGAGATCGCGGAGATTGTGGTTATCCGAACGAGGAAAGTAGGGTTCAGTTACTGTGTATTAAAAAAATACATTTTTGAAGATTTGAGGATTTTGTTACAAAATCATCAGCTGACAAGGACGCAGTGAGGATTTCGAACAAAGTTTCAAGTAGAACGCATATGAAGAATTGAATAGACTGGGTGAGAGCAGTATAGAGGGAAAGTAGGGTCCGATCACATTCACTTAGATGAAATATCAAATTGAAGAAAAAGCTATAAGTGAATGATGTTGAGGACTTGAAATCACAGTCTATCTAGGTAAACGAAAATCATGAAGTGTTTTCAAGATTTTGAATAACTTGAGGATTTTGTGACAAAGCGTCATGATGATGAATTTCAATTTTGAAGAAAAACGATTTTGAAGAGCAACTGTTTTGAAGAAAATCAACTTTTGAAGAAATTCCGCTTTGAAGAAATTCAACTTGAGGAATTTCACGTTGGGTGGTGGCGTGACCCACCATATAAGAATGTTGATTAGACACGCCGCGGACAATTGTCGTAGGGCCCTAAGAATCAATTTTTGCGTTGATTTCTTCACACTCAGAGTGATATTCTTCATTAGTTGAAGAAAATCGATTCATCATGTGTTGCACATCTAAGTCATCAATTTTGCATAAGTGTTAGGATGTGTGCATGTTTTTACAAACCATTTGAAGATTCTAAGATATTTAGCTCACACCGCAACTTGCAAAACCTTTTCTCATCCAAGGGCTTAGTGAAGATATATGCCAGTTGATCGTCAGTCTTCACATGGTCGATGAGGATATTGCCCTTGAGGACATGGTCCTGAAGAAAATGATGACGAATCTAGATGTGCTTGGTCTTCGAGTGATATACTGGGTTGTATGCAATCTTGATTGCACTCTCATTATCGCAGTAGACAGGCACATTCTTCATGTTGATGCTGTAGTCCTTGAGGGTTTGCTTCATCCACAGCAATTGAGCACAGCATGAACTTGCAGCCATGTACTCAGCTTCAGCAGTGGAAAGTGAAATGCAATTCTGCTTCTTTGAGGACCAGCAGACTAGTGACCTTCCGAGGAAATGACATGTGCCAGAGGTTGAATTGCGATCCACACGGTCACCAGCATAGTGAGAATCAGAATATCCCACAAGATGAAGATTTGAGCCCTTGGGGTACCATAATCCTAGTGTTGGTGTGTGAGCTAAGTATCGAAGAATATGCTTCACAGCCTTATGGTGTGATTCCTTCGGTTTTGCTTGAAAACATGCACACATGCAAACACTAAGCATTATATCTGGCCTAGATGCACATAAATACAGTAAAGAGCCAACCATAGAGAGATATACCTGCTGATCGAATTCTTTACCATTTTCATCAGTGCAGAGGTGGCCCTTGGTAGGCATTGGAGTCTTGGCACGTTTGCATTCATTCATGTCGAATTTCCTCAGAACATCCTTGAGGTATTTCTCCTGTGATATGAAGATTCCATTGTGTTGTTGACGAATTTGAAGACCTAGGAAGAATTTCAGCTCCCCCATCATAGACATCTAATATTCTTCACTCATCATGTAAGCAAATTCATAACTGTATCGTTTGTTAGTATAGCCACATATAATGTCATCGACATATATCTGGCACACAAATAACTCATTATCATAGGATTTAGTGAAAAGAGTTGGATCGAGTGAACCAGGTTTGAAGCCTTTCTTCATGAGGAATTCCTTCAATGTATCATACCATGCCCGAGGGGCTTGCTTGAGACCGTAGAGCGCCTTTTTGAGTCTGAAGACTTTGTCTGGATTCTTTGGATCCTCAAAACCTGGGGGCTGAGCAACATATACTTCTTCCTCAAGCTTACCATTGAGAAATGCACTTTTCACATCCATTTGATATAAGATGATGTTATGATGATTAGCATAAGAAAGTAGTATTCGAATAGCTTCAAGTCTAGCAATAGGTGCAAAAGTTTCATCGAAATCTATTCCTTCAACCTGTGTGTAGCCTTGGACTACCAGTAGTGCCTTATTCCTCACCACTTGACCATCCTCATCCTGCTTGTTTTGGAAAATCCACTTGGTTCCGATGATATTGTGCTTGCGAGGATCAGGTCGTTTGACGAGCTCCCATATGTCATTCAACTTGAATTGAAGAAGTTCGTCTTGCATAGCTTGGATCCAATCCGGTTCCAGGAAAGCCTCAGCAACTTTTGAAGGTTCTGTGATAGACACAAAGGAGAAATGCCCACAAAAGTTAACTAAGTGTGATGCTTTTGAGCGAGTGAGAGGACCTGGCGCGTTGATGTTATTGAGGATTTTGTCGAGTTCCACTTCATTTGCAATCCTCGGATGAGCTGGTTGAGGATTTTGTCTGGGCTGAGGAATTGGTTCTGGAGCTATTTCCTCACGAGCATCTTCTTGATTTTCATCAATGCTGGGAATGATTTCTTCATCAATTTCCTCAATGGGAACAATGTCTTCAGTAGCTTTGAGCTTTATTGCTTCCTCACGAGACAGCTTATCTGGATCAGGAGGCAATTGCTCTCTTTGCGAGCCATTAGTTTCATCGAACCGCACATCTACAGTGTCAACAACCTTCTTTTGATAGTTGTTGAAGACTATGTAGGTGTGCGAGTCCTTTCCATAACCGAGCATAAAACCCTCATGTGCCTTAGGTGCAAACTTTGAGCTATGGTGAGGATCTCTAATACAACATTTTGCACCGAAGACTTTGAAATAACTTACATTGGGTTTCTTGTCAGTGAGGAGTTCATATGAGGTTTTCTTGAGGAATTTGTGAAGATATACCTTGTTGATGATATGACATGAAGTGTTGATTGCTTCAGGCCAAAAGTGACGAGGAGTCTGATATTCTTCAAGCATGGTTCTTGCCATCTCAACCAGAGTCATGTTCTTCCTTTCAATGACACCATTCTGTTGAGGAGTATAAGGAGGAGACAATTCGTGAGTAATACCAAGTTCATCAAGATAATTATCAGACCAGTGTTTTTGAACTCTGTTCCATTATCACTCCTGATGTGTTTGATCTTGATGCCAAAGTTCGTCGAGGCCCTTGAAGAAAATCGGTTGAAGACTTCCTGCACTTCAGTTTTATATAGGATGATATGCACCCATGTATATCTGGAATAATCATCAACTATGACGAAGCTATATAAAGATGATGCATTTGTTAGTGTGGCATAATGAGTAGGTCAAAATAGATCCATGTGAAGCATTGATAGTCTTGGAGGGGTGCTTGGATCTGGTCATTTTCCGAGACTCACAAGCACCGCAGAGGTGATCCTTGAGGAATTTGACTGATTCGATGCCGATGACATGCTTCTTCTTCGCGAGTGTGTGCAAATTCCTCATGCATGCATGACCGAGTCTTCGATGCCACAACCACCTTTCTGAGGTTTTTGCTAATAAGCAAGTGCCTGGTTGAGGACCTGTAGGGAAATCAACAATGTACAAATCCCCTCTTCTAACACCTTCGAAGACTTTGGATCTGTCAGATTCCATGATAACAACACATCTATATCTTCCAAAGATAACAATCATATCAAGATCACAAAGCATTGAGACTGGCATGAGGTTAAATCCAAGGGATTCAACAAGCATTACTTTGTCCATGTGCCTATCCTTGGAAATAGCCACTTTGCCAAGTCCCAATACCTTGCTTTTACCTTTGTCAGCATATGTGATTTCCTTCAGGGGTGATGGAGTTAGTGTTATATGCATCAACAAGCTTTTAGCACCAGTCATGTGATGTGTGCAGCCACTATCAAGAACCCACTCAGTACTCTTGGGTTTGTCATCCTGTAGAAGAATTAGTACATCTTACCATCTAATATGCTTCAGACTTGAAGAATATGATATCAATTTCATCAGATAGGAATTTCATCATAACAGAATTATAAGGACGTGTGAAATATTTCTATTTCATCAATATTAGCTTGCGTCCTATCAAGCATTTTCCTTAGGTCTCCAGCAAATTCTTCAGATGATGATTTTCATCTGGAGACCTAACCTGCAGAAGTGATTAGTTCAATTTCTTCACCACCCACATCTGAAGGGGTGGTAAAGCATTCATCATCCTGTGAGCACCATATGAGAAAGGGGGCATTGAAGCTAATGTACTTCTCTTAACAGTAGGGGGGTTAAAGTACTCATATGAATATGCAGAGAACTTGTTTGAGGATTTATGAACATAATGATTTGAAGAATAACGCTCATATTCATAGTCCTTGTAATTTCCCTGCATGTTAGAAGCATTAGCACGGGTACGAGCATAGTTTTGACCAGTTGAGGATTTTGATCCTCTTGAAGACTTTGGTCCTCCTGAGGAATTTGACCCCGGGTTCAAATTCTTCATCGGTGATGTCATGAGGACATTTACCTAAAGATTTTCAAGGCAGCTTTTGGGAACCCAGATTTTCTTCAGGGGAGGCCCATTCCTACAGTTAGTTCAAACATATCAAGCAAATACTTCACCAGATTGATTTTTGAACAGTTTATAGTTGGAGTCAAATGACTCATCTAAGGAGTAGGATAATTCACATGAAAAGCCTGTTAGATTGGATGGATTAAAAGGAGGCCCAGTAGCAGCAACCTATGAGGTTTTGGGATACTGCTCAGGTTTCCAATAAGATCCATCAGCATTCAATTTCCTGCCAAAGGAAATTCCTTCTTTCCTCGGGTTCCTGTTCAAGATCTGCTTTTTGAGCACATCACAAAGGGTTTGATGTCCTTTGAGACTTTTGTATATGCCTGTCACATACAATTCCTTCAGCCCTGCATTCTCATCAGTGACATTTGTGTTTTCCTCAAGTGAGGAATTTGACACTATAGGAGCAGTTGAAGAATTTGTAGCAATCGAAGCATTTGATGATTCTGGTGAAGAATTAGCAGTTTCAAGTTCAATGCATTTAATACATGGAGGAATGAATTCAACTTGAGCAGCACCAATCTGTTGAGCTAGTAATGAATCATTTTCCATACGAAGATCATCATGAGAAATCCTCAACTTCTCTAGATCAAGATTCCTTTGAATAAATTCATAGGAAAGTTTCTCATGATCAGTGAGGAGAGTAACATGACGATCTTGAAGATTATAAAATCTAGACTGAAGACTTTTCATATCTTCAGTGAGGATTTGGGTAAGATTCATTTCATCATTCATCAGATCATCACTTCTATCTAGCAGTTTCTGAAGCTTTTCCAGGGCAGTTTGTTGTTTAGTGGCAATGATAGCAAGTTTACTGTAACTGGGTTTTTTATAATCATCAGGTTCACAGTGACTTGAATCAGAGGAGGAAGCATCATTCGGTACCTTTGAACCTTTTGCCATGAAGCAATAGGTTGGAGCGAAGTCATCAGCATAGTCATTAGTATGGATGGTGTTATCATTTTCTTCAAGGTTGAAGATTGACTTGCTGACGAATGTGGTTGCATGTGCAAAACTAGCCTGTCTAGATTCCGAGTCTTCATCAGAACCCTCCTCTTCATCACATTCCTCGGATTCTGCCTTGGAATCTATTTCCTTGCCCGAGTCTTTCTGAAACTAGTCTTCTTGTGCGATGAGGATTTTGAAGATGAGGATTTTGAAGGTTTCTTCTTTTTCTTTGAGTCATCAGAACTTTCATCCTTGTATTTCTTCTTCTTTGATTCCTTTCCCCAACGAGGACAATAAGCAATGTAGTGACCTGATTTCTTGCATTTGTGGCAGGTTCTTTTCTTGTAGTCCTCATATGAAGATTCTGATTTCCTCATATCTCTTCTTGAAGATTTACCGAACTGGCCACGTCGTGTAAACCTATGGAATTTCCTCACGAGCATTGCAAGCTCCTGTCCAAATTCTTCAGGATCACCAATGCTACCATCCGAGTCTTCTTCTTCAGATGAGGAAATTGCTTTGGCCTTCTTGAATAGCTTGGTCCATATAGATCTCTCTTTTCTTCTTGTTGGAATTCATGAGTATTGAGTCTTTCGATATATCAGCTGGATCAAGCATCTTGTAGTTTGGTCTTTCTTGAATCATCAGAACTAAAGTATCAAATTAAAAATCAAAAGATCTTAGCAGTTTCTTCACAACTTCGTGATCAGTAATGTATCGAGCTCCCAGTGCTTGCAGTTCATTTGATATGTCAGTGAGGTGATCAAAGGTATCTTGGTAGCTTTCATTGTCAAACCTCTTGAAGCGATTGAAGAGATTGCGAAGAACATCAACACGAGAATCACGTTGGGTTGATACTCCTTCGTTAACTTTGGACAGCCTTTCCCAGATAAGTTTCGCTGAGCCCAAGGCACTCACTCTGCCATACTGGCCCTTGCTCAGATGGCCACAGATGATATTCTTCGCTTGAGAATCAAGTTTCTTGAATTTCTTCACATCAGCAGCACAGATAGTAGCAGAGATGATAGGGACGCCATGTTCCACAATATACCAGAGATCATTGTCAATAGCTTGTAGATGCATCCGCATCTTGGTCTTCCAGAAGGGAAAGTCCTTTCCTTCAAAAGTAGGACATGCTACAGTAACCTTAATCATGCCTGCAGTCGACATAACTAAAACTCCAGGTGGTTAAAACAAAATCACACAGAACAAGGGAGTACCTTGCTCTGATACCAATTGAAAGTGCGTTATATCGGCTACAGGGGGGCGAATAAGAGATTTTTAGAATTTCATCACTGAGAAAATTCCTTTTGAGGAAATTCCTCATTGATGACTAACTTACAGCGGAAACAGTAAAGGATCAAGCGTGCAAAGTTTCACTACATCAGTTTTTCAGGATGAAGAATATGAAAACAGTTTGCATAGTATGCACGCACGCAAAAAATAGATGAGAATTAACTTGCGTGAAGAATTTCGGGTTGAGGAATTTCAGAGAAAGTCTTCAGCAAATTCTTCAAACAGTGATAGTGAAAATCATCAACACACAATCTGAGGAATATAAATAGTTGAGGAAATAGAACCCGTTTCAGAGTGAAGACAGTGATTGATGACCTAGTTTCAACTGTTGTGCCAGTTGTACATGTGGTTTGGAGCGGCTTGGTATTGAAACCAAAGGACACATAGTCCCGGGACACACAGTCCCTACCGTATTCTCCTTGGGCTAAGAACACACAGTCCTCGCCCAACACTCGTGGTAAGTCTTCAGGGTAGACTTCCAAACCCTCACAAACTTGGTCACCTGGCGATCCACAATTGACTGCTGGATTGCTCTAGACCATGACGCCTAACCATCTGGAGTATGCATAGTCCTCAAAGGTAAAAGGCTTCAGTCCCACACAGGAACAAGTTCTTCAGTGATGCTCAATCACTTGGTTTTCGGTTTGTGGTTTGGTGTTTGGGGTATTTCCTCACTGATGAATTACTCTCGAAGACTCTGAAGAATTTGGGTTGCTCTTATGACTTGTGTCAGTTTCTAACGGAGCAGCCAACCAGCTAATGGTTGTGGGGGCGGCTATTTATAGTCTGGGAGCATCTCGACATGATTGGACATTAATTCCCTTAAATAATATGACCGTTGGTGTGGATAAGACCAATGATGTGGCGTGGCTATCGATAACGGTCAGGACCCTCAACTGTGAGAGTCCTCATGTCTATCTATTCCTCACTTGAGGCTTTTGGTAGGATTAGGCTTGGGTTGAGCATCATGAGGAAATTCATTCCAATGTGTTACCTTGACCCCCTTTAACAGTACGATGTTCCTATTACTCAAGTGTGAAGAAAATAAAACAGAAAGGATAAATCTTCATCCTTCAAAGTCTTCGGATGGATTTTCTTTAGGACACACTGAATTCCTCAATTTCAATATCTTCATGAGGAATATCAATTTCATCGCAAATTCTTCGCGATTCAATTCTTCAGCTTCAGAGCAATTTCTTCAACTAAAGATATACATTTTTAGGGGTCGATATTCATCGAATATTTCAAACTCCTCAGCAACTTATAGATCATGTGTACACTCATGAACACATACGATACTTAACCTATAAGTCTTCTAACCACCAAAATCACTAAGGGGCACTAGATGCACTTACAGACTTTGGAATCGCGGAAACACTAGCACCCAAATCACACAAAGCATTGAATTCATAGTTTTTGATTTTGATTTTGATGGTAGGTTCCCACTCATCATGAAGCTTTCTAGGTATAGAAACTTCCAATTCAAGTTTCTCTTCAAGAGATTTTATCATAGCTTTGATGATATGATTGATAAAGGCCTTGTTTTGGCTATAAGCGTGTGGAGAGTTTAACATGGATTGCATCAAGGAAATGCGTTAAATCAAGGAACAACTATCATAATTGAATTCCTTGAAATCCATGGGAGTAATTTCATTACTACTCAAAGATTTAATATCTTCTACTCCACTTTCAATGCTTTTAGCATCAAGATAGATGAACTTCGAATCATTGGGGCACTTTTCAACCAAAGTGGATTCATATCCAGCCCCATAATCATTAGGTTTGTCACAAGAAAACAAATATTCAATGGGAGTCACACCAAGCACTATAAGATCTTCGTGATTCTTATCACGAGAACAAGCCTTTTTTAAGCCATTCATGTCTAGCACGAATTTGGGCGGTTCTTCTTTGCTCTCAATCATGGAAACACGCATAGCTTTCAAAGTTTCATCCATATTGATCTTGGGAGGAGCACATCTAACTTTCAAAGCATCAATATCACTAGACATTCTATCAACGCTCTTAGACAAATCGTCAATTTTGAGTAGCTTTTCCTCTATGGACGCATTGAAAATCTTTCGTGAGTTGATGAACTCTTTGATATTACTCTCTAGATTAGAGGGTAATCTATTGTAATCTCCATGAGTATTGTTGTAGGAGTTGCCAAAGTTATTAGAGGAGTTATTAGGAAAAGGCCTAGGAACATAGTTTCCTCTAAAAGCATTGTTGTTGCCAAAATTATTCCTATCAACAAAATTAACGTCCAAGCTAGCGTTGCTACTCTCAATCAAAGAAGACAAGGGAATATAAATAGGATCTAAAGGAGCACTTCTACTAGAAACCAAATTCATTAACTCGTCCATCTTAGCACTCAACGAGTTAATTTCTTCTATAGCATGTACCTTCTTACTAGTAGGTGACCTTTCAGTGTGCCACTGAGAGTAGTTCGTCATGATGTTGTCTAGGAGCTTTGTGGCTTACCCTAACGTGATTTCCATGAACGTTCCACCTGAGGCGGAGTCCAAGATATTTCTAGAAGCGAAATTCAAGCCAACGTAGAAGATTCATCAATTTCATTCTCTCCCAAGATTGTCCAACATGTTCATGATCAAGTTGCTTGAAATTCATGATATCATTACGGAGAGAGAAAATCTTAGCCGGCGGAAAATACTTGGATATATAAGCATCTTTGCACTTATCCAAAGAATCGATACTATTTTTGGGCAAAGAAGAAAACCAAGTTTTTGCGCGATCTCGCAACGAGAAAGGAAACCGCTTCAATTTAATCACATCATTATCCACATCTTTCTTCTTTTGCATATCACAAAGCTCAATGAAGGTGTTAAGATGGGATGGGACATCTTCACTAGGAAGGCCGGAGAATTGCTATTCCATAACAAGATTCAGCAAAGCGGCATTGATTTTGTATGACTCCGCACTAGTGGCGGGAGCAATCGGAGTACTAATAAAATCATTATTATTAGTATTCGAGAAGTAAGAAAGTTTGGTGTTTTCATTCATGGTGACTTCGGCAACCAAGCAAGCTCACAAGCGAACAAAGAGCAAGCGAAATAAGGGTGAACGAAAAGGCAAATAGAAAAAGGCAAACGAAAAAGGAAATTGTGAAGTGGGGGAGTGGAAAACAAGAGGCAACTGGCAAACAAAGTAAATAAAAGAGATGAGTTTGCGACACCTACTTGGATGAGTTCTTGACTTGATCCTCCCCGGCAACGGCGCCAGACATTCTTCTGCTACAGCAACAAAAGTCCTTCCCCGGCAACACCAGTAATTCTTCTTGCTACTTCTCTTGCTTGCGTTGGTTTTTCCCTTGAAGAGGAAAGGGTGATGCAGCACAGGAGTAGTAACTATTTCCCTCAGTTCGAGAATCAAGGTATCAATCCAGTAGCAGAATCTCGTCAAGTACAAAGTACATGCGCAAACACAAAAGAGCTTGCACCCAACGCTATAAAAGAGCTTGCACCCAACGCTATAAAGGGGTTGTCAATCCCTTCAAGATTGATTGCAAAGTGAGATCCGGAGGCGGAAAGTGCAACGAAGAAAAAGTGTAAGGCTGAAAATATGGTGTGGAGTAGACCCGGGGGCCATAGTGTTCACTAGAGGCTTCTCTGAAAATAACAAATACCACGGTGAGTGAACAAATTACTGTCGAGCAATTGATAGAACCGCGCAAACTCATGACAATATCTAAGGCAATGATCATACATATAGGCATCACGTCCGAGACAAGTAGACCGATACTTTCTGCATCTACTACTATTACTCCACACATCGACTGCTATCAAGCATGCATCTAGTGTATTGAGTTCATGATGAAGAGAGTAACGCCTTAAGCAAGATGACATGATGTAGATGGATAAACTCAAACCAATGATGAAACCCCCATCTTTTTACCCTTGATGGAAACAACATGATGTGTGCCTCGCTACCCCTTCTGTCACTGGGTGAGGTCACCGCATGGTATGAAACCAAAACCAAGCACTTCTCCCATTACAAGAATCATAGATCTAATTGTCCAAACAAAACCCACAACTCGAATAGAATTACAAGGATATGAAATCATGCATAAGAAAGATCGGAAGAAACTCAAATAATATTCATAGATAATCTGATCATAAATCCACAATTCATCGGATCTCGATAAACACACCGCAAAATAAGATTACATCGGATAGATCTCCATGAAGATCATGGAGAACTTTGTATTGAAGATCCAAGAGAGAGAAGAAGCCATCTAGTTACTAGCTATGGACCCGTAGGTCTATGGTGAACTACTCACGCATCATCGGAGAGGTCATGGTGTTGATCAAGAAGCCCTCCATTTTCGAATCCCCCCTCTGGCAGGTCTATGGTGAACTACTCACGCATCATCGGAGAGGTCATGGTGTTGATCAAGAAGCCCTCCATTTTCGAATCCCCCCTCCGGCAGGGAACGAGAACGTGCCCCAGATGGGATCTTGCGGAGACAGAAGCTTGCGACGGCGGAAAAGTACTTTTGATGATCTCGTGATTTTTTATGGGATTTTAGGGAATATATAGGCGCAAAACCTAGGGCAAAGGAGCCTTAGGGAGCCCACAAGCCAGGGGGCGCAGCCCCCTGGCCGCGCCATGAGGGCTTGTGGGGTCTCTGGTGGCCCCGTGCCCTGATTCTCCGGCTACCCGATCTTTTTCTATTCCGAAATAATATTTTTGTTAGTTTCATTCCGTTTGGACTCCGTTCAAAATCCTCCTCTGAAAGGGGTCAAAAACATGGAAAAAACTAGAACTCGTACTTGGAACTGAGTTAATAAGTTAGTCCCAAAAAATATATATAAGGCATCCAAAACATCTAAAGTTTGACAAGATAATAGCATGAAACCATCAAAAATTATAGATACATTGGAGACGTATCACGCTTCTTTCCATTTTGGTGCATCGCCCCCTAAATAGGAAAGGACCGCATCTTAGTCGTTACAAGTTGGTAATCAGAGTCTTATGACCATAGGAGCCTTTGTGTGATCGTACTTGGCCGAGTCGAGTCTAGTAAAATGTTTTGAGTCTTAGTTATATCAAAGAGTAGGTTTCTTTTTTCTCCGCTTCCATGATGTGGTGAGGTTCTCGACTTAGGAATCTTAAATCTACTCCTCTTCTCGCTCAAAAATATTTTAGGATCACGGGGTATTTTGAAATCCATATGATATCGGTGTGACGGAGTTCTGTCTTGGTGCCTTCTGTGTGCCTTGATTTCTTCTGGGGAGTTGAGCTCCACGGGATTCTTGTGCACATCGCCATCATTTAGTTTTCTGAGTATCTCAGAATGAAGGATGTTCGTAATTGCTTAATTACTAGTAGTGGCGAGATAACCCCGATGTCCCCAGTACTGGTGCATATTGTTCGGGAGTACTGCCATACTTTGTATCGTTGTGATCACGAGGGTCTGTAGTAGATGAAGGTCCGAGATTCTGGTTATGTGTTGACGGATGTGATACATTGGACGGGTTAGTATAGGAATTTTGTGAATATTACTCCTTGTATCCGTGTACTAGATTGCATGACCAGATATTTCGGGAATTCATAGGTGGGATATCAAGTAGTGACTTATAGGACAATCTTCCTACACATGCATGATGTGAGGTTGGGATTCGACATTCAGTGGGTACGTTTGTTCACGGTTGTCTTATAGCGGTTCTCGTCGTGTCTTAAAGAGTCCTTGTAGCTTGCTACGACTCGGGGATACTTCGTAAGTCGTGTGCACTACCTTACACAGGATGGCTATTGTAAATTCGTGCCCGTGTGATCTTATCCACGAAGATATTGGATGAAATCTTGATCATATGTTTGTTCCGAGCAGTTCTAGCTCATACTTGGTTTGGAAGTGGTCTTAATCAGAATTTTGTCGACAGTCACTTTGAGGAAGCATTCTTACTATTTTGTTCGAGTGCAATTGCTAATATTCCTGTTCAGATATACCTATCTTTTTTATTCCGCCTTACTTTCAATATTATGCTGTGGGCTAATGTGCTGTCCGTCTTCAGGATGGCCCCAACAACTCGTCAGAATCCAGGTTGTGAGGGTGCTGAGATGGCGCCACCACCCACTCCTCCAGAGAATCCTCCTCCACCGCTGCCTCCTCTTGCAGAGGCTTGGCAAGCGGTGATGGCTACTACAAATGCAAACACTCAGATGCTGATACATTTGTTGCAAGAGAGGACTAATCAGCAGCAAGGCAACTTCAACGATGGTGGCAATCAGTTTGCTAATCTGAGTTAATTCTTGTCAAATCAGCCGAAGACCTTCACGTCGTGTGATCAGCCGTTTGACGCTGAGGATTGGATTCGTGACATGAACAAGCACTTTCAGTGTAGCAATGTCTGTCCAGAGGATTTAGTCAAGTTTGCGACATTCCAGCTGAAGGGGCAAGCATCTATCTGGTGGCAGCAGTTGAAGGATTCCAGTGGTGCCAGAGTGATCACTTGGGATGAGTTCTGTAGAGACTTCAGGTCCCACTACATCCCGTCTAGATTTGTGGAGGAGATCCATGAGAAGTTCATGCGCTTGAAGCAAGGTGGTAACTCCGTGTACAAGTACAACATTGAGTTCCACGAGCTAGCCCGATATGCCTTGCAGGACATTCCAGATCAGAAGAGCAAAATCTATCAGTTCAGAGGTGGTTTGAAAGAGGATTTGTAGCTAGCCCTCGCTTTGCACGATCCTGAGGAGTTCGATAAGTTCTAAAACTTGGCTCTCAGGGCTAAGGCAGCTTTACTCAGGGTGTAGAATTCAAAGAAGCGTTTTAGAGATTCCAGCTCGTCTTCCTCAACTCAGGTGGTTCAGAAGCAACAGAAATATTGGGTGTCTCCTCCTCCTCCTCGGCACACGCAGCAGTTCAAGCACTCAGGTGGCTGTAGTTCTTCCCACCCACCCAACCCAGCTTTCCAGCAGAGGTTTCAGCAGCAGAAGCAAGGGCCTTCAAAGAAGGGTCACTATGCCAACAAGTGCACTTCTCAGCTGCGTCTTCAGCCTCCTCCTCCAGGCAAACCTCCAAGCAATGCTATCATGAAGTTCAACCCCAGGTCTGCTAGAGTCAATATGGTGAATGCAGCTGAAGCAGACAACTCCTCAGACGTGATCATGGGTAACCTTTCAGTCAATGATTTTCCTGCTAAAGTCTTCTTCGATTCTGGTGCTTCGCATTGCTTTATGTCAAAGTCATTTTTCATCAAGCATGAGTTTCCCTCGACAATTTTGGATATACCGTTGGGTGTTGTTTCTCCGGGTGCGCAGATGACATCAAATTCTGTAGTTCCTGATATCTCTCTCAAGATGGATGATTATGCTTTTCTGGCCTCTCCGTATGTCTTGGGCAATTCCGACATTGATTTGATCCTTGGTATGGACTGGTTGGCTATGAACAAGGCATCGATTGATTGTGAAGCTAAAGAAGTGAAGCTAACTCACTCTTCGGAGGACGTGATTATCTTCGCGGCGCGCGATGACACAATCCGTCTATTTTCCTGAAATGAGAAGGGTGAGATTAATCCAATTTCGCAAGTCCGAGTGGTCTACGAATATGAAGATGCGTTTCCAGAAGAACTGCCAGGAATGCCTCCGCACCGAGAAGTTGAATTTGTTATTGAGCTTGAACCAGGTACTGAGCCTGTGTGCAAACATCCTTACAAATTGGGTCGAGAAGAGCTGAAGGAACTTAAGAGGCACCTCGATGAGTAGGAGCGTCTGGGTGTGATCAGACCAAGCTCTTCTCCTCGGGGTTGTGGAGTGTTGTTTGTCAAGAAGAAGAATGGCACGGACCGATTGTGTGTCGATTACCGTCCATTGAACAAGAAGACAATCAGAAACAAGTATCTACTTCCTAACATTAATGAGTTGTTCGAGCAGTTGAAAGGGGCTAAGGTCTTCTCCAAGCTCGACCTCAGGATGAGCTATCATCAAATTCACATTCGCGAAGAGGATATTCCAAAGAATGCTTTCAGGACAAGTTTTGGCTCATATGAGTATACGGTCATGTCTTTTGGTCTGGCAAATGCTCCACCGACATTTTGTCGAATGATGAACTACATATTCTCTCCGTTCAAGAATGAATTCGTCTTGCTATATCTCGATGATATTCTGGTCTTTTCAGAAACTGAGGAAGAGCATGAAGAACATCTCAGGCTGGTGCTTGATAAGCTGAGAGAGCATAAGTTCTATGCCAAGTTTTCCAAATGTGAGTTCTGGTTGAAAGAAGTTGTCTATCTTGGGCACATCATCTCTGCCGGTGGCATCAAAGTTGATCCATCGAAGGTGCATGCCATTGTTGACTGGGAGCCTCCGCAAAATGTGAAGCAGCTTCGAAGCTTTCTCGGGCTTGCAAGCTATTCTAGAAGGTTCGTTGAGAACTTCTCCAAGATTGCTAAGCCTCTCTCAAGTCTTCTTCAGAAAGGTGTGAAGTATGTCTGGTCTCCAGAGTGTCAGTTGGCCTTCAACACACCCAAAGAGAAGCTCACCTCTACTCCAGTCTTGGTTCCTCCTGATGACTCCAAACCTTACCAATTGTTCTGCGACGCATCTCTTCAAGGTCTTGGTGCAGTTCTGATGCAAGAGAAGAAAGTGGTAGCTTATACCTCCAGGCAGTTGAAGCCGAGTGAGAAGAATTATCCTGTGCATGATCTTGAGTTGGCGGCAGTGGTACATGCTTTGATGACTTGGAGACACCTCTTGTTGGAACGAAAGGTTGAAGTGTTCACCAATCACAAGAGTCTCAAGTACATCTTCACCCAGCCTAACCTGAATCTTCGGCAAACTCGTTGGGTCCAAATGCTCCATGATTTCAATCCGAGCGTTGAGTACACTCCAGGCAAAGCTAATGTCGTGGCAGATGCTTTGAGCAGGAAGGCTTACTGCAACAGTCTCATTCTGAAGCCTCTCCAGCCTGACCTTTGTGAATATTTCATAAAGCTCAACCTTCAGTTAGTACCTCAGGAATTTCTTGCAAATCTTCAGATCTCTCCTACCTTGGAAGATCAGGTACGAGCAGCACAACTTCTTGATGCAATGGTGAAGAAAGTTAAGATTGGCTTGGCAAAGGGAGTTCCCAAATATAAGTGCTTCAGTGTTGATGCCAGAGACACGTTATTCTTTGAGGATCGTCTTGTCATTTCGAAAGGCGATCTCAGAAAGGTTATCATGGAAGAAGCTCATAACTCTCTGCTCTCAATACATCCAGGAAGCTCCAAGATGTATCAGGACTTGAAACAGACCTTCTGGTGGAGTCGCATGAAGCGTGAGATTGCTCAGTTCGTAAATGAATGTGATGTATGTCAAAGGGTGAAAGCAGAGCATCAACGTCCAGCAGGTCTTTTGCATCCATTGCCTATTCCCGAGTGGAAGTTCAACCATATTGAGATGGATTTGATCACCGGGTTTCCGAAGTCCAAGAAGGGTAACGATGCCATCTTCGTTGTCATAGACAAGTTGAGTAAAGTGGCTCATTTTCTTCCAGTCAAGGAATCCATCTCGGCAGCTCAGCTTGCAGAGCTCTACACTTCCAGGATAGTATCTTTGCTCGGCGTGCCTATGTTGATTTCTTCGGATGACGG
This sequence comes from Hordeum vulgare subsp. vulgare, assembly GCF_904849725.1. NCBI lineage: Eukaryota > Viridiplantae > Streptophyta > Magnoliopsida > Poales > Poaceae > Hordeum > Hordeum vulgare. The sequence goes on along the minus strand of NC_058524.1, from coordinate 321,621,632 downwards.
AAGTATCTTCACTTCCAAGTTCTGGGACTCTTTTTCAGTCTGTGATGGGTACGAAGATACGATTCAGCACAACTTTTCATCCACAAACTAGTGGGCAAGTGGAGAGAGTCAATCAGGTCCTTGATGATATGCTGAGAGCCAGTGTCATTTATTTTGGCATGAAGTGGGAAGAGTGCATGCCTTTCGTTGAGTGCTCGTATAACAAAAATTATCAAGCTAGTTCAGGCAAAGCTCCGTTTGAGATTCTCTATGGAAGGAAGTGTCGTACCCCGCTCAACTGGTTCGAGACCGGCGAGCATCAGATTCTTGGGAATGACTTGATCGAAGAAGCTGAAGAGATGTGTCGGGTCATTCGGGATAATCTCAGAGCAGCACAGTCCCATCAGAAGAGCTACTATGATAGCAAGCATCGTGACATGTCTTATGAGCTCGATGACTTCGTCTATCTCAAAGTGTCTCCTATAAAGGGCACACAATGTTTTGGCATCAAAGGCAAGCTTGCTCCTCGTTTCGTTGGTCCTTTCAGAGTTGTTGGCAAGAGAGGCGACCTTGTGTATCAACTTGAGATCCCTTCCAATTTTGCAAATGTGCATGACGTGTTCCATGTCTCTCAGCTCCGGAGATGCCTCAAGACTCCCGAGCGCACAGTTCATCTTCAAGACATCGACCTTCAACCCAACCTATCGTATCGTGAGCATCCAGTTGTGGTTCTCGAGGCGACTGAGCGCAAGACCCGCAAAAAATCAATCAAATTTCTCAAGGTGAAGTGGTCACATCATTTCGATAAAGAGGCCACTTGGGAACGCGAGGATCACCTCCGTTCCGAATTCCTAGAGTTCTTTCAGTCCTAGATCTCGGGGCGAGATCTTTTTGTAGTGTGGGAGAGTTTGTAATGCCCCAGAGTGTAACTTGCCATATTTGGAACCTTCTTGTGTGGGTCCATGATGTCATTGCCTTGTGAGATATATGCATGTGTTATTTCATGTGATATTACCTTGTCTCCCCCTTTGCATTCATGCATCCATATCATCCATGCCTTCATTGTGTTTGTTGTTGTTGTTGTGGATCCATGTATGTGGTTGTGATGTTGATGTGCTATGAGTTGATGAAGTGGTGTATTTGGAAGTTGGGTTTCATCTATGTTAGTTTCAACTAGGTTTCAAACCCCCCCTTCTCTAATTCTCAAAGCTCAAGTTTTACTTGCTCTAACCCTGGTTAAAAAATGTAGATCATTTAGAGTGTTTTGTGGTGGATGTGGTGCTAGGTTTATTGTGTTTTTAAACTATGTTTGAGAGGGGTGTATATTCACAAATCAGATTATTTAAGTCTATTTTGTAAATATTTAGGTGCTCCAAAAAATCATCTTTTCATTTTATTTTATTGGGTCATAATTCCCTTATGACCAGGGGCATTTTTGTTTTATTTTAGGTTCGACAGTGTTGCTTGTGTGTTTTGATTTGTCTCTGTTTTGTTTTTAAATAGAAAAACCCCAGTGGGTTTTTCTTTTCTTACCTGGCGCCTCCGAGTGGGCCTCCTCCTCCTCGCTGGGAGAGTACCCTCCTCGCGTGCAGCCCACTCCCTTCCCTCTCCCTGGATTGACAGTAGGCGGGCCGAGCTCCTCCTCCGCCATGGCCGAACCTTGATGAGCTCGTCGCCGTCATTGTCGTGCCCCCCCGTCCTCTCCAAGCAGTCCAGGAGCACGCAGGACCTCAGGGGAGCCCGTTCCCACAGCTAATCGACGCCGATCAACCCTGCTACCACTACTTCGACGACGACCCCTTCCGCTCCAACGACCACCTCCGCAACGGCTTCTTCCTCAACGTACCCTACTTCCTCTATGACATGCGTGATCTCCTCGACCAGTGGGTGAGCAGAATCACTCCTCCCCCTTCGCCTGTCAACAGATCGCGCGTAGAGCCGTGGCAACGCCGCCGTGTTTCTCTCTGTCGCCGGCGCCGCCGCGTGCTCGTGGAGCAGTAGTTGTAGAGGGTCTCTCGACGCGTTTAGGTGTGGAATGGAGTAGTGGGTGATCCCTCTTCCTTCCAGCAACGAGCCCGTATTCAATTCGGCGTAGATAGAAGGCGGTGTCCTTCCCCTGTTCCGTCCACCGTCGGGCTGTAGTTGATCCAGAGGGGGTTGCTCAAAAGAGCCAAGCCCCCCTCTCTGTTAAGTATCGTTAGCGCAGCGCAGTGGCAGTGGTGTGTTTTACCTAAGCGCAGGTCGTGGGTTCAAAACCCAGTGGCGCCCCCTTTTTGATTTGTTTTGCTGGCACAGAAGCAGCAGGGGAAGCTTACCCTTCTAGCTTCCTCTATTCAGTCGAGCTGATGGGCAGTAGCGCAGTGGTGTACTGTAGTTGTTGTGGCCAGTAGGTTTGGGGTTTGATCCCCAAGCACCCCTTTTTGTTTTGTTATTTTTTCTTTTGAAGATTAGTTTGTTGGCTTGTTATTTGGCTGGGCAGCAATGTTTTGTTGCCTAAAATATCTAAACCAATAGATTTTCACCTTGTTTTAGTTAGTGTGCTTGTGTAGGGAGTTAGTGATGCTTATGTATGTGTGTAGGTGATCATGTGGTGCAACTTACATATGGTGTGTGCTTGTATGTGTGTGTGTGTGACACCCACATGCCCAAGGCATGGTTTTGCCTTGGTGAGCACTTGTGTGCAAGCATGTCTGTGTGTGTGTTAGTGGTACATGATGTGTGTGTAAGTATGTGTATGATTTAGAAACTAGCATGTGTAGGTGTGTGTACATGAGCACTTGTGATGCTAGCATGTGTGAGTGTGTATGGTGATGTGCTATGGCATACACACATGAGGTCGAACCCTCATGTTCACCATTGGAGTTGTGGGTGTGTTCAAGTGCAAGTGAGGATGATGATGTGGTGTGAAACACATGTGATATGGCACTATTTGAATCTATGTTATTCCATGTAGTTTTTCCTTCCAACTTTGTGCCTATTTGTTCTATGCAAGTACCTAGGTATTATATATGTTTTTGGGGTAGAATCATCCCAGGAATCCATTGGTGAAATCAGATTTCCCTTTTGGACACTTTCTGGAGATGTCATTTTTCTGTTTTGATCTATGTTTAGAGCTTGGTGCCATGTGATGTGATGAGCCTATGAGGATGATTCCTTGTTGTGGCAGTAGTGGGTGAACCCCTCTTCATCATGGTGGTTTTGTTTTATGCTTAGGAGTTTGTATGTGCAAGTTGTGCCTTGTCAAAGTAGGCATGTGGCTGAAATTGTCAGCTTAGTGAAAATCTGTGATTTCACTAAGTCCGAGAAACTGCTCTTATTTTCTTCCCTTGTAGTTGTGGTTGTAAAAGTTCATGTGTTGGGAATTAGCCCTTGCGATCAACTAGAGACTCGGGGCTTTTGTGTTTGTCTAGCTCTGTGTCAATTTTCATGCACTTTCACTTCCTGTAGATATTGTTTTGGAGGCTGTCAAAATGCTTCAGAGCATAAACAACTGGTGAGAATCTGAAATTTTCACTAAGTCCCTGAAATCTGTTATTTTTGTCCAAGTTAGCACGTGTAGATCTTTCTGTGAGAAACTCCTTTGTATTATCTTCTTGCTCATGCTTGTAGAGATTTTGAATAGCTTTTGCCACATATCTTGTTTGACACATTTAGGTGGCTATACGTGCCTTGCATGTTGCTCTCAAACTGCTATGATGCTGTTTAGGACAGAATGCATAGTTTTGTTGTTTTGAAGCTTGTGAGTGCATAGTTGGTGGTGTGGTGAGTTTCCTTTCACCAACCCACCTATATTTGTTTGTTTGATCATGTGGCAACCTGGGAATACCAGAAGTGTGCCATTGGAGTGTGCTTGTGGTAGATTGATTCGTAGAACTCCGTATTTTGTTTTGTAGTTCCTGGTTGATCCGTAGCTCCGTTCTCAATGTTCTTTATATGTTTTTGCATCGTTTTCTCGTGATGCACCTGCTCATGTCATCTTCATGCATGACAAGGTAGCTTAGAGTGAAGTAGTGTCCAGAAGTTTGTCTTTTCTTCTCATGCATATGCAAGTGACTACAATAGAGATGCATGCTACATTCTCATCTCATGCATCATGTGTTTGTGGCATCATGTTGTATTGTTGTTCATTGGCTGTTGTTTTTATATTGGGTAGCACCGGGATCGGAGAGCGAGTACGTGGATTCGGGAGAGTACGTGCCAGACGAACAAGAGCAGTTCCAAGCTGAAGATATCACAAGCAAGATGTACCATGACCTTGATACCGTCTCTAGCTTTGTTATGCCTAGATTCACGTTTCCTTCGTCATATGCTCGCTGCCTACCACTGATATAATTGCCTCCTGATATTGCCATGAAACCCAAACACTTTCCCCTCATAGCAAATATTGAATGGCTAAGTAGGTTTGCTCAGCTTCTAATGTTAGTGTTGCTAGTTGCAGGTGCCAACTGTTTCATGTGTTAACATGAGAATTTGTTATCATTATGTTTTAATCTGCTATTTAATTAATGCACCTATTTACTTGGTAAATGATGGAAGGCCTAGCCTTTTTCCGGGTGATTTGTTCCTTTATTGCCGCCTTAGTTTCCGGCTACCGGTGTTTGATTCCATAACTGATCGCTCCTAACACGTTCGGGGTTGTTATGGGGACCCCCTTGATAAATCGTGTAGTGTTAAGACTTGTCCGGCAGGACCCAAAATTGGTTTTAATCTTCTAAACACTTAATAATAATTTGCATGGGGAATAGCTACCCCGAGGAATTAATCAACAACCCGGGCCAGTGCTCCTCATGAGTGTTGGTCCAAAACTAGAGCACCGTGCGGGGCCATCCCGGCGCAACTCGGGAGATTTCTCTGGCCACCATACGCTTCACTTATCCGGCGTGTCCTCAGACTGAGATATGCGGCTCTTATCACGGTCGTCGACACGTCGGGAGGTCCTTCTAGTCTTGTCTTACCTTAGCGATATATCTTGCGTATAGGATTCCCGGTGAAGCTTTGGTTGTCCCCAAAGTTGAGGTTTTCCTCTAAGGAATCCGACAAGATCACGCGATTCATGATAGAGGATTACTTTGCGGCCCGTGATCGTTTGTGATGGACTAGTTGGAGCACCCCTGCACGGTTAAATCTTTCGGAAAGCCGTGCCCGCGGTTATGTGGCAACATGGATTATTTGTTAACATCCGGTTCTAGATAACTTGAACTAATTCTAATACAACTGCCAACCGTGTGCGTAACCGTGACTGTCCCCTTAGAAGATCTCTCTTCGATCGGGAACACGGTGGGGTTATGTTTGACGTAAGTAGGTGTTCAGGATCACTTAGTGATTAGCTAGTATTCGATCGCTAGCGTAGACCACCACATCAATAACTTTGTTCTATGTAAGTTAGCCACCATAAATGCTTAGGATGCTGCAACCTAAACACTGAACCTACCTTACCAAATAACTTGACTAGTTTCGGTACCGATGTCATAGATTGCTGAGTCCCTGTGGCTCACAGATTACTTCAACACCCCAACAGGTATAGGTATGCCCGACACAGGTGATCCCAATGGCACGCAGCTGGCGTGGCAGTACGATGAGGAGAATGACCGCGTGTACGTGAACTATCTAGAAGACTGAGGACGTGGTCGTGATCGTGGGCAAGCATGCGGGATAGCATAGCCTTTTTCTCATGTTATGTAGTCCGTAGCGGAACTACCTTGTCTGATTAAATGTGTGGATGTAACTCTGATATTATCTATATGAGATGGCAAACGATTCCGTATTTGTCATTCTTTAATTATGTATGTGCTATGTTTATCTTGCTTGCAAAACGCATAGATGCGCTTCTTTCCATTTTGGGGCATCGCCCCCTAAATACGAAAGGACTGCATCTTAGTCGTTACAGTCCATGCTAGGTCCTTCATTCATAAGTAAAACAAAATTATCTAATTTTGGTAGGATCACATATTCACGAACATTAGCAGGATTTCCATGAAACGAAAGTACCTGGTAATTCAATTGGCGTGTGCAAGCTCTAGTAAATGGTCGAGTATGTACAACAACAGGGGTTGTGGGCGTAAGAATGGTATTGATGTCCTCATCTTACTCTCCTTCTTGAAATGAAGTCATCCTCACCTTAAGCTCATCTTCCTCACCCAAACAAGGCTACACCAAACTCTGCAGGCAGCTCAAGTTTATATGTGTTATCATTTATTTTCTCTAACACCTTAAAAGGACAATAAGCACGTCTCATTTGCTTTGACTTGTGGAAATAAGGAAATCCATCCTTACGGAAATGCAACAAAACAAGATCTCTAGGTGCAAAGACAACATATTTTCTACCCTTATCCCCAGCAAATTTGTATTTAGCATTCATATTCTCAATGTTTTCCCTACTTAACTCATCTATTTTAATATCAATTCAACACATTGTTTAGCATCAAAATTATCTTTCACCGAAGATGGAAGAGGCAACACTTGAATAGGTGCACGGGGTATGAAACGATAGACAATTTCAAAAGGGCACATCTTTGTAGTAGAATGCAATGAACGATTATAAGCAAATTCCGTATGAAGCAAGCATTTCCCCACATTTTCAAGTTATTCTTCAAAACAACAATAAGCATAGTACACAATGATCTATTGACTACTTCACTTTGCCGATTAGTTTGGGGTGACATGTAGTACTAAAAAGCAGTTTAGTCCCCAATTTACCCCATAAACATCTCCAAAAGTGGCTAGGAAATTTAGCATCATGATCGGAAACAACTGTATTTGGCTCACCATGCAAGCGACTAAGTTCACGTAAGAACAAATCCGCAACATTAGGAGCAGCATCACTTTTATGCCATGGTATGAAGTGTGCTGTTTTTTAAATTAGATCCACGACCACAAATGTGCTATCCCTCCCCTACTTTGTTCAAGGTAAACCTAAAACAAAATCCATAGATATATCCTGCCAAGGAACACTAGGTACATGCAAAGTAATATATAAACCATGAGGATTGAGTCGTGACTTAGCTTTTTGATATGTAGTGCAATGACCCACAAAATGTTCAACATCTCGTCTCATCTTTCACCAAAAGAAATGTGTAGCAAGTACATCCTTTGTCTTCTTCACGCCAAAGTGTACCATTGATCCTCCTCCATGCGCCACCTGCAACAACTAAATACAAATGGAGCTATCTGGAATGTATACCTTGTTAGCACGAAAAACAAATCCATCATTAAGGACTAACTTCTTCCATGTTCTCCCTTGTTTACAATTCTGCAGCACATCTTTAAGTTCAACATCGTGCACATATTGATCTGTGATGGTCTCCAAACCAAATATTTTAAAGTCAAGTTGTGAAAGCACAGTATAACGATGAGACAATGCATGAGGAGTAACATTTTATTTACCCCTCCTATGCTTAATGTCATAAGGGAAAGTCTCAATGAATTAACCCATTTAGCATGTCGACTTTTAATTTGTTTGAAAGATTCATGATCAGAATGTATAACAAATTCTTTGGGCCATAAACAATGTTATCATGTTTCTAATGTATGAACAAGAGCATATAGTTCCTTATCCTAAGTAGAATAATTCAGACTAGGCCCACTCATTTTTTTAGAAAATTATGCAACATGTTTACCATCTTTTAATAACACGCCTCCTAATCCAATTCAATTAGAATCACATTCAAGCTCGAATATCTTATTAAAATTAGGAAGTTCGAGTAAAGGAGCATGTGTTAAATTATCTTTCAATAATGTGAAGGCTTCTTCATGTGCGGTACCCCAACCAAAAGGCACATCCTTCTTTGTAAGCTTGTTGAGAGGGGCAACAATGGTGCTGAAATATCTCACCAAATGCTTATAGAAACCAGCGAGTCAAAGAAAACTGCTCACTTGTGTGACTGTTTTGGGATGCAGACAATTGTGAATAGCTTCAGTCTTGGCTTTATCAACTTCAATTCCCCGTGGAGTAAGAACATAGAAAATGAAAGATACTCGGTCGGTGCAGAAGGTGCACTTCCCAAGGTTACCGAACCAACCTGCATCACGTAGAGAAATAAAAACAGCCCGTAAATGTTGCAAATCTTCCTCCAAATATTTATTATAAATCAGTACATTGTCCAAATAGACTACCACAAATCATCCAATAAAGACATAAAACCTCATTCATTATTCTCATGAAAGTGCTAGGTGCATTAGTTAACCCAAAAGGCATGACTAACCACTCATATAATCCAAACTTAATTTTAAAAGGTGTTTTCCATTCATATCCCAACTTCATAGGAATTTGATGGTATCCAGTGCGCAAAATAACTTTGGAGCAAGTTCTAGAGCCACTTAATTCATCTAGCATATCTTCTAGGCTAGGAATAGGATGACCGTAATGAATATTAATATTATTAATGCCTCTACAATCAACACATATACACGATGTACCATCCTTTTTCAACAATAGAATAATAGGAACATCAAAAGGACTAAGGGATTCACATATATAACATTTGTCGAGTAGCTCATGTACTTGGTGCATAATCTACTTCGTCTCCTGTGGATTGGTACGGTATGGCACACAGTTGCGTAGTAGTGCACCAGGAATTAAGTCAATATAATGCTCAATTCCTATAATAGGTGTCAGTGATTGTTGGAGGAAATGATGGAGACCCATCCTCGAATGAAAATACTACCTCATTACACACAAATGCATAGCAAATAGATATAGTAAAATCGAGATAAGAAACGTCAGATTTGGTAGCAAGTAAACATCCACTCCTCAATTTTATTTCAGATGCAACGCTAGATGATGGTTTGTAAGGCTTATTGTGTTGCTCAAATTCCTTTGCCACAATCTGATTTTCACTCTTATTTAGATCCTATTTTGCTTTACAAGATCTAGCAATGTCATCTTCCATAATTTTTTCAGGAGACATAGGAAGCAAAGTTATATTTTTATCCTTATGAACAAAATTGTACTGATTTGTCCTACCATGATGTAAAAAACTTTTACAAAATTGCCATCATCTACCAACTAAACAGAGCATGCTTGCATGAGTACCACATCACAATCACCATAATCAGAATATGTAGCGACACTAAAATGCACACTAAGAGTATGTGTTACCTTAACCTTGCCACTGTTGTTGAACCATTGGATTTAATGACGATTGGGATGTGGTCTCGTGGTGAGAGAGAACTTCTCCACCATCTCCATGCTAGCCAAGTTGTTGCAACTCCCTGCATCGATGATGACACAAACAGATAATTCCTTGACAACTCCATTTGTATGGAACAAATTGTGCCTCTGATTTTTCTCAACATGTGTTACCTGCAACCTCAAAACACTTTGAGCAACTAAACTTTCATACCTGTCGGCGTACTCAACAACCATGTACTATGTCTCTTTTTCAGTATCAGTGACACTCTGTTCTTCACTTGCAAAAAGAGCCAAAGTCTCCTCGTCATAATCACTAGTGGAATAATATTTACCTTCCTCATTAACAATCACCACACACTTGGATGGGCAGTCCCTCGCATAGTGAGCTCCACCCTGGCAATGACGACATCTAACCTCATTTGTATGCCATGTGGATGCAATGTATGTAGAAGAGCAACGTGCAAGCTCGGAAGGTGTACTCTGGGCGGAAGGTGGGGTAGGGTCCTATTTCTTGCTATCTCGGTTGGAGTTGGTGGCTGACGTAGGTGGTGCTGCAGCAGGACGTGTGGAAGCAGATGAGTTTGTGGTATCCATGATGAAGTGTTTCGTGCAGAAAAATTAGTTCTGGCCAATACGTGTTTATCCTACACTTCATATTTAGCTTTGCAAGCAAGATGGAGTATACGATTGATAGTGTTATACTCCTTATACTCAAAAATATTCTGATATCTCTATTTAATCGAAAGATAAAACATGCAAGCCTAGATTCATTAACCTCAACAATACCACATCGAATCATGCTAGTTTGTAATTCATAATAAGATTCTTCTATGGAACTTTTCCCCTATTTTAAATGCGACAATGTTTGAAGTAGTTCACCAGATACTATAAATCAGTATATCATCAAAATAGGCTGCCACAAATCGTCCAAGGACATCACATATTACCTCGTTCATTAATTCTCCTAAATACATGCATGGTGCATTAGTTAACCCAAAAGGCATGACTAACCAATCATATAATCCAAATTTATATTTAAATGTTATTTTCCATTCATCTCCCAATTTCATACGAATTTGATGGTATCCATTATGCAAAACGGCTTTGGAGAAAATTGCAGGGCCACTTAATTCATCAAGCATATCATCTAGCCTAGGAATAGGATGATGATAATGAATAGTAATATTATTAATGCGTCTAAATTCAACACACATAAGCGATGTACCATCCTTTTTTGGCACTAGAAAAATATGATCAACACAAGGACAAAGGGATTCGCGTATATAACCTTTGTCGAGAAGCTCCTATACTTGACACATAATCTTCTTCGTCTCATCTCGATTGTTATGGTATGTCGCACGATAGTGTAGAAATTCATGAGGAATTAAGTCAATCTGATGCTCAATCCCTCTAATAGGTGGTAATCCATGTGGCAGGTATTGTGGAAAGACGTCAACGAACCTCTGCAAAATTTTAGTGACATAAGGAGGTAAATAGGGAGGCATGTCCTCGAATGAAAATAATACCTATTTGCACACAAATGCATAGCATAAAGATGTAGTAATATCCAAATAAGTAATATAAGATTTAGTAGCAAGTAAACATCGACTCTTCAATTACTTTTTAGATGCAACACTAGATGACGGTTCATTAGGTTTACTATGTTGCTGTAATTCCTTTGCTACAATCTAATTTTCACAGTTATTTAGCTCATGTTTTTCTTTACTAGCTCTAGCAATGTCATATTTCATAATATGTTCTGGAGACATAGGAAGCAAATTTATATTTTGATCCTTAGGGAGAATAGTATACTGATTTGTCCTACCATGATGTACATATTTTTTATCGAATTTCCATGGTCCACCAAGTAAAACAGAGCTTGCTTGCATGGATACCACATCACAATCAACATAATCACAATATGTAGCAATGCTAAAATGCACACGAACAGTACATGTTACCTTAACCTTACCACTGTTGTTAAACTATTGGACATAATAAGGTTGAGGATTTGGTCTCGTGGTGAGAGACAACTTCTCCACCATCTCCATGCTAGCGAAGTTGTTTCAACTCCCTCCATCGATGATGACGCGAAAAGAACATTTCTTCACCACTCCCTTTGTATGGAACAAATTGTGCCTCTGATTTTCCTCAGCCTTTGTTACATGCACACTCAAAATACGTTGAGCTACTAAACTTTCATAACTGTCAGCGTTGCTAGCAGCCATGTACTATGTCTCTTGTTAGGTATCATCTACACCTTGTTCTTCACTTGCACGGATAGCAATGGTCTCCTCATCATAATCACTAGGGGAGTTATATCCACCATCCTAAGTAACAATCATCACATGTTTGGATGGGCAGTCTCTCACACAGTGGCTTCCACCCTCGCAACATGGAGATATCACCTCATGTGTCCGTCATGTGGATGCGATGGATGGAGAATAGCTCTATGCAGACCCGGTAGGTTTTCTCTTGGCGGTGGGTGGGGCAGGTGCATGTTTCCTGGTATCTCGGTTGGACTTGGTGGCTGAATTGGCGATGCTGCAGCAAGACGTGTGGAAGCAGATGAGGTTTGTCGCACCCATGATGAAGTGTAACTTGCAGAAAAAATAGTTGTGGCCAATGCGTGTCCAATCTGCACTTCACGTTCAGCTTTGCAAGCAAGATGGAATAAATAAGTGACAGTGTTATACTCCTTATACTCTAAAATAGCCTGAATATCTCTATTTAATCCACACATAAAACATGCAAGAATAGCTTTAGTACACTAAACAATACCACATCTAATCACGCCAGTTTGTAATTCCTGATAATATTATTATACATAATATTTTTCTTGTCTTAAACGCTGCAATTATTGAAGTAATTCACGTTGATAATATGGTGGAACCAAACAAGGGGGCATAGAAGTTTTGAAAGCATCCCAAGTAGTTGGAATATTGGCATGATGTATTCTACAATGTGGAGACCACCAAACACAAGCAAAACTAGTACATGAACAAACAACAATAGTAACACGTCTATCCTCGGGAAATTTTAAGCATGTGAAATGGCATTCTGTTTCTAACTCCCAAGTAAGATATATATCAGGAACATATCTATGATTAAATGTAGGAATATTCAATTTAAGTTTATGGAGATGGTCATAATCCCGTACCTGAGGCGGTGGTGCAGACCTACCATTGCGATTATATCCATGTGGACGACCTGGTGCTCGTGGTGGTGGTTGTCCCTAGTTCTAATTTGGAGCAACCTGTCCCGCATCATCATAATCACCATCATAATCTGCATTGTACTCAACATCAGTAGCAGCAACAGGCACCAAAACCGCAACAGTAGCAATGGCACCAGAATTCTAGCCATGGTCGAGAGGCACACGTTGCGCTCGTCCAACGAAATTCGGGCGTTATTGATGTTCTTGTTGTTGTTGGAGACAAATGTTATCACCACATTGAGTTTAGCATCAATGATACAAAGCATCCTTCAGACATCATGATGGCAAGATCCTCTTTTCCAAGGGAAACGTGCTACATCTACATCATACATACAAAGGTGAGTCTTCTCCTTTACACATGTCAACTTGTGCCCCTCGAGGACGGTATACTACTTGATGCTCCTCTCGTGTGCATGCATAGGTATTATCAGAGCTTCACACATGATGAGTAGGAGTTCCAACACATAAGTAAGAATACACCATCCATGAAGGAATCTTGGAAGAAGAGACTTGTGTAGAAGTCTACATTGACCGGACGACCGAAAGCCGTCGTACGTCCGACACTCTACATTGATGGGACGACCGACGCCCTCCTGACGTCCGATACCTCCCAACATCCGGACAACCGAGCTCCTCCGGAAATCTGGTGCCACTTCATCGAATCCAAATCGTTGGACGTCCTAGACACTCCGCACGTCCGGACCCACCCGAGCCACCGGACGAACGACGACCTCTGGATGTCCGGAACCACGTGTGCGCAACCCGACCTTTGGCCATGTATCTCTCTTCTACTTACCCGTTCGTGGCTGATACTATAAATACACTCCCCCCACCTTCTTCCTAGGGTTAGCTTATGTGTAAAGAACTTGAGATTATTTAGCATAGCTCCATGCACTACCCTCCTCCCATGGACATGCCTGCATGTGAGAAGCCTCCATGTGAGATGACCATGTAGTGGATGTCAAGTCCCCTTACAAGGGAAGATCGATAGTGGTTCAAGGCCCCATAGCCCCATGCGATTTGGGATGAACCCTAGAATGCATCTTGATTTCCTTTAGTTTTTCATGTACCCTTGTAGATCTTGTGTGTGGTGAGTCTAGTGGATGTGTGATTGGACTTTGTTCTTCAGTGTTTCCCTTGTGATTTCTCCTCGTTCTTCCCCGCGTTCTTTGTGTTCTTCGTGGAATTACCATCCGATTCGTGAAAGATCCACACCCATGGGTTTGCCCCGTACCATATTGGTATCAAGAGCCACAGTTCTCACAAAATTGGAGTCCTTCCCTTCGATTTCTAGACTTAATTTTGTGCATTTTGTCCAAATTCAAATATACGCACCAAAAATAGCCTCACCAAAATTTCTGCAATATATTGGTTCTTGTTAGATTTTGTTGGTCTTGGTCCATGGAATTCGTGTTAGCCAAGTATATCTAACTTCCCCTCCATGATATCCCCCCAAAAATTTTCTTTCCCCATCAATTTTGACCCCAAATATCAAAAATTCAGCCCAAAATCGCATCCTAGATCTAGATCTCGAGCTGACCCACACCCTCCGGATGACCCACACCTTACGGACGTACGGACCCATTCGAAGCATTGGACATTTGACCTTTTCAGGACGTCTGGAACAACAAAATGGACCCGATTTCTCGGATTTCCATACTTACCAGACGGCCGACCCTTGACCCGATATCCTCCAGACGTGCGTAACATGGAGAAATTAATTTTGGCTGAATTTTGTTTATGCGACAACTAATTCATCCAAACTTCGATCTTGATGATCAGTAGCTCGTTGGATAGCTATTGATTTCCCCCATACCACAAAAATACTTACAACACCATTTGACTTCCTCATATGTTTTGAATTTTGGCATGTTTGCCTAGCCCGCCACCATAACTTCCTCATAGTTTTCCCCACCATACAATTCCACAACCTTAACCCAATTTTGTTTGAGATTTTGAGTTGCGGTTTTCGTTTCCCAAGTGGTTTCGGCTAACTAGGGATGGTTCTACATCGATAACAGGACCACTCATCATCGTGTGCACATTATGCTTGGACTGTCTTGCAGTTAGGATTTCCCCATGTCTTCAGACACTTCATTTTATTTGGTGTTGTGAATGATTCCTATGCCTAACTTAAACCATTCATTGAGCACTTTGTGCATGAATGCTATGACCATGAGGTATATGCTTGTTATCTTGTAATGCATATTTGCATCCCTACTTCACCTTTGCACAACTGTTCCCATGATTGAATTTTTGCGCACAAATTATATTCTTACATGCCATACCATATTCCTTTGTCACACCATATTATCTCCATGATGACAACACTTGTTCGCTGATTCACCACTTGAATGCCTGGTTTTGCTCTAATGCTAACCACTTTTGTTTTTCCAAATGTTTGTGGTATTTGCTTCTGCTGAAGGAATTACTAGACGGTGATACATTGGATAGTGCCCCTTTAATGCTTGATGAGGTTGAGTGCTTGGTGATCGTCAACTTTGACATGACGACGCCATCACCTTCCCATATTGATTTGGATTTTCATCCGAGGACGGATCTTCCCATGATGAGCTGAACACTCTAGCGGCCGGACGACCGAGTCTGGTCGGACGTCCGAGCCATCCCAGCGTTTGGAAGTCTGAGCTCGTCCGAATGACCGATGCGTGGAGCCTTCCTAGGCCACACACTATAGTGCCTGGCCAACCGACTCCCCCCGGACGTCCGACCTCGCCAAGACAGAACCAAACTCTCGGAAATCCAGACCTCGCCGGACGATTGAGCCTTGAAAGTCTGACGGGCTCCAGAAATCCGGCAACAACACATCTGATTTGAAACCCTCGGATGACTAGACAACGCCGGATGTCCGAGCCCTCTTAAGCCTCCGAATGCCCATACTCTTGGACTCTTGAGTCCTGTATATGCAAAGGCCCTTGGGCCACAACTCATGTACACCTCAATTTTGCCTAGTACTTTAAATACTCCTCCACCATCTCTATCTAGGGTTAGCTAATGTATTGACAAACACTTGTTGAGCTTAGCTCCATCTACTATTCTCTTCCCATGGAGATGTTGTAACGCCTGGGACACACCCGCCGGTGGTCGTTACTTCTGCCGGGATCTAGACTGGCCCCACATATCAATACTAGTCTTTGCCTCTTGGTACAAACGTCTGTGCATCCAGTCCAGTACATGTACCATGTCGTGTGCCACGACGGGTCACAAACGTCATGAACAACATGACCACTTTGTCCTCACTCATGCGCACTTTGTCCTCACTCATGCGCACCCGGGATGAACTTCTCGGTCGGTCACCCATCCTAAAACTACTCCAAGCTGAGCACGCTTAACCTGGGAGTTCTGTTTGATTGGGCTCCCGGAAAAGAAGGAATTCCTTATTGATATGAGTAGTCTATCATCCCTAATAAGCCAGGCTATCACAGATGTCCTCCATGTAAGAAGATCCATAGTGATGCCAAGGTCCCTCTAGTAGGGAAGATCCCCTCATGGATACAAGGCCCCTCTTGTAGGGAAGACTATCGGTTACATGTATCCTTTTGTTGAATTTGGATCTATATATCTCGTGTGTTAGATTGGATCTAGTGGGTGTGTGAGTGGAGATCGTTCTTGTGTTTGTGTGTTTCTCTTCGTTTTCTCCCTTTTGCCCTCCAAGTGTTAAAATATCGACCACCACGGGTGTGGCCCGTATCATATTGGTATCATGAGGCACGTTGATTCACACCTTGGAGTCTCATCCCCCACTTTCTGGCCAATTTATTTTTTGATCTGACCAAATTTCCCACAAAAATAGCCATACCTAAATTTCTTGGATTTGTTGGATTTGAAGAGATTTTGTTGATTTGGATCCGTGGATTTCATTGTGGACAAGTGGATAAAGCTTTTCCCCACCATCCCCATCATTTTCACCCAACAAATCGGCCAGATTTTTCATGTTCATCCCCATTGACCTCGTGTTCTTTCATCACCGAGGCCAGTCCGCAGGTATCAGACGACCGAGCCAACCTGGACGTCCGGACACCGTCGTACGACCGAGCCCGTCTCACGTTTGATACCATCAGATGGCCGAGCCCACCCGGAAATCCAGACAACACCGTCCAAGCTGAATTTCCCCCACGAAATTATTTGTTTCTCCACCACTTCTCATCCGCATTTGCCACCACCATTTCTTCCGCAACCAATTTGCATTTGGGATTTTGAGTCATCAGCCCTGCCACTTCCTGAGGTGTTTCATTTATTTAGGAGTGGTTCTACACCGACATGGCCGCTCATCATTGCACTGGATTGTCGTCAACCAACTCTTCATTGACACTTCACCGTAAGCATGGAGGGTAACCGCGACGACACTCTTGTCATATACCCTTGGCATTGCTTTGTTACCCCGAGCGTATTCGCGTAACTTGCCTATCGAGACTAGCCAGTATGCTACTTGTGCTCATTAGTGATACATATGTTGCATAGCTTCAAATTGCATGCACGCACCATAATTATCATATTGTGATGTCATAATATTATCATTGTTGTTTCAATTGTACCCTCATACATAATTGCTATCTTGGTGTGCACGTCCCGCATAGTGTACAAAAAATATCATCGCCAAAACAAATAGGAAAATCTTTTAATCAAGTGCAAAGAGCACTAAAATCACACAATTGCTAAACATATTGATATCATATCATACTTGATCATCTTGGATCACTTGAGAGAGAGACATTGTGCCTCAAACATATAGCAAAAGTCGGGAATAGGAAGTCGACACGTTTTGTTTCTTATTGGTTGTGCTCAAGTTCCTATCCCGCCCATTTTAGCAATCGTGCTAGCGTCTCTCTAGTGTTGTTCAACACGAGCGTTTTTCGTGGATACCACATTTTTTGCTCACTCTTTGGTTGCACAACCCCACTTTACTATACATGTGTGTGGTTCCGTGTATACTCATTTCTATTGATCTCGCTTGTCTTACTTGCGAATTTGCGAATTTCTTTCAACATTATTCAATCTCGTCTTCATATTGCTTGAATTTGGTGCCACATCCTAACCAAGATACTTCACAAGCTTAATTTGTGTAGGTGTGAGGAGGACAATTTCTAGTACTAGTTGCACTATTTCAATAATTGCACATTGAGTGATCTTGATCCATTTTCAACATTTGGAATGACAATTGGTATTGTCTTCTCATTCTTCCAGTTATATCCACTTGAGTTCTATGTATAGGACTTCTATGTCGAACCCGACATTCGAGGAGTAGGACAACGACGGGAACAACATTGTCACCAAAAAACACTTCTTCGGCGCCCAAATAGGAATGCACAAAGCACAAGATGCTATGAATAATCGTATCAAGCGACTCGCGATCGACTTGCATGAATCCGAGGTTCGCACGAGTGACTACCTCGATGATACGCTATCAATCCAAATGGACGAGATCCGCGCCTTGATGGTGAACCGTGCATCCTCAACCTCTACTTCATCATGGCGACACCACTCAAGTCGCCACTATGATGAGTACTCTTCTGGCACAAGTCCACCACGAGCTCGACATCACCAACAGGACGACCGTCACCACAACCAAGAATCAGACAGTCCTTTCCATGGCAATTGTCACGAACAAGATGCTTTGGAGAAAGAACGCATACAACAAAACTATGAAGACGAACGACGATGTGAATAACAAGTGCTTGAAGCTCAATGTGCTCTCCGCAAAGCAACATGCACCATGAAAGAACGCAACCACCAAGCACGTGAAGAACAAGAAGCACCCCATCATGAACGTGAAGACGAAGCTGTGCACCAAAAGGAGCACCAAGAGCCAAGACACCAGGAACGAGGACCTCGACAACTCCCTGATACGTCTCCATCGTATCTACTTTTCCAAACTCTTTTGCCCTTGTTTTGGTCTCTAATTTGCATGATTTGAATGGAACTAACCCGGACTAACGCTATTTTCAGCAGAATTACCATGGTGTTGTTTTTGCGCAGAAATAAAAGTTCTCGAAATGACCTGGAAATTTACGAGGATTTTTTGCGGAATATATAAAAATACTAGCGCAAGAATCACCTGGAGGGACGGAGCCCGCAGATCACAAGCCACCAGGCCCCCCCCTAGCTAGGCCTGGCAGGCTTGTGAGCCCCTAGGGGCTCCGCCGCCTCCAACTCCAACTCTGTTTAGTCTCTTTCGATCGGAAAAAATTTAGGAGAAGAGTTCATCGCGTTTTACGATACGGAGCCGCTGCCACCACCTGTTCTTCCTCTGGAGGGCAGATCTAGAGTCCGTTCTGGGCTCCGGAGAGGGGGAATCGACGCCTTCGTCATCACCAACCATCCTTCATCACCAATTCCATGATGCTCTTCATCGTTCGTGAGTAATCTCATCGTAGGCTTGCTGGACGGTGATGGGTTGGATGAGATCTATCATGTAATTGAGTTAGTTTGGATGGGATTGATCCCTAGTATCAACTATGTTTTGAGATTGATGTTGCTATTACTTTGCCATGCTTAATGGTTGTCACTAGGGCCCCAATGCCATGATTTCAGATCTGAACCTATTATGTTTTCATCAATATATGTGTGTTCTTGATCCTATCTTGCATGTTGTAGTCACCTACCATGTGTTATGACCCGGCAACCCCGGAGTGACAATAACCGGAACCACTCCTGGAGATGACCATAGTATGAGGAGTTCATGTATTCACTAAGTGCTAATGCTTTGTTCCGGTTCTCTATTAAAATGAGAACCTTAATATCCCTTAGTTTCCATTAGGACCCCGCTGCCACAGGAGGGATGGACAATAGATGTCATGCAAGTTCTTTTCCATAAGCACGTATGACTATATACGGAATACATGCCTACATTACAATGACGAACCAGAGCTAGTTACATATCTCCCCATGTTATAACTGTTACATGATCAATGTCATCTGGCATAATTATACATCACCGATCCAATGCCTACCAGTCTTTTCCTACTGGTCCTTGCTACATTACTTTGCCGCTACTGCTGTCACTGCTGCTACTGTTACCGCTACTACTGTCACTGCTGCTATTGTTACCATTGCTATCACACTACTTTGCTACTGAAACTTTGCTGCAGATACTAAGTCTTTAAGGTGTGGTTGAATTGACAACTCAACTGCTAATACTCGAGAATATTCTTTTGCTTCCCCTTGTGTCGAATCAACAAATCTGGGTTGAATACTCTACCCTCGAAAACTGTTGAGATCCCCTATACTTGTGGGTTATCAAGACTATTTTCTAGCGCCGTTGCCGAGGAGGCCTAGCACTATTCTCTGAGTCACTTGGGGATTTACGTTTGTTGATCACTATGAGGAATCCGAAAGATCCAAAAACTAAAGTCTTGCCCTCAACTACGAGGACATGTAAGGAACTACCATCTAGCTCTGCACTTGATTCACCTTCAGTTATGAGTAAGTTTGCAGCACCACCACCTACTAGAAACTGTGATATGTCGCCTGTGCTTGATGATGCTACTCCTTCCATCCATGATGCTTTGCTTGATACTGCTTTGCTACTAGGTGCATTTCTTGATGCACAAATTGCTAGAGTTGCTGCTAAATGTGATGATACTTCTGAAACTGCTGAAATTGTTGAAGTAGAACCTGTTGTTTCACCTGTTAGAACTAGCTCTCCTAGATATGAATTGTCTGATATACCTGAGGGTTATGTTATGGAGGGAGAGGTAGCTGAGGACTTTCTAGCTTGTAAGGATAGCTATGATCTTGAGAATTTACTTTGCAAGTGGAAAGAAAAATCTCTCAACGCTAGAATGAAATACGATCCTAAGTTTGCTACCTCACCCATCTTTGTGACCGATAAGGATTATGAATTCTCTATCGATCCTGAGTTAATCATTTTGGTCGAATCTGATCCTTTTCATGGTTAGGATCCTGAAACGGTTGTAGCACATCTTACTAAGTTGCATGATATAGCCACCCTATTCACGAGTGAGGAAAAGATCCGCCACTACTATATCCTTAAGCTGTTTCCTTTCTCACTAAAGGATGACGCTAAGACTTGGTTCACTTCTCTTGCTCCTGGTTGTGTGCGTAGTCCCCAGGATATGATCTACTACTTCTCTGAGAAATATTTTCCTGCCCATAAGAAACAAGCTGCCTTGCAGGATATATATAACTTTGTTCAAGTTGAAGAAGGGAGTCTCCCACAAGCTTCGGGGAGGCTTGTCCAGTTACTGAATGCTTTACCTGATCCCCCTCTTGAGAAAAATGAAATACTTGATATCTTCTATAATGGACTAACCGATGCTTATAGGGATCACCTAGATAGTTGTGTTAGTTGTGTTTTCAGGGAACGAACTATGGAACAAGCTGAGATTCTATTGAATAATATCTTGTGCAATGAGAATGCTTGGACTATTCTCGAACCACCTCCGAAGCCAACTCCGAAGAAAAGAGGTATCCTATTACTCAGTCCTGAAGATATGCAAGAAGCTAAGAAATCTATGCAAGAGAAAGGCATTAAATCTGAAGATGTCAAGAATCTACCACCTATCGAAGTAATATATGGTCTTGATAACCCGACACAGGTAGTAGAGGTAAATTCTCTTCGTAGATTCAATGAGAGTGATATTCCTTTTGATCAACCTGCTAGCTTATGCCTAGATGAATTTGATAACTTTGTTGTTAAACAACAAAGTTTCAATGAATATGTTAGCAGACATTTGAGGCAAAATGCTCGTATAATTGATCATATAAGTGCTTGTGTGGATAGAAATGTCAATGATCTTAGGCGTTTGAGTAAACATGCCTCTATGGTCACTACCCAAGTAGAAGATGTACTTAAGGCTCAAAATGACTTGCTCAATGAGTTAAATGAAAAGTCTGTTAGAGTTATCACTAGAGGTGGTAGAATGACCCAGGAACCTTTGTATCCTGAGGGTCATCCTAAGAGAATTGAACAAGATTCGCAAGGAGTTTGCACCGAGGCACCTAGTCATCCTAGGAAGAAAAAGAAAGATGATAGGAACTTGCGTGCTAGCAACCCTATTGTTGTTACACCCGAGAATCCAAACGATGTATGTGTTTCCGATGCTGAAACACAATCTGGTGATGAACATGAGCCTAGTGATAATATCGATAGTGGTGTTCATGTTGATTCTCAACCTAGAAATGACAAGGATGTGGAGATACGATAAGAAGGACTTCATTGCTAGGAAGCATGGTAAAGAAAGGGAACCATGGGTTCAGAAACCCATGCCATTTCCTCCCAAACCATCTAAGAAAAATGATGATGAGGATTTTGAGCGCTTTGTTGAAATTATTAGACCTCTCTTTCTGCAAATGCGTTTGACAGATATGCTCAAAATGTCTCCTTATGCTAAGTACATGAAAGATATTGTGACCAGTAAAAGGAAGATACCTGAGGTTGAGATTTCCACCATGCTTGCCAACTACACCTTCAAGGGTGGAACTCCTAAGAAACTAGGTGATCCCGGAGTGCCCACTATACCTTGCTCCATTAAAGGAAACTGTGTTAGAACCTCTTTATGCGATCTTAGAGCTGGTGTTAGTGTTATGCCTCTCTCTCTTTATCGTAGACTTGAATTGGATAAGTTGACACCCACTAAAATCTCCTTGCAAATGGCCAAAAAATCAACTGCTTTTCCTATCGGCATTTGCGAGGATGTGCCTGTTGTGGTTGCTAACGTTACTATATTAACGGACTTTTTTATTATGGTATTCCCGAGGATGATGCCATGGTGGTCATCCTTGGAAGACCCTTTTTAAACGCTGCAGGGGTTGTTATTGATTGAAACAAAGGCAATGTCACTTTCCATGTTAACGGTAATGAGCATACGGTGCACATTCCGAAGAAACAATATCGAGTACATTGCATCAATTCCATTGAAAAAACTTCATCAATTCTTATTGGGAGCTTTAAATGCCCTATACCTACTGTCAAGATGAAGTATGATTTACTTGTTGGGGATATGCACATCCCCATTCAAGTAACCTAGTGACTATTCGAAAATTCTCCGGTTTTATGCGATTCGAAAAAAGTTTGTCAAGGAGACTTGATCAACCTCATTGACACATTTCTTTTGATGACCATGTGAGGGATGAATCTAGGAGTCACAAGCCTCTGTTTCAAACTTCTGCTTTTGGTTGTTTAGAAGAAAAATGATAAATTTAGCTTTAGTATTTCATGTTTTCTGCTTTTTGCGTCCCTTAGAAAAGTGTCCCAAAAATAAAAGTTCTTCAAATGCCGTGAAATTCAAGTATGATTTTTTCTGGAATTTTTGAAAAATTCTAAGATAAAGAGCTAGTCAGGGGGGTGTACCAGTGGGCCACAAACCCAGGAGGCCCGGCCACCCCCCCTGGCCGGGCATGCGAGGCTTGTTGGGCCTACGTGGCCCCCTCCACTTATTCCAGCCCCCATCTCCTTCTCTTACCTCCAGAAAAAATCATTCCACAGCTCAAACTCGTGTTCTTGCTCCTCTTGCTGCATTTTTCGATCTCCTTGTGCAAAGCCCCATTCACCAAACTGTTTTGGGGAGTTGTTCCTTGGTATGTGACTCCTCCATTGGTCCAATTAATTTTTGCTCTAGTGCTTTATTTGTTGCGTATTTTTGCTGCCTTGGTGACCCTGTTCTTGTGCTTTGCATGTTCATTTTAGTTGGTCCCAAGTAGTTTTGATGCATGATATTGCCTCTAGGCACTTGTAGGAATAGTTTCTATGAGTTTTGTTGAGCCTCGTTCACTTTCCTTTGAGTCACTAAAAATTTCAGAAATTTTCAGAGAAATGAAAAGGAAAAGATGAGGAGCTTCCTAAGAGCCTCTTCAAGTTGTAACCCCAAGGAATATGAAATTGAGAAGAAGAAACCCAAGTATCCGATCCCCCGAGTTGCAGAAGTTCGAGCGTGCGAGTGGCCAAGCGATGTGTTCTTACGTGCCGCCGGTCTTTATGAGGATTTTATTACTTGGTGGAGAACGCGGGCCTTACCGCATTTGTTGAAGATAAGTGTCCACAATACCTCCTCCTCACTAATATTTTCATGCAAAGCTTTAATTTCTATCCTAGGAAGGATCCTCCTAATGTTGAGTTCAAGTTATATGATATCCCCTAGCGCATGCACTTCAGGATTTTTGCAATGTTTGCAAATTATCTTATGTTGGGGATATTCATGAACCTCGTCCACGGGACTTGGAGTCTTTCATTGATACTATTTTTGTAGGAGAGGAGAGAGGAGTGACTTGTGCTACTGTTGCTAGCATACATTTTACCGTGCTTCGGTATCTCTCATTATTGGTGGGAAAATGTTTGATTGGCCGTGGGAAAGCTGGGCCTCTTAGCTCCCCAGATCTTGCGGTTTTGCGCGAAGGTCTTTATAATGATAAAACTTGTAGCTTGGGCGCTATAGTGGCTCAACGGTTGAAGACGAACCATACTAAAGGTGCTGTTTATGGAGGTACCTATGTTACCCATCTAGCTAAACATTTTGAGATACCTATTAGACTACATGAGGAAGAAGAGATTCTCCTTCATGAGAGATATCTATATTATGATAGCATGGTTCGCCATGACTTTCTTGATAAAGATATAAATAAGAGGATGATTTATAACTTGGTATTTAGTCAGGGTACTCGTGAGACTATTACTTTGCCTGCTCCTTCTTTGTTCATTCTTCATCTAGGTAGGTACATTATTATGCCCTTGGACATCTACGCATATTGGGGCATAGCGCCACCACAGGCGCCTGTGCCCGAGCTACCAGTCGAGTACCAGACGCCAGTTTATCAGTGGGAGCCAGAGGACCTCACCCAGCAGTGGCACCCTGAGTCCACTCCGAAATACCCCGGAGACGGTTACTTCCCTCCTTGGGACTAGACCAACTTAGGCCAAAAGCCTAAGCTTGGGGGAGTACGTGTTTCTCACCGACTTTATATTCATGCTTACACTTTCACTTTGATAGTTGGTGTTCACACCTTGCCATTGTATCATCCATGCTAGTTTATTTCTTTTTCTCGCTTTCTTCTCGTGTGTTTGTTTGATTTGAGAAAAACAAAAAAATTAGTTGTAAGTTTGCTTTCTAGCTTGCTTAGTGGTTTCTAAAAAAAGGAAAACCCAAAAAGATTTCCCGTTCTTCTTTTGTTTGTTGGGAGCTTTCCCGTGTAAATAGTTTTCTTTTTCTTTGGGTCAAGGTAGAAGACCATGGTTAAAATGTTTAGTGGCTCACACATGCATATTTGTTTATCCGTCAAAGAGCCATATTACATTGTCTTCTCCTCTGTGTTTGCATACAGATTCCAGCTTAGTCCAATGCACAAACACTCTCATTATGATTCACATCATTCGGTTGTGCAAGTGAAAGGCAATAATGACAATATATGATGAAGTGAATGAGCCTGGAAAAGCTGGTATGAACTCGACGTATTTTGTTTTTGTAAATATGACTAGCTCATCGTTCCTAATTCAGCTTTGTTATGAGAGAAACATGTTTGCAATGAGAACTTATAGATCATAGTTTCTGATGCCATGCTTAATTATCTAGGATCTTATAGTGGTTTGTCTTGGATGCCAACATCAATTTCAAGATCATTATGATGTAGTATGATAGGATGGTATCCTCCTTTGAGTGATTCAAGTGGCTTGACTTGGCACATGTTCACGCATGTAGTTGAAACAAAATGAACATAGCCTCTATGATATTCATGCCCATGATGATTTATATCCTACTCATGCTTGCACTCAATGTTGATTAATTTCAATGCATTTTGATGACTATTGTCGCTCTCTAGTTGGTCGCTTCCCAGTCTTTTGGTAGCCTTCACTTGCACTAAGCAGGAATACTGCTTGTGCATCCACTTCCATAAACCCAAAGTTGTTGCATATGAGTCCACCATACCTACCTATATGCGGTATCTACGTGCCGTTCCAAGTAAATTTGCATGTGCCACTCTCTAAATCTTCAAGTAATAATTTATTTTGTATGCCCGAACCGCTCATGTGGTGACAAGGGGCGATCAGTATCTTCCATGCTAGGCGTGTTATCCTCGATACGTGTTTATTCACTATCACTCACGAGTAAGGGGCCGGTAATTGGAATGCCCAATTCCATGCTCAAATCGAAAAGATAATTGCAAACAAAACTCCCCCTGGGTTGTTGTTGGTATGGACGGCACCCGAGGATTCGGCTAGTCGTGGAGTATGATTGATCGGTGGTGGGGGGTCAATATTTTAATTTTCTCTTTGGGAACCGCCTATAGTATGTGTAGCATGGAAGATGGTGAAAACTCTTGGTCATTGCGTTGACAATGAAAGCATACCACCCAATATTATTTATCTCTGTTTTAAAAGCTTGAGATTTGTGCTTCCCTCTGCGAAGGGCCTATCTATTTACGTTTCTGTTGAGTCATCCTCTTCTTAAAAAAGGCACCAATTAGAGAGCACCTCTGTCATTTTTATTCTTTGCTATTAGTTGATATTGAGTATGACTGTGACTGGATCTTCTTTTCCATGAATTACAATGTTCAGTCAGCCCTTGGTCTTTGAAGGTGCTCTGCATTTATGTTTTGCGGTCCCAGAAACGGCTAGCGAGATACCATCTGTTCATATTGCTTCATGATTGTTTTGATTGAAGTGTTGACGTTTGAAACTTATTATTATTGCTCGCTAGTTGATTATGCCATTGATATGAGTACATCATGAGACCTAAATGTCATTGCTTATGTGGTTAGCTTATGATCTTGCTGAAAATCTGAATATGAGTTAGACATAATTACAAAACAAGATCAAACAGAGTTCGTAAAAGTTTTTCTTTTGTCTCTTTCAGTTTGTCAACTGACTTGCTTGAGGACAAGCAAGGCTTTAAGCTTGGGGGAGTTGATACGTCTCCATCGTATCTACTTTTCCAAACTCTTTTGCCCATGTTTTGGTCTCTAATTTTCACGATTTGAATGGAACTAACCCGGACTAACGCTGTTTTCAGCAGAATTGCCATGGTGTTGTTTTTGCGCAGAAATAAAAGTTCTCGGAATGACCTGGAAATTTACGAGGATTTTTTGTGGAATATATAAAAATACTAGCGCAAGAATCACCTCGAGGGACAGAGCCAGGAGCTCACAAGCCCACCAGGCCCCCCCTGGCCGGGCCTGGCAGGCTTGCGAGCCCCTCGGGGCTCCGCCGCCTCCAACTCCAACTCTATTTAGTCTCTTTCGACCGGAAAAAAATGAGGGAGAAGAGTTCATCGTGTTTTACGATACGGAGCTGCCGCCACCACCTGTTCTTCCTCCGGTGGGCAGATCTGGAGTACGTTCTGGGCTCCGTAGAGGGGTAATCGACGCCTTCGTCATCACCAACCATCCTTCATCGCCAATTCCATGATGCTCTTCATCGTTCGTGAGTAATCTCATCGTAGGCTTGCTGGACGGTGATGGGTTGGATGAGATCTATCATGTAATCTAGTTAGTTTTGATGGGGATTGATCACTAGTATCCACTATGTTCTGAGATTGATGTTGCTATTACTTTGCCATGCTTAATGCTTGTCACTAGGGCCCGAGTGCCATGATTTCAGATCTGAACCTATTATGTTTTCATCAATATATGTGTGTTCTTGATCCTATCTTGCAAGTTGTAGTCACCTACTATGTGTTATGACCCAGCAACCCCGGAGTGACAATAGCCGGAACTACTCCCGGAGATGACCATAGTATGAGGAGTTCATGTATTCACTAATTGCTAATGCTTTGTTCTGGTTCTCTATTAAAAGGAGAACCTTAATATCCCTTAGTTTCCATTAGGACCCCGCTGCCATGGGAGGGATGGACAATAGATGTCATGCATGTTCTTTTCCATAAGCACGTATGACTATATACGGAATACATGCCTACATTACATTGACGGACCGGAGCTAGTTACATATCTCCCCATGTTATAAGTGTTACATGATCAATGTCATCCGGCATAATTATCCATCACCGATCCAATGCCTACAAGTCTGTTCCTACTGGTCCTTGCTACATTACTTTGCCGCTACTACTGTCACTTCTGCTACTGTTACCGCTACTGCTGTCACTACTGCTACTGTTACCATTGCAACCATTGCTATCACACTATTTTGCTACTGAAACTTTGCTGCTGATACTAAGTCTTTCAGGTGTGGTTGAATTGACAACTCAACTGCTAATACTCAAGAATATTCTTTTGCTTCCCCTTGTGTCGAATCAACAAATTTGGGTTGAATACTCTACCCTTGAAAATTGTTGCGATCCCCTATACTTGTGGGTTATCACACCCTCACTCACATCACGTTGAGCAAATATATGAACAAGCTCCAAGGCAAGAAGAACAACATCTAATCAACAATGACCATGACGCCCCTCCGCTAAGACATCGCCAAAACAACGACAATGTAGAGAATCACCATGACAATTTCAAGTTCACCATGCCTAAGTTCTCAAGAAACGATGACCCCGAAGATTATATATCATGGGCACTCAAAGTTGATAAGATCTTTTGTCTTCACAACTTTGAAAAAGAGAATAAGATTGCCATGTACATTCTTGAGTTCCAAGATTATGTTCTCATATCACCACTTGGGCCCAAAGGAAGGATATCATGAGAGCTTGCTTTGTGCCTACACACTATAATTGTGTTCTAATAAAAAATCTACAACTACTCAAGCAAGGCACCAAGTCGGTACAAGAATACTATCAATAGATGAAAATGGCCATGATCCTAGCCAATCTCAAGGAAGTTGAGGAGGAAACAATAGCACATTTCTTGAATGGTCTCAACTACCAAGTCAAGAAAATTGCAGATTTCCAACCCTATGCCAACTTACTTGAGCTAGTGCATCAAGTATCCAACGCGGAATGCCAAGTGCAAGATGACTACAAGTAGTCCAAGTTCTCTTCCAAGACCTACGGCTCAACTGCACACAAGATTCTTCGACTATGGTGCCTTCGACTTCAAAACCTTCATCAACAACCGGCGACAAGTCAAGCTACAAGTACAAGATGACTTTTGTCAGGTTGCTCTCCTTTCACAAGCAACTACAAGCCGAGAGCCTCATAATCTACACCAACACTGGATGCCACCGCTAAAACAAGCTCCACCAAGTGCTTCACATGCGAAAGTCGCGGCCACAAGACACTCGAGTGTCCAACAAGATGCACGATAATCCTCTAAGATGACGACACCTAGGACTCTATGAGTGATGACGAGATGGAACCTTTGGAAAATGTGGTC
The DNA here is from genome assembly GCF_904849725.1 of Hordeum vulgare subsp. vulgare. Lineage (NCBI taxonomy): Eukaryota > Viridiplantae > Streptophyta > Magnoliopsida > Poales > Poaceae > Hordeum > Hordeum vulgare. The sequence continues at coordinate 321,593,064 of NC_058524.1, read as the reverse complement.
ATGCATCAACAAGTGAAGGAAGATGACGATTCGCAAATCTATTGCAACAACGATTCGATCCCCACTCTAGTTGTTCCAAAGGTGTTGACTCTTCAACAACAACAAGACAAGGACAAACATTACCACATATTTCACACCAAGGCGAGAATTCAAGGAAAATCTGTCAATGTCATCATCAATGGTGGAAGTTTCCATAATTTTTCAAGTGAGGAACTTTTCTCCAAGCTACATTTGGTGAAGAAGAAGCACCCTCGCCCCTACAAGGTCCAATGGCTTAGTGACCGTGGCACAATCCAAGTTGAGCACCGTGCAAGTATCCTTCAAGATTGGCACTTAAGATACATTGGAGTCTGAATTGGTGCCCACATGTCCGTTTGCCATATCCTCCTTGGGAAAGCTTGGCAATTCGACATTGGCGTCATTCATGATGGTAGGACCAATCACTTTAGATTCAAGATCAAGGGCAAGGAATATGTGCTTCGACCAATGACTTTGAGTCAAGTCACCACCGACAAACATAACACATCCTATCAAGGAGATAAAAGTGAGAGAGAGACCCACCTAAAAGAGACTGAGTGACACAAGCCAAAATAGAGTGAGTCCATGATGAGGGACAAGAAATATCTAGTTCTTTCAGCTTCCAAAAGTGACTGGAGGGATGTGAGTGAGAGCCCATCATCTGTTCTTCACTTTGTACTTGCGTGCAAAGATGAGGTTGTAAGAACTGATGCTTCACAACATCTACCTCTTGTGTTGTCTCGTTTATTCTAGGAATTCCAAGACGTATTTCATCATGAACTGCCTCTGGGACTACCACCAAAACAAGGGATCAAACATCGCATCGACCTCATACTCGGAGCATCGCTCCCTAATGAGGCACCTTACCGTGTAAACCCTGGAGAATCTAAGGAGATACAACGGCAAGTCCAAAACTCCTAGATAATGGGCATGCACGCGAGAGCTTAATTCCTTGTGCGGTTCTAATGATTCTAGTGCCTAAGAAAGATGGTAGTATGCGCATGTGTTCGAATTGTCACCCTATAAATGCTATCACAGAATTGATATCAACATCGTATTCCTCACCTTGATGATATGCTAGATGAACTTAGAGGTGCCACTATATTTTCCAAAGTTGATTTGAAAACTGGTTACTATCATATATGCATTCAAGAGGGCGATGAGTGGAAAACAGTGTTTAAGACTAAATTTGGTCTCTTTGAATGGCTATTGATGCCTATGGAATTATCCGAAGCACCTACTTATTTCATGCACGTCATGCATTATTTATTATGTCATCTCATTGGTAATTGTGTTGTGGTATACTTTGATGACATTCTTGTTTTCAGCAACACTCTAGAGTTGCATGATAATCATGTTAGGGAAGTATTAAAAGTTCTTAGGAAAGAACAACTTGGCCCAGGACCATAAATTTGCAAAAAAGTGTGTAGTTTCCTCGGTCTAGCCGGCTTTTATTGTCGCCCTGTTAAGGATTTTAGCACCATTGCATCTCATATACATGCTTTGAGCAAGAAAAATGCACCTTTTGTTTGGCGATTGTCGCAAGACACCGCTTTTCATGAGCATAAGAACTTGCTTACTCGTGCATCATTTCATGCCTTACCCAACTTTGATAAAACATTTGAAGTGCATTATGAAGATAGTGGTAACGACATAGGTGGAGTACTCATTAAAGCAGAAGCGCTCAGTTCCTTACTTTAGCGAGAAAGTTTTGGGACCTCAACTTAACCATCCCATATATTATAAAGGATTGTATTATTCAGTGAGTGTCTTTAATGTTTGGGAACATTATTTGCGACCTAATGAATTTATCGTTCATACCAACCATGAAACATTATATTATCAAATACATTAAGGGTGAAGAGATTGTAGTAACCGATGCTCTTTCCCGCAAATGCATGTTCGTTGCACAACTTGAATTGAATGAGATTGGGTTTGAGCATATCAAAGATTCATATGAGCATGATACTTTCTATGTAGTTCCATATGCTAAATGTCATGCTAAACCTTGTTAGGAAAAATATTACATGAAAGATGCCTATCTTATGTGTGCTAACAAACTATGCATTTCCGAGTCTTATCTTTGTTTGTTGCTTTTGCAAGAAGGTCACGGTGGAGGACTAATGGGTCACTTTGGACGTGAGAAGACATATGCCACACTCACCAACAAGTACATTAGGGCAAAGATGTTTCGTGATGTTGCACGCTTCACCAACCGATGCTCGACATGCCTCACAGGTTAGTTAAAAGCTTAATCCCATGGTCTTTACACGCCTCTTCATATACATATTTAACCTTGGGAAGATATTAGCATGGACTTTTTCTTGGTTTGCCTTGAACAAAAAATGGTCATGATTTTGTGTTTGTTTTTTTGGATTGTTTTTCCGAAATGACTCACTTCATTCCATGTCACAAGATACAAGATGCTTCACATGTTATGAAACTATTTTGTAGGGACATCTTGAGACTACATGGCGTCCACAAGACAATTGTGTCGTACCGCGACATCAAGTTCCTTAGATAATTTTGGAAGACTCTATGCGCCAAGCTCGGGATCAAGTTGCTATTCTCTTCTGCCTATCATCCACAAACCTATGGCCAAAGGGAGGTGACAAACCAAATGCTTTCAACTCTCCTATGCGTGTTAATCAAGAAGAATCTCAATGAATCGGAAGATTGCATCCCCATCACTGAGTACACCTACAACCATGCAAGACACTACACCACCGGCAAGTCTCCATTTGAAGTAGTCTACGGCTTCTACCCCTTGTCGCCATTGGACATACTTCCACTACCACTTCAAGAGAGAGTGAACACGGGAGGAAGTGCAAGGGAACACTATATCAAGATGTTGCTCCCTCGAGTGGATGGACCTTTCAAGGTGTTGGCACGCCACAACAACGTCAAGGACATATCTCCTTTTTATGGTGATGAATAACTTGATCCGAGAACACATCTTTCCCAAGGGCGGGGAGATGATATGCAGCATCCCAAGATCATCCCGATGGATACATCGCTACTACCTCAAGCTCCAAGTGGCGTTCCCATCATGGGATCTCATACACGTGCCGTTGAAAATGAGGTGACATCTCTCCTTGCTCATGCATTGTTTGATACACTTGGGACATGGACACTACCTCATGCGGAGACTCTCCGCATACTCAGGTACTCGGAATGAGGCCATGACCAACCATGAAGGAACACGAAGATGCCGCGCTGAACGCTCCAGCAGCAGGACAATCGAGCCTAGCTGGACATACGAGCCATCCCAACGTCCGTACATCTGACCTCGTCCGGATGACCAACGCGTGGAGTCTCCCGTGGCTAGACGCTACATCGCCCACCTATATGACGCTGCCCAGACGTCCGACCTTGCCAATACAAAACCAACCTCTCAAAACTCCAGACCTCGCCGGACGATCGAGCCTTGGACGTCCGACATGCTCCGGTAATTCGGCAACTGCGGACCTGATTCAAAGCCATTAATGACCGAACTCCATTGGGCGTCCGAGCCGTCCTAAGTGTTCAAACGACCTACTTTCCTTGGCCATCCGAGCCCTGTCTATGCACAAGTCCTTGGGCCACAACCCATGTACCCCTCTATTTCGCCTAGTACTATAAATACTCCTCCCCATCTCTATTGTCGGGGACCCGATCCTAAGACATACATATACAACATGTAACACAGCATATAGCTTTGCGGCCTAACGCACAATACACAATGTCTGCCACCTTACCTTGGTCGAACTGTTTGTGCCTTTTGGCTCACGTATATGATTATGTCGCTAGCATCCATATGTCAAAGAACCTAGGTCGACATGGCAAGTTATAGACCTAAGTGGCACAACCATACACGTACATGCATACGTAACCCAACAATGCATGTGTCGGTCATCACCATGTCTAAAGGAGTCGTATCAAGCTACATGGACTCCATTACACCGTGTGACATTTCCATGTGGTGAAAAACACAGCAGCAAAGAAGGATACATGTCAGTCAATCAATGTGTCTGGAGCAATAGCAAGCTACCAAGGCTCAGTAGAAGCACAAAGAGGCATTTCCCCGTATAAAGGCTACTAAAGGAATACAACTGCGTGTGGAATTCCACACATACATTGCATTTCCAAAACATACACACAACATGCACAATAGTTGTAGATACAACATGGCATCACAACACAACTCTATGACTCAAGCATTTATGAAGGACTCATAAGAGTAAACACAGAGTGATGTTACAAACAGGGGTCACTTGACCCAACACTAAAGTCATACAAGCATCAAGTGGAAGCATGACATGTCTGGGTACAGACATCTACTAAAGTTGCTGGAGGAGCATAGAAATCTACATCGAACCTTCCAAAGGAGCCACACCTCTGTCTAGGATTCCCAAGCTATTCGAGTCAACATTGAACACATCACATAGAAACAAAAGTGAGACTAAAGTGTCCAATGCAAAAACATAATTAAGCAATGTGAGTACAAAGGTACTCAGCAAGACTTACATCAGAACTATCTACATATACATCATTGTCAACAAAGGGGGGTTGTGGAGTTTATTGCACCAAGTCAGCTTTAACTCTTGGCTAACCTGTACTATGACTACAAACCATATATTTGAGGTGGGATAGCGCACACAAGTCCACATATTCACCAAATCAATACACCTCTATGGATCTACTCGCGTCTCCCTAAGAGAAGGCCGTCCATTGTACTCACAGTTATCTTGCACATTTTAGAGTATCCATTTCAATTATTTATGTACCACATAAGTTTTTGAAGTACTCCATATCCGAGGACGCGGCTATTCGAACAGGTTAATTCACCCTGCAGGGGTATACTTGTTCACACACACTCTCACCACTTATCACCATATTCACGTCATGTAGCTCGGCAACCTTCAAGCAGAAGCAATGGTGTGGGCGTCGGCCACAACGTTAACTACACAAGACCCTAGTCCAGATTTATCGCCTATATGAGACTGAACCCGCAAGGAAGTCCGGCCGAAGTTTCCTCTACGGCATCAAACAATGTGTGCAGGGTTCCACAAGCCAACCATCTGTGTGCCAGTTGGTACACCGTGCCACCGTGAATCTACCGCGTTGAAGCCAACCCCGTCGGGAAGAGATAAACATGGCTGCCAACACTTTTCCTACAAACACCATAAACTAGTTACCGGAGCCCAGTGTGTGGTAGTATCTAGGCGATTAATAAGCTTAGAGGGGTCGAGTTACCAGAACATAATGTGTGGTAGTATCTTGTCTTGGATAACATACGCATAACTCAGTTCTTAAGTACGGTACCAATGAGACAAACCTCCATGTACTCATACATGGCCTCTCATCGGCACCTTTACCAAATCAGATTCACACACTTTACTCTCACATGGTAGGACGTGAACACAACCATTCCGATTCATCGTCCAGATGGATCACACCAGACACGACTCTAAGCATAGCAGACATAGTAAGCAAGCCTAGATGAGTAAGCATAACAAGGCTCAAGGAGTTGTTACTCATGCTAAGTGGTTTCAACTATTTACTGTGACAAAGATAGGTCATGCAAAGGAATGGGTTCAACTACCGAGAACATGTAATAGTTCAATTATTATTCCCCTAATAATGTAAAAGTGAGCAGGAGAGAGAGAGTAGGTTTATATCTATATGCTTAAGGGGGGTTGCTTTCCTGATAAAGCACCAAATTATTACTGCTCCTCAGTTGGATACTCGATCGTAACCTTCGTCACAGAACCTAACACGAAGAACAACCGTCGAAGGGGGCGCAATTCAATATACATCAAATGCAACAATATGATGCATGAATACGACATGGCAATATGATGTGATGCACTTAGCAACATAGTTAAATGAAGTAGATTTGAAATCCAAGGATCAAATTCAACTCCATACGTGAGATCACATATTGTATTGGGATAATTTGATTTATGCCCTAGTTGTGTCCCACTCGGCCGTTTTACCCCTAGTTTCCAAAAGTCACCCATTCTGTCCAAGTCACTTTGCTCCTCTTATGCTTTTGCCCTTTGACCATTTGACCGCCAGTTCGAAAACTTCATAACTAATTCATACTAAATCATAAAAATGCAAATAAGATACCAAAATGTTCGGAAAAACATCACCTATATTAAGTGTCATTTGCATTCATGACAAAGGTGTTGTAAAGTGCCCATCCGAGTTTTAGCTCTTATGATACCACCATGAATAGTAAAATGTAAAAAATCAAATAATTCTAAAATTGGTGGCAAAGAATGACAAATGTTTTAAATGCTTGCCAATTTTCATCAAGGAACAACGTGGAAGTTATGCAAAAAAACAATCAACGCTCCAAAATAGATTATTTTTTTCCCACAACTTCCAAGAATGTCGTTCCCTGATGAAACTTGGCAAGCACTTAAAACATTTGTCATTCTTTTCCACCAAATATTTTTTAGAATTTTTTGATTTTTTATATTTTACTATTCGTGGTGGTATCAAAAGAGCTAAAACTCAGATGGGCACTTTCTAACAGCTTTCTCATGAATGCAAATGACACTGATATATATGTGATGTTTTTTCAAACATTTTGGTTTCTTATTTGCATTTTTATGATTTAGTATGAATTAGTTATGAAGTTTTCAAACTAACGGTCCAATGGTCAGAGGGGAAAAGCGTAAGAGGAGCAAAGTGACTTGGACAAAACCGGTGACTTCTGGAAATTAGGGGTAAAACAGCCGAGTGGGACACAACTAGGGACATAAATCTAATTATCCCTATTGTACTTGAACCAATTGTCCAAGTTCTCCTATTTACGTTTCTCCATCACGCATGAAAATATTACAGGTGGATTCATTGAATTTTTTGATAAATTTTCATATATAAATTATTTCGTTCTTACTTGTAGATTAATTTGTATGCATTTTACAAGTTTTCAGCAATTCCTGGATTTATTTTAAACCTAGGAATGCAATTATGACATCAGCTATGCGACATGCATGCGCCACCGGGTCAACCGCCATGTCCATGTCAAACCTGACCAGTGGGTCCCACTGGATAGTGACCTAGTGGCTAAGTAGGGTCAAATCCCGCGCTCTCTAGGGTTGGACTAGCTATGGGGCCTACTGTTAGCCTCTAAGGGAGGTGGATTAGTAGGGGGATTAGTAGCTAATGGTCGTTCCACATCATCCCATCGGAGTTTGGTGACAGCAACAAAACAGAACGGCTGCGGCTCGTCGGAATTGAGCTTGGGGCATTGGCCTGGCGCATTGAGGGCACCTGAATGGAGCCCTCGCTCAACCGCATCTAGTGGACGCAACTATTGGTCATGGGGCAGATGGATTAGATGCCAGCGACGAGCCCATGGGCGGCCGGAGCTCGGGCGAGATGGAGCTTGACGCTATGTGCTGAGGAAGGAGGTGCTAGGGGTAGCAACGGCCTCCTGCGAGCTCCATGAGCACAATGGAGTGCTCGGCAGGAAGCCTCGGGAGCTCTAGCCACGGGCGCGAGATGGCCTACAGTGAGAGGTTCACGATCATGGCGGCTATCGGGGTTTAGCAGAGGGGAACTGCGACGGGACTAGGGGGAAAAGGATCCAGGGCTCAGCGCGGGTGCAATGGCACAGATGGCGGTCTCGGGGAGGCACCAGTGGAAGTGAATCATCAGGAGACGTTCGACGGTTCCCGAGGTGGAAGACGACGCGATGGCGGCTCTATAGGGCGTCCCGGCTTGCGCAACCTGATGGAAAAGACAGTGCTGATGCTACGGCTCTTTTGCACACGATGGCGAGGTGAGGCGAGGTCAGTGCCAGCGGTTCTACGGGGACGCAACCTCGAAAACTTCGTCCATGGTGAGGGGAGGGCGAGAGAGAGGAGAGGCAGCTAGAGGGGAGGTATGCTCGATGCAGACGGCTCGTGGGGCGTCATCGCCGTCTCCAGCGCGACCGCAAGGAGGGGGTGGCATGGCTCTCGCGCACGCGCTGTGGCCTCCTTCGCCTCCTGGGAGAGGTAGGAGATGACTCGCATGGGCCAATGCGCCTGCAAGGTAAGTTGGCAGGTGGACATTATTTCTTTCGTTTTCTATTATTTGTAGTATGTTTTTGATTAAGTAAAAAATAATAAATCTATTTTTTGGTTCTGAAATTAAATATGTGGTTATATATAAAAATTGTAAAGCCACCTAAAATGTTCATGAATTATTGGAGCTATAGAAATATTCATAGCATTTTATAACTTCAATTCAAATACTTATTGGGTTAATTCATTAAACAAATGTGACAAGGAAAATATGCATCACCTCTGGTATATATTTCCACATTTTTCTAGGGATGATGAGTATTTTTGGAGAGGCATTCTTGTTGATTGAAGAACATTTTAGGTGGACCTATTTGAATTCAAACTGTGCTAGGGCTTGTCATCCCCATTTCAGTTTTAAAGAGAATTTTAAACATGGCGCAATCACAAATGTGAACCCTAGTGCATAACAAAGATTGGGATGTGACAACTCACCCCCACTAAACAAGAATCTCATCCATAGATTCAGGTGTAGGGCAAGAGGAAGCGCATTTAACTAACCCAATCCTCAAGATCTAGTTGCCCTTATCGAAGATGTTGATTCTTTGCATTTAGTTGATCTTGATATCTTTGCTTTTGAGATGTTCATCCAAACATGATGACAAATGAATAGAAAACTCTACACGAATCAATCTTCTTGAATATCGGGCAACTCATGATCAACTCATAGTATGAGACATGAAACGCCTCTTGAGCCGAGACACAAAAAACAAAAAGAGTGATGGAGGGAGGTAGATGACGAAGATTCAATTGGTAGGTGACAATTCCATGCTTAATACCGATGGTGAAACAATTTCAAAGTAGGTAGGAGTTAATTATGCATGATTCCACAACATGGCACCTTAGAGAAGGTGACTCGTACAGTTATTCCCTTAACTGGCAAAAAGAATTACCTTTGATACATAGATCATTGGAACTCTTCATACAAGGTTGACGCAATTCACAATGAACGTTTGAAGGAGTTCGAAAGAGTGGCATACCCAGTTGGAAAGGAAACCAGAATTATTGGACAACCCGACAACAGAAGGCATATTCCAATTGGTACCGAGGTATAACCTAGTGGTTGAGTGTTCTCTGAAGAACTTGAGCATTTCCATATTCATCAGGGTTTTACCAACGTCCATGCCAAGGATCCTGGCAACATATCATACTACCATGATGACAAAGAATATAGGATGCAGATGCAACGGAGGACATCACTTTTCGAGATTTCACCTTAGTGATGCCAAGGGAACGAAATCTGGATGATCGACCGAGAGACATTTAGCACTCCGCTTCTAATGTTCTCCTTGATGTACTAGCGTAACCCAATTATAGATAATACTTGGTAGCTAGAACATCAAGTAAAGGTCGGATTTGGGGGCTCAAAGGGGGTCCATGAGGAATAACTTCTAAACAAAGTCATACAATGTCCTCATGGGGAAGTGGGTAATGTTGCTGACACCAGATACTATAATAATAGGTCTTCCGGATAGGTGTGTTAGCCACGACATGACTTTATCGGGTTACAGAGAGACCAATATTTTCATTCTTGGGAAATGTTCCAACCATGATGTCCGCCTGATATTCATATCTGGTTGGTGACAGGATGTTTCAGACTCAGCATGTCTGAAAAGGATGCTTTGCAACACATATTGATGAGATAACGTTGCGGGATTCTTGGGAGATGAACTACATAAGCCAACTCCAAAACATAAGATGGATTGCAAGACACACGTGAACACACTGTCCAAGGCAATGATGACCACATGGAAAGTTGTGGGGACACCGACTTATGAGTCGAGATCACCGAATGAACGTGCTCAGTGATCCCAGAGATCAATGCTCACTGAACACACAGATATTGAATATTAAGATTCTTACATCCATACATATCATTTGATACAATAAATGACCTTATCAGTCAAGTCTTACATATATAGGGCCTTGGGGGCCAACACACCAAACTCGGCCAATAGCCAAAATATAGGTCGAAAACGTGAACCCATGCCATTACCCTTAACCTACAGGCAATCTGACTGGGAAGCGTCCTAGCTCACAGAAACATCACCAAGTTACTCTTCACAATATCCCGTTCTCTCATACCTGGTCAATGAAATAACAAGTGGCAAGCCAATGAGTACTTTGAATGTACTCGCAAACAGCCCATGTTATAGATAATGCATTTGGTAGGATAACGAGTAATATGCGGTTTGTTGGATAACAACTTAACTGTAAATAAACATGATCATGGATGTGCAACATAAGCTAGATCGTTATTAGAAGAAAAAGTTACACATATCAACATATTTGTCAAGGGTTGAACACTCCGGGTTCACCCGATATGCCAAGTCACCAAACTTGGTCATATCAACTCTTTTATATTAACTCCATTTACCACACACTCACACACACTTGGCTTATGCGGAAGCGATAGGTCGTAGTTTCAGCAGGATTACCCAACTGTCCTTGATCGTGCACATGACAATTCGAATAGTTTTACACTCCGCAGAGGTAGTACGCTGGACCCACGAGATCCGGGAAACTTCCGTGTCATCCACGACTCGCGGTATATAACATACCCGAGGTAAGTAGCAGATCAATGCCTTTCCCTTGACGATACTAGACAAAGAGGTCCGCTCAATTGGTACCCAACCGACATGTTGTACGTCTTACGAGCACCGACTCTGGAAAATAGCAACCTTGCAGGGACCAACGGTGTTCCTGGAACACGTAAAAATGGCATAGTCACCCTACCTGGCACAACCCCATCACGAGAGTGACCACACATCACTCCCGCCACTTGTGATGTGGTTCTTTGCTAGCATTGACCAGAGTAATCAACAAAGCCCCGTCCCATAAGGGGGTAACGTGGTCGTACATGTATGGTTGGGACGATCGACACATCATAAATATATTCCAATTTCTGAAACCGTATGCACACAAATTACCCGATGCACCACTTCAGCAAAAGTGGCCACCTAACTCATGATGACCATCGGGCATTAGTGGCACCCAACGGGGTTTTCATAAACCTTAGATTTTATACCATCATGATGCTCATGCTACTATGCTTAGCTCGACTTGTCAACATGATATTAGTGTGATCCTCATAGGTGGTAGGATCATGCTCAAAATGCAAGTGCTCCGGAGGAGCCATTGGTAACACCACTTCAATGATTTACCGATGCTTATTATCACATGCAACGCAAATATTTTCTCTACTAGCATGCAATATAACATATGCTCAAAACATAGTCAAAGGGCAACTTGCCTTTGATCTCATAGTTCTTGGGGTCTTCGAGGTCTTCCGATCCAACTCCGAGAACTCCGTCTACTCGTCAACTACCGTTAGAAACAAGCATAGTTAGCCACACAGCAAGCCGAACAAAAGTGCTATATAAAATAGAAGTTTTATTTTTCTTGGACCACTCTCGTCATAAGAAAAATACCTGAAGCTTGCTATAGTAGGTTTGGACCAACAGGGATTTTTGAATGGGAGAAAGGAGGAATAGAGGATCCTTTATGAAGCCCACAGAAAATATTATGATAAAAATGAGTGGAGGAACTCATTTAACAAGGGACAATTTTCGAAACATTTAGGAAGTTGTGGCACTGGATTTGGAGTTGAGGTGAATATTCTAGGGATTTTCCAATACTGGATAAATAGCAAAAGGTAACTATTTATTTATAGCAGCAGAAATATGCTAGATAAAAATGTTGACCAAGGTTCTAAAAATAGGGCATGATATTTGAAGGTTCTGGAAATTGGAACCACTCCATTTGGAGTTGAATTAAATGCTATAGGAATTTACAAAGTGGGGTTTAAAATATTCAAATGGGCATCTAAATATTACTTCCCACAGAAGGTCTTCTGGAAAAATGTGCAATGCACATATATGGATAGGCCTTGATTTTAGAAACCTGTGGAATTTTGAATTGTCTGATTTGGATCTCATATGGATTTTTGAGATATTGATGAAGTTTCTGATGAATATAAGAAGGAAAAGCTTACACCAGGGCTACAGTCGCCCTAGGCGCTGGATAGATCGTTTGACGACCCATTGGCTTGGGCTGGCCAGCACAGGAGGCCACGTAGGAGGCGTATCGGCCGAGTATGCCTTCGGTGAGGTGGAGACGCAAACCGCCAGGCCGCCTCCACTTAACAGGAGAGGGCCCGGCCGGTGGCTGGCTGACGCGGGTCCCTGCCTGTCGGGCCTTTCTTCCTCCTTTCGCACGGCAGGTGGAGCACGGGAGGGAGAGGCACCCGCACCGACCTGCTGCCTCCGGCCATCTCCGGCCGAGGCGAGAGCAACAACGGACTCGAGGGAGTGCACCGCACCCATCCCCACGCTCAGCGCCTGCGGGGAGGGGCTGCAGGGGAGCCGACGACAACGGTTGCGGGGAGGCCGATAACCCTCACTGGTTTCAGCACCCAGAGCAAAGGGAGGGAGCTGGTGGTGTCGGGGAGGAGCTGCGACAGCCAGGAGGAACCCCTTCGGTAGCTAGAAAGGGGAGGAGAGGAGGTGGCTAGCTCGGGCTCGAACGGAGGCCACCACGGGAGCTTCGGCCATGGCTGAGCAGGAGGAGGAGGAAATCTTGGGAGAAAAGAGGAGATGCTCAGGGAGTTGTTGGGAGGGGGGATAAGCTAGGTGGAGAACCAGGGAGAGTTGGGTGAGGAGATAAGAGAGGAGGAGGGTGAGAGAGAGCTCGGGAGCACCTCAGAGCTTCCTGAGCATGGACGCCACGCACCCGAGAAGGAGTTAGGAAGCTAGCTGGTTATGGGGAGTGTTTGGAACGGTCAAAACAAGATGCTGAGACATGCTTAGACAAGTTGGTTTGTCTGGAAACGGCCTAGAGGAAACAAACAAGGTGCATAGCACCGTTTCTGCACTCAAGGGAGGTGGTCACCACCCCACTTGGTGTCCTGGGCCACCCCTTGGCCAGGCCAAGGTGTCAAGCATGCAAGGCATGCGTGCCACGAAGCACTAGTGGAGTTTGAACCCAAAAGGACCAATTTAGACTGGGGTTTAACTCCTGTTAAGTTTGCAACAGCAAACTTAGAGTTAGGGAAACTGGGTCTCAAATAGGGAGTCTTGGGGAAACATTATGTCTGACAGTGTTAGCTATGCAAGGACTACAACACTGCCAAGTTTGAACTAAAGAAGAGGAGGGTAGCTAGTACCTACTGTACAAAGCTACATTTCAGCCAGAAATCTAGTTGTCGATGTGCTGCTCATTTTCTCCACATGATCATGCCATCTCTTGGCTTGAGATTATGCCTTAGGATGCTAGGGCCCTTTAGAAAGAGATGGGGGCTTTGGCTTAAGCAGAAGTGGGACAAGAGGGGTAAAGATGTTGATCCTAGGGTTAAAATGAGGAATAGGTAGAAGGGGTCTCTCTCCAATAATTGACCAGTGGTCATGGAAATGTTACTAGAGGTAAAAGGTAACTAGAGAGAGCTGTGGTAGAAAGTTGAGATCAATGGTAAAAGTGGAAGGGGACAAAGTAGCCATTAAAGTGAGTGCACACAAGGTGTTTGATGAGTGTTAGGGCAACCAGATGAACTTCAATGGATATGAAACTTAATGGGATCAATTAAAAGATGAAAACAAGCTTGGGCACCAAATTTGGAATTTGGTGAAGAAGGTTTCCAATGTAGACTTGGAAAACCCATGAAATGGGCAGAAATGGCCTTCTACTTACAAAGCTATTCAAATCAATTCCCACAAATCCAATATTTGGTGTGGGGGCATTATTTGAGCATTAAAGCATGCCCAAAAAGTTTGGGGTCAATTGGAGAAACTTTATAATGTAAAGTTTCCCAAAGTCAGAAATCAAGAGAGAGGGTTTTGAGAAGCTTGGGACAAGCTTGGGACAGATAAGATTTTAGAATAATTATGGGAAGCAAATCAACTTGGACTGAGATGAAACTTGGCAAGATCATCACATATATCATATGTGACATGCTAGAATTTTACTGGAATTTATTCAGAATATTTCTTATAAAAATAGAAATATTCGAAAATCTTGAAATAGGGAGGAACAATTTTGAAGGGTTTTGCCCAATATTTTCAACATCACCATGTGTTGAAACTCATATATATGGAATATATATGTCCACTGATTTTCCCTAAATATTCTCAACTATTTTGAAAGCAATAAGAATAACTTTCCTTCATAAGAGACTATTCCTGGCCTCACAGGAAGGCATTTAAATGAAATAGTAAAAAAACTTGCAAAATAATAATATTGTGGTTTTGGGAAGTCATTTTGATAATGGGTTTTAAATAAAATAATTGGTGCAAAATAAATTCCCTAAATTGAGGACTTGTAGTAAAAATCCCATCTCACGGGTTCTGAAAGCTTAATTCAAAGAAATGCCTTTTGGTGAAAATAATATCTGGTAAAATTTGTTTCTGATCCTAAACACATGGTATGATCTTTATGCAGGAGTTTTGAGTTAAGGAGGCGAGTCTGGAGAGTAACATGGATTATTGAGAATAAAACACAAGCATACAAGCAAGCAAGCAAGCAAATAACAGTTACTTCAAGCATCATTAGTATTCACAAATTTTTGTAATTGGTCCTAATTTTTGAAATGAGCTAATTAGTGGGGAAGGCTAAACATGGGGTGTTACAGACCTTACCCCCTTAAGAAAATCTCGTCCCCGAGATTTGTTAAGGTGATTACAAGGGTCTGCTCCTGCTATGCTTCTGAACACAGGGATATCAATTTATTAAAAACACGCGCTCTGGCGTGGTCACCACAAGAATGCCACTTATTGGTGCATCTACGGTTCACAAAGCCGTTGGAGGAAGGGAAAAATTTGCAATACCTGGTCGTGCTAATCGTACCGGTGCTTGGCACCTACTCCGGCTAATTGGTGAGCCCAGGGGCCGCTGTCAGCCTCTTCTTCCTCCTCTGATTCTTCTTCCTTGGGTGAGTCCGAGGTGCTGCCTCCACTTGCGGTGCCTAGGGGCGTAGGGTGACCAGGGCCACCCTATGGTGGTGCGCGGTGAGCCACCTGTCGGCGCAACAAGCACTCACCTCACGGGCCTGGGTGAGTCGACACTGCTCTGGGATACCCAACGAGCACCGACGGCCGAGCGTCGAGCGGGCTGGTGGCCTAGCCAGTGGCTCACCGAGCCTGGCTATAAATTGGCTAAGGAGTCTTTCTCATTCTGTCACCCGGCCTCATCGCTTGTTGCTGCTCCGTTCCTCTTCCTCCTTCTTCTTATCCTTGCAGGTGCTCGAGGAGAGACTCCAATGGCGGACGAGACCCCGGGGTGGCTCATAATCCTCCTATGCAGAATGGTGGCGATTCTAGTCGGGATCTCGATGATGTACTGCGTGATCATCCACGATGATCGTCATGATGCTGCTGCTCGGACAACGGCTCTCCATGGCGGCAGGACTCATGACGTCTAGGCGGCCACTCAGTGTACGTGTGGTGCTAGTCTGTTGGCAGTGTCTCCACAAATATATACGTATGCGGGTTTCTTCTGACGGAGGAACCGAGGTGTGCCATAGTGGCAAGAGGTTAGGTGTTAATGTGTGTGTGTTTGTGAATGTGGTTGTTGTCCGGGTGGAGGTTTCTTCCGATGCGTCTGTCCTTGTTGGTCTTATAGTCTTGCACGTCGTAGTCGGCATAGTTGACATAGGAGCAGCAATAAAACTTGTTGTTTCTTCTCTGTTGTCGTGGCTCCTTGATCATGTCGATGCTTCGCCATGCTTGCGGGAAATTGTCTTTGGTTGCTGGAGGGTTGCAGTGCCTCGCTCTCGAGAGGCGTTGCAGTCTGCGGAGTCTGTGGCTCATCCAAACAGGACTAAGGTGTTCGTCCTCTTATTGGGCGAATAAGTATGTCATCCATGAGTACAACAACATATTTACCCAAGCATCATATAAGCATAGTGCTCACGAGACAGGTGAGGAGTACGGGGACTTGCTGTGGGTCGTCACTGGCCGAGGGGTTTGTGGTCCAACATGACCTAGTCCTTCGGGCCCATGTCCGTCATAGACACGATGGGTGTTGGTCGGGCGGGGTACTGGCCATATTCCAACGACTTAGAGTCATTTTCTATGGTCGTAACCCGACCACCTTATGGCTGGGTAAAGCTTTAGGGTCTCAAGGAACTTAGGATGTGAGTCAACAGTTATCATTTTATCTCTAAGCACTTTCCTTGGATGCCAATAGTCTGACCTCTAACTCTGGACAATCAATCTATTTATCAAGGATACCATCTCACATAAGTCAACTCCATACTACTCATGCTAGTCAACTCCGGGGTTGCGGGAAGAACTAACCCGGACACTACAAGTATGGTGTAGCTACGTTGCACATGCATTCCTAAGAAAGAACCTCGGGGAGGCATACAAGCTCCTAAGCTTGAATTTAAGACACCACAAATCCAAATGTTCAGCTAGATCATTCAATGGATAGGGTACTACATTTATATTTTAAGAAAACACGTAGTATACCAATCCAATCTCTTGTTTCCTTCCTACGAATCTGATGAAGTTGTCCATCAATCTGATCGATCATGTGGGGACCCCGACTTACTAGTCGAGAATCGTCGTGCTCCGTGATCCCAGAGATCAATGCTCACCGAACACAGATACTGAATAAAGAGTCTTACATCCAAGTAACGATTATTACAACACGTGACCGAAGGGTCAAGTTCACAAGACAGGGCCTAAGGCCAAAATCACACGAGTACACTAATAGCGGAAAACAAAGGGGCTAAGAGGTGCCCATGCCATCAAGCCTACACTGATAGGCATTCTAACTCGAAAGCGTCCTAGTTCGCAGGGGTGTCTCCGAAGACGTACTCATCTCCAAACTCCGGTCCTTCCATGTCTGGTCAATAACATAACCAGTGGCAAGCCAATGAGTACTTGCAATGTACTCGCAAAGAGCCCATGATATAACCAACGAAAGTGAAGGATAACAATATCATGCATTTCTAGTGTAACTCCTCTGGGTGGAATGATCATGAATATGCATCAAGTTAAAGAATTACTCTTGAAGAACAGGTTACAGATATCAATATATCTGCCGAGGGCTGAACCATCCGGGTTCACCCTATTAGCCAAGTCACCGAACTTGGCCATATCATTGCTATCATAGCAACACCTTTCTCATCACCACACACACGCACACACAACTCACGCACACTTGGTTTATGCGGAAATACCGAAACGTAGTTTAAGCAGGATTACCCAACTATCCTTGACCGTGGACACGGCTATTCGAATAGTTTACAATCTGCAGAGGTAGTACGCTGGACCCACGAGATCGGGGAAACTTCCGTGTCATCCACGACTCGCGGTATATCACATACCCGTGGTAAGTACCTGATCAATGCCTTTCCCCTGACGATACTAGACAAAGAGGTCCACTCGATTGGTACCCAACCAAGATGTTGTACGTCTTACGAGCACCAACTCTGGACTGTACCAACCATGCGAGAACCAACGGTGTGACTGGAACTTATAAAAATGGCATAGTCGTCCTACCCGGCACGACCCCATCACGAGAGTGACCACACATCAATACCGCCACTAGTAATGTGGCTCTTTGCTAGCACCGACCAGAGTAATGAACATAGCCCCGTCCCATAAGGGGTAGCGTGGTCGTACTGGTACGGTTGGGACGGTCGACACTGTTGGGGAACGTCGCATGGGAAACAAAAAATTTCCTACGCGCACGAAGACCTATCTTGGTGATGTCCATCTACGAGAGGGGATGAGTGATCTATGTACCCTTGTAGATCGTACAGCAGAAGCGTTAGTGAACGCGGTTGATGTAGTGGAACGTCCTCACGTCCCTCGATCCGCCCCGCGAACAATCCCGCGATCAGTCCCACGATCTAGTACCGAACGGACGGCACCTCCGCGTTCAGCACACGTACAGCTCGACGATGATCTCGGCCTTCTTGATCCAGCAAGAGAGACGGAGAGGTAGAAGAGTTCTCCGGCAGAGTGACGGCGCTCCGGAGGTTGGTGATGAACTTGTCTCAGCACTGCTCCGCCCGAGCTCCGCAGAAACGCGATCTAGAGGAAAAACTATGGAGGTATGTGGTCGGGCAGCCGTGAGAAAGTCGTCTCAAATCAGCCCTAATTGCTCCATATATATAGGAGGAGGGAGGGGGGGCCTTGCCTTGGGGTCCAAGGACCCCCAAGGAGTCGGCCGAGCCAAGGGGGGGAGGACTCCCCCCCCAAACCGAGTTGGACTTGGTTTGGTGGGAGGAGTCCCCCTCCCTTCCCACTTCCTCCCTCTTTTTTTTTCTTTTCCTTTGATTCTTTATTCTTGGCGCATAGGCCCCCTTGGGGCTGTCCCATCATCCCACTAAGGGCTGGTGTGTCTCCCCAAAGCCTATGGGCTTCCCCGGGGTGGGTTGCCCCCCCCCCCCCCCGGTGAACTCCCGGAACCCATTCGTCATTCCCGGTACATTCCCGGTAACTCCGAAAACCTTCCGGTAATCAAATGAGGTCATCCTATATATCAATCTTCGTTTCCGGACCATTCCGGAAACCCTCGTGACGTCCGTGATCTCATCCGGGACTCCGAACAACATTCGGTAACCAACCATATAACTCAAATACGCATAAAACAACGTTGAACCTTAAGTGTGCAGACCCTGCGGGTTCGAGAACTATGTAGACATGACCCGAGAAACTCCTCGGTTAATATCCAATAGCGGGACCTGGATGCCCATATTGGATCCTACATATTCTACGAAGATCTTATCGTTTGAACCTCAGTGCCAAGGATTCGTATAATCCCGTATGTCATTCCCTTTGTCCTTCGGTATGTTACTTGCCTGAGATTCGATCGTTAGTATCCGCATACCTATTTCAATCTCGTTTACCGGCAAGTCTCTTTACTCGTTCCGTAATACAAGATCCCGCAACTTACATTAAGTTACATTGCTTGCAAGGCTTGTGTGTGATGTTGTATTACCGAGTGGGCCCCGAGATACCTCTCCGTCACACGGAGTGACAAATCCCAGTCTCGATCCATACTAACTCAACGAACACCTTCGGAGATACCTGTAGAGCATCTTTATAGTCACCCAGTTACGTTGCGACATTTGATACACACAAAGTATTCCTCCGGTGTCCGTGAGTTATATGATCTCATGGTCATAGGAACAAATACTTGACACGCAGAAAACAGTAGCAACAAAATGACACGATCAACATGCTACGTCTATTAGTTTGGGTCTAGTCCATCACATGATTCTCCTAATGATGTGATCCCGTTATCAAGTGACAACACTTGCCTATGGCCAGGAAACCTTGACCATCTTTGATCAACGAGCTAGTCAACTAGAGGCTTACTAGGGACAGTGTTTTGTCTATGTATCCACACAAGTATTGTGTCTCCAATCAATACAATTATAGCATGGATAATAAACGATTATCATGAACTAAGAAATACAATAATAACTAATTTATTATTGCCTCTAGGGCATATTTCCAACAGTCTCCCACTTGCACTAGAGTCAATAATCTAGTTCACATCACCATGTGATTCCAACGAATCCAACACCCATATAGTTAGAGGTTTTAGTCAACGGTTCTGAAACTTTCAGATCCGTGCGTTCTTTACAAATATTTATGTCATCTTATAGATGCTGCTACTACGTGCTATTCGGAAATGCTCCAAATATCTACTCTACTATATGAATCCGTTTGACTACTCATAGTTATTCGGATTAGTGTCAAAGCTTGCATCGACGTAACCCTTTACGACGAACTCTTTAACCACCTCCATAATCGAGAAAAATTCCTTAGTCCATTAGTTACTACGGATAAATTTTGACCGCTGCTAGTGATTCAATCATGGATCACTCTCTGTACCTCTCAACATACTTTGAGTCAAGGCACACATCAGGTGCGGTACACAGCATGGCATACTTTAGATTCTACGGCTAAGGCATAGAAGACGACCTTCGTCTATTCTCTTTATTCTGCCGGGGTCGGGTTTTGAGTCTTACTCAAATTCACAACTCACAACGCAACCAAGAACTCCTTCTTTGCTGATCTATTTTGAACTCCTTCAAAAACTTGTCAAGGCATGCATCTTGTTGAAACTTCCATTAAGCGCTTTCGATCTATCTCCATAGATCTTTGATGCTCAACGTTCAAGTAGCTCAATCCAGGTATTCCTTTGAAAACTCCTTTCAAACAACCTTGTATGTTTTACAGAAATTCTACATTACTTCTGATCCACAATATGTCAACCACATATACTTATCAGAAACTCTATAGTGCTCCCACTCACTTCTTTGGAAATACAAGTTTCTCATAAACCTTGCACAAACCCAAAATCTTTGATCATCTCATCAAAGTGTATATTCCAACTCCGAGATGCTTGCACCAGTCCATTGAAGGATCACTGGAGCTTGCATACTTGCTAGTATCTTTAGGATCGACAAAACCTTCTGGTTGTATCACATACAATGTTTGCTCATGGAAACCGTCGAGGAAACAATGTTTTGACATCCTACGTGCAATATTTCATAAATAATGCATCAACAACTAACATAATTCTAACAGACCTTTAGCATCGCTACGAGTGAGAAAGTCTCATCATAGTCAACTGTTTGATCTTGTCGAAAACATCTTTGCGACAAGTCGAGCTTTTCTTAATAGTGATTTATCACCATCATCGTCTGTCTTCTTTTAAAGATCCATTTTACTCAATAGTCCTATGACCATCAAGTAGTTCTACCAAAGTCTACACTTTGTTTTCACACATGGATCCTCTCTCGGATTTCATGGCTTCCAGCCATTTGTCGGAATCTGGGCCCACCATCGCTTTCTCCATAACTCATAGGTTCACTGTTGCTTAACAACATGACCTCCAAGACAGGGTTACCATACTAATCTGCAGTAGTACGCGACCTTGTCGACCTACGAGGTTTGTAGTAACTTGATTCGATGCTTGATGATCACCATCATCAGCTTCCACTTCAATTGGTGTAGGCGCCACAGGAACAACTTCCTGCGCCCTGCTACACACTGGTTGAAGTGATGGTTCAATAACCTCATCAAGTTCTACTACCCTCCCACTCAATTCTTTCGAGAGAAACCTTTCCTCAAGAAAGGATCCGTTTCTAGAAACAAACACTTTGCTTTCGGATCTGAGATAGGAGATGTACCCAACTGTTTTGGATATCCTATGAAGATGCATTTATCCGCTTTGGGTTCGAGCTTATCAGACTGAAACTTTTTCACATAAGTGTCGAAACCCCAAACTTTCAAGAAATGACAGTTTAGATTTCTCTAAACCTCAGTCTATACTGTGTCATCTCAATGGAAATACGCGGTGCCCTATTTAAAGTGAGTGCGGTTGTCTCTAATGCATAACTCATAAACGATAGTGGTAATTTGATAAGAGACATCATAGTATGCACCATACCAAATAGTGCGTGGCTATGACGTTCAGACACAACATCACACTATGATGTTCCAGTTGGCATGAACCGCGAAACAATTTCCACATTGTCTTAACTGCGTACCAAAACTCGTAACTCAGATATTCATTTCTATGATCATATCGTAGACAGTTTATCCTTTTGTTATGACGAACTTCACTCCGAAACAGAATTGAACTTTTCAGTATTTCAGACTTGTGATTCATTAAGTAAATAGTCTAGTATCTACTCAAATCATCATTGAAGTAAGAACACAATGATATCCACTGCGTGCCTCAGCACCCATTGGACTGCATACATCAAAATGTATCACTTCCAACAAGTTACTATCTTGTTTCATCTCAACGAAAACAAGGCCTTGCTCATGTGGTTTGATTTGCATGTCACTAGTGATTCGAAATCAGGTGAGTACAAAGATCCATCAGCATGGAGCCTCTTCATGCAATTTATACTAACATGACTCAAGCGGCAGTGCCACAAGCAAGTGGTACTATCATCATTAACTCGTATCTTTTGGCACCAATATTATGAACATGTGTAACACTACGATCGAGATTCAATAAACCATTGAAGGTGAATATTCAAGAAAATAGAGTAACCATTATTCTCTTTAAATGAATAACCGTATTGCAATAAACACGATCCAATCATGTTCATGCTTGACGCAAGCACCAAATAACAATTAGTTAGGTTTAACACCAATCCCGATGGTAGAGGGAGCGTGCGACGTTTGATCATATCAACCTTGGAAACACTTCCAACACGTATCGTCACCTCGCCTTTAGCTAGTCTCCGTTTATACCGTAGCTTTCATTTCGTGCTACTAATCACTTAGCAACCGAACCGGTATCCAATACCCTCATGCTACCAGGAGTACTAGTAAAGTACACATCAACATCAAGTATATAAAATATACTTCTTTCGACTTTTGCCAGCTTTCTTATCTACCAAGTATCTAGAGTTGCTCCGCCTCAGTGTCTGTTCCCCTCATTACAGAAGCACTTAGTCTCGGGTTTGGGTTTAATCTTGGGTATCTTCATTAGTGCAGCAACTGTTTTGCTGTTACATGAAGTATCCCTTCTAGCCCTTGCCTTTCTTGAAACTTAGTGGTTTTACAAACCATCAACTATTGATGCTCCTTCTTGATTTCTACTTTCGCAGTGTCAAACATCGCGAATTGCTCAAGGATGATTGTATCTATCCTTGGTATGTAATAGTTCATCACGAAGCTCTCACAACTTGGTGGCAGTGACTTTGGAGAACCATCACCATCTCATCTGGAAGATTAACTCCCACTTGATTCAAGCGATTGTCGTACTCAGACAATCTGAGCACATGCTCAACGATTGAGCCTTTCTCCTTTACTTTGTGGACAAAGGATCTTGTCGGAGGGCTCATACCTCTTAACAAGGGCACAAGCATGAAATCACAATTTCATCTCTTTAGAACATCACTTATGTTCCGTGACGTTTTACAACGTTTTCGGCGCCTTGCTTCTAAGCCATTAAGTATTTTGTACTGAACTATCGTGTAGTCATCAGAAACGTGTATGTCGGATGTTCACAGCATCCACAGACGACGCTCGAGGTGCAGCACACCGAGTGGTGCATTAAGGACATAAGCCTTCAGTGTAGCAACGAGGACAATCCTCGGTTTTACAGACTCAGTCTGCAAAGTTTGCTACTATCAATTTTCAACCAAATTTTCTCTAGGAACATATAAAAATAGTAGAGCTATAGCGCAAGCTACATCGTAATTCGCAAAGACCATTAGACTATGTTCATGACAATTAGTTCCATTAATCATATTACTTAAGAACTCCCACTCAAAAAGTACATCTCTCTAGTCATTTGAGTGGTTCATGATCCACTTACACTATCCCAAGTCCGATCATCACGTGAGTTGGGTATAGTTTCATTGGTAAGCATCCCCATGCTAATCATATCAACTATATGATTCACGATCGACCTTTCGGTCTCATGTGTTCCGAGGCCATGTCTGCACATGCTAGGCTCGTCAAGCTTAACCCGAGTGTTCCGCGTGCGCAACTGTTTTGCACCCGTTGTATGTGAACGTTGAGTCTATCACACCCGATCATCACGTGGTGTCTCGAAACGACGAACTGTAGCAACGGTGCACAGTCGGGGAGAACACAATTTCGTCTTGAAATTTTAGTGAGAGATCACCTCATAATGCTACCGTCGTTCTAAGAAAAATAAGGTGCATAAAAGGATTAACATCACATGCAATTCATAAGTGACATGATATGGCCATCATCACGTGCTTCTTGATCTCCATCACCAAAGCACCGGCACGATCTTCTTGTCACCGGCGCCACACCATGATCATCCATCAACGTGTTGTCGTCGGGGTCGTCGTGGTACTTATGCTATTACTACTAAAACTACATCCTAGCAAAATAGTAAACGCATCTGCAAGCACAAACGTTAGTTTAAAGACAACCCTATGGCTCCTGCCGGTTGCCGTACCATCGACGTGCAAGTCGATATTTGTATTACAACATGATCATCTCATACATCCAATATATCACATCACATCGTTGGCCATATCACATCACAATCATACCCTGCAAAAACAAGTTAGACGTCCTCTAATTTTGTTGTTGCATGTTTTACATGTTGACCAAGGGTATCTAGTAGGATCGCATCTTACTTAAACAAACACCACAACGGAGATATATGAGTTGCTATTTAACCTCATCCAAGGACCTCCTCCGTCAAATCCGATTCAACTAAAGTTGGAGAAACCGTCACTTGCCAGTCATCTTTGAGCAAAGGGGGTTACTCGTAACGATGAAACCAGTCTCTCGTAAGCGTACGAGTAATGTCGGTCCAAGCCGCTTCAATCCAACAATACCGCGGAATCAAGAAAAGGCTAAGGAGGGCAGCAAAACGCACATCACCGCCCACAAAAACTTTTGTGTTCTACTCGAGAAGACATCTACGCATGAACCTAGCTCATGATGCCACTGGTGGGGAACGTCGCATGGGAAACAAAAAATTTCCTACGCGCACGAAGACCTATCATGGTGATGTCCATCTACGAGAGGGGATGAGTGATCTACGTACCCTTGTAGATCATACAGCAGAAGTGTTAGTGAACGCGGTTGATGTAGTGGAACGTCCTCACGTCCCTCGATCCGCCCCGCGAACAATCCCGCGATCAGTCCCACGATCTAGTACCGAACGGACGGCACCTCCGCGTTCAGCACACGTACAGCTCGACGATGATCTCGGCCTTCTTGATCCACCAAGAGAGACGGAGAGGTAGAAGAGTTCTCCGGCAGCGTGACGGCGCTCCGGAGGTTGGTGATGAACTTGTCTCAGCAGGGCTCCGCCCGAGCTCCGCAGAAACGCGATCTAGAGGAAAAACTATGGAGGTATGTGGTCGGGCAGCCGTGAGAAAGTCGTCTCAAATCAGCCCTAATTGCTCCATATATATAGGAGGAGGGAGGGGGGGCCTTGCCTTGGGGTCCAAGGACCCCCAAGGAGTCGGCCGAGCCAAGGGGGGGAGGACTCCCCCCCCAAACCGAGTTGGACTTGGTTTGGTGGGAGGAGTCCCCCTCCCTTCCCACTTCCTCCCTCTTTTTTTTTCTTTTCCTTTGATTCTTTATTCTTGGCGCATAGGCCCCCTTGGGGCTGTCCCACCAGCCCACTAAGGGCTGGTGTGTCTCCCCAAAGCCTATGGGCTTCCCCGGGTGGGTTGCCCCCCCCCCCCGGTGAACTCCCGGAACCCATTCGTCATTCCCGGTACATTCCCGGTAACTCCGAAAACCTTCCGGTAATCAAATGAGGTCAACCTATATATCAATCTTCGTTTCCGGACCATTCCGGAAACCCTCGTGACGTCCGTGATCTCATCCTGGACTTCGAACAACATTCGGTAACCAACCATATAACTCAAATACGCATAAAACAACGTCGAACCTTAAGTGTGCAGACCCTGCGGGTTCGAGAACTATGTAGACATGACCCGAGAAACTCCTCGGTCAATATCCAATAGCGGGACCTGGATGCCCATATTGGATCCTACATATTCTACGAAGATCTTATCGTTTGAACCTCAGTGCCAAGGATTCGTATAATCCCGTATGTCATTCCCTTTGTCCTTCGGTATGTTACTTGCCCGAGATTCGATCGTTAGTATTCGCATACCTATTTCAATCTCGTTTACCGGCAAGTCTCTTTACTCGTTCCGTAATACAAGATCCCGCAACTTACATTAAGTTACATTGCTTGCAAGTCTTGTGTGTGATGTTGTATTACCGAGTGGGCCCCGAGATACCTCTCCGTCACACGGAGTGACAAATCCCAGTCTCGATCCATACTAACTCAACGAACACCTTCGGAGATACCTGTAGAGCATCTTTATTGTCACCCAGTTACGTTGCGACGTTTGATACACACAAAGAATTCCTCCGGTGTCTGTGAGTTATATGATCTCATGGTCATAGGAACAAATACTTGACACGCAGAAAACAGTAGCAACAAAATGACACGATCAACATGCTACGTCTATTAGTTTGGGTCTAGTCCATCACATGATTCTCCTAATGATGTGATCCCGTTATCAAGTGACAACACTTGCCTATGGCCAGGAAACCTTGACCATCTTTGCTCAACGAGCTAGTCAACTAGAGGCTTACTAGGGACAGTGTTTTGTCTATGTATCCACACAAGTATTGTGTCTCCAATCAATACAATTATAGCATGGATAATAAACGATTATCATGAACTAAGAAATATAATAATAACTAATTTATTATTGCCTCTAGGGCATATTTCCAACAGACACATCATAAATCTAATCCCATTTCCAAAACCTTACTCACACAAATACCGGGTGCACCACTTTAGTGGCACCCGATGGGGTTTTCATAAACTCTTGCTTTATGACAACATCATGCTCATGATAATACTACTGCTATCTTTACTTGTCAACATGGTATTAGCATGACCCTCAAGGGGTAGAGTCAAGCTCAATGCAAAACACTCCGGAGGAGCCTTCGGTAAAATCATATCAAATGATTACCGGCACTTATGATCATATGCAATGGAAATACTTGCTATCTTAACATGCAAAGTAACATATGCTCAGTCATGGTCAAAGGGCTGCTTGCCTTGGTCAGCTAAGTATTCGGGGTCTTCGAGGTCTTCCGCTCCGATTCCCTCGTCACACGGATTTTCTATCCTCGGTAAAACAACAAATAAGAAATAGCTCACACAGAAACAAATCACAAAGTCATTTTAAAAATGTACCCTATTACTGATAAATCTAAGATATCATTTAAAAAACATTTGCCTTAGTTTTCCTTGAAGGAATATTTTTTAAATCAACCAAACAGAAGCAAAACTATTCCAATTTAGTCGTTTCTATTATTGTAAAATAGAATAGTTGCTAGAAAAATTCATCTAAGCATATCATTTAATAGTACAAATTTTTAAAAGAATAACAGTGGAAGAATTATATTTTTACACTAGTTAAATGTTTTTGTAAAAATCTCAGAAATGATGCTTTAAAATAAAAATAAAAATAGGCTAGCTCCTGGCCTGGCTCGGCCCAGAGCTGGGCTGGCCCAGGGCTAGCCGACAGCCTGCCGAGGCGTGCCCACCGTCAGGTTTGAACCTGGCGCATGGCGCCCTGCGGTCAGCGACCGAGGTCAGCGCGGGGGAGGAGGCTCGGCCACCGACAGGTGGGGCACACCTGTCGGGGTCGTCTCCTACCTCCGGCCAGAGAGGAGGAGGAGGACACCGACAAGGTTGCCGACGCGCTCATGCTCCAACGAACACGGGAATGTGTTCGCCTTGTTGTCGCCTACCTGCTGGTGGTCGAAACAACGTCGGGGAGGCAGGGGTTCGCCGGCGACGAGGAGGCCGTGGCGTAGGAGTTTCGGGAGGTGGTCGAGGGGTGGCTAGAGACACGGAAAGGCTCGGGGAGTTAGGGGAAAGCTTCCTCGGATCGAGGGGGTCAGTTTGGTGGGTCGAGGGGCGCATGAGCCGTCGTGTAGACGGAGATCGACCGAAGCTCCGTGACGGAGGGGCCTTGGTTAATCTCGAGCACCGGGGCTCTGCTGGTTTGCTAGGGTGGCTAGGGAGGTACTAGTGATCGTGGTGAAGCTATCTGAGGGGTGTTGGAGCGAGGGGCAGGGCTATTTATAGGCCCGTGACGGTGAGCAGATTCGGGAGCGCCAGTGACTCACTATGGCACACCTGGGGTCGCAGAGAGAGGTTGGGGTTGAAACCACGGTCTCAGGACGTTGTATTGGACCGCCCGAACCATCTGCAGCAGAGAGAGAGAGAGAGAGGAAAGTCATGCATTCGTGGCCGCGCGACCTTGGCCGGTTCTGGAGCACGCGGGCACGCATCGTGCAAGTTCTAGCGGGAGAGAGGAGGGGCCCTGAGGCTTGCTAGACGCAGAAGGGTTGTCGGGGAAGAGGTTGGACATCTCGGGGGAAGCTGGAACTGGCCGAGGGCGTCGCCCCCACCTCGGTGACTCCCTGTAGCGCGCCCAGAGCGCAGTTTTGGCATGCCACGGCATGCTGGTGCGCTCTGAGGCACTTTGGACGTGTCCAGCATGTCCTGGCACTGGCTGGGGGTGTGACTAGCCATTTGGTTTTAGTGGGAGCTTCGGCTGGTCAAAGGAGGCAAGAAATACTGGTGCTGTCAGTCATGAACTGAGGTCTAAATTGGGGTTTTTGGCCTTTCCACTTTGAACCAGTGAGGGGCCAGTTGACTGGGGTTAGATACAGGTGCTGGCCACTTAATCTAAGAGTTTGAAGCAAAGGAGTTCTGTTTAACTACGGCTAAGGTCGCTTTTTACTAACTGTCAGAAGGTGTTCGACAGTGGGTTTAGGGGGTTGCACCCCACAACTGGTGCTGAGACTTAACATGTTTAGTTTTGGTGGTAAACCATGGAGTTTCACCAAATTTGAGCTCCAAAGGACAAGTTTAGCTTTGTAAACTTGAAAACACTCCAATATGACCAGATCTGTTCCTTCCAAAGGGAGTGTGGGCAAACTAAGTCCCACAATCCCATTTTTGGTGTGGAACCCTCATTTGAGGTATTAGGCACTCCTGCAAAGCTTTAGCATCATTGGACAAACTTTGCTATGTAGAGTTGCTCTAACTTGATTCTGGACAGACCGGGTTTATGGGTTATTTGGGGTCCTTATCCACCTTTGATCAAGAAACTTTAAGTGGACACCAAACAAGGCTTAGGGATATAATTGGAATTTCCTAGGAATTTATTGAGAATATTTCCTTTGGAAATATTTCAAAATGCTAAAACAGACAGAAATAGCTTTTATAGTTTTAATCAATAAATATAATATAAAATGGGGTTTAAAATCTTATGTATGGAAAATATATGTCCTACTGATCATTTCTAAATTTAATCAGATTTTTCCAAAGCACAAAAGTATTTTCCCATGTTGGAATACCAATTCTGACCTTAGAAATGGACAGGTTATTTAATTAGGAATGTAATCACAAAAATAATTATTTTTGTGGTTTTGAAATATAAAGATAGGTAAAAATAAGATTACCAAATATGAGTAGAAGCACTGCTTGCTATAAAGGACTTGTAGTGCAACTGAAGGTGGTTTTACTTTGGTTAGCAATAAGCAAAGTTTTTTTTGGAAATCAGTATAATACCGAAGGACTTTAGGGTTTTAAAAATCTTTACATGATCAGGCATACAAGCATACATTGTCAATCATGGCACTCACATCATTGGTTTTGAAAAAGTATTAACAAGATCAGAATTTCACAATACACACAAGTGATAGCAAAAACAGGGTGTGACAGACCCATCCCCCTTACAAGAATCTCGTCCCCGAGGTGCTAAAAAGGTCTTGATAGTAAGATCGGAGATAGTCTTCACGCTCCCATGTAGCTTCGGCTTCAGTGTGGTTCCTCCATTGAACCTTGAAATACTTGATGGTGCGGCTTCTGGTGCATCGCTCTGCTTCATCCAGAATGCGGATTGGCCTCTCGCGGTAGGTGAGATCAGACTGAATGTCAATGGCCCGGTGATCAATGTCCTTGTAAGGATCGGAATGACTTGGCGCTTAGAGGCACTTCCGAAGTTGTGACACGTGGAAAACGTTATGCACACCTGAAAGTTCCGTAGGTAACTCCAACTAATAAGCAACCTCTCCACGCCTTGCCGTGGTCTTAAATGGCCCAATGAACCTTGGAGCGAGTTTCCCCTTAGCGTGGAAACACATGGTTCCCTTGAGAGGGGTGACATGGAGGTACACCAGATCTCTTGGAATGAACTCCACATTCCTGCGGCGAGAGTCTGCATAACTCTTTCGTCATGACTTGGCTGCCTTCAGGTTTTCTCGGACTAGTTGCACCTTGTCTTCTGCCGTGTGCAAAACTTCCGGTCCGAAAATCAGCCCATCTCCAGCTGATGACCAGTTGAGCGGGGTGTGGCATTTCCTCCCATACAGTACTTCGAATGGGGCCATCTGGAGACTAGACTGGTAATTGTTGTTGTATGAAAACTCAGCGAACGGCAGACAGTCTTCCCATTTGGCTCTGTGCGCTAGGATGCACGCGCGGAGCATATCTTCAAGTATCTGATTCACCCTTTCCGTTTGTCCTCCCGTCTGTGGGTGGAAGACGGTGCTAAAAGAGAGCTTGGTACCAAGGGCCTCCTGAAGTTTCCTCCAAAACCTTGAGGTGAACTGCGTGCCTCGGTCAGATACAATCTCCTTGGGAACTCCATGAAGGCTTACTATGCGCTTGATATAGAGACTAGCGAACTTGTTCCCGTCATAAGTGGTGTTGTGAGGGATGAAATGGGCCACTTTGGTCAAATGGTCGACAACAACCCATATCGAGTTATGGCCCTTGCTAGACCTTGGTAGGCCGGTAATGAAATCCATCCCTACCTTGTCCCACTTCCATTCCGGCACCTGGAGAGGTTGTAGCAGTCCTGCGGGTCACTGATGCTAAGCCTTAACTTGCTGACACACAACGCACTTGGCCACATACGTCGTGATTTCCCTCTTTATGCCGTGCCACCAGAATCTTTCTTGGAGATCTTGATACATCTTGGTACCACTAGGGTGAATGGAGTACGGTGTATCATGAGCTTCCCGTAGGATTAGTTCCTTGAGTTCAGCCTTGTTGGGTACGCATAAACGTTTCCCAAACCACACCACTCCTTGATCATCCTCAAAGAATCCTGGGGCCTTGCCTTCTGGAATCTTCTTCTTGATACCTTCAATGCTCTTATGACCCTTCTGGGCTTCCTTGATGTCGTCTTCCAGCGTTGGTTTGACTTCGAGGTTGTCTAGGAATCCAGATTCCACTAGTTCCAATCCGAAGTTCTCCAATTCTTCATATAAGGCGGGCTGCATTTCCTTAAGCATGACGTTTAAGGTGCTGGTCTTCCGACTCAAGGCATCAGCCATTACGTTTGCTTTAACGGGGTGATATTGAATGCTCAGGTCGTAGTCCCTGATTAACTCCAACCATCTCCATTGCCTCATATTCAATTCCCTTTGGGTGAAGATATACTTCAGACTCTTGTGGTTGGTGCATATTTCACATCGCTTCCCCAGAAGGTAATGTCGCCATGTCTTCTGGGCATGCACTACTGCTGCTAATTCGAGATCATGGGGGCATAATTTTCCTCATGAGGGCGCAGTTGCCGTGACAAGTATGCCATGACTCTGCCATCCTGCATTAGAACTCCACCTAGCCCGGTCCTTGAGGCATCGCAATATATGACGAACTCCTTGCTGATATGTGGAGTGGCCAATACCGGGGCGGTGGTTAGCCTCTTCTTCAACTCTTGGAAGCTTGCCTCACATTCCGGCGTCCATTCGAACTTCTTGCCCTTCTTCAAGAGCTGAGTCATAGGTCGCGCGATGCGGGAGAATCCTTCTACGAACTTGCGGTAATACCCTGCAAGTCCGAGAAAGATCCTGACTTCCTTCACGTCGATTGGCGATTCCCAATTGGTTACCTTGGTAATCTTAGAGAGATCAACTGCCAATCCACTTGCTGTCATGGTATGACCGAGGAATCCAACTTCGTTCAGCCAAAACTGGCATTTGCTGAACTTGGCATACAGTTGGTGCTCTCGAAGCTTTTCCAATCCTAACCTCAAGTGTTGCTCATGCTCTTCTTCAGACATTGAAAAGATTAATATGTCGTCAATGAATACAACGACAAACTGGGGCATTCGTCAATCCAGATATCCCATGAAGACCTTATTCATGAGGTATATGAAGTAAGCTGGGGCATTCGTCAATCCAGAGGACATGACAGTGCATTCGTACAGACCGTACCGGGTCACAAATGCCGTCTTCGGGTCGAATCTTTAGTTGGTAATATCCAGATCGGAGGTCGATCTTGGAGAATACCTTACCTACAATTAGCCGGTCGAACAAGTCTTCAATCTTGGGGAGTGGATACTTGTTCTTGATCGTGACCTCATTGAGAGAACGGTAATGGACGCAAAGTCGGATTGTCCCATCCTTCTTGGACACGAAGAGAACAGGTGATCCCCAAGGTGACGCACTGGGACAAATAAACCCTTTCCTGAGTTGCTCATCCAGTTGCTGCTTCAACTCTGCTAGCTCTTCGGAGCCAATCCTGTAAGGCTTCTTATAGATAGGCCTTGACCTGGGCATGAGTTCGATGATGAACTCGATGTCTCGGTTAGGAGGCATCCCTGGTAGCTCATCAGGAAAGACGTCCGGGTATTCACACACTATTGGCACTCGGTCGAGTCCTTCCTCTGATAGGCTGTTAACTCATGGCTCTCGAGTGGGTACTAGCTCAGAGACATACTTGAATTTGACCCCGTGGTCACTTGTCATGGTAATGGCCCTGTTAGCACAGTCCAAGATACTCTGATGCTTGGCCAACCAGTCCATACCGAGGATTACTTCTAGGCCTTGCAACTTAAGCACAGTGAGATCCGCTGAGAAGCTCGTCCCATTGATAACTATCCCGACCTTCCTACACCATAGGTTGGTCCTCAAAACTGCTCCCGGGGTTTGAATTGCCATATGCCCATGAAGCAAGGTAGGTTCTAGACCACACTTTTCCGCAAACCTTTGCGTAACAAAGGAATGTGAAGCACCACAATCAAACAATATTGTTGCTGGGGTAGAGTTGACGAGGAACGTACCCAGAATGCAGTCCGGGTCTTCCTGTGCCTCTTCTGCGGAAATATGATTAATGCGACCCTTGCTGTGATACTGCTAATTGCGGGGAGCCTCGTTCCTGTCTGGTGCTCTTTGTCCTGGATTTGGCGCATTGGGGCACGGAGCATCGGCTTTCTTATTGGGGCACTGCCTGGAATAGTGCCCTGGTTGTCCACACCCGAAACAGGTAACTTGCGCTGGAAGGTTGGTCTTGCCCCCACCGTTGTTCGGCGGAGTGCTTGCTGGCTTGGCACTGACTTGCTGAGGTTGGTAATTCTGGCGAAACGTTGGATGCTTGTACTGCTGCTGCTGATAGTTGGGTCTTGCTGGGCTGACTGCCATGGTCGTAGTTTCGAGCTAATCGGTCCTCCACTACCCATTACCTTGCGCTTACGGGTGTCGTCCATTGCACGACGACTATCTTCCAACATAAGAGCCTTATTAACCAGGACATTGAAGGTCTGACATTCACAAACAACCAGCTGATACTGCAGTGACTGCTGCAGTCCTTCCATAAAGCGCTCCACTTTGGCAGCCTCAGTGCTGACATCTTCAGGTGCATATCTTGATAGAAGGTTGAACTTCTACAAATACTCCTTGACTGATCCACTGCCTTGCCTTAAGGCTCGGAATTCTTGCTTCTTAATGGTCATCATTCCCAGAGGAATGGGAGCGGCGCGGAATCCATATTTGAACACGGCCCAAGTGATGACTTGCCCGGATCGCATGATCTGAAATCCATCCCACCAGGCTCTGGCTTTGCCTCCGAGACAGTGGGTTGCATAGAGGACATTCTCGTTTTCATCGGTGCACTTGACCAGCGCGAGAAGGTCTTCAATAGTGCGGATCCAGTCATCGGCATCCAAGGGCTCAGTCGTCTTCGTGAATATGGGCGGCGTAGTCCGCATAAACTCAGAGAGAGGTGAGGGACCATTGCCATTCCCGTTCTACGACGGGTAGTTCACCAAGGTTTGAGCTAGCTGCCGGATAGTGGCATTGTTGGCTCGACGCTCCTCCCGAAGAGCTTGAAGGAACTGAGCCATGGTCAAGCTTTCAGGGGGAGGCGGCGGCGGTGGAACATCCTCTTGCTGCGCGTGGTGATCTCCAGCTTGAGCTTCCCCTCTGGTTCCCTGTTGCTGTCCTGAAGAGGCAGAGCCGGGGTTGCCGAAGGTGCTGTTGCGAGTTGCATTCACCATCCCGTCAGGGGAGTAGACAGGTCAATTTTTGCCGAACGGGTTGTACTTGAAAGGGATGACGTTCTAGTAAAGAGGGGGTCTCGTGTTGTGCTAGTGTGCAAGATTTTTATGACATTGGTTTTGAAAAGAACTACTTCATCATATTTAAAACAAGTGATGTAGTCGCTCACAAGCTGCTTAAGGCAGAATGCGACTTGCATCCATCAGGTTCACACAATATCCGGGGTCATAAAATCCTGATACAAGAACTCCTACGTTCGGTACATCCTACACTGCTAATCTATCGACTGCGCAGTCTCATAAGCAGGCTTGGTGGGATCTTCGTCTTCACCTTCCTCTCTGTCTTCATCTTCATTAGTGCTTCCCTTCCTCGAGGGAGTAGGGGAAGGAAGCAGACCATCTCGACGTCTCTTGGTTGGTGAGGTAGCGAAGAGTTCGGTGTACTCTTTTGCGGTTAAACATCGACTCTGAAGAGGAACGGCCTGAAGCGGGGGTATTCCTCCTTGGAAAGCAAAGCTAGGTGATATTATGGGTGCTCCTTCTTTCTTCACCTTGCGGTTCTTCATCTTCTCCATACGAAGTAGGTCCTTGACTTAGTGCAGATCTTGGCGGATCCTAGTCGATTCCTTGATCAGAAGATGCGTCAAGGTGTCTGAGGAGAGGCTGAAGTAGGTCTGAAACCTCAATGGCGTCCCGTCCTCGGATGAGGGGTTGAGTGTCCAACTCCCGTCTACCTTATCGTTAACAAAAGGTAGGTGACGAGTAGCTGGCTCGTCTGCCATCTCAGGAAGGATGTCGCGGAGTCGCACGAATGCCTCTCGTGCTGCAGTCTCCACGGCCAACATCAGATCCTCCATCTGTGGCCCTTCAAAGAACCAGCTAGTTGGGGAGTCATTAGCCTTCACTATCACGTCCATCTGATACTCCTTGGTGTCGGCATTGACCCAGTGTTTGTGGTAGAGAAAGACGGGCATGCGACGTACTTGACACTTCTTGAGGTTGTCGCTCAAAAGTAGAAGAAAGCCCGTTTCCAGAAGCATCTCGGGTACGGCGGCCATCTACAAGGTGTAGAGCAGAGGGTTAGAAATATTTGGTGGGTGGTTCTCGGGTCAATCTATGTGCACTAATTGTTTTGGCTATCGCCCATGCTACCTAAGGCTTCCTATAGTCAAGATGGCTCTGATACCAGCTCTGTGGGGACCCCGACTTACTAGTCGAGAATCGCCGTGCTCAGTGATCCCAGAGATGAATGCTCACCGAACACAGATACTGAATAAAGAGTCTTACATCCAAGTACCGATTATTACAACACGTGACCGAAGGGTCAAGTTCACAAAGACAGGGCCTACGGCCGAAATCACACGAGTACGCTAAGAGCGGAAAACAAAGGGTCTAAGCGGTGCCCATGCCATCAAGCCTACACCGACAGGCATTCTGACTCGGAAGCGTCGTAGTTCATAGGGGTGTCTCCGAAGACGTACTCATCTCTAAACTCCGGTCCTTCCATGTTTGGCCAATAACAAAACCAGTGCCAAGCCAATGAGTACTTTGAATGTACTCGCAAACAGCCCATGATATAATCAACGAAAGTAAAGGATAACAATATCATGCATTTCTAGTGTAACTCATCTGGGTGGAATGATCATGAATATGCATCAAGTTAAAGAATTACTCTTGAAGAACAGGTTACATATATCAATATATCTGCCAAGGGGCTGAACCATCCGGGTTCACCCTATTTGCCAAGTCACCGAAGTTGGTCATATCATTCATATCATAGAAACACCTTTCTCATCACCACACACACGCACACACAACTCACGCACACTTGGTTTATGCGGAAATACCGGAACGTAGTTTAAGAAGGATTACCCAACTCTCCTTGACCGTGGACACGGATATTCGAATAGTTACACTCTGCAGAGGTAGTACACTGGACCCACGAGATCCGGGAAACTTCCATGTCATCCACGACTCGCGGTATATCACATACCCGAGGTAAGTACCCGATCAATTCCTTTCCCCTGACGATACTAGACAAAGAGGTCCACTCGATTGGTACCCAGCCCACATGTTGTATGTCTTACGAGCACTAACTATTGATTGTACTAACCAAGCGGGGACCAACAGTGTGACTCGAACTCATAAAAATGGCATAGTCATCCTGGTAAGGTTGGGACGGTCGACACATCATAAATCTAATCCCATTTCCGAAACCTTACTCATACAAATACCGGGTGCACCAGGTCACCAAAAGTGACCACCTAACTCATCATCACCCTCGGGCATTAGTGGCACCCGATTGGGTTTTAATAAACTTTTGCTTTATGACAACATCATGCTCATGATAATACTACTGCTATCTTTACTTGTCAACATGGTATTAGCATGACCCTCAAGGGGTAGAGTCAAGCTCAATGCAAAACACTCCGGAGGAGCCTTCAGTAAAATCATATCAAATAATTACCGGCACTTATGATCATATGCAACGGGAATACTTGCTATCTTAACATGCAAAGTAACATATGCTCAGTCATGGTCAAAGGGCTGCTTGCCTTGGTCAGCTAAGTATCCGGGCTCTTCGAGGTCTTCCACTCCGATTCCCTCGTCACACGGATTTTCTATCGTCAGTAAAAAAAATAAGAAATAGCTCAAACAGAAACAGATCACAAAGTCATTTTAAAAATGTACCCTATTACTGATAAATCTAAGATATCATTTTCAAAATATTTGCCTTAGTTTTCCTTGAAGGAATATTTTTGAAATCAACCAAACAGAAGCAAAACTATTCCAATTTAGTCCTTTTTATTATTCTAAAATAGAATAGTTGCTGGAAAAATTCATCGAAGCATATCATTAAATACTACAGATTTTTAGAAGAATAACAGTGGAAAATTATATTTTTACACTGGTTAAATGTTTTTGTCAAAATCTTAGAAACCAGGGTTTAATATAAAAAGAAAAATAGGCCAGTCGACAGCCTACCCAGGCGCGCGCGCCGTCAGGTTTGAACCTGACGCGCGGGGCCCTGCGGTCAGCGACCGAGGTCAGCGCGGGGGAGAAGGCTAGGCCACCGACAGGTGGGGCACACCTGTCGGGGTCGTCTCCTACCTCCGGCCAGAGAGGAGGAGGAGGATGCCGACGAGGTTGCCAACGCGCTAATGCTCCAACGAACACGGGAATGGGTTCGCCTTGTTGTCCCCTACCTGCTGGTGGTCGAAACGACGTCGGGGAGGCAGGGGTTCGCCGGCGACAAGGAGGCCATGGCGGAGGAGTTTTGGGATGTGGTCGAGGGGGTGGCTACAGACACGGAAAAGCTCGTGCGAGTTAGGGGAAAGCTTCCTGGGATCGATGTGGTCAGTTTGGTGGGTCGAGGGTCGCAGGAGTCGTCGTGTAGCCGGAGATCGACCGGAGCTCCGAGGCAGAGGGGCCTCGGTGGACCCCGAGCACCGGGGCTCTGCTGGTTTGCTGGGGTGGCTAGGGAGGTACTAGTGATCATGGTGAAGCTATCTGAGGGGTGCTGGAGCGAGGGGGGGCTATTTATAGGCCTGCGACGGTGAGCAGATTCGGGAGCGCCGGTGACTCACTGTGGCGCGCATGGGGGCACAGAGAGAGGTTGGGGTTGAAACCACGGTCTCAGGACGTGGTATTGGACAGCCCGAACGATGTGCAGCAGAGAGAGAGAGAGGAGAGCCGTGCACTCGTGGCTGCGCAACCTTGGCCGGTTCTGGAGCACGTGGGCACGCGTCACGTGAGCTCTAGCGCGAGAGAGTAGGGGACCTGAGGCTTGCTCGACGCAGAAGGGTTGTCGAGGAAGAGGTTGGACATCTGGGGGGAGGCTGGAACTGGCTGAGGGCGTCGCCCCCACCTTGGTGACTCCCTGTAGCGCGCCCAGAGCGCAGTTTTGGCATGCCACGGCATGTTGGTGCGCTCTGAGGCACTTTGGACGTGTCCAACATGTCCTGGCACTGGCTGGGGGTGTGGCTAGCCGTTTGGTTTTAGTGGGAGCTTTGGCTGGTCAAAGGAGGCAAGAAATACTGGTGCTGTCAGTCATGAATGCTGGGGGTGTGGCTAGCCGTTTGGTTTTAGTGGTATGCGAATTTCCGGACGTGTTCCCCAAGTAATTACTAGGAATGCCACCCGACCAGGAATTGGAGTTTGCAATTGAATTAGTTCCCTATACTGCGCCAATTTATAAGAAATATTACCGTATGCCAGGTTCAGAGTTGGTAGAACTAAAGAAGCAGTTGGAGGAATTGTTGCCAAAAGGATATATTCGTCCAAGCATATCACCATGGGGATCACCAGTACTATTTGTCAAGAAGAAGGATGGAAGTTTGCGAATGTGCATAGACTATCGCCAACTGAATGAGGTCAGTATCAAAAAAAGTACCCACTTCCACACATTGATGATTTATTCGACAAGTTGAATGGAGCACGGTTATTCTCCAAGATTGACCTTAGGACTGGGTATCATCAGCTGAAAATCATAAAATAAGATATACCCAAGACAACGTTCACCACTCGATATGGCATGTATGAGTTTATGGTCTTGTCATTCACACTGACAAATGCTCCATCCTATTTCATGAGCATGATGAACAAGGTTTTCATGGATTTCCTGGACAAATTTGTGGTGGTGTTCATTGATTATATCCTGATATATTCCAAGAATGAAGAGAACAAGCAACACCTCTGTGTTGTCTTAGAAAGGTTGAGATCCCATCAATTGTATGTCAAGTTCAATAAATGCGGATTTTGGCTAAAAGAAGTGGTATTTCTGGGGCACATCATGTCTGAACAATGCGTGGCTGTCGACCCCAGCAAAATAACAACAATATTAAACTGGAAGACACCAGTCTCGGTGACCGAAGTCCGTAGCTTCCTGGGATTGGCAGGATACTACCCTCGGTTCATAGAAGGCTTCACCAAGATAGCTAATCCGCTGACGTAATTTCTCAAGAAAAATCAATGATTCGTCTGGATGACAGAATGTGATTGCAGTTCTTTGGAGCTAAAGACAAGGCTAACGAGATCACCTGTCCTATTTCTTCCAAACATCCACAAGAGTTTTGATATTTACTATGATGCTTCCCAACGTGGAATCGGCTACGTACTAATGCAGGAAGGAAGGGTTGTAGCGTATGCATCCTGACAGCTACGAACTCATGAAGAGAACTACCCCACGCATGACTTGGAACTAGCATTCGTGGTTCATGCCTTGAAAATTTGGAGGCATTACCTTATCGGACAACGATGTGAAATATACACGGACCATAAAAGTCTCAAGTATATTTTCACCCAGCCTGATCTGAATCTCAGACAGCGGTGATGGCTTGAACTAGTCAAGGACTATGACCTTGGGATCAATTATCCTCCGGGAGAAGCCAATTTGGTCGTAGACGCTCTCAGCACAAACCCAATCACTCTGAATGCATTGATGGGAAGCATGCATCCAATGTTACAAGAAGAATTCGCTAGCCTCAACATCGTGTTATGTGGTCCAACTACCCTAGATACGCTGGAAATTACCCCCACTCTCATAGAAGAGATCAAGAAGGACCAAGACTTAGATGAAGGAATCAAGAGCATCAAGGAGTTGATTCAGAAAGGGAAGGCCAAGTCCTTCCAAGTGGATGGCCAATGCATCTTTTGTTTCAAGAAACGGATATGTGTGCCCGACCAGAATAACCTGAGGCAGCAAATACTCAGGGAGGTCCATGATTCCGCATACTCAATCCAACCAGGAGGTACAAAGATGTACCATGATTTGAGATAGACTTTTTGTGGTCAAGAATGCGAAGGGATATAGCATACTACATCGCCTGTTGTGACATCTGCAACAAGGTCAAGGAAGAACACCAGAAACCCGCTGGGCTGCTACAACCTTTACCGGTTCCCAAGTGGAAGTGGGACGCCATATGCATGGACTTCATTGTCGTACTACCCAAGTCGACAAGACGTAATGATGCTATCTGGGTCATTGTTGATACACTCACGAAAGTAGCCCACTTTATCCTGGTAAAGACCACTTTTAACACCAATCAGTTGGCACAACTTTACATGTCCCGGATAGTCAGCCTTCATGGAGTACCCAACTCTATCACCTCAGATAGAGGCTCTCGATTCACCTCGGCATTCTGGCTACGACTAAATCAAGCTTTGGGAACCATGCTGAGGCGTAGCACAGCCTACCATCCGCAGACTGATGGACAGACAAAGAGAGTGAACCAAATATTGGAGGATATTCTTCAGTCATGTGCTCTCACCTGTGGACCCAAATGGGAAGATAGCCTACCCTATGCGGTATTCTCCTACAACAACAACTATCAAACAAGCCTAAAGATGTCACCGTTTGAGGCATTATATGGG
Source organism: Hordeum vulgare subsp. vulgare (assembly GCF_904849725.1). Taxonomy (NCBI): domain Eukaryota; kingdom Viridiplantae; phylum Streptophyta; class Magnoliopsida; order Poales; family Poaceae; genus Hordeum; species Hordeum vulgare. The sequence continues at coordinate 321,552,795 of NC_058524.1, read as the reverse complement.
CGGAAGTGCCGCACACCATTGAACTGGTCCCAAACAAGAGATAGTCGCATCTTTGGCACGGACTTGATGCTGGAGGCTGAGAAACAATTCAAGGACATTCAGGAGTGCCTTCGAGCAGCCAAGTCCCGTCAAAAGAGTTACTATGACCCAAATCACCGGGAAGTGACTTTTGAGCCCGGAGAATATGCTTATCTCCGAGTAACCCCCGTGAAAGGAGTAAATAGGTTTCATACATGGGGAAACCTCACACCAAGATATATCAGTCCCTTTCTAGTGATTGCTAGAAGAGGCAGAGTGGCATACGAGTTGGAATTACCGTCACAGTTGTCATATGTGCATGATGTCTTTCACATCTCACAGCTAAGGAAGTGCATGGCACCACCAATCAAGCAGGCAGCTATGAGTGAGCTAGAACTTGCTAAGGATTTTACCTATGCAGAGAAACCCGTCAAGATTTTGGATGAGATGGAACGGACTACCAGGAGTAAGGTACTCAAGTTTTATAAGGTACTATGTGTAACGACTAAGATGCGGTCCTTTCTGATTTAGGGAACGAGGCCCCAAAATGGAAAGAAGCGCCTCTAAGAATTATAAAATAGCACATACATAATAAAGAATGACAAATAGGGAATCGTTTGCCATCTCATAGATAATATCAGAGTTTACATCACACATTATTCAGACAAGGTAGTTCCGCTACGGACAACATGACATGATAAAAGGCTATGCTACCCTGCATGCTTGCCCACGATTACGACCATGCCTCAGTCTTCTGGATAGTCCACATACAGGCGGTCGTTCTCCTCATCGTACTGCCACGCCAGCTGCATGGCCTCGGGATCACCTGTGTCGGGCGTACATGTACCTGTTGGGGTGTTGAAGTAATCTGTGAGCCACAGGGACTCAACAATCTATGACCTCGGTGCCAGAACTAGTCAAGTTATTAGGTAAGGAAGGTTCAATCTTTAGGTTGCAGCATCCTAAGAGTTTATGGTGGCTAACTTACGTAGAACAAGTTAATGATGGTGATCTATACTAGCGGGCGATGACTAGCTTATCAATAAGTGATCCTGAACACCTACCTACGTCAAACGTAACCCCACCGTGTTCCCGATTGAAGGGAGGTCTTCAAAGGGGACAGTCACGGTTACGCACACAGTTGGCAATTTTATTATATTATATTCAAGTTATCTATAACTGGATGTTAACAAATATTCCAAGTTGCCACATAACCGCGGGACGGCTTTCCGAAAGATTAAACCCTGCAGGGGTGCTCCAACTATGATAAGAGCCACAAAGTAATCCTCTATCATGAATCTCGTGATCTGATCGGATTCCTTAGAGGAAAACCTCAACTCTGGGGAGAACCAAAGTTTCACCAGGATTCCTATACGCAAGATATATCGCTAAGGTAAGATAAGACTAGCAAGACCTCCCGACGTGTTGACGACCCTCATAAGAGCCGCGTATCTCAGTCTCAGGACATGCCGGATAAGCGAAGCGTACAGTGGCCAGAGAAATCTCCCGAGTTGCCCCGGGATGGCCCCGCACGGTGCTCTAGTTTGGACCAACACTCATGAGGAGCACTGGCCCGGGTTGTTGATTAATTCCTCGGGGTAGCTATTCCCTATGCACATTATTATTAAGTGATTAGCAAATTAACACCAATGTTGGGTCCTCCCGGAAAAGTCTTAACACTACATGATTTATCAAGGGGATCCCCATAACAACCCCGAACGTGTTAAGAGCGATCAATTATGGAATCAAACACTGGTAGCCGGAAACTATGGCGACAATAACGGAACAAAACACCCGGCAAAAGGCTAGGCCTTATGTTATTTACCAAGTATATAGGTGCATTAATTAAATAACAGTTTTAACATAATGATATCAAACTCATGTTATCACATGAGACAAAAGCACCTGCAACTAGCAACGCTAACATTCGAAGCTGAGCAAGCCTACTTAGCCATTCAATATTAGCTAGGAGGGGAAATGTGTTTGGGTTTCATGGCAATATCAGGAGGAAATATTTGAGTGGTAGCCAGCAAGCATATGACGAAGGAAACGTGAATCTAAGCATAACAAGACTAGAGATGGTATCAAGGTCAGGTCATCTTGCATGTGATGTCTTCAACTTGGAACTACTCTTGTTCATCTCGCACGTACTCTCCCGGATCCACGTACTCGCTCTCCGATCCCAGTTCTACCCAGCATAAAAATAGCATCCAATGAACAACAACACCACATGATGCATGAGATGAGAATGAACATGCATCTCTATTCTAGTCACTTGCACATGCATGAGAAGAAAATACAAGCTTCTGGACAGAACTTCTCTCTAAGCTACCTTGACATGCATGAAGATGACATGAACAGATGCATCACGCATAAACGATGCAAAAACATATAAAGAACGCTACGAACGGAGCTACGGATCAACCGGAAACAACAAAACAAGAAATGAAGTCCTACAGATCAAATCCATCAAAAACACACTCCCATGGCATACTTCTAGTATTCCTAGGTTGCCACATCATAACACAAACAAGTATAGATGGGGTGGCGCGAAGTAACTCACCACACCATCAACTATGCACTCACAAGCATCAAAACATCAAAACTATACATTCTGTCCTAAACAGCATCGTAGCAGTTTGATAGCTACATGCAAAGCACCTACAGCCACCCAAATGTGCCAAATAAGATATGTGGCAGAAGCTATTCAAAATCTCTACAAGCATGAGAAAAAAGATAATACAAAGGAGTTTCACACAGAAAGTTCTACAGCTGCTAACTTGGACAAAAATATCAGTTTTCAGGGACTTAGTGAAATTCTCAGATTCTCACTAGCTGTTTATGCTCTGAAGCATTTTGACAGCACCCAAAACAATATCTACAAGAATACAAATGGAATGAAAATTGACAGAGAGGTAGACAAACACAAAATCTCCAACTTTCCAGTTGAATGCAAGCGCTGATTCCCACCACATGAACTTTTGCAAGCACAACTACAAGGGAAGAAAATAACAGCAGTTTCTCAGACTTAGTGAAAATCACAGATTTTCACTAAGCTGAAATTTTCAGTAACATGCCTACTTTGACTAAGCACAACTTGCACATATAAACTTCTAAGCATGAAACAAAACCACCATGCTGTAGAGGGGTTCACCCTCTACTGTCACAACAAGGAATCAACCTCTTGGGCTCATCACATCACATGGAACCAAGCTCTAAACATTGAACAAAATAGAAATATGTTATTCCCAAAAAGTGTTCCAAAGTGGAATATGATTCCACCAATGAATTCCTGGGATGATTCTACCCCAAAATCATATATAATACATAGGTACTTGCATAGAACAAATAGGCACAAACTTGAAAGGAAAATCTACATGGAAACACACAGAGGTAAATAGTGCTTTATCACATGTGTCCCCACAAGCTCATCACCTCACATGCACTTGCACACACTCACATATCCACTGGTGCACATGAGGGGTAGACCTCATGTTCATGTGCCTTAGCACACCACCACACACACACATACATCAAGCCCACATATATCAAGCACCTACACATGCTAGTTAAACTCACACACTTACTTACACTCACAACATACATTCCTACACCTACACATACAAGCTTTCACATAAGTGTCCACTAAGGTTATGCCATGCCTTGGGCATGTGTGTGACACACACAAACAAGCACCACATGGAATCATCACACTCACATGATCACCTACAACTACCACAAAGTATGTGGGGGGGGGGAACCCACACACACACACACACTCTTGCACAAAACTAGTGTGCTCAACACCCATGCACAAGAGTAACACACACATATACACACTAAACTAGTGCAATACAGACATACTAACACACACATATATGGTAGCGTGCTCACACATACACTACCTCACAAATACCCACACATGCATTTCTACACATGCTAGCAAAATAATTATAGACAACTACTGGTTGTGAGGTAAAAAATACCACACAAGGTGACCAAGAAAGCTGCAGCATCAATCTTTCAAGCAAAAGGGCTTGGGGAGGAATTGAACCCAAGACCCCCTAGTTCACCACCAGCAACTAACACCACTACACTACACCATCTGGCTCGATAGAAGAGAGTGGTAATACCGGATAAGCCACCCCTGAAGCTACTGTGTCGAAATAACACACCAAAAAGGGTGGCGCCGCGGGGTTTCGAACCCACGACCACCAGAAGCAACAAAACACCCCTACCACTACGCTGCTTCTACGGATCTTAACAGAGAAGAGGAGGAAACTCTATTTAGAAACCCCTCTGGTCCTTCCTCTATCTGATGGTGGCCAGAACAGGGGAAGCACCACGCCGGCGATCTACTTCAAATTGACGTGTGGCTCGTCGATGGAAGGGAGAAGGGGCTCCCAGGGTTCCATTTCTACACTAAACGCGCCACGGGAAGGCTACTTCTATGGATCCACGACGCGCGGCAGCGCCGATGACAGAGAGAAGAACACGGCGCAGCTACGGGTTCCTACTCACGATCTCGCGAGATGGAAGGGGGAGGAAGATGCTAGCTCATCCACTGGACAAGGACGCCGTGCCTGTCAGAGAGGAAGAATAGGAAGAAGTGGAAGAAGTGGAAGAAGCCGCGGCGGAGGAGATCGTCGACGAGGAAGAGGCCTTCGTCGATGTAGGGGAAGCAGACCCGATCTTCTCCTCCTAGCTGCGGGAACGGAGGAGGCGCGCGCTTACTTGCTGCCGACGAGGGAGAGGGAGGAGGAGATGGGGAAAGAACTGGCGGCGGCTAGGGAGGAACCCTAGGTCTTGCACGGACGCCAAGGGTTCTTTATAGGAGGAGGAGGAGGTGAGGGACGCGCGGCCTCGACGTCCGTGAGACGGTGTTGATGTGTGTCGCGCTATCTCTGAAGAAGTCTGACGGAGGAAGGCGACGCCATCTATAGGAGAAGGGCTGCGCGCGAGAAGGAGTTGGGCGAGGAACTGGGAGAAAGCCCACTCAAAGGCGCCAGATAGGAAAAAGGAAACCCACTGGGGTTTTCTATTTTCAAACAAACAGAGACAAGAAATGAAACATTGGCAACACTGTTGACCGTAAAAATGAAACAACATGCCCCTGGTCATAAGGGAATTATGACCCATCTAAATAAAATATAAAAGGAATTTTTGGAGCATATAAATATTTAGAAAACAGAATTAATTCCACTGTTTTGTGAATATTTGCACCACTAAAACAAAGTTTCAAAACAATAAAAACATAGCATCACATCCATAAAAAATCATACTAAAACATTAGCATTTTTGAAACAAGGATGGAGCAAGTGAAACTTGAGCTTGAGATAAGTAGAGAGGAAGAAGTTTTGAAACCTAGTTGCAAACCAACATAGTTGCTCTCTACTTTCAAACAACACCCCATATCACTTCATGCGTCCTCACCACATGTGACACCACATACATGATCACATTAGCAACAAACACAAGAGACATGGAATGACAAGGATGGATGCATGCAAAGGGGAACAAGACATGAGCACATGAAATACCACACATGGAATATTACTGTCATTGCAATGACAAGATGGACCCACATACAGAAGGTTCCAAATAAGGCAAGTTACACTCTGGGCCATTACAAACTCTCCCACACTACAAAAAGATATCCTCCTAAGATCTAGGACTGAAAGAACTCTGGGAATTCAGAATGGAGGTGATCCTCGCGTTCCCAAGTGGCCTCTTTATCGCAGTGATGTGACCACTGCACCTTGAGAAATTTGACAATCTTGTTGCAGGTCTTGTGCTCAGTCGTCTCGAGAACCGCAATTGGGTGCTCACGATAGGATAGGTCGGGTTGAAGGTCGATGTCTTGAAGGTGAACAGTGCGCTCGGGACTCTTGAAGCATCTCCGGAGCTGAGAGACATGGAAGACGTCATGCACATTTGCAAAGTTTGAAGGGAGCTCAAGCTGATACGCAAGGTCGCCTCTCTTGCAAACAACTCTAAAAGGACCAACGAAACGAGGCGCAAGCTTGCCTTTGATGCCAAAGCGTTTCATACCCTTCGTGGGGGAGACCTTGAGCTCATAAGACATGTCACGATGCTTGCTATCATAATAGCTCTTCTGACGGGACTCCGCTGCTCTGAGATTATCCCGAATGACCCGACACATCTCCTCAGCTTCTTCTATCAAGTCATTCCCAAGAATCTGACGCTCGCCGGTCTTGAACCACTTGAGTGGGGTATGGGACTTCCTACCATAGAGAATCTCAAACGTAGCTTTGCCTTAACTAGCTTGATAATTGTTGTTATATGAGAACTCAGCAAAAGGCAGACAGTCTTCCCACTTCATGCCAAAAGAGATAACACAGGCTCTCACCATATCCTCAAGGACCTGATTGAGTGTCTCCACTTGACCACTAGTCTGAGGATGAAAAGTTGTGCTGAAGCGTATCTTCGTGCCCATCGCAGACTGAAAAGAGTCCCAGAACTTGGAAGTGAAGATACTTCCACGATCCGAAGAAATCATCATAGGCATGCCGTGCAAAGATACAATCCTCGAAGTGTACAGCTCTGCAAGCTAAGCTGCGGAGATGGATTTCTTGACTGGAAGAAAATGAGCCACTTTACTCAACTTGTCGATGATGACGAAGATGGCATCGTTACCCTTCTTAGACTTCGGAAACTCGGTGACAAAATCCATCTCAATATGGTCGAACTTCCACTCGGGAATGGGCAATGGATGCAAAAGACCTGTTGGACGTTGATTCCCTGCTTTCACCCTTCGACATACATCACACTCATTTACGAACTAAGCAATCTCACGCTTCATGCGAGTCCACCAGTAGGTCTATTTCAAGTCCTGATACATCTTGGAGCTTCCTGGATGTATAGAGAGCAGAGAGTTATGAGCTTCTTCCATGATTACCTTTCTGAGTACACCTTTCGGAACGACAACACGATCCTCAAAGAACAACGTGTCTCTGGCATCAACACTGAAGCACTTATATTTGGGAAGTCCCTTTGCCAAGCCAATCTTGACATTCTTCACCATTGCATCAAGAAGCTGTGCTGCTCGGACCTGATCTTCCAAGGTAGGTGAGATCTAAAGATTTGCAAGAACTAACTGAAGGTTGAGATTTCTGAAAGATTCACAAAGGACAGGCTGGAGAGGCTTCAGAATGAGACTGTTGAAGTAAGCCTTCCTGCTCAAAGCATCTGCCACGACATTAGCTTTGTCTGGCGTGTACTCAACGTTGGGATTAAAATCTTGGAGCATTTCCACCCAACGAGTTTGCCGAAGGTTCAGGTTAGGTTGGGTGAAGATGTACTTGAGACTCTTGTGATCTGTGAACACATCAACCTTTCATTCCAACAAGAGGTGTCTCCAAGTCATCAAAGCATGTACCATTGCTGCGAGCTCAAGATCATGCACATGATAATTCTTCTCAGCTGGCTTCAACTGCCTGGAGGTATAAGCAACCACTTTATTCTCTTGCATCAGAACTGCACCAAGACCTTGAAGAGAGCGTTGCAGAACACTTGGTAAGGTTTGGAGTCATCACGAGGAACCAAGACTGGAGTAGAGGTGAGCTTCTCTTTGAGTGTGTCGAAGGCCAACTGACACTATGGAGACCAGGCATACTTCACACCCTTCTGAAGAAAACTTGAGAGAGGCTTAGCAATCTTGGAGAAGTTCTCAACGAACCTTCTACAATAGCTTGCAAGCCCGAGAAAGTTTCGAAGCTGCTTCACATTTTGCGGAGGCTCCCACTCAACAATGGCCTCCACCTTCGATGGATCAACTTTGATGCCCTCGGCAGAGATGATGTGCCCAAGATAGACGACTTCTTTCAACCAGAACTCACACTTGGAAAACTTGGCATAGAATTTGTGCTCTCTCAGCTTATCAAGCACCAGCCTGAGATGTTCTTCATGTTCTTCCTCAGTCTCTGAAAAGACCAGAATATCGTCGAGATACAGCAAGACAAACTCGTTCTTGAACGGAGATAATATGTAGTTCATCATTCGACAAAATGTCGGTGGAGTATTTGCCAGACCAAAAGACATGACCTTATACTCATACGAGCCAAAACTAGTCCTGAAAGCAGTCTTTGGAATATCCTCTTTGCGAATGCGAATTTGATGATAGCCCATTATGAGATCGAGCTTGGAGAAGATCTTAGCCCCTTTCAACTGTTCGAACAACTCATTTATGTTCGGAAGTGGATACTTGTTTCTGATTTTCTTCTTGTTCAATGGACGGTAATCAACACACACAGTCGGTCCGTGCTATCCTTCTTCTGGACAAACAGAACTCCACAGCCCCAAGGAGACGAGCTTGGTCCGATCAGACCCAAATGCTCCTGGTCATCGAGTTGCCTCTTAAGTTCCTTCAGCTCTTCTGGACCCAATTTGTACGGTTGTTTGCACACAGGCTCAGTACCTGGTTCAAGGTCAATAACAAATTCAACTTCTCGGTGCGGAGGCATTCCTGGCAGTTCTTCTGGAAACATATCTTCATATTCGCAGACCACTCGGACTTGCGAAATGGGATTAATCTCACTCTTTTCATTCAAAGAGAACAGACGAATTGTGTCATCGCGCGCCATAAATATAATCAGGTCCTCCGAAGAGTGAGTAAGGTTCACTTCTTTAGCTTCACAATCAATCGACGCCTTGTTCATGGCCAACCAGTCCATACCAATGATCAAATCAATGTCGAAATTTCCCAAGACATACGAAGAAGCCAGAAAAGAATAACTTCCTATCTTGACAGAGACATTACGAACTATAAAATTTGACCTCATCTGCGCACCCGGAGAAACAACACCCAAAGGTCTATGCAAACTTGTCGAGGGGAAATCATGCTTGATGAAAAACGACTTTGACATAAAGCAATGTGAAGCACCAGAATCGAACAAGACTTTAGCAGGATAATCATTGACTGAAAGGTTACCCATAATCACATCTGAGGAGTTGTCTGATTCAGCTTCATTCAGCATATTGACTCGAGCAGGCCTGGGGTTGAACTTGACGACAACATTGCTTGGAGGTTTGCCTAGAGGAGGAGGCGGAAGACGGAGCTGAGAAGTGCACTTGTTGGCATAGTGACCCTTCTACCCACACTTGTGACAAGTAACATCTGCTGGCTGAGGGTACTGTGTCTGAGGAGGCCCTTGCTTCTGCTGCTGGAATCTCTACTGGCAGGTTGGGTTAGGTGGGTGGGGAGAACCACGGCCATATGAATGCTTGAACTGCTGCGTGTGCCAAGGAGGAGGAGGAGACACCCAATACTTCTGTTGCTTTTGAACCACCTGAGTTGAGGAAGACGAGCTGGAATCTCTGAAGCGCTTCTTAGAATTCTCCACCATGAGCGAAGCTGCCTCAGCCCTGAGACCTAAGTTGTATAACTTATCGAACTCCTCAGGATCGTGCAAAGCGAGAGCTAACTGCAAATCTTCTTTCAAGCCACCTCTAAACTGATAAATCTTGCTCTTCTGATCAGGGATATCCCGCAAGGCATATCGGGCTAGCCCGTAAAACTCGACGTTGTACTTGTACACGGAGTTACCACCTTGCTTCGAGCGCCTGAATTTCTCACGCATTTCCTCCACAAAGCTGGACGGAATGTAGTGGGATCTGAAGTCATGGCAGAACTCATCCCAAGTGATCACTCTAGCACCCCTGGAATCCTTCAACTGTTGCCACCAGATAGATGCTTGCCCCTTCAGCTGGAATGTTGCAAACTTGACGAAGTCCTGTGGACGAACATTGCTGCATTCAAAGTGCTTGTTCATGTCGCGGATCCAATCCTCAGCATCAAAACGCTGGTCACACGACGTGAAGGTCTTCGGCTGATTTGACAGGAACTGACTCAGATTAGCAAACTGATTGCTACCATGATTGAAGTTGCCTTGTTGCTGATTAGTCCTCTCTTGCAAAAACTGCATCAACATATGAGTGTTTGCATTTGTAGCAGCCATCACCGCTTGCCAAGCCCCTGCAGGAGGAGGCGGTGGCAGAGGTGGATTCTCCAGAGGAGGAGGTGGTGGCGGCACATCCTCACGGCCTGGATTCTGACGAGTTGGTGGAGCCATCCTGAAGACGGACAACACATTAGCCACAGAATAAATTGAAGCTATTGCTGAATCAAAAAGGCAGGAATATCTGAACAGGAATATTAGCAATTGCACTCGAACAAAATAGTAAGAATGCTTCCTCAAAGTGACTGTTGACAAAATTCTGATTAAGACCACTTGCAAACAAGTATGAGCTAGAACTGCTCGGAACAAACATATGATCGAGATTTCATCCGATATCTTCGTGGATAAGATCGCCTGGGCTCGAATTTACAGTAGCCATCCTATGCAAGGTAGTGCACAGGACTAACGAAGTATCCTCGAGTCGTAGCAAGCTACAAGGACTCTTTAAGGCACAACGAGAACCCCTGTAGGACGACCGTGAACAAACGTACCCACTGAATGTCGAATCCCAACCTCACATCATGCATTTGTAGGAAGATTGTCCTATAAGTCACTACTTGATATCCCACCTATGAATTCCCGAAATATCTGGTCATGCAATCTGGTACACGGATACAAGGAGTAATATCACACAACTCCTATACTAACCCGTCCACTGTATCACATCCGTCAACACATAACCAGAATATCGGACCTTCACCCACTACAGACCCTCGTGATCACAATGATACAAAGTATGGCAGTACTCCCGAAAAATCCGCACCAGTACTGGGACATCGGGGTTATCTCTCCACTACTAGTATTGAATCAATTACGAACATCCTTCATTCTGAGGTACTCAGAAATCTGAATGATGGCGATGTGCACAAGAATACCGTGGAGCTCAACTCCCCGGAAGAAATCAAGGCAGACAGGAGGCAGCAAGACAGAACTTTGTCACATCGATATCATATAGATTTCAAAAATACCCGCGTGATCCTAATTTTTTTTAAGCGAGAAGAGGAGTAGAATTAAGAATTCTTAAGTCGAGAACCTCACCAAAGCATGGAAGAGGAGAAAAAAGAATCCTGCTCTCCGATATAACTAAGACTCAAAACATTTTACTAGACTCGACTCGGCCAAGTACGATCACACAAAGGGTCCTATGGTCGTCATGCTCTGATTACCAACTTGTAACGACTAAGATGCAGTCCTTTCCAATTTCTAGAACGAGGCCCCAAAATGGAAAAAAGCGCATCTAAGCGTTTCGCAAGCATTATAACATAGCACATACATAATAAAGAATGACAAATAGGGAATCGTTTGCCATCTCATAGATAATATCAGAGTTTACATCACACATTATTCAAACAAGGTAGTTCGCTACGGACTACATAACATGAGAAAAGGCTATGTTACCCTGCATGCTTGCCCACGATCACCACCATGCCTCAGTCTTCTGGATAGTTCACGTACAAGCGGTCGTTCTCCTCATCGTACAGCCACGCTAGCTGCGTGGCCTCGGGATCACCTATGTCGGGTGTACCTGTACCTGTTGGGGTGTTGAAGTAATCTGTGAGCCACAGGGACTCAGCAATCTATGACCTCGGTGCCAGAACTAGTCAAGATATTAGGTAAGGAAGGTTCAGTGTTTAGGTTGCACCATCCTAAGCGTTTATGGTGGATAACGTACGTAGAATAAGTTAATGATGGTGGTCTATACTAGCGGGTGATGACTAGGTGATCAATAAGTGATCCTAAACACCTACCTATGTCATACATAACCCCACCGTGTTCCCGATCGAAGAGAGGTCTTCGAAGGGCACAGTCACGGATACGCACACAGTTGGCAATTTTATTAGATTATGTTCAAGTTATCTATAACCGGATGTTAACAAATATTCCAAGTTGCCACATAACCGCGGGCACGACTTTCCGAACGATTAAACCCTGCAGGGGTGCTCCAACTAGTCCATCACAAATGGTCACGGGCCGCAAAGTAATCCTCTATCACGAATCTCGTGATCTTGTCGGATTCCTTAGAGGAAAACCTCAACTCTGGGGAGAACCAAAGCTTCACCGGGATTCCTATACGCAAGATATATCGCTAAGGTAAGACAAGACTAGCAGGACGTCCCGACGTGTCGACGACCCTGACAAGAGCCGCGTATCTCAGTCTCAGGACACGCCGGATAAGCGAAGCGTACAGTGGCCAGAGTAATCTCCCGAGTTGCCCCGGGATTGCCCCGCACGGTGCTCTAGTTCCGACCAACACTCATGAGGAGCACTGGCCCGGGTTTTTGATTAATTCCTCGAGGTAGCTATTCCCTATGCAGATTACTATTAAGTGATTAGCAAATTAACACCAATGTTTGGTCCTGCCAGACAAGTCTTAACACTACACGATTTATCAAGGGAGTCCCCATAACAACCCCGAAGGTGTTAAGAGCGATCAGTTATGGAATCAAACACCGGTAGCCGGAAACTATGGCGATAATAACGGAACAAAACACTCGGCAAAAGGCTAGGCCTTCCGTTATTCACCAAGTATATAGGTGCATTAATAAAATAACAGTTTTAACATAATGATATCGAACTCATCTTATCACATGAGACAAAAACACCTGCAACTAGCAATGCTAATATTAGAAGCTGAGCAAGCCTACTTAGCCATTCAATATTAGCTAGGAGGGGGAAAGTGTTTGGGTTTCATGGCAATATCAGGAGGCAATATTTCAGTGGTAGGCAGCGAGCATATTACGAAGAAAACGTGGATATAAGCATAACAAGACTAGAGATGGTATCAAGGTCACGTCATCTTGCCTGTGATGTCTTCAGCTTGGAACTGCTCTTGTTCGTCCTGCACGTACTCTCCCGAATCCACGTACTCGCTGTCCGATACCGGTTCTACCCAACATAAAAATAGCATCCAATGAACAACAACACCACATGATGCAACAATCACATGATGCATGAGATGATAATGAACATGCATCTCTATTCTAGTCACTTGCACATGCATGAGAAGAAAATAAAAACTTCTGAACAGAACTTCTCTCTAAGCTACCTTGACATGCATGAAGATGACATGAACAGACGCATGACACAAAAAATATGCAAAAACATATAAAGAACACTACGAACGGAGCTACGGATCAACCGGAAACAACGAAACAAGAAATGGAGTCCTACACATCAAATCCATCACAAACACACTCCCATGGCATACTTGTGGTATTCCCAGGTTGCCAGATCATAACACAAACAAGTATAGACGGGGTGGCGCAAAGTAACTCACCACACCATCAACTATGCACTCACAAGCATGAAAATATCAAAACTATACATTTTGTCCTAAACAGCATCATAGCAGTTTGAGAGCTACAAGCAAAGCACCTACAGCCACCCAAATGTGCCAAATAACATATGTGGCAGAAGCTATTCAAAATCTCTACAAGCATGAGCAAAAATATAATACAAAGGTGTTTCACACAGAAAGTTCTACACCTGCTAACTGGGACAAAAACATCAGTTTTCAGGGACTTAGTGAAATTCTCAGATTCTCACTAGCTGTTTATGCTGTGAAGCATTTTTATAGCACCCAAAACAATATCTACAGGAACAGAAATGGAATGAAAATTGACAGAGAGCTAGACAAACACAAAAGCTCCAACTTTCCAATTGAATGCAAGGGCTGATTCCCAACACATGAACTTTTGCAAGAACAACAACAAGAGAAGAAAATAACAGTAGTTGCTGAAATTTTCATCCACATGCCTATTTTTACTAAGCACAACTTGCACATATAAACTCTTAAGCATGAAAAAAATTTACCATGTTGTATAGGGGTTCACCCTCTACTGCCACAACAAGGAAACAACCTCTTGGGATCATCACATCAAATGGAACCAAGCTCTAAACATTGAACAAAACAGAAATATGTCATTCCCAGAAAGTGTTCCAAAGTGGAATCTGATTCCACCAATGGATTCCTGGGATGATTCTACCCCAAAATAATATATAATACCTAGGTACTTGCATATAACAAATAGGCACAAACTTGAAAGGAAAATCTACATGGAAACACATAGAGGTAAATAGTGCTTAATCACATCTGTCCCCACTAGCTCATCACCTCACATGCACTTGCACACACTCACATATCCAATGGTGCACATGAGAGGTAGACCTCATGTTCATGTGCCTTATCACACCACCACACACACACATTCATCAAGCACACATATATCAAGCACCTACACATGCTAGTTAAACACACACACTTACTTACACTCACAACATGCATTCCTACACCTACACATACAAGCTTGCACATAATGTCCACTAAGGATATTCCATGCCTTGGGGATGTGTGTGACACACACACACACAAGCACCACATGGAATCATCATACTCACATGATCACCTACAACTACCGCAAAGTATGTGGGGGGGACCCCACACACACACACACACTCTTGCACAAAACTAGTGCATGAGCTCAACACCCGTGCACAAGAGTAACACACACACATACGCACTACCCTAGTGCAATATACAAATACTAACACACACATGTATGGTAGCTTGCTCACACATACACTAGCTCACAAATACCCACACATGCATTTCTACACATGCTAGCAAAATAATTAGAGACAACTACTGGTTGTGAGGTAAAAAATACCAGACAAGGGGCCCAAGCAAGTTGCAGCATCAATCTAGCAAGCAAAAGAGAAACATCAAAGGAAATAGGCAAAAAATATATAATCGCTTGGGGAGGAATCGAACCCAAGACCCCCTGGTTCACCACCAGGAACTAACACCACTACACTACACCATCTGGCTCGACAGAAGAAACTGGTAATACAGGATAAGCCACCCCGAAGATACTGTGCCGAAATAACACACCAAAAAGGGTGGCGCCGCGGGTTTTCCAACCCACGACCACCAGAAGCAAGAAAACACCCCTACCACTACGCTGCTGCTACGGATCTTAACAGAGAAGAGGGGGAAACTCTATTGAGCAACCCCTCTGGTCCTTCCTCTTCCCGACAATGGTCGGGACAGGGGAAGCACCCCACTGGCGATCTACTTCAAATTGACCTGCGGATCGTCGATGGAAGGGAGAAGGGGCTCCCAGGGTTCCATTTCTACACTAAACGCGCCACGGGAAGGCCTACTGCTATGGCTCCACGACGCGCGGCGGCGCCGGCGTCAGAGAGAAGAACACGACGTGGCTGTGGGTTCCTACTCACAATCTGGCGACATGGAAGGGTGAGGAAGATGCTAGATCACCCACTGGACGAGGACGCCATGCCTGTCGGAGAGGAAGAAGAGGAAGAAGTGGAAGAAGCCACGACGGAGGAGATCGTCGACGAGGAAGAGGTCGTCGTCGATGTAGGGGAAGCAGACCCGATCTGCTCCTCCTAGTTGCGGGAACGGATCCCCTTGAGGTCCTGCGTGCTTGCCGAAGGCTTGGAGAGGATGCAGGGGCACGCCAGCGACGGCGAGGAGCTTCTCATGGCTCGGCCATGGCGGAGGAGGCGCGCGCTTACCTGCTGCCGACGAGGGAGAGGGAGGAGGACATGGGGAAAGAAGTGGCGGCGGCTAGAGAGGAACCCTAGGCCTTGCACGGACGCCAAGGGTTTTTGTATAGCAGGAGGAGGAGGCGAGGGACGCGCGGCCTCGATGTCCGTGAGACGGCGTTGATGTCTGTTGCTCTATCTCTGAAGAAGTCTAACGGAGGAAGGGGACGCCGTCTACAGGAGAAGGGCTGCGCGCGAGGAGGAGTTTGGCCAGCCAGTGGGAGAAAGCCCACTCAAAGACGCCAGATAGGAAAAATAAAACCCACTGGGTTTTCTATTTTAAAACAAACAGAGACAAGAAATAAAACATAGGCAACATTGTTGACCCTAAAAATAAAACAAAATACCCCTGGTCATAAGGGAATTATGACCCATCTAAATAAAAAGTAAAAGGAATTTTTGGAGCATGTAAATATTTACAAAACAGAATTAATTCCACTGTTATGTGTATATTTGCACCACTAAAACAAAGTTTCGAAACACTAAAAACATAGCATCACATTCATCACAAATCATAGGAAAACATGAGCATTTTTGAAACAGGGATGGAGCAAGTGAAACTTGAGCTTGAGATAAATAGAGAGGAAGAAGTTTTGAAACCTAGTTGCAAACCAACACAGTTGCTCTCTACTTTCAAACAACACCCCACATCACTTCACATGTCCTCACCACATGTCACACCACATACATTATCACATTAGCAACAAGCACAAGAGTCATGTGATGACAAGGATGCATGCATGCAAAGGGGAACAAGACATGAGCACATGAAATACCACACATGGAATATTACTCTCATTGCAATGACAAGATGGACCCACATACAGAAGGTTCCTAATAAGGCAAGTTACACGCTTGGCCATTACACTATGGGAACACCATACCGAGGAACAAGCTACTTGGGAAAGAGAAGATTTCTTGAGATCCGCATATCCATACTTGTTCCGTGAGCAACCGAATCTCAAGGACGAGATTCATCCTAAGGGGGGGTTGGTTTGTGACACCCTGATTTTTTGCAACTTTTTTCTTTCCAAAACCATTTGAGCTTTTACTTGCAAACCTGGTGGATTTTCAAATCTTTTCAACTAAGTCGGATTTGTGAGTCTCTGAATTTTTCCAAGTAACCCCAAACCCTCCTCCTCTTGCCAAAACCTTTCTACTCCTCTCTTGGATTGATTTTCAATATTTAATTCTTTCCATTAATTCTTTTCTTTATTTGGGGAATTATGGCATCACCATGGGTTGTGAAGCAACCTATTGTTCGGATGATCTATAAACCCCCAAACTTTTTCCACATCTTCTCATCATCATATAATTCCAAAATCTACAAAAATATTTCCTTGCCGAATGTAAAATTTTGGCCAGAATAATTATTTTTTTTCTGACCAGAATTGTCCCATTCTGAAGCAACCCCATCTTTTCCACCTTAGAAAATTCCATAAATTCCTCAAGCTCCTAGGGATTCTATCTAGCCACAATATCCAAAAATATCATGTGGTCCAGTATAATTTTTGAGGAGGAGAACTCTTTTAAGATTTTACTGATTCTGAACCTTTGTGAAGGAAGTACTAGCTAGGGGTGCACAAATTATCTATAATGTGTTGGGCATGTGTGCACTACCAAATAACTCTCCTCCACCAAGTTTCGGCGTGAGCAGAGAAAGCATGTGAGCACTTTAAGCTCATCACTTTTCTGGACCAGAATGGTAGTTTTCAAAGGAGCTATGCTCAATTCTGCTACAAATTCTTTCAAACTTTGCCAGTGTGTAGTCCTTCCAATGCTGATAACCATGGTCACTTCATCTAGCTCCATCTCTATCTCATTGTATCTCCAGAAGCTCCCCAAGTTTGCAGGTAGAAGCTGTAGCTAAAGCTACACTTCACAAATTAGTGAACCTTGTCGATCTAGTGGTCTAGGGTGACTAATTGGAGGCTAGTCGACGTAATGGACAAGGTTTGTCAGGTGTGTGTGGCCTCCTAGTGGCCGCAACTGTGGTGAGCATGGTGCTGGCATGCCAGAGCGCGCGCTCTGCATGGCACCCACTTCAGATTTGCTCTCCCAAGCGGTCTTTCGCTGATCCCCCTTGTCCTTGGTGCCGACGACGTTCCTACCAGCCGCGTGGCACCTCCTGAAACCTCTCGGTCGCCGGAGAACGCCGCCGCCGCTCCTAGGCAAGCTCCACCACGGGGAAAACTGTCGGGTTCGGTTACTGTTGTCGTCCGCGAGCTCTTAATGGCTCAGGAGGCGTCTCGTCATCCCTCTGCCCTCCTCCATCACCTCAAGGCACTCCACGACGGCCAACTCACCTTCCCAGCTCCAGTAGCCATGCCTAGCCTCGTTGCTTCAGGAGAGATCGACCGAGCTCGTCACTAGCCTATATAAATGCTTGCCCGACCTCTCCGAGCTCATCATCCAGCCCCAGCCACCTCCAATATGCCTCCCGAGTAGCGAGCCATGACCGAGAGGCCCTCCGGCCTCGAAAGCTCACCGGAGCTCCGCCGCCTGCAGCCTCCCCGTCGCCGACATCAACCCCTCTCCCCAGACCCCAGCTGACCCCTCCTTCGAGCTCAGGGCATCCCTCTGGTGCTCCCTGACCTCTCTCCCAAGCTAATCCTCGCCGAAATCGATGTCTCCGACGACCACCCGAAGTACTCACCCATCGGAGAGGATGAGGGCGACGCCATCCGACCACCTCCAGAGGAACTACGGGTACAGGTAGGACCGTCGTCGAACGCCCGATCAATTCCGTCCATCTCATAGCCCAGCCGTTATCACCATCGCCGGTGAGCGCCGCCGGTGAGCCATCATTCTCCTTTGTCTCTCTCCCTCTCTCTGTTTTAAACGACGGGCCCCACCTGACGATATCAGATGCCCGCGCCCGAAGCGGTAAGTGGAGGCGCCTCCTCCACTTTACGCCTTCGACGTGGCCATCCCCTCTATTTTCTAATTTTTATTTAAAATATTGATTGGACCAGAAACTTTGACTCTTTATAACTTTTTATTTACAAGTCCAAATCCATTGATTCTTTTTGCATTGAGTTCGTACTGAGCCCCTCTAATTTATGATAAAATTTGGTATTTTTCCTATACTCGCAGTATTTCTGGTTAACAAAAAAGTATTATGTGCCATTTTCTTTTTGCAAAATCAAAACATTTTCAGAAGAAAACTTTGGTGAATTTGAAGACGAGGAGTGTTTGAACAACCCAACAGAGCAAGGCAAGCCATGATACCCATGTTATGTAGTATTTCCATAGCATTGTATATTTTCGTACATTATGCTCATTTATTTGCTATAGGATAAATTCATATTAAATTATTTAATATAATTAGTTTCTCATTGTTATAAACCACTATATTTGGAATGACTTAGTGGTTGATCTAGAGTCACATGTTCGGGGTTAGCCGTGCAACCTCATTTGCCGGTATGGGACGGCCGTGACTTGGGTTGATCATGTGCTCTTTCACCAGTACCTCTAAAGAGGGAGGGTTATGCACACGTGCTACCCTGATCAGGTAGCCGGTGATAACCCTGTGAGCCCAGTTGAGTTGATTTGGGCCCGTCCCCGTTTGGGACAGTTTAGTTTGGCCACGATGGTGGCAGGTGTCATGAGGACACAGGGGCCACCCAGGGTAGGACTTCAGGGGAAGATAAATGTCGGTGGTACGATGGGAGAGTCTTGGAGCAGGCAAGTTTCGTTGGAGAAACACTGGTCCACACGAATGGGATCACGAGGTTGGTGCTCCATGATGTGGATAAAGTGTGCAACCTCTGTAGAGTGTCGAACCTATTCGAATAGCCGTGTCCACGGTATTGGACAGCCCGTCTAGACCTCAGTAGGTGGTCAACCATATCCGTGTTAGTAATGATGGAAGAAATATTCAAATGATCGGAGATGCTCGATGAGTATTCTGGGTGTTGTGAGAGAATCCAGATATGAGTAAGTTGATAAGTGGTACAATTAACAGTGTTGCTTAACAATTTACCATATTGATTGGCATGCTATTTGCTGCATTACTTTGTTGTTGTGAGCTTGCGAGTACATTCCAAGTACTCACCTGGCATATCATGCAAGATGCAGGAGAAGCAGAGGACGGATGTCCTGATGGTCCGTACTAGGATGTGTCCAGAGCAGTGTCCCTGTGGATGCAGTTGCCGCTTTGTTCTGCTACGCCATAGTAGTACTCAGTTGTCTCGAGGCCCATCTATGTTTTATAAATAATGTAGATATTATTGCAGCACCGAGGGTGCCTTTGGCCTCGCTATAACTGTAAGATATGTACTTGTAACCGTATGCTATCAATAAAGTTAGTTTTGTTCTGTTCCAAGTTGTTGAGTGTTTCCAGAAGACATGATCTCTAGGCTGGAAACACTGGTAATCTGGTTCTCTGAGTCGGGGTGCCACAATGAAATAACTAGTGGCAAGCCAATGAGTACTTTGAATGTACTCGCAAACAACCCATGATATGGATAATGCCTTTGGTAGGATAACGAGTAATATGCGGTTTGGTGGATAACAGCTTAACTGTAAATAAACATGATCATGGATGTGCAACATAAGCTAGATGGTAACTAGAAGAACAAGTTACACATATCAACATATCTGTCAAGGGTTGAACACTCCGGGTTCACCCGATATGCCAAGTCACCAAACTTGGTCATATCAACTCTTTTATATTAACTCCATTTACCACACACTCAGACACACTTGGTTTATGCGGAAACGACTGGACGTAGTTTAAGCAGGATTACCCAACTGTCCTTGACCATGGACATGGCTATTCGAATAGTTTTACACTCTGCAGAGGTAGTACGCTGGACCCAGGAGATCCGGGAAACTTCCGTGTCATCCACTACTCGCGGTATATAAAATACCCGAGGTAAGTACCCGATCTATGCATTTCCTCTGAAGATACTAGACAAAGAGGTCCACTCGATTGGTACCCATCCCACATGTTGGATGTCTTACGAGCACCGACTCTGGACAGTAGCAGCCATGCCGGACCAACGGTGTGCCTAGAACACGTAAAAACGGCATAGTTGCCCAACCTGGCACGACCCTATCACGAGAGTGACCACACATCACTCCCACCACTAGTAATGTGGTTCTTTGCTTGCACCGACTAGAGTAATCAGAAAGCCCCATCCCATAAAGGGGTAACGTGGTCGAACATATAAGGTAGGGACGGTCGACACATCATAAATCTATTCCCATTTCTGAAACCATACACACACAAAATACCTAGTGCACCACTTCACCAAAAGTGGCCACCTAACTCATCATCACCATCGGGCATTAGTGGCACCCGATGGGGTTTTCATAAACCTTAGATTTTATATCATCATCATGCTCATGCTACTATGATTAGCTCTACTTGTCAACATGATATTAGCGTGATCCTCATAGGTGGTAGTATCGTGCAAAATGCAAGTGCTCCGGAGGAGCCATCGGTAACATCACTTCAATTATTTACCGATGCTTATGATCACATGCAACGGAAATATTTTCTCTCCTAGCATGCAATATAACATATGTTCAAAACATGGTCAAAGGTCTGCTTGCCTTTACTCTCATAGTTCTCGGGGTCTTCGAGGTCTTCAGATCCAACTCCGAGAACTCCGTCTACTCGTTAACTACCATCGGAAACAATCACAATCAGCCACACAGCAAGTAGAACAAAAGTGCTATAAAAAATAGACGATTTATTTTTCTGGGACCTCCCTGGTCATAAGAAAAATACCTGAAGCTTGCTATAGGAGCTTTGCACTAACATGGATTTTTGAATGGGTGAAAGGAGGAATAGGGGATCCTTTATGAAGCCCATAAAAAATATTATGACAAAAATGAGTGGAGGCACTCATTTAACAAGGGACAATTTTAGAAACATTTAGGAAGTTGTTTCACTGCATTTGGAGTTGAGGTAAATATTCTAGGGATTTTCCAATATAGGATAAATAGCAAAAGGGAGCTATTTATTTATAGTAGTAGAAATATGCTAGACAAAAATGTTGACCAAGGCTCTAAAAATAGGGCATGATATTAAAAGGTTCTGGAAATTAGAACCACTCCATTTGGAGTTGGATTGAAAGCTATAGGAATTTACAAAGTGGGGTTTAAAATATTTAAATGGACATTTAAATGTTACTTCCCACAGAAGGTCTTCTAGAAAAATGTGCAATGCACATATATGGATAGGCCTTGATTTTAGAAACGTGCAAAAATTTGAATTATCAGATTTGGAGCTCAAATGGATTTTTGAGAGATTTTATGAAGTTTCTAATGAATATAAAAAGGAAAAGCTTACACCAGGGCTGCAGTCGCCCTAGGCGCTGGATAGATCATGGGCCGGCCCATTGGCTCGGGCTGGCCAACACAGGAGGCGACGCAGGAGGCGTATCGGCCGAGTACGCCTTCAGTGAGGTGGAGACGCAAACCGCCAGGGCGCCTCCACTTAACAGGAGAGGGCCCGGCCGATGGCTGGCTGACGCGGGCCCCCGCCTGTCCGGCCTTTCTTCCTCCTTTCGCACTGCATGGTTGAGCACGGGAGGGAGAGGCACTCGCGCCGGCCTGGTGCCTTCGGCCATCTCCGGCCAAGGCGAGAGCACCAGTGGGCTCGGGGGAGTGCACTGTACCCATCCCCACACTCAGCGCCTGCAAGGAGGGACTGCAGGGGAGCCGGCGATGGGGGCTGCGGGGAGGTCGACGACCCTCACTTGTTTCGGCACCCAAAACAAAGGGAGGGAGCTGGTCGTGTCGGGGAGGAGCTGCGATGGCTAGGAGGAACCCCTGGGGTAGCTAGAAGGGGAGGAGAGGAGCTAGCTAGCTCGGGCTCGAGCGGAGGGCACCACGGCAGCTTCGGCCATGGCTGAGCAGGAGGAGGGGGAAAGCTTGGGAGAGAAGAGGAGATGCTCTAGGGGTTGCTGGGAGGGGGGAGAAGCTAGGTCGGGAACAAGGGAGTGTTGGGTGAGGAGATAAGAGAGGAGGAGGGTGAGAGAGAGCTTGGGAGCACCTCAGAGCTTCCTGAGCATGGACGCCACGCACCCGAGAAGGAGTTTGGAAGCTAGCTGGTTATGGGGAGTGTTTGAAACGGTCAAAAGAAGATGCTGAGAAATGCTTAGACAAGTTGGTTCGGCTAGAAACGACATGAAGGAAACAAACAAGGTGCAGAGCACCGTTTCTGCACTCAAGGAAGGTGGTCACCACCCCACCTGGTGTCATGGGCCACCCCTTGGCTAGGCCAAGGTGTCAAGCTTGCAAGGCATGCATGCCACGAAGCACTAGTGGAGTTTGAATCCAAGAGGACCAGTTTAGACTGGGGTTTGACTGCTGTTAAGTTTGCAACAACATACTTAGAGTTAAGAAAACTGGGTCTCAAATGGGGAGTCTTGGGGAAACATTATGTTTGGCTGTGTTAGCTATGCAAGGACTACAACACTGCCAAGTTTGAGCTCAATAATAGGTGGGTATCTAGTAACTGTTGTACAAAGCTACATTTCAGCCAGAAATCTAGTTGTAGGTGTGCTGCTCATTTTCTTCACATGATCATGCCATCTCTTGGCTTGAAATGATGCCTTGGGATGCCAGGGGCCCTTTGGAAAGAGATGGGGGCTTTGGCTTAAGTAGAAGTAGGCCAAGAGGGGTAAAGATGTTGATCCTAGGGTAAAAATGAGGAAAGGCTACAAGGGGTCTGTCTCCAATAATTCACCAGTGGCCATGGAAATGCTACTAGAGGTAAAAGGTAACTAGAGAGAGCTGTGGTAGAAAGTTGAGCTCAAGGGTACAAGTGGAAGGGGACAAAGTAGCCATTAAAGTGAGTGCACACAAGGTGTTTGATGAGTTTCAGGGCAACCAGATGAACTTCAATGGATATGAAACTTAACAGGATCAATTAATAGATGAAAATAAGCTTGGACACCAAATTTGGGATTTCGTGGAGAAGGTTTCCAATGTAGACTTGCAAAACCCATGAAATGGGCAGAAATGGCTTTCTGCTTACAAAGCTATTCAAATCAATTCCCACAAATCCAATATTTGGTCTGGGGGGCATTACTTGAGCATTAAAGCATGCCCAAAAAATTTGGGTCAATTGGAGAAACTTTATAATGTAAAGTTTCCCGAAGTCAGAAGTCAACAAAGAGGGTTTTGAGAGGCTTGGGACAAGTTCTTCTATTGTCCTTGATGCACCACTTGGTGTGGATGCATTATTGGTGTATCAGAACATGTCTACCAAATATGAGCACAGTTGGGGATACTAGACAATGCAGAGTTGCTCAAATTTGGATCTGGACAGATAACGTTTTAGAATAATTGGGGGAAGCAAATCGACTTGGAATGAGATGAAACTTGGCAAGATCATCACATATATCATATGTGACATGCTAGAATATTACTGGAATTTATTAAGAATATTTCTTATAGAAATATTCCAAAAGCTTGAAATAGGCACGAAGGGTTTTGAAGGGTTTTGCCCAATATTTTGAACATGACCATGTGTTGAAACTCATATATATGGAATATATAGATCCACTGAGTTTCCCTAAATTTTCTCAAATATTTTGAAAGCAATAAGAATAACTTTCATTCATAAGAGAGCATTCCTGGCCTCACAGGAAGGCATTTAACTGTAATAGTAAAATAACTTTTAAAATAATAATATTGTGGTTTTGGGAAGTCATTTTGATAATGGGTTTTAAATAAAATAATTGGTGCAAAATAAATTCCCTAAATTGAGGACTCGTAGTACAAATCCCATCTTAGGGGTTTTGAAAGCTTAATTCAAAGAAATGCCTTTTGGTGAAAATAATATTTGGTAAAAAATTGTTTCTGGTCCTAAACACATGGTATGATATTTAGGTAGGAGTTTTGAGTTAAGGAGGTGATTCTAAATGTTGAGGCATAGTTTATGCCTAAGTAATTTTGGTGATTGATGACAGTACCGTACAGCACTAATCGTGTGTGTCAAGGTTTCAGGTAACACTCGTCAACGGCACAAGACAACTCGTCTCCTCTCTGCTGGAACGGAAACACGGCGCTCTCTATGATTCTCTTTATTGGAGTCATAGGAAAGCCGTACTATTAAGAGGGGATCCGTAGTGGAAAGGTTTGGGTGGAATCTATCTTTACACACGCACTCATCACATTTCTCCCCTTCAGTGTTTGGAGCGGCCCTCGCCTATTTCGTCTTGAGCATCTCTGCAAAATGGTCCCCAACGGTAGTACCGCTGGTGCCAGCGGTAGTACCGCTGGACTGCCAGCGGTAGTACCGCTGCAGCGAGCGGTAGTACCGCTGTCTGGCGGTAGTACCGCCAGTTGACAGCGGTAGTACCGCCAGCCAGCGGTAGTACCGCCCCCTGGTCAGCGGTAGTACCGCTCCAGGTGCCTTGTTCCACCTACCTAGCGGTAGTTCGTGGACGGATACTTTTGCGAAGACTTTCCCGACGGTAGTAGTGCTTATGCACTACCAAGGGGCCAGCGGTAGTACCGCTGGTGACAGCGGTAGTACCGCTGGAAGTCCCAGCGGTAGTACCGCTGCATCCAGCGGTAGTACCGCAAGGCAGCGGTAGTACCGCTCCATCCCAGCGGTAGTACCGCTGGATCTCGGGCAGAGAGTGGGAAAACGGTCTGAATTTTCCCCCCACTATATAAAGGGTTCTTCTAGCTGAGGAACCCTATCTCTTACCTCTCTAAGCTCCATTGTTGCTCCACAAGCTTAACAGTGCCCGATCTCTCCCTAGCCAATCAAACTTGTTGATTCTTTAGGGATGGGTTGAGAAGGCCTAGATCCACACTTTCACCAAGAGAAAAGTTGATTCCCCCACCTATCCCTTGCGGATCTTGTTACTCTTGGGTGTTTGAGCATCCTAGACGGTTGAGGTCACCTCGAAGCCATGTTCCATTGTGGTGAAGCTTCGTGGTCTTGTTGGGAGCCTCCAAGCTTTGTGTGGAGTTGCCCCAACCTTGTTTGTAAAGGTTCGGTCGCCGCCTTCAAGGGCACCTATAGTGGAATCACGGTACCTTGCATCGTGCGAGGGCGTGAGGAGAATACGGTGGCCTTAGTGGCTTTTTGGGGATCATTGTGCCTCCACACCGCTCCAACGGAGACGTACTTCCTGTCAAAGGGAAGGAACTTCGGTAACACATCCTCGTCTCCATCGGTTCCACTTGTGGTTATCTCTACCCTTTACTTTGTATTTTCTTTTACTTGTGATTATATCTTACTTGCCTTAATAGGTCTTGTTGGTAGCATCTATAGGGGTAACCTCTTTGTCATATTATTTGTGAACCCGTATAGTGTTTACCTTAACTTGTTGAGATTAATTAAAAAGTGGTCGTTGTCTATTCACCCCCCCCCCCCTCTAGCCAACCATATCGATCCTTTCAATTGGTATCAGAGCCACGTCTCTTTATTAAGGGTTTAACCACCCGAAGAGTATGGAAGGTGGAGAGGAAGTTAACCGTGGGCAACCCGAGGACATGGACTTGACTTCGATCACAAGGGACGACTTGAATACAGCTATGGCCGCCCTCAAGACATCCTTGACGAGCGAAGTCAAAACCATGCTTAAAGAACTAATTGATGGTCTTAAAAGTTCACCCGAACTGGCTTTAGTGGTTAAACCCACCATTTCCGATTCGGAGGCCAACTCCTCTAAGGAAGCGGCTAAAGGTATGCAACCTGCTTCACCTCACGAAAAGGATGGGACTGGAACATATGCTTCGGTTCCACCTCCCATGACATATGGAGGACCCGTTCTCGCACCTCGTCTTAATCCAGTTGGTCCTCCTCCTAAACTTGTAAAAGGTGACTTTGCTAACTGGGTATTTTCTATTAAGTCTCATTTGAATCACAGCTCAACAAACTTATGGAGAATTATCGAGCAAGGATATTACCCCCATGACCCAAGCAACCTCACTCCAAGAGAAGATGCAGACAATCAATATAATCACTCTGCGATGTTTATTCTCCAGTCTGCTGTGCCACTTGAAGATCTTCCCCACTTACGTCCCTTCACATTGGCCAAGGATTGTTGGGAGCATATTATGGTGCTGTACAAGGGAAGCTCAAGTATTCAACGATCCAACTATGAAGTGATACTTGATCAGGCCGATGAGTTTGTGATGAAGGAAGAAGAGGACCCTCGTGATCTCTATCGGAGGGTGATGGCTATTGTTGTGGCACTAAAATACCATGGGAGTAAGGATGTGGATGACACTTGGGTCAAGCGCAAGTTTCTCAAAGCCATCATGCCTTTCAATAAAGCCTTGTCATCTGTGATTCGTCAGCGGCCAGACTTCCACTCCTTGTCTTCCAGTGAAGTGTTGGATGAGTTCATTGCAATGTCAATCATGAACGAAATAGCCGACAATGCACTTGCTCGTGTCCGATCAAAAACCACTTCACCCAAACTTGCGTTGAAAGCAAGAGCAATGCTTGAAGAAGAAGAAGAAGATGAGGAAGAGGAGAGCTTCCCAGAAGACACAAAGTATGCCTATCATGAGCACATGGCTCTTGCATCAAGGCAATTCTGGGGAAATAAAAGGAACTCAAGACCAACCTTCAACAAGAACAACTCTAGTGGATTCAAACCCAAACAACGAGTAAGGACATGTTATAACTGTGGCTACGTGAGTCACTTCGTGGCAGAATGCCCCTATGAGAAGAGAGAAGACAACGGACGCAAGCTCATTCGCAGAGACAAAACCAAATCATTTCCAATCAAGAACAACTTTGTGAAGAAACCTCACCCAAAAGGAATGGTGGCCCTGGAGGAGTATCCTTCTGATGATGATGATGATGATGATGATACAGTGGCAACGGCGACTGTTGCTATAGCCACTACCCCTTCCCAGAAAGTGTCTCTCTTCAACGCCCCCAACGAGAACCACATCACCAAGTGCCTCATGGCAAAAGGTACCAATCAGGTAACTCCTATCATTAAGACCAACATTGCTTCTGCTCCTTCATTGTTAAATTGTGTAGAAAATAGTGATGTTGGAGAACTTAATGAGCATGATCTTGATAAGTTTCTATGCACTATTAAGGGAGAAACCAAGAAGCATTTTGTTGCCCTCTTGGAACAACTGGGTGAGGCCACTGGCCTCATTGAGTCTCATGAGGAGACCATCTCCGAGCTTCATGGACATAGCCGTGACTATGCCGATGAAATTGCCGAATTATCTAGCACTCTAAAAGAAGAGCGCACTCTTCGTTTGGCTCTTGAGGAGTCATATAACGATGACTGCACTAAAATGCAAAAGAAACTAGATCATGATGTTGTTCTTACTCGCATGCTTAAATCTGAAAAGTATGTTCTTGAGGTTGGTCGTGACAGACTCAAAGAAGAGTTTGACATACTTGACAAGGCCCACAAAGCCTTGAAAGGTGCTCATTTCGCTCTGAAAGAGTCCCATGATCAACTCCAAGCAAAGCTTACCAAGGAGATATCTACTTTTCCTCCCTTTGTGTTAATTGATAATACTTGTGCAACTAACCCCTGTTGTGAGCATGTTCATCTTGTGGAGGAAAATGCCAAGTTAAAGGAGAAACTTGAGAAGGGCCTTGTGTCATGCAGACAAGGTGAGAAGAGTCTGAACGATCTCTTGAGCACTCAAAAGGGTGTTGTAGGAAAGGAAGGACTCGGACTTACTTCCAAGTCAAAAGGTAAAAGGAAGAACAAGAACAAACGATCTCTCACCCTCATGGACATCTTTGTCAAGGAGGGTGAGGGGACTCAGAAGGTGAACAGGAACAAGGTGGACTATGGGAACCTCAAGAAGGGCAAAGCCGCTCCTACTAACACAGCCGGCAAACTCAATTCCTCATATGTGTTATGTTGTGCTAGTGATGGGCATGTTTATGCCAGATTTATTGGTTCCTACGATGAAGATATTGAATGGGCTATCTGGGTTCCTAAGACCCTTGTCTCTAACATGAAAGGACCCATTAAAAAATGGGTACCTAAAACCAAGCCTTGATCTATTGCGGGAGTTTGCTTCCGGTGGGGTGTCATGGTTGCTCGATAGTGGACCAACAAATCATATGACCGGAAGCAAGGACTTAGTGGTGGATGTGCATCCTTCTCCATCTATGCCCACCCATGTCCAATTCGCCGATGCATCCTCGTCAAAGGTATTGGGATTTGGTAAGGTGGTCGTCTCTCAAGATTTGTCTATTGAGAAGGTCATGCTTGTTGAGTCTCTTGCCTACAATTTACTTTCCGTTCGTCAACTTGCAATCATGGGTTTTTCCACATTCTTTAATATTGACACTGTGGTCCTCCTAAGCAGCAAGACTCTTAAAGTAGCCTATGTTGGACATGTCGAAAATGGTCTCTATGTGGTAAACTTTTCAAAGCGACCCACTAAGACTGCGACATGTTTAATGGCTAAAGTTGACGTGGGCTGGCTTTGGCATCGCCGTTTAGCTCATGTCAATATGAGATCTTTGCAAAGTCTTCTGACAGGGGACCATGTTCGTGGACTAACAAATGTGAGCTTTGCTAAAGATCGTGTTTGAAGTGCTTGCATTGAAGGAAAGATTCATGAAACTGCTCATCGTCCAATAACTCTTATCTACACTAAGAGGCCATTGGAATTTCTTCACATGGATCTGTTTGGTCCTCCAACATTTGATAGTCTTGGAGGCAGAAAGTATTGCTTAATCATTGTTGATGATTACTCAAGATATACCTGGGTATATTTCTTCAAAAGGAAGAGTGAAACTCAACAAACGGTCATCAACTTTGCCAATGAAGCGCAACGTCAACATGAAGCAAAGATCTTGATGATTAGGAGTGACAACGGCACCGAGTTCAAGAACTACACCCTAGATGAGTTTCTAGGTGATGAGGGAATAAAGCACCAATATTCTGCACCATATACCACTCAGCAAAACGGCATGGCAGAAAGTAAGAACCGGACCTTGATAGACGCTGCAAGAACAATGATGGCGGAATTCAAATCTCCATACAACTTCTGGGCAGAGGCCATCAACACAGCATGCCATGCGTCCAATCGGCTCTACATCCGCAAAGGCTTGAACAAGACTCCGTATGAGATTCTAACTGGAAACAAACCCAATCTCAAGTACTTCCGGGTATTCGGTTGTAAGTGTTTCATTCTTAAAAAGGGAGCTCGGTTAGCTAAATTTGATTCTAGAGCACATGAGGGTATCTTTGTTGGTTATGCTACAAACTCTCATGCTTACCGTGTCCTCAACAAGTCTACCGGACTAATTGAGGAGACGTGTAACGTGGAGTTTGACGAAAATAATGGCTCCCAAGTGGAGCAAAGTGGTCTTTGTGATATAGGTGATGAAATTCCTCCCGAAGCCATAAGAAGAATGGGGATTGGTCAAATACTCCCCATTGAGGAACCCCTTGTGGCCGAAGGAGAAGGACAATGCTCTACTCAAGTGGAGCCATCACCCCCACAAGCCCCACACGCTTCCGATGAACAAAGAGAAGACTCTCAACAAGTTGATCAAGCTCTCGGTCAAGATCAATTGCCTAACAATGGTGATATGCCCACTCAAGCACTATCCCAAGACCTTGAACCAACACGAGATCAAGATCAAGAGCAACCACTAATACAAGATCAAACTAGTGAACCTGCTCAAGTCGAAGGACAAGATGATCAGGAGACTGTCTCACAATTACCGTCTGGAGCTCCAACAACCGGCTCAAGACGCAAGGGCAAACAGAAGCAACAAGTCGATGCTCCCCCGTTATCAAATGAAGAACTCTTGGAGCGCCGATCAGCCAAGTATGCGAACAAGCTGAGAGTCAAGTCACATCTTATGAAGAATGTCCTTGGAAGCTTAAAAAGGGGAGTATCCACTCGTCAACAGCTTTGGAATTATTGTGAGCATCACGCGTTTGTCTCGTATTGTGAACCTCAACAGGTACAGGAAGCGCTCGATGATGAGGATTGGCTTATGGCCATGCACGAAGAACTTAACAACTTCGAGCGCAACCAAGTCTGGGATTTGGTGCCTCGGCCAACGGAGGAACATAATGTCATCGGGACCAAATGGATATTCAAGAACAAGCAAGATGCAAATGGAATTGTGATTCGAAACAAGGCAAGATTGGTGGCTCAAGGCTACTCCCAAGTCGAGGGTATCGACTACGGTGAAACCTTTGCCCCTGTTGCTCGTCTAGAATCTATTCGCATGTTACTTGCATTTGCTTCTCATCATAACTTCAAATTACAGCAAATGGATGTGAAAAGTGCATTTCTTAATGGTCCTTTGAATGAGTTGGTATATGTCAAACAACCCCCGGGATTCGAACATCCCAAGCTCCCCAATCATGTGTACAAACTCAATAAGGCACTCTATGGCCTGAAACAAGCCCCACGTGAGTGGTATGAGTATCTTACTGAGTTGTTACAAGATCGTGGGTTTGAAATTGGGAAGATAGATCCCACTCTTTTTACTAAGAGGGTTAAAGGGGATTTGTTCATATGCCAACTATATGTTGATGATATTATCTTTGGCTCTCCTAACATTTCATTCAATGAAGAATTTGCTGCACTAATGACTGAGAAGTTTGAGATGTCAATGATGGGAGAGTTGAAGTTCTTCCTCGGGTTCGAGATTAGACAAGGTCTAGAAGGGACATTCATCAAACAAGCCAAGTACACTCAAGACATGCTCAAACGGTTCGAGCTCGAAGATGTCAAGCCGGTCAAGTTCCCCATGCCAACAAGATGCAAGCTTGACAGTGATCCCAATGGTAAAGCAGTGGATCAAAAGGTATACCGCTCCATGATTGGATCCCTCCTTTACCTTTGTGCATCTAGACCGGATATTATGTTGAGTGTAGGGATATGTGCACGGTTTCAATCCGCACCAAAAGGAAGTCATTACATGGCTGTCAAACGAATCTTTCGATATTTGGCTCATACCCCAAACTTTGGCCTCTGGTTTCCCAAAGGAGCAAACTTCAATCTAGTTGGCTATTCTGACTCAGATTGGGCTGGAGATTGTGTGGAGAGGAAGTCAACATCTGGAGGGTGCCAATTCCTTGGTCGCTCTTTGGTAAGTTGGTCTTCAAAGAAGCAGAACTGTGTCTCCTTATGATCCACCGAAGCTGAGTATGTGGCAACTGCAAGTTGTTGTGCACAATTGCTATGGATGAGGCAAACTTTAAAGGATTATGGTGTCACTTGTGACAAAGTGCCTCTTCTATGTGACAATCAAAGCGCCATCAAGATTTCCCTCAACCCAGTGCAACATAGCAAAACCAAACATATTGATATTCATCATCACTTCATCCGTGAACATATCAAGCTAGGTGATATTGAGGTTCACTTCATTCACACTGAAGAGCAACTTGCAGATATTTTCACCAAGCCACTAGATGAAGCAAGGTTCCGGGAGTTAAGGCATGAGCTAAATATCATTGATTCAAGTAATGTGGATTGAAACTAGGCATGTTGCACCTCACTTTACATTTCATCTTGGTCTAGATGTAGGCATGGACATAGGGGGAGTGTTGTTCTCTCAATGAACTCTCCCTCCCCCCATTATGCGTAAATCAATCTAGTCTTTCACTTTAGCCATTGTCAAATGGCACTTGTGCTTCAAAGACGAGCATTGGTCATGAACCCAAGGATAATTCTTCGCGGTGTCATACCAATGTCTCAAACGTAGGTGGCCTCGGCCACCGCCCCTCCATCCTCTCTTGCGTATAAAGGAGAGGATATACAATGACAAGTGAATACTTTTTCTTGGAAGTCATCCATTTTTACTCACTTGTCATGTGCCCAAGTTTTCCCGCTTTCCTTAGCCGTGTTGAAACATGTACAGCGGTACTACCGCCAGGACCCCAGCGGTAGTACCGCCAGGGGTAGCGGTACTACCGCCAAGACCCCAGCGGTACTACCGCCAGGATTCAAAATCTACCACGACCGGCTAGAAAATTTCTAGGGTTTCAAGGGGGAGCGGTACTACCGCCAGGGGGAGCGGTACTACCGCTGCACCCCAGCGGTACTACCGCTATCCGTACCCCTTGGGCTATATAAAGGGAGGGGGAGCCCGATTTTCCCATCTGTTTCTTCTTCCTCGCAGCTCCTCCCTCCTCTAGACCGAAAACCCCCCAATTGGATCTCACTTCGTGGAGCTCTTTCTCCCCGTTGGTGTGGAAGGGCTGCTTCACTTCTTCTTCCTCCTCCAAAGCCATGAATCCCGGTAACAAAAGCTCCTCCCATCTTCTATTTGGTTGTTCTTCGTGTTCTAGGGTTAGGAGCATTGGGGATTGGATTCATCTTGTTGATCCTATGGCTAGTTATTGGATGGCATGAAGGAAATTCTTGAGGGGAGTATAGGTCCAATGGTTTGTTGTTATGATTGCTGCCATGGTTTAGGATTCCATCGTCTTAGATCGAATATTTGAACTTTTGGATTAGATCTAAAACGTGCTCTCTTTTGCCTAGGCATGTTTGTACCTCGTGTTACTATATGTTCCTCTTGACAGTAGGGCTGGGGTGTACGTCTCAATGTTCATATTCAGTCCATGCCCTCGAAAACGAGTTTTATATGTCTAGATCTGAAAGTCAAACCCCAGCGGTACTACCGCCGTGGGTAGCGGTACTACCGCTAGGACCCCCGCGGTACTACCGCCAGGGGTAGCGGTACTACCGCTATGACCCCCAGCGGTACTACCGCCAGGACTGGCGGTACTACCGCTAGGCCCCAGCGGTACTACCGCCAGGGGTGGTGGTACTACCGCCAGGAGCATTCACGGTGTATTTTTCTTTTGCTTAGCAATGCATGTTTCCTTTTTCTGCGTTTTCAAGATTCATTGCCTTGACTTTTCTTGTCGCCTCTTTTTCGCTTTGTGGTCTGTGTCACAGGTGGCTCTGCTCGCCGCTCGAACCCCCCACGGGACAAGGCATCCAAACAGTTTCGCAACACAGAGGTGCCCGAGGGGTCTGCCACGTCTGGTCTGCCTCCCAAGAAGAAGACCTTCAAGAAGGTCGCTCACAAGGAGAAGAGGGTCAATATCCGTTCTATATCATCCAAGGACTTTCTGCAATTCCGCACCAAGAACCCCTATCTCAAGGAGAGGGAAGTGATTGATGGGGTTGAAAATGTCTGGGTAAAGGACCAGTGCAGGATATATCGGGATGTTATTGCTTCCTTCAAGAAGAACCATGTCTCTGTTCAGTGGATTGATCTGGCACATCTTCAGCGGCACATGGAGTACTTTGGTGATGCCCTCTCTCTGGTTGACAAACTGGGCATCAAAGACATCATTACCTTCAAGACGGACTTTGATCCCACTGCAGTGGCCCAGTTTTATGTCACAGTCCATTTCTCACCTGATGATCAGCGTTCCATGATCTGGATGACTGGGTCAAAAAAGATGACTGGTTCCTGGACTGAGTTCATGCAGTTCCTTCACATTGACTTTCAGGGTGCTGACACTCCTCTTGGGCTGCGTCCACATGCTGCAGCCCCCACCAATAGGGCCTCCGCAAAGGACAGACTGCAGTCACTGTATCTGAGGAAGGGGGTGCTTCCCAAGCACCTGGACATCATGCATCGGATTCTTCGCAACACTCTTTTTCCTCGGATTGGTAACTTCGATGAGGTACATGGCTACTTGGCTGAGATGCTGTTACTGTGTGAGGATGCTATGTCTCAGGAGTCTGCTCAGCTGGATATTGCAGATGTGATGTTCACAGAGCTTTGGAACTGCATCATCAATCGTAAGGTTCCTATCTATGGGCCTTACCTGTTTGCATACATTTGCCATAAGTGGGAACAGGCTTTTCCGGATGAGGTGCTCTACGCACAATCTGATTACGTTGTGCATGACCCAATCAGGCTGCGCGTCAAGGACAAGTGGGCCAACCCATCTTCATCTTCTCAGCACATGGACACTGATACAGAGACCGCTGCTGGCAGAGGACCTGCCTCTCAGCCCCGCTCATCTGCCATGCCATCTTGGGCTATCAAACTACAGGACAAGATGAAGACACTTTTCTGTATGCAGGCCAAGGGACAGTACCAGACACATGTGGCTCAGAAGCAGAGCCGTCAGAGGCATAAACGTGTTCTCAGGACCTTGGATGTGGACATCTCCAGCGGCTCCGAGGACGACATCACTCCGGAGGCCACCTGGATGCATGCTCAGGGGTACCAGTGGTCTGGCGATGAGGCAGCAGAGGAGGAGCAGACCGACCAAGAAGGGACAGACGAGTCTGGTGATCCTGAAGACGAGGAGTAGTTACCCGTGGCATTAGGTGTGCCCCTTTTTGGTGTCTTGTGCCAAAGGGGGAGAGAGTCTAGGATTTGCTTTCACTTCGAACTTTGCATTGCTTTGCTTTATCTCGTATGGTTTGCTTTGAACTTGGTTTGATTCGTTTGCTATCTTGTGTGAGACATGATCTTTCTTATGTGAGATTAGATTTATTTCCATCATATGCTGTGAGTCATATGTCATATATCTCTATCTTTTTAGGGTTTAGGGTTTAGGGTTTTTAGGGTTTAGGGGTTTTTAAGGTTTAGGGTTTAGGGTTTAGGGTTTAGGGTTTAGGGTTTAGGGTTTAGGGTTTTTAGGGTGATCCTGAAGACGAGGAGTAGTTACCTGTGGCATTAGGTGTGCCCCTTTTTGGTGTCTTGTGCCAAAGGGGGAGAGAGTCTAGGATTTTCTTTCACTTCGAACTTTGCATTGCTTTGCTTTATCTCGTATGGTTTGCTTTGAACTTGGTTTGATTCGTTTGCTATCTTGTGTGAGACATGATCTTTCTTATGTGAGATTAGATTTATTTCCATCATATGCTGTGAGACATGAACTTGGTTTTGAAGGGTTTTGCCCAATATTTTGAACATGACCATGTGTTGAAACTCATATATATGGAATATATAGATCCACTGAGTTTCCCTAAATTTTCTCAAATATTTTGAAAGCAATAAGAATAACTTTCATTCATAAGAGAGCATTCCTGGCCTCACAGGAAGGCATTTAATTGAAATAGTAAAATAACTTTTAAAATAATAATATTGTGGTTTTGGGAAGTCATTTTGATAATGGGTTTTAAATAAAATAATTGGTGCAAAATAAATTCCCTAAATTGAGGACTCGTAGTACAAATCCCATCTTAGGGGTTTTGAAAGCTTAATTCAAAGAAATTCCTTTTGGTGAAAATAATATTTGGTAAAAAATTGTTTCTGGTCCTAAACACATGGTATGATATTTAGGTAGGAGTTTTGAGTTAAGGAGGTGATTCTAAATGTTGAGGCATAGTTTATGCCTAAGTAATTTTGGTGATTGATGACAGTACCGTACAGCACTAATCGTGTGTGTCAAGGTTTCAGGTAACACTCGTCAACGGCACAAGACAACTCGTCTCCTCTCTGCTGGAACGGAAACACGGCGCTCTCTACGATTCTCTTTATTGGAGTCATAGGAAAGCCGTACTATTAAGAGGGGATCCGTAGTGGAAAGGTTTGGGTGGAATCTATCTTTACACACGCACTCATCACATTTCTCCCCTTCAGTGTTTGGAGCGGCCCTCGCCTATTTCGTCTTGAGCATCTCTGCAAAATGGTCCCCAACGGTAGTACCGCTGGTGCCAGCGGTAGTACCGCTGGACTGCCAGCGGTAGTACCGCTGCAGCGAGCGGTAGTACCGCTGTCTGGCGGTAGTACCGCCAGTTGACAGCGGTAGTACCGCCAGCCAGCGGTAGTACCGCCCCCTGGTCA
Organism: Hordeum vulgare subsp. vulgare; assembly: GCF_904849725.1. Lineage (NCBI taxonomy): Eukaryota > Viridiplantae > Streptophyta > Magnoliopsida > Poales > Poaceae > Hordeum > Hordeum vulgare. Next base: position 321,516,516 of record NC_058524.1, on the reverse strand, counting down.
GCGGTAGTACCGCTCCAGGTGCCTTGTTCCACCTACCTAGCGGTAGTTCGTGGACGGACACTTTTGCGAAGACTTTCCCGACGGTAGTAGTGCTTATGCACTACCAAGGGGCCAGCGGTAGTACCGCTGCATCCAGCGGTAGTACCGCAAGGCAGCGGTAGTACCGCTCCATCCCAGCGGTAGTACCGCTGGATCTCGGGCAGAGAGTGGGAAAACGGTCTGAATTTTCCCCCCACTATATAAAGGGTTCTTCTAGCTGAGGAACCCTATCTCTTACCTCTCTAAGCTCCATTGTTGCTCCACAAGCTTAACAGTGCCCGATCTCTCCCTAGCCAATCAAACTTGTTGATTCTTTAGGGATGGGTTGAGAAGGCCTAGATCCACACTTTCACCAAGAGAAAAGTTGATTCCCCCACCTATCCCTTGCGGATCTTGTTACTCTTGGGTGTTTGAGCATCCTAGACGGTTGAGGTCACCTCGAAGCCATGTTCCATTGTGGTGAAGCTTCGTGGTCTTGTTGGGAGCCTCCAAGCTTTGTGTGGAGTTGCCCCAACCTTGTTTGTAAAGGTTCGGTCGCCGCCTTCAAGGGCACCTATAGTGGAATCACGGTACCTTGCATCGTGCGAGGGCGTGAGGAGAATACGGTGGCCTTAGTGGCTTTTTGGGGATCATTGTGCCTCCACACCGCTCCAACGGAGACGTACTTCCTGTCAAAGGGAAGGAACTTCGGTAACACATCCTCGTCTCCATCGGTTCCACTTGTGGTTATCTCTACCCTTTACTTTGTATTTGCTTTTACTTGTGATTATATCTTACTTGCCTTAATAGGTCTTGTTGGTAGCATCTATAGGGGTAACCTCTTTGTCATATTATTTGTGAACCCGTATAGTGTTTACCTTAACTTGTTGAGATTAATTAAAAAGTGGTCGTTGTCTATTCACCCCCCTCTAGCCAACCATATCGATCCTTTCACTAGAGAGTAACAGGGATTATTTAGAATCAAACACAAGCATACAAGGAAGCAAGCAAACAACAGTCACTTCAAGCATCATAAGTATTCACAAAAAAATTAATTGGCCTAATTTTTGAAATAAGCTAATTAGTGAGGAAAGCTAAACAGAGGGTGTTACGAAAGTCTTACAACAAAACACTACCGAATTCTGGGTGGAAACCATCATCGGAGGATGGTGAAGTCCTTATATAGGCCTGGGTTAGCTCTTAAGAAGGAACAAATCATTCAGTGGTTCGGTGTGCTAGGAAATTAATACAGAATGGAGGTAGCGAGCCAATAAAACCAAAGAGTACTTCGGATGGGCATGATTCACTTGGGATGATTCAAGAGGAACCAAAACAACTTTTCTCGAATTCACGGTGGCAACTTGCATCAAATGCACACGAAGTAGAGGAAGTCACTTCTTACACCTAACTTATTCTTCATGTACGGAACACAAAGGTATGGCCTACAAAGTTTCCAATACTAGCTTAATGGTCAACATGAATCTTGAACATCTGAAAACATTGCCGATGGGCTCAACAACAGTTCAACAGTATATGTACATAAATGGAATTCCACAACTATATTAGCAATATATAACAATTGGTCATACCAAACCTGTATAATGATGTAAGCTCGCGGGATTAACCATGACTAAGACAACATTAGGGAAATCGTTGGTTCTGATTTTGATTTAACGATAGCCCATACTGAAATCAAAGACTGAATAAGATAATAGATGCAACAACGGATCTCAAGGATCAAATGAGCAAGGTATTATATTTCTTACACACACACAAATATATCCATTTGGAATGAGCTAAATTAGGCGAACCTTTTATCTTATAACTCTTCAAGTTGTTGTTTAGCTTGACTAACTAGTCCAGGGGTATCCAACACAGATTCTTTGAGAAGGTGTGGTTTATAGGAAAACCAACTTGATCACGAGCTCAACATAATGGTCAAGGAACAACTTGGTAATACTTTTGAGAAGATATTTGGAAAATTACGAATAAATCGTATGTTATTAAGCTCGAGTAAAATCTAACCTCTCAGGGCAAGAAGATGTTATCAAAGAGTGAGGAATTACAATATCCAAACTTAGTGATCGCAAAGTGCAATAGGAAAGATGGACTAGGTAGCATGATCAAACTTCGAACAGCGATTCAATAACAAACATGCTAAGAATGAATTATTGTCCATTAACTTCTAAGGAACAGATTTTCTAGGAGTATTGCTTTCACACATCATGGTTCACTTGTCGATGTTGTGGTAATAATCAACACATAGACTGAGAAATGAACAATGATGGCCAGAAGTATAACTATATCAAGAATTTATAAGAGGTGGTGCAATTCTCACGATACTCTTGACATAATAGGTTAGTACTCCAAGGTAGAACAGAACAAAAGCTGGCTTAGCATTTTGATCTGCGGACTACAATTGCTTTGAACAAGTCCTAGAAATAGATAAGGTATTGGAGTTAATTTGTCCTAGACATTTAGAAATAGAATGGCTTGCCGGACCACAAGAATAATATGCATTGATCAACACAAATGCACAATACTCTTGACTATCCACTTATAGATGAAGGTCGGAATAGAATTGAAGAGTGGCAACTCAAGAGCACATGGTTTTTCTAAGTTGTAGATGCATAGGTTAGCAAATCAAATGAGGTCAACCTATTTTTTTCTAGATAATCCATGCAGAAAGATAGGATTTGTAGAGTCACAACTATGGAATGGAGAACTAATCAAGAGCACTCTTGTTGTGATATCTAGTTTACAAAAAACTCCTGTCGGGATGGTCCATGGTAGTGCAAGAATGATATACCATGCATCTTAAATGATATTACAAAGTTATTAATTATGCTAAAGTAACAAGCAAACTCTATCAACATTAGTAAACAGAATGAATCTTGGATTCAAGAACCTAGAAGCAGAATGCCTACTAACTAAATAACATCACAAGATCCTTTTGGTAAGGAGGGCCAGAATTATCAAACTCGGAAACACAAAACAAAACTAGACTATTGGGTAATTTTCCAGGATAACATGGTTTCCCAACACTTCAATAATTACGTCGAGGTAATAGAGTACCTCAACACAATCATTAGTGTGCTATGTCTGGCCCAAAAAGGTATCGAAACAAGAGAAAAGAGATTTGGAAATGCATCAGATTATTTATAAACCTTGGATAACGTAGAAAGCATAACGCTTGCACGGGCAAGAAATATGAAGCAACCTACATGAAACTGACAACATATCAATTGAATTCTTATGGAGACACCAATTCCACAAGACATCAACTTTCCTATAAATCTCCAACGTAGTAACTCGTCATCCTGATAGATAGATGAGAAAGCCTAGTTTTTTAACCCTATAGTATAAAGAAGAGAGTGACCCGAAATTATAAAGACACAATGAAAAGAGTAAAAAGAATCGTATGTTCCCTTCAATAATAAATTCCCTTATATAACTAAAGCAGTTCTAGACTCAACATCGACCAATTTGGCTTGGTTATCATACATGCACTCAAGCTCTGATACCAGAGCTGTTGGGACCCCGATCCTAAGCCATACAGATCCAGCATGTAACATATAATATAGTTTTGCGGCCTCACGTTTGTACACAACGGCTCCCACCTTACCTTTGTTGGACCGTTTGTGCCTTTTGGCTCACGTATATGATTATGTCGCTAGCACCCATATGTCAAAGAACCCAGCTCGACATGACTAGTTATTGACCCAAGTGGCACAACCGTATAGGGACACGCATACATTACGAAGCAATGCAGGTGTCGGTCATCAGCATTTGTAAACGAGACGTTTCAAGCTACATGGACTCCATTACACCGTCCTTGCAGGGCTGGTTGGAAAAGGCCAAGAAAACAAACGGCCCAACCCCCCTGCCCAAGGACCACAGGGCGCAATTGCTGACTGCGATGCTGGTGGTGGCGCCATACACGGCGCCAGAGAAAAGGAGAAGAAGAAAAGGGAGACCCACCGGGGTCTCCGCTCAAGAGGTCCTCTGGACACCAAGTCCGGAGACACCCACGCTTCCTCCGTCTACGAGGCAGAGGACAGGGAGGATGGAGAGGAAAAATATTACCTCCAAACGAGAAAGAGGACAACACTGGAAGAGGCCAAGGAGGGACTTCCTGCCCACACACCAAGGAGACCCTGCGGAAGCAAGGTCGTGGTGCGTGACGGCAACTCGGATTCCAATCAGGACTCCGAGGCCTTCAAGATGGTTCCCCGAAGGAACCCCAGGATCAAGCCCCTAGCCCAAAGGTACGTAATTCAAACTATATTTAATGGAGTTATACTTAGCTTATGTTAATAAACATACACACTCCTTTCTCTAATGCAGTCTTTCCCGAGAACTCCCAACCGATCAGGTCCCGTAGGGGGTTCACCACCTACCGAACTTGCAAAGAGCGGGAATGCATCCTGCACCACTCTCCCTTATCCATAGGACGAGGCTGCGAAGGTGATAACCCACAAGGCGCTCCCAAATACTAGGGACGAGGTGGTGATAGCGGAGGTAAATACTTCGGCTACCAAAGACTAAGAGGTTCTGGTCAAGGTTTATGCCTCGGTGACTAGAACCTAGCAGATCAACCCCTCCCAACAAGGGGAGAGGAGGACCGTGATTATGTCCGAGCTTCCTCCAGAGATGTCTCCAAGGAGCACTGATCCTACGGCATCTTCATCGTTGCATTCGGCGTCACCTGTGACAGAACAGGTTGCGGCCGAGTGGCCTGCAATGATGGACGAGGCTCTATCCACTTCCTCCATCGCTTATGAACATCGCAGAATTTTGGGTGCGATTATTCAAAGAATTGAGTCCGTTGATAGCGGGCTGAATGGAGCCTTCAGCAGTTTCTTGGCAGCTTTTAAGGTAAAGTAAGTAGTGTTAAATTTGTTTATAAGGTTTTTACATGCCTTATAAGTATGATAGCCCCCCGAGCCATGGATGAGTTGAATAATTGAACCGTGGATCAGAAGAACTCATGGTCTTTGAACAAAATCTGTTTGGGGACCCATGAACTATAACATCTCAGTTGGGTACTTTGGCCAAATATCCTAATCCCGCTAGCGCGGATACTTATCAAACCCTATCTTGTTTCGCAAGCATCGTCCTCGGCTGTGGCTACCAATGCCCTTGAACTTCCCGAGCTGAATCGGAAACTCCAGGTTTTTGATGAGCTACTCAGTCGACTTAATAGTTGGCTAGAGGAGAAGCAGGGTAAGATAAAAGCATGCCGTTGAGACTCTTGTTGTACTTTAGTAGTTTAGTACTATCTTGATTTTGTATATGACGTCATGATTTCGATTATGTAATCAACTATAGACATGGAGTTGGAGAAACTCAAGGCCGAATTGGAGAAGGCCAAGCAGGAGGCCGCTGCTCATAAGATGGTGACCGAACAGATTGCCGCCGAGCTAAACTCACTGAAGGTCAAGAGCGGTGGGCACAAGGCTAGAGTGGACGAGATCCGGTCCGAGCTTGAAGATGCGAGCGCCAAAAGCTAGGCCTTGGAACAAAAGTTCGAGGAACAAGCAGCCGATCTCTCGAACTTATCCTTCGAGCTCAAATCAGAGTGGGTAGAGAGGCGCTTCTACGAAGAAGAAGTGCACCAGGCCAAGAAGATTGCGGATGGTAAGCCATACTTACTGCAAAGTGCCTTTGGTGGAAACATATTTGCCTTTCTTACACGGCAATGGCATTTCCCAGGCGCCTTTACAGACCTCCAGCGGAGCGCTGCTGACGCGACCAAGCACTATGCGGTCCATGATGGGGACATCAAGCAGAGGCTTTTCTGGCGCAGTATCAGACTCCCAAGCCCAACCCCCTTCTTGTCAATCATAGGAAGTAGCTCATGGGGTTGCATAGGATGCCGGATCCATCTATGAAGGACCTCTGCATCCGGGTATGGACTATCAAGGCTCTGCGAGGAAGTTACTTAGGATTAGTGCTGAAGTTGTTTGACGCCGTGCCTCAACTCATGGTTCTGAAGTGCTCCATTTGCATAGAGGGAGCTCGGATGGATTTTAGAGGGCCATGATGCACTGTCCAGGGCTCAAGCCCCTTGCTATGGCAACCCCACCCCCACCTCCTGGAAAGGAGCACAGGTGTCCACATCTTTACTTCTTTGCCACGATGGAGGGTGCTCGGGCGATCGAAGCCCAGTGTTGGAAAGATGTAATTTTTGAGTAGGCATATTTTACTCCGCCTTGTAACAATTTATTAGTATGGATCTTATCAAAATGTAATGCACTCTGTGTTATTTATGATTCCTATTCGGCCAATTTAATCTAAAAGTTTCCACTCATTGGCTTCAACCCCCATGTAGAGAATAAAAGGGGTGTTTCGACATCTGCACCATGACCCTTAGCCAATATATTTGTGCCCGAAGGCGTTAGTGTGTGAACGAAATGAGGCAACCAGACTATTTGGCTTTAGTGCTTTCACTTAGACTCACGAGCTTGAATTCGGGGCTAACCCCAAGTTTTTTGTGGTAGTCGGATAAACCGGATTTGGAAATAGTTACAGCAAGGTTTGTGAAGGAACAAACCCCTCCATATGACATGGAACAAAGCCTCCATCGGTCTTTAGTACTTAAGCTTGGATTGTAGAGTAGTTCTCACTTATTATGATGGTTAGTTTTTGGCTTTCTTCACTGAGGTATTTTTAGCTAGGCCAGCTGGGAATACGGTCGCAGTGGTTCTCCCTTTACCCCTTTAGCTGAACTAGCAGACCGTAAGGGGGTAATCACAGGAGCGGGGAAACCCAACTATTGACCGAAGACATAATTCGGAACCGATGCTTATAAAGGAGTATCCAAGAAACCGAACATTTAAGAAAAGTAGTGATGGAGTAGTGCTTGGGGTAGTATTTATCCAAGCCCCCGGTCTATTAGCTAATCACACTTGATATTTGTTAAAAACAATTACCGTTCAACGCCGATGAGCAGCACACATATATATGTAAAGATACTGTAAAAGAGTATGTGAATAATATTTGTGATAATTCATGGTGCCGAGGAAGCTATTACAGGGATTTGTTGTTTTGAACAACATATTTCAAAGTGACTTTTTCTCCATGGCCTATAATGGATGACTTGACATCCGCCCTGCTTCCAGCTACGTAGTTTCTCCTATACTTCTTAGAAGGGAGTGGCACTATCCTTTAAAGGTGGTTGTTATCGGCAGGCGGACCTTGAACAAAGTGTCTTAAGAAGCTGCCATGCTATAGGTGAGCTTGACACTTGAGAGATTCTTAGCGACATCTCGTTCTTATCTATGAAGACATTCAGACCGTAGTTTGGTCGAACTGAACATATGGTCCTTCGTAGTGGATACCCACAGCTGCCCATAGTATTTTGAGAATGAAATTGTGTCTAGGAGGGACATACCTTATGGGTGACCGGGCGGTGCCGTGGAGAGCGTATCCCTATTTGTTTTCAGCCGGAGACGTCTTCGGGGAATCTTAAATAGGGAGGGCTCGCTGGCCCACCTGTCGTGCCTCGATGGTGAGGTTATTACTTGATGCTTTGTTATTGTATTGGCATTCAGCTACCAAGGCTGTTGTGTGCTCCTCGGTCCAACGGGAGCCTTCTATATTTCTTTTGACAGTGATTACACCTCTTGGTCCGAGCATCTTAAGCTTTAGGTAGGTGTAATGAGGCACATTGTTGACGCGTGTGAATTCCGTGCAGTCGAGTAGTGCGTGATACCCACTTCGAAAGGGGAAGATGTGGATGATCAAGTCTTTGCAGCGGATGTTTTCGGGTGGGCCAAACACAACCTCCAGCGCTACTGTGCCGGATCAGCGGGCTTCAATGCCCGGGATCACTCCTTTGAAAGTAGTATTGCTAGGTTTGATCCTTGATGGGTCTATGCACATATTTTTACCGTATTTGAGTAAATCAGCTTAAGGCTACTTCCTCCGTCCATAAGGACTCTAGTTATGTAATCCGCATCTATGATGGGGTCTAGGATGAGGGCGGCCGACCCTCCCCGATGGATACTGGTAGGATGATCCCTATGATCGAATGTGATCGGGCAAGCCGGCCATGGGTTGTACTTCGGAGCTATGGGCTCTACGGTGTATACCTCCCGAAGAGTTCCCTTCATCTCCTTGTTTGGTATCTGAGTAACATATATCATATTCACGGATTTCACCTCTGGGTGGAACTGTTTGTGACCCCCAATGTTCGGATCGCAGGGCTCTTCATCGACCTTGCTTCATGGGCCCTTGCCTTGTTCCTCGCTGATAATTTGCTGGCCTGTTTAAACACCCAAGAGTTATGGTAGGTGTGGGTGGCAGGCTTGTCTTGGATGTCGTGGATCTCACAGGGCCTTTCCATAATTTTACCAAATGGAATCGGTCCATCTGTGTTCCCTTTAAAAGATTTCTTCCGTTTTCCGGGTTTTCAGTTGCGGAAGCCAGTATTTACGGCTATGTCCTCGGTGCATTGTTATGGTGGTGGCGTTTGCTCTTTTTGTGCCTTGGCTTGCCATTTCCATCCCAAACTTTAGAGGTGCCAGGGTCATCTACATTATGGGCACCGCGAGCTAGCCAATTTTCCTCGCCTGCACAAAAGGGGTTATGAGGGAAGTGAGAGCGTGCATTGTACTTGGCCTATCCTGGCGGAGCTGGTGAGCCAGCCGTTCGTCCCGGATATTGTGTGTGAAGGAGGCTATTGCTTTAGCTTCCGTGCAGTCCATGATCTAGTTCTTTTTTGTTAGGAACCTATTCCAGAATTCTCTGGTTGATTCACCGACCTTTTGTACGACGCTGCTGAGGTCAGAGGAGTCTGAATGTCGGACATAGGTTTCTTGAAAATTAGACAGGAAGGCTTGTTCAAGCTCTTCCCAACTTTCGATCGAATTTTTGGGTAAGTTGTTTAGCCAGTGTCGTGCTGGCGCTTTCAGCTTTAGGGCAAGTACTTTATGGCATGGAGGTCATCCCCTTTGGCCACATGGATGTGGAGAAAGAAATCTGCTATCCACACGGTGGGATCTGTAGTCCCGTCGTATTGTTCTACGTTCATAGGTTCAAACCCTTTTGAGAATTGGTGGTGCATAACCTCGTCTGTGAAGCACAGTGGGTGCGCGGCTCCTCTGACCTGGGCTATACTGTACCGTAGATCGGCTATTTGTTTGTCCGGTATGATTCTCAGTTTTTATTGTTGTGGGTAAACCGAGGTCGGTCTCCATCTCATCAAGTGGGAGAGAACCTTCTAGATCTATAGATAGATGGCTCTCAAGGTGGTCGATCCGGCTGGCCGTACTGCATGTGCGTGGGGGACACTAGTTGTTGGGCCTCATCGTTGAACTATGGCGGCAGGCGCCAGCGTGGGTAGCTTTTGTTTTTTGCTGGACACTCGGTGCCATATCCTTCTTCGGTTGCCTGTACTTTTGTAAATCTAGTGTTGATGGTGTCTTCTTAGGCTTGGTGCCGCTCGTGCTTCACTTGAAGGCTGCAGGCGGTAGCTATGAGCTGCTGCCTGAACCGTTACTGACCCTCAGGGTCCCTAGGAACCATGAAGTCTTCGGCCTACAAGCTATCCTCTGCGTCATCCAGAGGGAGGAAATTGTTGTCGTGTGAATTATCGGGGTAGTCAGGATCGGACTGGCCTTTCGGGCTGGTTCGGTTCTCCGCTAGTTCATTGGGAGATCCGAGGTTACCGGTGTTCTCTTGGGTTGTGTTTTCCGCGGTGCCCTGTTTGGTCCCGTTTGCCTTGTTCGCTTGGATTGTTTGCACTTCCTTTGGCTCTTAAATGGCTTCTCCCCAGACTTATCGTCATTTTGTATAGGGGTATGATCACAGTTGCCGTTGGGTGTGTCCACCCTGTAGACGTCGTAGGTAGAGGTGGCGGTCCATCACCCGGTATTTAAAGGGGCCGGATCATGGGCCTTATAATCCATATCTTCAACCTCCTGAGAGGCGTAATCCAACATGTCGGTTAAGTCCTCGAAAGTGGCTACTAAGTGGGTGGTGGGTCGGTCATAAAAGTCCTCATAATCCGCCTCCGGACCGCTCCGAATATAAATCGGGTTCAGGCTGTCCGCGATTTTAGCGATTGGATCTGGTCGAGCGTCTCTCTTAACATCAAGAGGCTGTCTTGATTGATTTCTTGATGGTTTTTGGAGCTGACCACCATAGCTGTCGCGAGGGATGCGTGTTCGGCAATGGCCGTTTACAGTTTCCCGGGCACTGAGATCGGATCTGGTGTCAAAGCCAACAAGAGATCCGAAGTCAAGGCTTCGGGATTTTGGAGCTCATTGGATGAAACCAAGATCTTAGCGGGCAAAATATTGCCTCGGGAGTTGTTGGAGAACACGAGGATCCCGAACCTTATCTCCTAATTGAGGACGATTTCTCTGACCCGGCCAAGGCGGTCGGTCGGGTCAGTGTGTAGCGTGAAGATGCCGGAAGTGAGAACCTGCCAGGGGACGAAGATGTCCCAATTTTGATTCGGTCGCTTAAAATTAAGCGGGCCATTAGTCTTTCCAATAATTCCATAGCGTAACTCTCAATGAAAGCATCAATGTCGGTGTCAAAACCAGAGGATCTCGGCAGGGGGTCCTGAGATGTGGACCTTGGATTGATGGGTTCCAGGGGACGAAGGAGACATTATTTACCCAGGTTCGGGCCCTCTTGATTGTATGGATGTTGTATTAGGATTATAGAGTTGATCTACCTAGAGATCGTATGAGATAAAACCCTAGATGAGTCAACTTGCCTATGTGCAGGAACCATCTGGTTTATATAGATACCATGGGTCCCTAGGGTTACATACAACCGACCTGAGCCGGGGGAAGATGTGCCAATATAGCCTACTCAACTTGGACGACGCGTTAGTATTCTAAGCCTTCCAACTTGTCCACAAGGTCATCATGCAGTCTAGTTTTCAATAATGCGGCCCATTAGGTCAGCCTGTGAGCAACAGCCCAACCGTCCGAGGAACCCTTAATCCCGGACTCCCCAGATGGTATACTACTTGACACTCCTCTATTGTGCATGCATAGATATTATCGGAGCTTCACAGATGACGAGGAGAAGTGCCAACACATACGTACAACTACACCATCTACAAGGGAAACTTGGAAGAGGAGACGAAAGAAGACGGAGCTGCCGAAGTCTACAGTAGTCGGACGATCGAAAGCCGTAGGATGTCCGACACTCTAAAATGTCTGAATGACCGATGCCCTATGGACGCATTTGCATGACCGAGATCCTTTGGAAATTCGAGGCCACTTCGTATGATAAGGACATCCAAGACACTCCGGATGTCTGGACCCTCCTGGGCCACCACACGACCTACGTCCTCGGGACTTCCGGAACCACGTAGCCGCAACCATGGCCTTTGGCCATGTATCTCTATCCCACTTACCCCTTCAGGCTCACACTATAAGTACTCTTCCCCCACCTCCTTCCTAGGGTAAGCTTATGTGTAGACAACTTGAGATTTTTGAGCATAGCTCCATCTACTACCCTCCTCCCATGGAGATGCCTCCATGTGAGAATACCATGTAGTGGATATCAAGGCCCCTTATGAGGGAAGATCCCTAGTGGATTCAAGGCCCCATCTCGCCATGGGATTTGGGATGAACTCTACCATATACCATACTTTCCTTGACTTGTTCATGTACCATTGTCGATCTTATGTGTGGTAAGTCTAGTGGATTTGTGATTGGACTTGTTCTTGAGTGTTTCCCTTGTGATTTGTACTTGATTTTCCCTGTGGTCTCTTCTTGGTGGAATCCCCCTCCAATTCGTGAAGATCGACACCGACGGGTTTACCCCGTATTAACCAAGCTTGGCGTCAACTGTCTTCTCCAAACCATGTAGATTCTCCAAGGCCTCTCCAAGGATGGTCAGGAAGTCTTGTACCTGGCCACCCATCATTTTCTAAAATTTACCATGGAGCTCCTTTTTGATCATACCATCCAAGTCGATCAGATCATCCCCAAGGTATGGTTAGTACCAATATGAACACACAAGAATATAAACCAACAAACTACTAGGAAGTTGTGGTGGTGGTGGTGGTGGTGGTATGTCACCAGCAAACCTCAAATTCTTACTAGTTCTTACCCGGCAGCAGGTGGTGATCGGTATCCGTTGTAGTCAAAACTCTCAAACCTTGTATAGAGCAATTGCGAGGTGGTGTCAAACACATGAAGTAGATGTATGTGGATCTTGGAAGGCTTATAATATGGTAGCAAAAAGGGTCAGAACTCAACAGTTTAGAGTTGCAAAGTTGAAAAAACGCTCAACGACGGCACCATGTTGGTCCTAGGCTAAATTGTGCTAGAGAGACGAGTCTAGAACACTAGAAACACCATGATGCTCCATGTAACAAGGGAGGAGCACACTATGAATTTATTTATTTTGCTCTCTTTGCACTTTTTCTGCTTTTTTCTGAGCAACAATGGTTTTTTTGAAAAAGTCTTAGAATATTCTAAAAACTGCCTAGCCAGAATTTTCTAAACTTCGTTTTTTTAAATTGGACCTATTTCTCTACTGCGGGCAACACTAAGTTAGGAGTCGAACTTTATCACAACACATAGTATGGCGTGATTTGTAAATCAACAAGAACACAACAAATACTGGACTCGGACTAGTATTGATGGCATATATGAATCTAGAGGAACTCGGACTAGTGGCGCATTTATGTAGGGGTCGTGGAACACGCACTGGTGGCGAATCTGTTATGGAGGTGGACTCGGATTGGCATGATGGCGTATATGTGATGGTATATATGACTCGGATCGGTAGAAGATATTTGGTGGTCGTCAATTGTAGCGGTGATGTATCTTGTGTGGTGGTGGTCCATGGCAGTGATGATGTATCTCGTGTGGTGGTGGTATATGAAAGCGATGAAGATGGTGTAGCGGTGGCGTGAGAAATTGTCAACCGATTGTGAAAATCTAAAAGACTAGATGCTAAGACCAGCAACTCGACACGATGATGCAACCACAAAATTGTCAAAGCAAAACACTGAACACAAAATTGCAAAATGGTCAGATTGGTTTGGATAGGATGAACTAACCCTAATTTTTAGTGGCTTTTTCGTGGACTATAGGTATGTAGAACAAATGTGATCTAAACTACGAAAAACTATTAGAATCTCACCGAGCAACCTAGAAATCTGATACCACTTGATAGAGGCAAAGTTGTCCCTCTCTTTTGATGAGATCTTGGCTATTATTTTCGGTGGAGTAGACTTTTACCGTCCGACTAAGAACGTGTGAGGACTAAGCGCCTTAGCAATCCGTAAACCAACTCCAAGGGGTTATTGACCACGCCGGAGCACGACCATCCTAACCACGAAGGTTTATTTCCTGCACTCAAACGAAGAACAAGGAAGAAACTGAAATTACAATCTAGATATTGTGAATATAAGAGGGAAGCTTTATTAGTGAAAGTGGGGTTCTTTGCCCTCTTGGTGTGGTCATAAAACACAAACGAAGAACACAAAGTTATAGCTATGGCGAACATGTAAGCTAAACGAAACCCAAGTCTAAATTGCACCCTGTAGGCTGTATATATGGGGGGAAATAGGGGAATTTCATGAATCCTTGGAGGAGGTGTTCGAAACCAACCCTAACTAAGTTTCCCCACACATACGGACTCTAAAAACAACCTATAATTAGGTATTTCGAAATTAAATGGGCCTGGCCCAAAAATAAGGTTACACATCAACTATAATAGCCTATGGACGAAATTTATGAAGTAGCATCTTGTATATTTCGTGCAAGCCTTCATGCTCTCCTTATGGTGTCTTTAAAGTGTGAAAATCACCACAAGAAACTTCACGGTTCTTTCCCGCGTATGCACCTTCTTCTCCATGTTTGATCCCGCTCCAATGTCCATCCTTCTTGTCCATGCTAGGTCCTTCATTCATAAGGAAAAGAAGTCTCTAGCTTAGGTAGAATCATATGTTCATTATAATTAGCCATTCATAGACACAAAATTTAGTCTTAAACACTATTTTCCAATTATTTCCCTCTTATGCGTATTTGATAGTAACCTTTTTTGAAGTCTATTTTGGTAAATATAGTGACACCGCTAAGTTCATCTAGCATATCATCAAGGGGAGGTATAGGATGTCTATATTGACCGGTGATAGCATTTATGGGGCGGCAATCCGAATTCATGTGCATACTACCATCTTTCTTAGGCACTACTACTACTGGAAGAACACAACGACTGACGATCTTGCGTACATGCCCATTATCTCGGAGTTTTTCGACTTGCATTTGTATCTCCTTAGTTTCTTCGGGGTTGACGTGGTAAGGTGCCTTGTTTGGAAGCGACGCGCCGAGTATGAGGTCAATGCAGTGGTGGATCCCTCGTTTTGGTGGTATTCTCGAAGGTAGCTCATCGGGCATACGTCGTGGAATTCCTATAATATACAAGACAACACAAGAGGTAGATGTTGTGAAGCATTAGTCCTTACGAACTCATCTTTGCGCACAAGTACAAAGTGAAGAACGGTTGATGGGCTCTCACTCACATTCCTCAAGTCTATTTTGGGGTCTAAAAGAACTAGATATTTCTTGTCCCTCGTCATCGAGTCACCCAATTTCGGCTTGTGGCGCTCACTCTCTTTTAGGTGGATCGCTCTGTCACTTTTATCTCCATGATGGGATGTATTTTTTTTCTCGGAGGTTACTTGACTTGGAGTAATTGGTCGAAGCACATATTCCTTTGCCTTCATATTGAAGCTATAGTAATTGGTCCAATCGGTATGGATGACCCCACGGTAGACTTGCCAATGTCTCCCAAGGAGGAGATTGATAGAGGCCAAGTTGTCCTTGTCTTTTGATGAGATGGTGGCTCTCGTTTTTGATGGAGTGGAATTTGATGATCCGACTACGAACGTGTGAATATGTCGCACCTAAGCAATCGTAAAACTTACTCCAAGAGGTTATTGACCATGTCGGAGCACGATAAACCTGACCACGAAGCTCTATTTCATGCACTCAAACTAAGAACAAGCAAGAAACTAAAATTGCAATCTAGATATTGCCAATATAGGAGGAAAGCTTTATTAAGAAAAGTGGGGCTCTATGATGTGTTGTTGCCATCGTACAACACAAATGCAGGATGCGAAGTTGCAGCTATGGCGAACTTGTAATCTAAACAAAACCCAAGTCTAAATGGTGCCATAAGGGCTGCATATATGGTAATAGAGAGGGATTTTCGTGACCCTAACTTGGTTTCCCCACAAATACACACTTTAAAAATAGCATATAATGTAGTGTTTCAAAATTACATGGGCCTCCCCCAAAAATAAGGTGAAAGAACACCTACAATAGCCTATGGATAAAATATATGAAGTGGCATCTTGTATATTTCATTCAAGCCATCATGCTCTCCTTATGGTGGCTTCAAATCCAAAAATCAC
Source organism: Hordeum vulgare subsp. vulgare (assembly GCF_904849725.1). Lineage (NCBI taxonomy): Eukaryota > Viridiplantae > Streptophyta > Magnoliopsida > Poales > Poaceae > Hordeum > Hordeum vulgare. Next base: position 321,501,095 of record NC_058524.1, on the reverse strand, counting down.
CACTGGAATCTCCCTTGTTCTTCCCCGCGTATGCACCTTCCCCTCCATGATTGATCCCACTGCAATGGCCAGGCTTCTTTTCCATGCTAGGTCCTTCATTCATAAGTAAAATAAAATATCTAATTTAGGCAGCATCATATGTTCATGAACATTAGAAGGATTTCCATGAAACTGAAGTACCTCGTAATTACATTGGCATGCACGAGCTCTAGTAACTGGTCGAGTGATGATGAGTGACTCGGCCAGCCTGGAGCCGGCCAGAGCACACTCGGACGACTTTGGTCCTAGTGTTGTGGTTGCCACTAGAGGTAAAGGCAGGCTAGGAGGGGTTGTGGTAAAAATTTGGGCTCAAGGAGAGAACCTTTGGTCATTCAGCTGACCGCCATGCCCGAGCCCAAGCTAAAGCAGCCGGCTGCGGAGGCCCAGTTCTAGCCGGCTGCCGGCAAGGATAGCAAGAGGGTCCCTCTGGACCCGGCCAACCCCAACGGCAAGTACGTGCTGGTGGGAACCAGCCTCAGCGTCAAATAGGATACTGAATTATAGCAGATCTTTGGAGGAACATTTGGAACATTTACATGATGTTTTTATTGCTATATGTGATGCCTCGACGGCCAGACAAAACACACTCGGACGACTTCTTGTAGTTGCCGGATACGGTGATGATTCCGCGCGGGCCTGAGAGCTTCATCTTCAGGTAGGCGTAGTGAGGAACCGCCATGAACTTGGCTAGAGTCGGCCGGCCGAAAATAACCTGGTAGGAGCTGGTGAGGTTGACGACCTCGAACCAGATCGGCTCGCGGCAGAAATTCGTCGGAGCGTGGATAGGCCTTCCATGTGCGTAGGAATTTTTTGTTTCCCATGCAACGATCCCCAATAAGATGATCATAGGAAGCTAAATCAATGCATTTGGATAAATATATATTATGGGAAATTTAGAAACTCCCTGGAAAAAAAGTGCTATTATGAAATTGGGCCATAATGGCTCAAACAGAGTCGACCCACAAGGAAATCCAGCCCGTGCAAGGCAGCCACATCAAAGATATTTTCGTGGAATATACCTTCACTTACGCAACCAATCGGTATGCACACTGTTGTCGGATTTGAATCTGGCGCGTGAGCCCACCCGTTAGTGAGACAAGAGGTGCGAAGAGGTCGATAGGTGGAATCTGTGGTCGTCTTCCACCTTGACGTAGGGAGGAGGAGGGCCTCACCGGTAGTGATTCTGGCAACATCAGGGCAAACCAATGACAGGAATGGGGTCAGGGCCTCGTCGCCTATTGGGAGGAGGTGGTGGTGATTACCGGAGATGATGAGAACATAGACGTCGTCGGACCCAAGCAACGGAGCTCCGGCTCGAGGTCGGACTACTTGCTGTGAACTGTGATAGGAACGGGGGAGAGGCGAGAATGCATCAGGTGTGTGAAGGGGGATCAGAGGATTGTAAAAGAGCGTCGGGGGAGACCTTTACCATGAGATCGCTGGACGGCCGAAGCGGTGGACCTCCAGTCTTATCCGAGCACATCGGCCTCCGGGGGTCGAACGGGTGGTACAGGGGCTCGATCAAAAGCAGGAGGGGTTGATAGGGAAGGCAAGGGAGGTTTAGGGGTCTTTATAGGGGAGGCCATGGTGCACCGTGAGCGAAGCTCATGGGTGTTCGTGGGGATGGCCATGGTTGTCATTGGAGGGGGCTAACGCGGCTCTATGGCGTTTGTAGGAGTGTTGCACGATGCCAAGGAGCAAAAGAGAGAGGGGGAGAGGCAATGTTAGAGGGCTTGCGTTTGTGAGCGAGCTCGTTGGCTCAGCCTTGCGGCACTCGACACGCTCGGGGGACATACAAGAGGGGGATATAGAGGAGGGGGACTGGGACACTGTGTGTCCCGGACGTCAAGGTGAGTCTAGAGGCGAGAGAGGGCGCTCAAGGTGGCCGGGAGCTCACTGTAGCATCCTCCAAAGCGCGATCCTTGCGTGCCAAGCCATGCCTTTTGTAGGATGGGTGTGTCCAGCCTTGTCCACTAGGCCTAGGAGGAAATAAACAAAGTGTTGAAAGCATTGGATTCCCTAGGGGTGCCTTGGTTGAGAAGAAAAGCTCAGAGGGAGAGGAAAGAGAGTTGTATAGAGGTGCAAGTGGGGTTCTACCCCTGTCAATCATGGAGCTAGGTGTTGTGGTTGCTACTAGAGGTAAAGGCGGGCTAGGACGGGTTGTGGTAAAAATTTGGGCTCAAGGAGAGCACCTTTGGTCCTTCAGCCGGCCGCCATGCACGAGCCCAAGCTAAAGCAGTCGGCTGCGGAGTCTCAGTTCTAGCGGGCTGCCGGCAAGGATAGCAAGAGGGTCCCTCTGGACCCAGCCGACCCCAACGGCAAGTACGTGCTGGTGGGAACTAGCCTCAGTGCCAAATAGCAGATCTTTAGAGGAACATTTGGAACATTGACAAGTTGTTTTTATAGCTATATGTGATGCCTCGAGCCGGCCAGACAGAACACACTCGGACGACTTCTTGTAGTTGCCGGATACGGTGATGATTCCACGCTGGCCTGACAGCTTCAACTTCAGGTAGGCGTAGTGAGGAACTGCCATGACCTTGGCCAGAGCCGGCCGACCGAAAATAACCTGGTAGGAGCTGGTGAGGTTGACGACCTCGAACCAGATCGGCTCGCGGCGGAAATTCGCCAGAGCGCGGATAGGTCTTGCGTGTGCGTAGGAATTTTTTTGTTTCCCATGCATCGATCCCCAATAAGATGATCATAGGAAGCTAAATCAATGCATTCGGATAAATATTTAATTCTATGGGAAATATAGAAACTCTCTTGTATAAAAGTGCTACTATGAAATTGGGCCAGAATGGCTCCAGCAGAGTCGACCCACAAGGAAATCCAGCCCGTGCAAGGCAGCCACATCAAAGATATATTCGTGGAATATATCTTCACTTACACAACGAATCGGTATGCACACTGATGTCGGATTTGCATCTGGCGGGTGAGCCCACCCGTCAGTGAGACGAGAGGTGCGAAGAGGTCGATATGTGGAATCTGTGGTCGTCTTCCACCATGACATAGGGAGGAGGAGGGCCTCACCGGCAGTGATTCTGGCAACGTCAGGGCGAGCCGGTGACAGGGATGGGGTGAGGGCCTCGTCGCCTATTGGGAGGAGGTGGTGGTGATTACCGGAAATGATGGGAACACAAACGTCGTCGGCCCCAAGCAACGGAGCTCTGACTCAAGGTCGGACTACTTGCTATGAACTGTGATAGGAACGGGGGAGAGGCGAGAATGCATCAGGTGTGTGAAGGGGGATCAGAGGAATGTAAAAGAGCGTCTGGGGAGAACTTTATCATTAGATCGTTGGACGGCCGAAGCGGTGGACCTCCAGTCTAATCCGAGCAACTCGTCCTCCGGGGGTCGAACGGGCGGCAGACGGGCTCGATCAGAAGTAGGAGGGGTTAATAGGGAAGGCAAGGGAGGTTTAGGGGTCTTTATAGGGGAGGCCATGGTGCACCATGAGCGAAGCTCATGGGTGTCTGTGGGGATGGCCATGGTTTTCATTGGAGGGGGCTAACGCGGCTCTATGGCGTTTGTAGGAGTGTTGCATGAGGCCAAGGAGAAAGAGAGAGAGAGGGAGAGAGGCAAGGTTAGAGGGCTTGCATGTGTGAGCGAGCTCGTTGGCTCAGTTTTGCGGCGCTCGACACGCACGGGGGACATACAGGAGGGGGATATAAAGGACGGGGACTGGGACATTGTGTGTCCCGCACATTGAGGTGAGTCTGCAGGCAAGAGGGGGAGCTCGAGGTGGCCGAGAGCTCACTGTAGCATCCTCCAAAGCGCGATCCTTGCATGCCAAGCCATGCCTTTTGCACGATGGGCGTGGCCACCCTTATCCACTAGGCCTAGGAGGGAGTAAACAAAGTGCTGAAAGCATTGGATTCCCCAGGGGTGCCTTGGTTGAGAAGAAAAGCTCAGAGGGAGAGGAAAGAGAGTTGTATAGAGGTGCAAGTGGGGTTCTACCCCTATCAATCATGGATCTAGGTGTTCTCGTTGCTACTAGAGGTAAAGGCGGGCTAGGAGGGGTTGTGGTAAAAATTTGGGCTCAAGGAGAGCACCTTTGGTCCTTCAGCCGTCCGCCATGCCCGAGCCCAAGCTAAAGCAGCCGGCTGCGGAGTCCCAGTTCTAGCCGGCTGCCGGCAAGGATAGCAAGAGGCTCCCTCTGGACCCGGCCGACCCCAACGGCAAGTACGTGCTGGTGGGAACCAGCCTCAATGCCAAATAGGATACTGAATTATAGCAGATCTTTGGAGGAACATTTGGAACATTTACATGTTGTTTTTATTGCTATATGCGATGCCTCGAGCAGGCCAGACAGAACACACTCGGACGACTGCTTGTAGTTGCCGGATACGGTGATGACTCCTCACGGGCCTGACAGCTTCATCTTCAGGTAGGCGTAGTGAGGAACCGCCATGAACTTGGCCAGAGTCGGCCGGCCGAAAATAACCTGGTAGGAGCTGGTGAGGTTGACAACCTCGAACCAGATCGACTCGTGGCGGAAATTCGCCGGAGCTCGGATAGGTCTTGTGTGTGCGTAGGATTTTTTTGTTTCCCATGCAACGATCCCCAATAAGATGACCATAGGAAGCTAAATCAATGCATTTTGATAAATATTTAATTCTATGGGAAATTTAGAAACTCTCTGGAATAAAAGTGCTACTATGAAATGGGGCAAGAATGGCTCCAACAGAGTCGGCCTAGAAGGAAATCGAGCGCGTGCAAGGCAGCCACATCAAAGATATATTCATGGAATATACCTTCCCTTACGCAACGAATTGGTATGCACACTGCTGTCGGATTTGAATCTGGCGGGTGAGCCCACCCGTTAGTGAGATGAGAGGTGCGAAGAGGTCGATAGGTGGAATCTGTGGTCGTCTTCCACCTTGACATAGGGAGGAGGAGGGCCTCACCGTCCGTGATTCTGGCAACGTCAGGGCGAGCCGGTGACAGGAATGGGGTCAGGGCCTCGTCGCCTATTGGGAGGAGGTGGTGGTGAATACCAGAGATGATGGGAACACTAACAACGTCGGACCCAAGCAATGGAGCTTCGGCTAGAGGTCGGACTGCTTGCTGTGAACTATGATAGGAACGGGGGAGAGGCGAGAATGCACCAGGTGTGTGAAGGGGGGTCAGAGGATTGTAAAAGAGTGTCGGGGAGACCTTCACCATGAGATCGCTGGACGGCCGAAGCGGTGGAGCTCCTGTCTAATCCGAGCACCTCGGCCTCCGGGGGTCGAATGGCTGGCACACGGGCTCGATCAGAAGCAGGAGGGGTTGATAGGGAAAGCAAGGGAGCTTCAGGGGTCTTTATAGGGGAGGCCATGGTGCACCTTGAGCGAAGCTCATGGGTGTCCGTGGGGATGGCCATGGTTGTCATTGAAGGGGGCTAACACGGCTCTATGGCATTTGTAGGAGTGTTGCACGATGCCAAGGAGCAAGAGAGAGAGAGAGAGAGAGGGAGAGAGGCAAGGTTAGAGGGCTTGCGTGTGTGAGCGAGCTCGTTGGCTCAGCCTTGCGGCGCTTGACACGCGCGGGGGACATACAGGAGGGGGATATAGAGGAGGGGGACTGGGACATTGTGTGTCTCGGACGTTGAGGTGAGTCTGCAGGCGAGAGGGGGAGCTTGACGTGGCCGGGAGCTCACTGTAGCTCGCTCCAAAGCGCGATCCTTGCATTTCAAGCCATGCCTTTTGTAGGATGGGCGTGTCCACCCTTGTCCACTAGGCCTAGGAGGGAGTAAACAAAGTGATGAAAGCATTGGATAAACTAGGGGTGCCTTGGTTGAGAAGAAAAGCTCAGAGGGAGAGGAAAGAGAGTAGTATAAAGGTGCAAGTGGGGTTCTACCCCTGTCAATCATGGAGCTAGGTGTTGTGGTTGCTACTAGAAGTAAAGGGGGCTCGGAGGGGATGTGGTAAAAATTTGGGCTCAAGGAGAGCACCTTTGGTCCTTTAATTATTGAGCATGAGCAATGGGCAAAAGGTGTTTGATGGGTGTTTGGGATAGGTAAAAGATTCCCCTTTCTATGAAACTTAACAAAATCAAATAGTTGCGGTAACTAAGCTTGTTCATCCATTTTGGTATTTGTTGGAGAAAGTTCGCAATGTAGACAGGGTAAACCCTAGAAATCAACAGAAATGGTTTTGTTTAGATCTATCCATGCAGATAAATTCCCCTAATGCACTAGTTGATCCGTTGGTATTATTTGAAGATTAGACTATCCCCAAAAAGTTTGGGATCAATTAGGGAAACTTGAGAATGTAAACTTTCCCAATTCTAGAAATCAGGAGAAGTGGTTTTGAGGGGATTTAGACAAGTGGATTTGTTCTCCTTGATGCACCACTTGGTGTGGATGCATTATTAGGGCACTGAAACGTCTCCACAAAATTTGAGAGCAAAAGGAGAAACTTATCTATGTAGAGTTGCTCAAATTGGGTTATGGACAAAGAGGGTTTTGGAATATTTTGGTGAATCATATCAATTTGGATTGAGATGAAACTTGGCAAGATCATTGCATATGGCATGTGTGACATGCGCGGATTTTCCTAGAATTATTTGAGAATAGTTCTTATAGAAATATTTCAAATACTTGAAATACACACAAAAGGTTTTGAAGGGCTATGACGAATATTTTGAACATGACCATCTGTTGAAACTCTTATATATGGAAAATATATGTCCACTTAGTTTCCCTAAAAATTCTGAAATATTTTGGAAATAATAAAATAATTTTCCCCTATAAAAGGTCCTTTCTGGCCTTAGAAAAAGGTATTTAAATAAAATAGGAGGATAACTTTTAAAATAATAATTGTGTTGTTTCGGAAGTCCTTTTGATAATAGGACCCAAATAAAATATTTGGGGCAAAATGCATGTCCTAATATGAGGACTTGTAGTACAAATTTTAGTTCAGGGGGTTTTGAAAGCTTAAATCAAATAAATGTTTTTTGCTTAAAATAATATTTTATAAAAAAAAAAATTTAACTCCTACACACATGGTATGGTTATTGGGCAAAGATTTGGAGCAAGGAGATGAGCCTAGAGAGTAGAAGATATTTTTGTGACTTAAGGCACACTTAAGCAAGCAAGCAAACAACAATCAAGTCAAGCATCACAAGCACTCAAAAAAAGTTAATTGTTCCTAAATTTTGAGCTATGTTAATTTGGCAAAGTAAGGCAAAACACATGGTGATATACTTTTATACCGTAACTCTGTTTTAGATGATCTATATATGTAAAACGCCTAGAATGACGTGTAGAATCACATGGTGCATATTGTTTCCCTGTTTGATAATATAAAATGTGTTTAGTTTAGATCCGGAACAATTTCAAAATTAAAATTTGGGGTTGCTTTGGAAATGCTATATATTGTTTCCGACCTCATTTAAAATGCCTAGATATATAGTTTATTTATATTTCACATGTTGCCATGTTTAATAACGTTTAATATTGTCGTGTACCTAAATAAGAGTGAACTAAATAATTCGAATGTGGAGACTCATCAATATGCATCTCATTGCATATTGAACTTCATTTAATGTGTAGGATATGATTATTGGCATTTTCCATGTAATGCATATTTGTATGAACATGCATCATATTTGTTTGCGCATCATGTCATGCATATGTTATGGTCTTTATCATGTGTTCATTATTTGTTTCATAATTGTTTCTTCTCGATAGAGTTTCGAAACCGCGGTGGATTGTGAGGATTTGTTCGCCTACGTTGGTTCGTCTAGTTCATGGATTTGTTCTTCTTCCAAGCGGGATCTCACGCAAAATGACCATTTCCCTCGATACCACTACTATCATTGCTTTGCTAGTTGTCTCGCTTCCAAACATTGCCATGAAAAGTCTCTAACCCCTCCACATCCCAACAAACCTTTGTTTGGCTATGTTACCGCTTGCTCAACCCTTCTTATAGTGTTGCTAGTTGTAGGTGCAAGTTACTTCCAATATTATGGCTACTTAATTTAATGCACCTATATCCTTGATAAAGGTGGAAGGCTTGGCCTTTTGGCTCGATGTTTTGTTCCATCTTTGCCACCCTAGTTACTTGTGTACCGGTGTTATGTTCCATATTAAGTGCCCCTAACATGCTTGGGGTTGTTATGGGGACCCCGTTGGTAATTTGTCTTAGATTAAAACTCTTTCAGCAGGGCCCAACTTTGGTATTACATTTGCCTAATAACTAATAAAATTGCATAGGTACTTTACGGACCCCGTGGATAATTAGTCAACAACCCGGGCCAGTGCACCTCATGAGTGTTGGTTCAAACTAGAGCACTGTGCGGGGCCACCCCAGGGCAACTCTTCAAGTGCAAATGAAATTACATTCCTCTGATCCCCCTTCACACACCTGATGCATTCTCGCCTCTCCCCCGTTCCTATCACAGTTCATAGCAAGTAGTCCGACCTTGAGTCAGAGCTCCGTTGCTTGGGGCCGACGACGTTTGTGTTCCCATCATTTCCGGTAATCACCACCACCTCCTCCCAATAGGCGACGAGGCCCTGACCCCATCCCTGTCACCGGCTCGCCCTGACGTTGCCAGAATCACTGCCGGTGAGGCCCTCCTCCTCCCTATGTCATGGTGGAAGACGACCACAGATTCCACATATCGACCTCTTCGCACCTCTCATCTCACTGAAGGGTGGGCTCACCCGCCAGATGCAAATCCGACATCAGTGTGCATACCGATTCGTTGTGTAAGTGAAGGTATATTCCACGAATATATCTTTGATGTGGCTGCCTTGCACGGGCTGGATTTCCTTGTGGGTCGACTCTGCTGGAGCCATTCTGGCCCAATTTCATAGTAGCACTTTTATACAAGAGAGTTTCTATATTTCCCATAGAATTAAATATTTATCTGAATGCATTGATTTAGCTTCCTATGATCATCTTATTGGGGATCGATGCATGGGAAACAAAAAAATTCCTACGCACACGCAAGACCTATCCGCGCTCTGGCGAATTTCCGCCGCGAGCCGATCTGGTTCGAGGTCGTCAACCTCACCAGCACCTACCAGGTTATTTTCGGTCGGCCGGCTCTGGCCAAGGTCATGGCAGTTCCTCACTACGCCTACCTGAAGTTGAAGCTGTCAGGCCAGCGTGGAATCATCACCGTATCCGGCAACTACAAGAAGTCGTCCGAGTGTGTTCTGTGTGGCCGGCTCGAGGCATCACATATAGCTATAAAAACAACTTGTCAATGTTCCAAATGTTCCTCTAAAGATCTGCAAGTGTTGGTTCATGAGTGTTGGTTCAAACTAGAGCACTGTACGTCCAAATGAAATTCTTTTCCATTCAGAGTGCTTCTCTTCAAGTTCATTCAATCCTTTTCGATATTTGCATAATCCATCCTCCTATTTCTTTCTAGAGTTCATCCCATCTGTCCTAAGTTTGCTTTGTTTATTCCTACCCTCGCGTCCATTTCTTCAATAATAAATTATCATCCGAGTACATTTACTTTCATTGATGCTTCCGCTATCTTTTCTACCATATCGTATTCGGTGGTCCATCATGAAGATGCTCATTGTTAAGTTCATCATTTCTTCATCTTTGTGTTCTTCTCTAGTGGATTCAATTCAAGCTTTTGGTGTCATCTTATCCTTTTCATCCGTTCAACGGTTTCCCATGTTGGAAATTCTTATTCAAACCTCTCTTGATTTTTTCATCACTCTCTATTCTGTCCGGAGTGTTGAAGATGTCTCACAAGATTCGTGTTTATGTTAAAATCCTTTCAATTATTTAGAGGGCCTCACCTCATCAAGTTTAATTTATACCGTTTCAATATCTCTCTTCCTTATCAATCCATTCAACGGCATTTTCTTTTGAGCAGGCCCAAAACCCATAGGTTTTCCTAGGATCTTACCTGGCTATTCTAATCTTTTCCGATGATCTCAACTTCTTTTCAAATATGATGTCAGAATGAATTACATTGATCATATTCATCCTCCAAGATCGCTTCAAATTATTTTCATCGTTGGCTCAACCATTCTTTCTTCATTGTTCCGGAGATGTCAGCAATTCGGAGTGTTGTTTCTTGTGAGCATTCTCAACATTGAAGACCGAAGAAGTGTTTCAATTAAATCTTGACCCATTCTCTTGAAGATTTGTGTTTCAAGCTTCATATTATTCTTTGAATTATTTTTGATCATGAGAATTCCTTCCATATCTATCCGGAGCATTTCTAAGTTGTTTCGTTTCTTGATCCTCCGAATGTCGTCATTTTAGAAGATTTCCTCGCTCTCAACTTTCATCTTTCGTTCTCAAATTATTTTCAATTGTTGTCCCTTCCTTCGTATCTCAATTATTACACGACTTCCTTCAAGTTTTTGTTAGGCGGCTCATGATCTCTTCTTCTCTTGTATTCCATTGATTCATTGTGACACCCTTGCATTAAGCTAAAGTTATCATTGTAACTAAGCTACAATGATAGCCAAGATTAAGCTATGTTGTTTCTAAATAGTGCTTGATCAATATTAGAATCATATCTCATTTCAAATTCCCTTTTGAAATTCAAACTCCTTTTAATAGGTGGAATAAATCTTATGGCAAACATGAAAACAAAAAACATGATTAGGTCTCAAATGTTCCTAAGGTACCTATAAAATTGAAACCATATTTTTTCAAAGTATTTTAGTGCCTCAAAATTATAATAAGAGAGACTGAATTAATTATTAAATTCCCGTTTGGTTTAAATAAACTCTAAAAGCTCCCAAACGTTTTATGGCAGTAACATAAATTGCAAGATGAGTAATGAACCTTGTGCCATATTTTTGCAAAGGAACTTTGTTACTAAAATAAAAAAACAGAAACAAATAAAAAGGAAAAGCTAAAAGAAAATATTTTAAAAGGAAAAAGAACAAGGGCCACTATGGACTAGGCCTAAGTCCACAGTTCTCGCCCAGCCCATCTAGCACCATCATCCTTCTTTGTTTACCACAAGCGACGTGGGTGCGGCGATGGCCGCGAGCGGCGACGACCATCACCACGGCCCGCATCCCGTGGTTCCCCAGCAGCTACAGGACGCCCCAACACCCTGGAACCCTAGCCTGCTCCCCTCGTCCATTTTCCACGTTGCTCGTCCCCTTCATATCCTTGCTGGGCCCAACGCCACCACCGCCATGGCCGTCACCTAGCCGCGGCCACCATGCCTCCCGCACCTCGCCTCCATGCCTTCTCGCTTTGTATCCGTCATCTACTTATCCCCATCGATACGCAAGACACCAGGCTCCCCTGCATCACCGTCCCCGACTTCTTCTTCCTCTTCGGCTTCGGCGAGCTCCATCGACGATTCTAGCGACATCAGGCCTCCCTTGAGCCCGCTTTGCACGCCTATAAAACTGATGTGACCTCCTCTCCATTTCCTCTCTTCCCTAGCTCACACTCGTCTTCTAGGGCATAGAACCACCGGCGACCGAGGCGCTCCGCCATGGGAGCTCGTTGCTTGCGGGCCTCCGATGACCAATTGGTTCTCGGGTCTGTAGAAGTTAATCATGATGTTTCTTTAGGATTAGGAAAGAAAGCGAAACCGAGTCCTAGTAGTATTAGGATTCCTAGTCCTAGTCTATTTCCATAGTCCCTTGTGGACGTGTATAAAATACACCCTAGGGGTGTTGATTGTAACACCAGAAAAACAAAAAGCAATACAAAGCAAAGGCTCGACACGGGCCTTTAGCCATCAAATCCATCGATCGGTTTTATTCGTGTCACTAATTACGCAAGTTCCGTCAAGTAGCCGGCTGAAGCAAGAATCGCGTAGGCACGCCTGTACAACTGCATACGCACGTTCAACAATTGGTATTAGAGCCTCGACGATCTACGATCTACGATGACGGACAGCGACGTTGAGTCGGTCAAGTCCGGCAAGAATGGCGACAAGGTGAAGAAGGGCGTCAAGTCAGCAACCAGTGGTGGAGGAACGAGCGGCGCCAACGTCCAGGCGCATCGCAACATCCCCATCCAGTACCCAATGCTCACCGACGCCAACTACAGCGTGTGGGCGGTGAAGATGAAAATTATTCTCCGAACCCTTCGAGTGTGGCAGGCAATCACGGACGACGACGTCGATGACGAGTCCGACGAAGGTGCCACGGCCGCCATAGCCCAGTCCGTACCGGATTCCGTGCTAATGACATTGGCGGAGTTCGAGACAGCAAGAGAGGCGTGGAACGCACTCAAGGAGATGAGGATCGGAGAAGATCGCGTCACCAAGGCTCGGGCACAAGTGCTGAAGCGCCAATTTCACAAGTTGCACATGGAGGAAACTGAATCAGTGAACGACTATGCCATGCGTCTTACTACTTCGGTGGGAGAGATCCGTGTGCGTGGTGCAAAGCTCGATGAGACCGAGATTGTAGAGAAATTTTTCAGTTCGGTGACTGATAAATTCACGTACATCATCGGCACGCTCGAGCAGCTTTTTGACATCGACGACATGACCATAACGGAGGCAATCGGACGCTTGCAGACATGGGAAGAGAATGCTCGTGGCTATCGGAAAGGCAAAGGAGGAGGTAACGACCAACTCATGTACTCGCGCGCAGATTGGGAGGCCCCAAGTAGCAAAGGAAGGCGTGATGGTGGCGAAGGCTCAAGCAACACGAAGGGCGATGGACAAACCAGAAAAGGCAAAGGAAAAGGCAAGCCACAAGGTCGTGGTAAGGCAGATTGATCTAAAGGGCGGACGCAACGAAACTTGGATATGTCCGAGGTCAAGTGCTATAAGTGCAACGAGATGGGTCACTTTGAAGATGATTGTCTAAAGCCTAACAAGCGGGAGATCAAGGCAAATTTGGCAAAGCAGGAAGACGAAGGTCCAGGTCTTCTGATGGCCGAAGTTTGTGATCTCGCTGATACGGTAGTTGTGAAACCAACTCGGAAGGTGCTACTTCATGAGAAGAATGTGACACCTAAGTTATCCGGGGATCACAATGTGTCGTGGTATCTCGACACGGGTGCCAGTAACCACATGACGGGATGCAAGGAGAAATTTCTCGAGTTGGAATATGATGTTCAACGCTCGGTCAAGTTAGGTGATGGTTCAACTATGGAGATTCGCGGGCAAGGAACTGTCCTCTTCGAGGGTCTCACAGGCGAACATCGCATACTCACCGGAGTGTACTACATCCCACGGATTCGCAACAACATTATCTCTATTGGGAAGCTTGACGAGAATGGATGCAAGGTGAATATCTAGAACGGAGTGATGACGATCTTCGACAACCTCCGAAACGTGCTAGCTGTGTTAATCGCACACGGAATAGGCTCTATCTCCTCAACCTTGATCAATCTCAACCGGAGTGTTGGCTCGCCAAGAGTGATGATGATTCGTGGTTATGGCATGCTAGATTTGGACACGTTAACTTCTACGCCTTGAAGACGATGTCAATGATGGAGATGGTATCCGGGATGCCATTTATCGACCATGTTGATCGAGTATGTGACGGGTGCATTGTTGGAAAACAGCACCACAGGCCGTTCCCTGCTCAGTCTACCTATCGTGCAAGTGATGCACTCGAGCTGCTCCATGGTGATCTATATGGCCCATCACCCCAACAACTCACGCGGGAAAGAAGTATTTCTTCCTCGTGGTAGACGACTACTCGAGATATATGTGGGTCGTTCTCCTACGATCTAAAGATGAGGCGTTTGAAGCGTTCAAGAAGCTGAAGGCTGCAACGGAGATGGAACACAAGCTGAAGGTTCGCGCTCTACTGACAGATCGCAGCGGAGAGTTTACATTGAATGAGTTCAACAACTACTGCGAGAATATTGGCATAAAGAGGTTCCTCATGGCACCTTACACGCCGCAGCAGAATGGGGTCGTTGAAAGGAGCAATCAAACCGTCGTTGAAATGGCAAGGAGTTTACTCAAGAGCAAGAACCTATCGGGGACATTTTGGGGAGAAGCTGTCTCGACGGCGGTCTATCTTCTCAACCGGGCTCCAACGAAGGCGGTGATCGGCAAGTCTCCGTATGAAGCAATTTACGGACGTAAGCCGAATGTGTCTCATCTACGGACGTTCGGGTGTGTATCACATGTGAAGCCGGCGGAGCCGCATCTCTCAAAGCTTGCCGATCGTAGCACCAAGGTGGTGTTCATCGGATACGAGAGGAGTTCCGGCACCAAGGCATACCGCTTCTATGATCGACAAACCAAGCGTCTACGGATTTCACGCGACGTCGTGTTTGAACAAAACAAAGCATGGAATTGGAGTGCGGCAGCCGACGGTGCTCCAAACGGTAACATATTCACGGTTGAATTTCCAACTGATGATGATGCAGGGGAGGATGTCCAGGTGGTTGGCAAGACGCCCAACCAAGGTGACCACAATGGTAGTGATCATCATGGTGCAGACATCGACGAGGACGCGCATAGGTCGCAAGGAGATAGCGACAACGCCGCGCACGACACAGGCGGAGATCTCGTCGACAACATCGACAACGAGGCGCATAGTGACGACGACAATCAAGATGATGGTCATGGTCACGACGACTACGCCGACGACGTGGATGTCGATGACACACCAGGGTCTCAGCCATCTTCCTCAAGTGCATCAACACCGACACAATTTGTGTCGCCTCCTTCGCAAGCCACAGCGGATTCCTCAGGGCCTCGTCGCTACAAGACCCTCAAGAAACTCTACAAGTACAGAAAGCCAATTACGCTCGAGTGCTCCGGACTATGTCTGTTCGGAGTTGAGGAGCCGGCGAACTTCGTAGAGCCGAGCAAAAGTCCTAGCTGGACGCACGCCATGGATGAGGAGATGAAGGCAATTGAGAACAATGGCACGTGGACTTTGGTAATCCGACCTCCAAACCAAAAGACGATAGGTTTGAAGTGGGTTTACAAGTTAAAGAAGGACACGGAGGGTGCCATTGTGAAGTACAAGGCAAGACTCGTTGCAAAGGGCTACGTACAACGTCAAGGAGTTGACTATGATGAGGTGTTTTCACCGGTTGCTCGAATCGAGACGGTGAGAGTGTTCCTAGATTTGGCAGCACAAGAGGATTGGAAGGTTCATCATATGGATGTCAAATCCGCTTTCCTCAACGGAGATCTCACAGAAGAAGTATACGTGGAACAACCCCTCGGCTACGAGAAGAAAGGTGAAGAAGGGAAAGTTTACAAGCTCAAGAAGGCACTTTACGGGTTGAAGCAAGCGCCAAGAGCTTGGAACTCAAAGTTAGACCGGAGTTTGGTCTCGCTCGAGTTCAAGAGATGTCCCCTCGAGCACGCAGTCTATACGAAGAACTCCAAAGGCTCAAACCTGCTAGTTGGAGTTTATGTCGACGATCTGATTATCACCGGAGATAGCGTACAAGAAATTGAACGTTTCAAGGCACAAATGAAGAACAAGTTTAGCATGAGCGATCTGGGATTACTCAGGTTTACTTGGGCATCAAAGTGAAGCAATGCTCCGGAGAGATTTCCCTATGTCAATCGGCTTATGCGGTCTAAGTTATTGGAAAAGTGTGGCATCTCAGATTGCTACGAGACACAAGTTCCAATGGACCAACGTCACAAGTTGAGCAAGTGTAGCTCAAATCCGCCGGTGGACACCACAATGTATCGAAGTGTTGTGGGCAGCCTAAGATATTTGGTGCATACCCGACCTGACTTGGCTTATTCAATCGGGATCGTGAGTCATTTCATGGAGAATCCGACAACCTAGCACATGAGCGCGATCAATCAAATCTTGCGCTATGTGAAAGGCACCATTAATCTTGGTTGCACGTATAGAAAGGGAAAGGAAGGATTGATCCTTCGTGGATATTCAGATAGTGACATGGCAGGTGATGTTGATGACCGAAAGAGCACAACGGGCATGGTTTTCTACCTTGGCCCGAATCTGATTAGCTGGAATTCTCAGAAGCAAAATGTGGTGGCACTGTCTTCATGCGAGGCAGAATACATAGCGGCAAGCACGGCGGCTTGTCAAGCAGTGTGGCTGAGAAGACTCCTAGCTATTCTCGCAAAGCGGGAGGTGCAGGAGGTGTCACTGAAGATCGATAACGAAGCTGCAATCTCGTTGTGGAAAAATCCGGTTCATCACGAAAGGAGCAAGAACATAGATACCCGGTTCCACCATATCCGGTAGTGCATTGAAGAAGGGTTGATCGAGGTTCAACATGTGAACACGAAAAACCAACTTGTCGATATTTTCACCAAGTCCCTCGGTCGACAGAAGTTCATCGAGATGAGGACGAAAGTTGGAGTGCAAGAAGTGAAGTCAAGCAACAAGATTAAGGAGGTAAATGTAGAAGTTAATCATGTTGTTTCTTTCGGATTAGAAAATAAAGCCAAACCGAGTCCTAGTAGTATTAGGACTCCTAGTCCTAGTCTATTTCCATAGTCCCTTGTGGACGTGTATAAAAGACACCCTAGGGGTATTGATTGTAACACCAGAAAAACGAAAAGCAATACAAAGCAAAGGCTCGTCGCTAATTATGCAAGGTCCGTCAAGTAGCTGGCCGAAGCAAGAATCTCGTGGGCACGCCTGTACAGCTGCATACGCACGTTCAAAAGCCAAGAGGGTCATACGCATCTACTTTGCCTCCTCGCGTAGGATGTCGCTAGCCACCTTGTTTTGCTCATAGTGCACCGCATCACCGTCCCCGTCGTGGCCCAAGCTCTGACGGCCGCTGACATCGATCACTGCTCAGCTCCGGCCACCCCAACTTTTGTCATCATCTCAGGTCGATCCGGCTCGTCCCCTTCGATCGATCCTGACCAGTTGCATGCAAAATGGTGGCATGTGGTTAATTTCCACTCCTGTCCCCCTAACTTGGTCGCTTGTTTTGCGCCGACCGCTGCCACTAACTTGGTCGGCTAGGGCCACCCCCTGGGTCACTGCGGGTGGGCCCCGGTTGGCTTGGTTAACGCCGGTCAGCTGCTGACTTGGCAGCCCTAGTGGCTGATCGATGGGCCACTACCCCCTAGGCCACTCACATGTGGGCCCAAGTTTAATTAATCACTAACTAAATTTGTTAAACTAATTAAATTAATAAATTTGAATTGAAGGCACTCATAGGTGGGCCCTAGATAATTAATTAGATAATCTTAATTAAATGAAACCCTGTTAGCCCTAGTGTCTATGATAGGTGGGTCCCATTGGTAGTTTGACTAGTCAACTCGCTGGTTGACCTGTGATGTCATGATGATGTCATACTGGCGGATAATTCAATTTTTTGAATCAAAATAAATATATATTAATTTCAGAATATTATTAAAACTTTGAAACTTTAATATAGAAAAATCTATAAGTCACATGAAAATAATTCATATATGAAAGTTGCTTAGAAAATTCCCACGAATCCGAATACGATGTTTGTTCATTTTTTACATGCTCCTAGCATGATGAACATGGACCTTTTGGCGCCAGGATCACCTGTCTGATAGAGCCAAAGACCCAGGAAATATCGTCAGATATTCTCCCGCTCCATCCATGATGTGTAATATTGCGTTAGCTCATCCCTAGTAGTGCATATTGCCATGCCATGCATCAAGATGCATCTGCTTTCTATTATTTATTGTTTCTCCCACCTCTTCTCTCCGGTAGACGCTGAAGCTGATGCTACTGTCGGGTACGACTACCCCCCTCACAACCAGCCTTTTGCAGCAGAGCAACAAGGCAAGTAAACCCCCCTTGATTATCCCTATATTGCCCATTCTTTCTCCCTCATGCTTGCATTAGATTTGGCTAATATTGTAGATAGCTCCTATTCTGATGCATAACATGTATTTGTTAAACTGCTATTGTACCCTACTACATATTAAATGCTTAGTATAGGTTGATTAGTGATCCTTAGTTACCCCACATAGCCCAGTTGCCCCTGCTTCATTATCAAAGACTCGACGACTTAAAGACTCGCAGACTCGATAAACTGATTGACAAACCTTGGCCTCTCACCTCACCTCACCCCCCCCAGTTGTACGACTTTGCAGAGCTACTATAGAGTACCAAGCGTGACACCTCATTATGTACTCCTAATGTTAGTTCTGTATTGTAGTTAACCGTAGGATGATTACAGAGGGTGATTCCTCCTTCACCAATTCCGATAATGACTCTATCTTGCACCTACTCAAGCATGGACCATCGAGGGTGATTCCTCGTAGTTCACCTTGACAGTTACATCGATTGGAATCCATCAAGGATGATACATCGGATTTCTATGATGTTATAGACATGTTGTTACTTTCACTTACTACTGGGACATGATGAAATGTGTGGTGCGGGTGGACTCCCGCGTGATTGTGACGAGGAATGGTCAGGCATTCTTGGTCCTTGCCACACATCCTCGAGATGGGGCGACGAGACCACATATCATGGATTACAGATTGTCACCGCATTTAACAAAACATTAATGGGATTGGGTATTTGATATGAGTTGGTCGATTGACCTTTTTTGCACTTACCTTCACGCGGGGACAGTTATGGGCACTCACTGTCGTTGTATCAGCCGAAGCTCTTCAGAGGTTGGCATTGTAGCGACGCGTGCCCGAGTGGTCCATGTAAGCATTGATCTTGTATAATAGGTGCCAGGACTGGTCTCTGCTGCCCATGCGACATGCATGAGTGCAAAGGGCGATGGACCCAAGACCCCTGCGCGCTTAGGATTTAGAACGGCGGCCTTGTGTCTCTGTTGAGCGTAGGTAGGCCTACGATGTGTTTATCTCCCGAGGCAGGGCATGACCCAAGAAAGTGTGTTCGACTGGAGTTGATTGAGCATGTTAGGAAATGTGGTGCACCCTGCAGAGATGAATTAACTATTAGAATAGCCATGTCCATGGTAACATGATGACTTGGAGTTGTATCCCGATCTAATACAACTAGAAATGTGACTTAACTTGAATGATTAGCTCCGAGATTGCTTTCTTGCAAGAAGTCTAAAAAGGATATATGCGAGTGACTTAATTAATTTGCTACAACAATATGACTACATATGTGTTACTGATCTATACTCTTCTAATGGTGCAAGACACTGAAGATGTTAGTCTTCGATAGGACTAGACCTTCTCTCTATTCTTGCATTGTTGCCGTCGGTCCAAAGATATAGGCCCATTCCTTTGATACCAGCGCATACGTTAGCATAGTTACGATGTCAGTCTTGCGAGTACTTTGGATGAGCACTCACCGTTTGTTGGGGATATACAAAACGGGTAGGCCCATGAAGGGTCAAAATACCATAATGGCATGGGGTCCACAGATGAGGTGGGTCCAGAAAAATACATACATACTATCCACTCAGACAAGTACATTCCATCGACTCGGATGACAGTCAACCACTCGGACATATGACAGACTCGGGCGATGACCAACAGTCCCTAAGGAAGTTGAAGCATAGAGAAGGTTCTCTAGTGGGCTGATATTATGGAATCAGTGCCCTATCTTGTAACATAACAGGTGAGCGGGTGGTGCACTCTATATAAGCCACCCCTCCACATAGCTAGGGGCTGGCTCATTCTCCCCTCCCCCTCGGATCATTGTCTCTCTCTAGTCTCACGTGTTAGCTTGGAGATTCGTTCTCCCCTCTCCTTCTCTAAAACACCATGTAACTCCGTGTTCATCACAGAAAAAACAAAGCCTCTTAGTAGCACGATACGTAGGGCTCTTATCTCCACCGTAAGAGGCCTGAACTTGCTACAACACTCATGTCACCCATTTGCATATCGATAGATCATGCTCCTTTATCCTACCCCTTTCTATTGTCGGAATCGTTACCACGACAGTTAGCGCACGCCGTGGGGCATCAGCGTCTATCGAACCATGATGCAAATGGTTTTCTTCAATTTCAGCAACCCAAACTCTTTTGGGTAATCTCCCAAAGATCAAACAATCATCACGAAATATTGGACTATCGGAGTCCTGGACATCACACCACCTACGGGTGGAAAAAATACTAAGGATCAGGGAGTTGCTCTTATCATCTTGTTTCCTTTACAATGAGACAATGATCTAACGATGTCTTGTTCATCTTTTGTGTGGACACGAGCTCATGCAAAAGGATGCATCCCTTTGTTCGAGTTGGTGGATCGGCTTCTGGACCTCATCTATGATCGTCGACATCTTCGACCTCATCTACTCTGCCCTCGCCAAGCGCCCACATACGCACAACCGCTAACGTCCGAGCTGGTTCCTCGGCCAGCTTCACGAGCATCAAGGCACGATTCCGACCTATGCGGAGCTCCGGCTCCCCGAACAGAAACGCGACCACCGGAGCTCGTGGCAATCTCGCCCTTGGATGCGTAGATCCGCAACTCCCATGAAGGGAACCTCCTCAAGTGTCGTCCCCAAATCTCGTCGTTGTTCGTGGCCGTGGAAATGGCCTCGCCAGCAGCTCGTCCTGTGTGTGGAAACGGCCTCGCCAGCCGCTCGTCCTGTGCGTTGAGCGCATACGAGCACAACGTACCAGAAAGGTAATGGAAAGACGTGGGTCTAATAAATCTGGTAAGAGTGGATTGGCCGCCTAATTAAAGGGTAACTCGCGAGGAATCTCCAACGCTTGTCATGGTAAGGACAAATGTATGGAGTAATTACTTCGTTTCCTTCCACAAATTAATTGCTTATACCTTTCGGTTTCCTCCATTTCACACCAATTAATTTGTGCATGCATGCATATATAACCACCCAGCGTTTAACCCGGCCAATTAGCAACAATGCATGGTCATTTTTTGTCCAGCACAAACAATTGTGGCTATACTTGTTAAATTGTAGGGTCACTCGGCTAGCTGGAAGCCAAATTATCCCGACAGCTCTGAGTTTCATCACTCGGACAACTAAACGTCCACATAACAAGTGAAACGTTTAGGTTTACTTTGATGGCATTTCTATCCACATGACTAATGTGCAGGCACTCTGTGGCACCGCGCGTCGCTATATAACTAGACGCTTCTTCATAACTGTGCGGCACCATGCGTCACCATAAGACCGGACGCGTCTTCATCACTTGGCCGCCCCATGCTCCATCGCTCAACCGAACGCGTCTTCATCATTCGGCTGCCCCGTGCACTTTCACTCAAGCAGACGCGACTTCATCAATCGGCCACCCCGTGCGCAGTCGCTCAACCGGACTCGTCTTCATCATTCGGTCGCCCCGTCCGCCGTAGCTCAACCGGATGCCACTTCGTCACTATGCCGCCCCGTGCGTCATCACTCAACCGGATGCGTCTTCATTATTGGGCCGCCCCGTGCGCTGTCTCTCAACCGGAAGAGTCTTCATCATCCGTCTGCACCGTGCGTTGCCGGTCAACCGAACGAGTCTTCTTCATTCAGCCGCCCCATGGGTCGTCGCTCAACCAGACGCGGCTTCATCACTCGGCCGCCCCGTGCACCATCGCTCAACCGAAAGTGTTTTCTTCACTCGGCTGCCCGTGTGTCGTCTCTTAGCCGGATGCGACGTCATCACTCGGCCTCCCCGTGCACCGTCGCTCAACCAGACGGGACCTCATCACTCGGCCGCCCCGTGCGCCATCGCGCAACCGAACGCGACTTCATCACTTAGCTGACCCGTGCGACGTCGCTCAACCGGATGCGTCATCATCATTCGGCCGCCCCGTGCGCCATCGCTCAACCGGACACAACTTTACCACTCGGCCACCCCGTGCGCTGTCGCTCAACCGGACGCGAGTTCATCACTAGGCCGCCATGTGTGTCGTCGCTCAACTGGACGTTTCTTCATAGTTTGGCTGCACATGCTCTGTCGCTCAACCGGACGCGACTTCATCACTCGGCTTCCTTGTGCGTCGTAGATCAACGGACGCATATTCATCATTCGGCTGCCCCGTGCACTATCGGTTAACCGAAGACTTCTTCTTCATTCGGTCGCCCCATGCGCCGTTGCTCAACAGGACACGACTTCATCACTCGGCTACCCCGTGTGCCGTTGCTCAAACGAACATGTTTTCTTCATTCGTTGGCCCCGTGCGCCGTCCCTCAACCAGACCCGACTTTATCACTCATCCACCCCGTGCACCATCACTCTACCGTACGTGACTTCGTCACTCGGCTTCCCCATGCGTCATCACTCAATCGGATGCGACTTGATCACTCGTCCGCCCATGCCCCATCTCTCAATCAGGTGCGACTTCATCACTCGGCCGCCCCGTGCGCCGTCACTCAACCGGACGTGATTTCATCACTCGGCCGCCCCATGCGCCATCGCTCGAGAGGATGTGACTTCATCAGTTGGTCGCCCCACATGGTGAGGCCTATCTTCATCATTCAGCCATCCTACGTCTCGCCATCGGTTGAAAATGTCTTCACCACCTGGCTGCACGCGCGCCGTCAGACAGCTAAGTCATTCTTTACAGAATGCATTCAATTAAATAGTCATTTCCACATTACCGAGTCTCTAGTAAATCACGCATGATGTTCACTTGGAGGACATGCTAGTGTGTGTACCTCGGCTTTCGGTTTTCTAGTTTCATATCGAAACACTTCACTTCTGCTTCATTTGGGTCTAGAACTCAAACGAGTTGAGTCGGATCCTTCACTCTTTTAGACTGTTACTGGTTCCGAACCAGCACTCACCTGGCACACCCAGCGGGTGCAAATGGGTGTTATTTCCACAAATCACATCAGCAAACTCATATTACTTTGAGAATTTTTTATGTTGGCTTGTGCTATTTTCGTCCATAGGTTACACGGTCACTCGGACGCCCCGCGTGCCATCACCCTACCGAGCGCTTCTTCATCACATGGCCGCCCAACATGCCGCTACTCGGTTGGATGCGTATCCATCACATGGCCGCCTCATGCGTCGCCGCTCTGCTGAACGCGCCTACATCACTTGGCCGCCCAGTGCATCGCCACACGGTTGGACGCGTCTCCATCGGTCGGCCGCCTCGCGCGTCATCAGTCCCCCGAGCGCGTCTTCATCACATTGCCGCCCCGCGTGTCGCCACTCCGCTGGACGTGTCTTCATCACTCAGATGCCTTGTGCGACATCACTTTGCCGAGCACGTCTTCATCACATCGCCGCCCCACGCGTCGCCACTCTGCTGGACGCGCCTACATCACATGGCCGCCCAGCGCGTCACCAGTCGGTTGGACGCGTCTACATCACTCGCCCGCCCCGCGCGCCGTCACTCCGCCAAGCGTGTCTTCATCACATTCCCGCCCAGCACATCGCCACTCTGCTGGAGGCGTCTTCATCACTCAGATGCCTCGCGCGCCATCACTCCTCCGAGTGCGTCTTCATCACATGGCCGCCCCGCGCGTCGCCACTTTTATGTACGCGTCTTCATCACTCAGATGCCTCGTGCATCATCATTCCATGTCGCACATCTTCATCATACAGCCGCCCCTCGCTTCGCCACTCTGCTGGATGCGTCTTCATCACTAAGATGCCTCGTGCAGTGCCACTCCATTCGACACGTCTTCGTCACTCAGCCGTCCTATGCGGCTTAGCTCAACTGAACACATCTACACCACAACCCCCAGTGGGTGACCGGCTTAGCTGCGAAACTGACTTCGCCTAAGTTAAAAACTATTCCGAGTATGGACATCCTCCACACACACGGGCTTAGTTGCGAACCTGATTTCGCCTAAGTAAAAACTACTCCGAGTACGGACATGCTCCACACTCGGGGGCTTAGCTGTGAACCTGACTTCACCTAAGTTAAAAACTACTCCGAGTACGTACATGCTCATCACTCGGGAACTTAGCTGCGACTTTGTATCGCCTAAATGAAAAACAATTCTGAGTACAGACATGCTCCACACTCGGTGACTTAGCTGTGAACCTGACTTCGTCTAAGAAAAAACTACTCTGAGTACGGATATGCTCCACACTCGGGGGCTTAGCTGCAAATCTGACTTCGCCTAAGTTAAAAACTACTTCGACTACGAACATGCTCCAACTTAGGAACTTAGCCGCGACTCTGTATCGCCTAAGTTAAAAACAACTCCGAGTAAGGACATGATCCACACTCAGGGGCTTAGGTGTGAACCTGACTTCGCCTAAGTAAAACCTACTCTGAGTATGGACGTCCTCCACACTCGGGGGCTTAGCTGCAAACTTGACTTCGCCTAAGTTAAAAACTACTCCGAGTACGGACATCGTCCACACTCGGTGACTTAGCTGCGACTCTGACTTAGCCTAAGTAAAAAAACTACTCCGAGTACGGACATGCTCCACACTCGGGGGCTTAGATGCGAACTTGACTTCACCTAAGTTAAATACTACTCCGAATAGGGACATGCTCCACACTCGGGGCTTAGTTGCGAACCTAACTTCACCTAAGTTAAAAACTACTCTGAGTACAGACATGCTCCACAGTCGGGAACATAGGTGTGACTCCGTATCGCCAAAGTTAAAAACAACTCCGAATGCGGACATTCTCCACACTTGGGGTCTTAGCCACGAACCTGACTTGGCGTAAGTGAAAACTACTCCGAGTACGGACATGCTCCACACGCGGGGGCTTAGCTGCAAACATGCCTTAGTATAAGTTAAAAAGAACTCCAGTGCGGACATCGTCCACACTCAGGGCCTTAGCCAACAACCTGAATTCACCTATGTTCAAAATTACTCTAAGTATGAACATGCTCCACATGCGGGGGCTTAGCTGCGAACCTGACTTCGCCTAAATTAAAAACTACTCCGAGTACGGACATGCTGTACACTCGGGAACTTAGCTACGACTCTGTATCGCCTTAGTTGAAAACTACTCCGAGTACAGACATGCTCCACACTCAGGAACTTAGTCGCGTCTCTGTATCGCCTAAGTTAAAAATAACTCCGACTGCGGACATGTTCCACACTCGGAAGCTTAGCTGCGAACCTGACTTCGCCTAAGAGAAAAACTACTTCGAATATGGAAATCATCCATACTCAGTGGCATAGTTGCGACCCCGTATCACCTAAGTTACAAAATACACTCGGGGATTCGGCCTTGATCCAGAAATCATATACGGCATACTCAACAAACATTCAGCATGACAAAACTAGAAGACTTAAACCCTTTACCAGACCGATCTAGTCCGACACAGGCTCGGGGACTACACTGCTTGATCAGGTCGAGCAACAAAGATTCTATAGCATTCTGCTTGATCAGGTGTAACAACTAAGATGCGGTCCTTTCCGATTTAGGGAGCGAGGCCCCAAATTGGAAAGAAGCGCATCTAAGCGTTTCGCAAGCACGGTAACATAGCACATACATAATAATAAAAGAATGACAATAAGGGCTTCAACTTACATCTCATAAATATATCAGAGTTACATCACGCATCGAAACAAGGTAGTTCCGCTACGGACTACAAAACATGAGAAATAACTATGCTACCCTGCATGCTTTCCCATGATCACGACCACGCCTCAGTCTTCTGGATAGTTCACATACAGGCGGTCGTTCTCCTCATCATATTGCCACGCCATCTGCGTGCCGTCGGGATCACCTGTCTCAGGGGTACCTGAACCTGTTGGTGTTGTGAAGGAATCTGTGAGCCACGGGGACTCAACAATCTATGACCTCGGTGCCAGAACTAGTCAAGTTATTAGGTAAGGAAGGTGGAGTATTTAGGTTGCAGCATCCTAAGCAGTATGGTGGCTAACTTACGTAGAACAAGTATTGAAGGTGGTCTATATTAGCGATCGTTGATAGCTGATCACTAAGTAATCCTGAACACCTACTTGCGTCAATCATAACCCCACCGTGTTTCCAATCGAAGAGAGGTCTTCGAAGGGAACAGTAATGGTTAAGCACACAGTTGGCAATTTTATTAGAGTTATGTTTAAGTTATCTATAACCGGATGTTAACAAATATTCCAAGTTGCCACATAACCGCGGGCACGACTTTCCGAAAGATTAAACCCTGCAGGGGTGCTCCAACTAGTCCATCACAAACGGCCACAGGCCGTAAAGTAATCCTCTATCACGAAACTCATGATCTCATCGGATTCCTTAGAGGAAAACCTCAACTCTGGGAGAACCAAAGCTTCACCGGGATTCCTATATGCAAGATATATCGCTAAGGTAAGACAAGACTAGCAGGAGCTCCCGTCGTGTCGACGACCCTGATAAGAGCCACGTATCTCAGTCTCAGGACACGACGGATGAGCTACGCGCACAATGGCCTGATAGAAATCACTCAAGTTGCCCTGAGTTGGCCCCGAACAGTGCTCAATTTGGACCAACACTCATGAGGAGCACTGGCCCGGGTTGTTGATTAAGTCCTCGGGGTAGCTATTCCCTATGCAGATTATTGTTAAGTGATTAGCAAATTAACACCAATGTTGGGTCCTGCCGGACAAGTCTTAACACTACACGATTTATCAAGGGGGTCCCCATAACAACCCCAAACGTGTTGGGAGCGATCAGTTATGGAATCAAACACCGGTAGCCGGTAACTATGGAGGCAATAACGGAATAAAACACCCGGCAAAAGGCTAGGCCTTCCGTTATTTACCAAGTATATATGTGCATTAATTACATAACAGATTTAACATAATCATATCAACTCATGTTAAAACATGAGACAAAGCACGTGCAACTAGCAACGCTAACATTAGTAGCTGAGCAAGCCTACTTAGCCATTCAAGATTTGCTAGGAAGGGATAAGTGTTTGGGTTTCATGGTAATTTCAGGAGGCAATTATTTAAGTGGTAGGCAGCGAGCATATAACGGAAGAAACATAATCTAGCATAACAAGTCTAGAGATGGAATCAAGGTCACGTCATCTTGCCTGTGATGTCCTCAGCTTGGAACTGCTCTTGTTCGTCGAGCCCGTAATCTTCCGGATCCACGTACTCGTTCTCCGATCCCGGTGCTACCCAACATAAAAATAGCATCCAATGAACAACAGCACCTCAAGATGCAACAAGCACATGATGCATGAGATGGATATGAACATGCATCTCAATTCTACTCACTAGCACAAGCATGAGAAGAAAATACAAGTTCATGGACAGAACTGCACTCTAAGCTATCTTGACATGCATGAGGATGACATGAACAGATGCGTCACGCGAAAACGATGCAAAAACATATAAAGAACGTAACGGTCGGAGCTACGGATCAACGGGAAACAACGAAACAAGAAATGACGTCCTACGTGTCAAATCCATCACAACACACACAAATGGCATACTTCTGGTATTTCTAGGTTGCCAAGACATAAAACAAACCAACATGGATGGGGTGGTTCAAGGAATATCACGACACCATCATCGATGCAATCACAAGTATCAAAACATCAAAACTATACAATCTGCCATAAACAACATCATAGCCTTTTGAGAGCTACATGCAAAGCACCTACAACCTCCCAAACATGCCAAATGAGATATGTGGCAGAAGCTATCCAAGAGTACTACAAGCACAAGCAAAAAGATAACACAAAGGAGTTTCACAGCTCCTAACTTGGACAAAAATATCAGTTTTTAGGGACTTCGTGAAAATTCCAGTTTCTCACTAGTTGTTTATGCTCTGAAGCATTTTGACAGCACCCAAAACAATATCTACACGACTCAAAATGGTATGAAAATTTACAGAGAGCTAGACAAACACAATAGGTACAACTTTCCCGTTGATAGCAAAGGCTGATTCACAACACATGGACTTCTACAAGCACAACAACAGGAGAAGAAAATATAAGCAGATTCTCACACTTAGTGAAATTCATAGATTTTCACTAAACTGAAGTTTCAGCCACATGCCTAGTTTCACGAAGCACCACTTGAACATATGAACTACTAAGCATGAAACAAAACCAACATGCCATAGAGGGGGTCACCCTCTAATGCCACAACAAGGAATCAACCTCTTGGGCTCAACACATCTCACGGAACCAAGCTCTAAACATAGAACAAATCTGAAATATGGCATTTCCAGAAAGTGCTCCAAAGGCAAAACTGACTTCACCAATGGATTCATGGGATGATTCTACCCTAAAAACATATATCAAACCTATGCACTTGCATAGAACAAATGGGCACAAACTAGAAAAGAAAAACTACATGGAATCACATATTGTGAATAGTGCATCATCACATGTGCTATTCACTAGAACAACACTTGGTCAAGCTCTTGCACATGTCCGCAACATCAATGGTACACATGAGGGGTAGACCTCATGCTCATGTGCGTTGGCACACCACCACACACTCACATGTATCAAGCACAACATAATAAAAACACCTACACATGCTATTGAGGACACACACACTAGATGACACCATATCTTCTACACCCCTACACATATAAACATGCTCATGAGCTTATCAAGGCCAACATAACTTGGGCATGTGTGTGACACACACACATGCACACACACACACAATAACACATGATCAACTAACTACACACACACACACAAAGTATGTGGGGAGGGGGAAAACCCATCCACACATATACACACACTTGCACAAGATCATCACCATGACGATGATCAGCGCACTCACATAAAGCACTAGCCTAAGCAAAACACACATGCATGCCAACTAGATCTCATACACACACTATATAAGAGCTAGCACAAACATCATATATATGCCACAAGCCTACACCACACTACACTACAAACCTACACATATAATATCTTCACATGCTAGCAAAAATAATAGACACAACATGCTGTTGAGAGCTGAAATAATACCACATGGTGCCAAGCCTACCTCATGCAAGTATGCAGCAAGCAAGAAAAAACAGGAAGTAAATACAACAAAGAAAATAAAGGACAGGGGAGGAGTCGAACCCTAGACCCCCTGTATCTTCAACAACCTATTCACCACTCTCCTACTTCATCTACGCTTGATAGAGAAGGGAAGCCAGGTGGCATATGGTGCTACTGCAGCTACTGCAACTGTGCCGAAAAACATGTATTAAAAAGGGGGCAAGCTGGGACTCGAACCCAGGCCTAGCCCTAGGCCAACACACACAACACTATGCACTGCAACCACTCGGATACGCTACGGGGACTTGACTGAACAGAGGGGTATACACTATATAAGAGCTAGCACAGAGAGACACCGATGACAGAGACATCACCGGAGCGCCTCGCTGCTAAGCTACTGCTACGTCTCGGGAGCACCTACCCTACCCTACTGCTCTGCGCAATGGCACGAACCCAGGCTCTCACGCACAACAAAGAACAACGCATGCTCTGCACAGAATACACATGCACACATGCCGATTCCTCTCGGGACAGAGGTACGGCGTTGAGCTCTAGGCCGATCTAATGCGGGGGGAGGGAGGAGGAGAGAGCCAGCTCACCCTGGGAAGAAGAATAGGTATCTAATCGATTGCAGGAGCCGCTCGAGGGAGATCCGGATGCAGAACCGAGGAAGACTGAAGGAGACTATCACCAATACGAAGAAGAACAGGGCCGTCGGGTGCACGTTGTTGACGAGGAGCTGCCCGTTGATGAGGTCGCTCCCCGGCCTCACCGAGGACGGGAATGGAGCGCGGGGTCCTACCCCGAGCACCTGGACATGGCGGCCGGCGCTGGAGACAACGGATGCAGGGTAGACGACGGTGGGGCTCTTCTTCTCTCTCTGCTAGATCGGCTACCGAACATACCTTGGGGAGGAAGAAGAGATGGGGGAGAGTGGCGGCGCAAGGAGGGGAAAGGAGGAACCCTAGGGGAAGGGGGCACGCACGCCGAGGATATATGGGGGGGCCTCGACGTCCGTGAGCCCTCACGGCGCTCGCTCTATTTCGGTTGTCTGACGGAAAGCGTGCACCAGGGAGGAACTGCGTTAGGAAGGAGAAAGAGGGACGCGCAGGTGGGCTGCTGTGCGGTGGAGAGGAGGAGTGGGCCTGCTAGTGGGAGGGAGCCCACTAGTAGCGCCAGATAGAATGAAATAATTCCCTCGGGTTTAGTAATTAAACCAAGACCAGGAAAAGAAGCAAATGCACAGGCTAAACATGTAAAGCTAAAAATAAAACAAAGGTACCCCTGGACATAAGAAATTATGACCTAATTAATAAAAATAGAAAAAGGATTTTTGGAGCTAGTGAATATTTACAAAACAGTATTTATTCCACTGTTTTGTGTATATTTGCACCCTCACAATTGAGTTTCAAAACAGCAAAAACACATCTTCGTATCCACCACAAAATGTCCTAAACCATGGGCATTTATATAACAGAGAAGGAGCAAAAGAATATTTGGGCTAGAGGTAAAAGAGAAGGAGATGGTTTTGGAACTCTAGTGCAAAGCAACTTAGATACTCCCTACTACAAGCAACACCCACTTCATACATAGCATCAACACATCACACCACATGTCATCACACCATCACATAAGATCACAAGGCATCAAACACAATACATGGAATGATATGGAATGCATGCATGCAAGGAAGAATAAACAAGGTGACATCACATGAAATCATAAGCATTGAGCTCTCGTATTAATGACAAGGTGGTCCCACATGGAGAAGGTTCCAAAAATGGAAAGATACACTCTTGGGGCATTACATCAGGTCCAACAACAACATTCAAGTTCAACAGACTCTATAGAGTCCAACCGACTACCAGCAATTAGTCCGAGTCTCGCGGGCTACTATTGGGGATACACAAAACGGGTAGGCCCATGAAGGGTCAAAATACCATAATAGCATGGGTTCCACACATGAGTTGGGTCTATACAAATACATACATACTATCCACTTGGACAAGTACACTCCATCCATTGACATGACAGTCAACCACTCAGCCATATGACTCACTCAGGTATGCGTAGACCAACAGTCTGCAAGGAAGTCGAAGTATAGAGAAGGTTTTGTAGTGGGCTTACATTATGGCATCAATGCCCCCAACTTGTAACATAAGAGGTGAGGGGGTGGCGCACTCTATATAAGCCACTCCCCTCCACATAGCTAGGGGTTGGCTCATTCTTTCCCCCTTGGAGCCCTGGCTCTCTCTAGTCTCATGACTTAGCTTGGAGATTTGTTCTCCCCTCTCCCTCTCTAACACACCATGTAACTCCATGTTCATGGCACAAAAACAAAGCCTCTCCGGAGCACGAGACGTAGGGTTGTTAACTCCACCGTGAGAGGCTCGAACTCGCTAAAACACTTGTGTCACCCATTTGCATCTCGATAGATCATGCTCCTTAATCCTACCCCTTTCTATTGTCGGAGTTGTTACCACGACACCATTGCTTTGCCCCCTCTTTTCCTAATTATACGATTGCCAAGACCAGATGACGGATCCCAAGAGATGGTGGGTCCCATCGACGACTACTACCTCGACGGAGCCTACTACTACTTGGAAGCCAGTGAAGACAAGGAGTAGTTATAAGGTTCCAAGGTAGGAGGCCTCGCCTCTTTCATCTATGTTATGTTTGTGCTATCCTTCTTAAGGAAAATCTTGTTTTCTATGTGTGTACTCAGGTATTATTTGCTTCCGGTGACTCATGTATATCCGTGCATATATATATTCAAGCCCTCGAAGCCCGTAACTTGTAATATGAAGCTTGTATGACTTTAATTTGTGTCTGGAGTTGTGTTGTGATATATTCCTCTGAGTCCATAATCTTGGTCATCCGCATTTGTGTGTATGATTAGTGTCCGATCAAGTTGGGGGCATCACTAGTTCGTATCAGAGCCGACTGCCTGTAGGTAGCCTCCTTCCAACTCCTTAGGCGAAGTTGAGTCTAGTACTTGATTTTTTTACTAACATTGGTGTCACTACACGAATCCAAGAATTTGCCATCTACCTGATCTTTGTCGTCTGCTCACTGATGGCAAAGAAGCTCTTTGCCGTCAGCTGCCAAAAAACAAACGACAAAGAGCTGGCTGATGGCAAAGATACTATTTGCCATCAGTGTACTCTTTGTCGTCTGCTGGCGGATGGCAAAGATTGAACAGAGAGACGACAAAGAGCCCAGGCGGGGCCCCACTACACCACGGACGGATGGTTGTCGTGAGCTGCCTCTTTGCCATGTGCTGCAACCTCTTTGCCATCTTCATCCCCCTCTTTGTTGTCTGCTAGTAGACGATAAAGGGGAGGAGCACATAACGGGGCTCCCCACCGGCCGGTATGCACCTCTCTCCCCCACTCCCACCTCTCTCTCTCCCCAATTTCCCCACCCCGCGCCGCCTGCACCCGGCCCCGGGCTCCCCCTCCCTAGGCCCCCACCACCCCGACCTCCCTCCCTCACCCTCGCCTCGCCAGCCGTATGCAACATGCGGACTCCTCACTGTCCCCTCGCCACACCACCACCACCGCCCGCCTCGCCCCTGTCCGTTCCGAGGACCATGCTCCCCGTTGACCCCGGTAAGTGAGCAAGCCAGCGCGCCCCGCCGCCGCCTGACCCGCCCCTGCTTTCTCCCCCTGGTCGCCACACTCCATTCGTCCCTGGATCCAGCGAGATCCAAGGAGGTTCCACCCATCCCACGTCAATTCAGCCTGTTTCGGCCGCCTGCCGGAGTGCCCCAACATCCACCTCACCGCCATGGCCACCGGTGGTCCCTGTGTGGCTTCTTCTTGCATCCTCTTGATGCGCCCGTCGATCGTCACATTATCTAAATTTCACAGATCCCCCTGCGTCACTCAAAACCGCGGTCTTCGTGTCCTGATTTGTGGGGTAGTCTCACCGGCCGCCTGTATGGATTGGAGGGAAGACATGTTCTGTGCCAAGCTTCAAGAGCGCGAGGCCAAGTACAACAGGTGAATCACATCGACACCTTGCTCGGCAGGTCTCCTTCGGTTCCCTCCCCTCCTTGTCCACAGGTTTACTTTTGCTGCCATGTTGTTTGAGTGTTCTAATTCTGTGTGCATCCTGTCGTGGTTTTCTCACGGAAGATGTCCTAGTGAAAGGACTTAATGATGGAGCCATCGCACCTTGGTGGTAACTCAAAGGGGTTTGAGTGGAAGCGGGACTCAAATTTACCCAGGTTCGGCCCCCCGTGAGGAGGTAAAAGCCTATATCCTGCTTTGTGTTGTATTGATGATGTTTCGATTACAAGGAGGGAGTAACTTGCCTGACCTAGCTCTCGATGATTTCTAACCTGACCTCCCCTCTCCAGGGACTCGCCTTTATATACAGGTCGAGGCCCTATGGTTTACAAGAGTCCTTGCCATAACAAAAGACGTGATTCCTTTAATCTCTAAATCACGGTGCTTTCCAAGACTGGAGGACTCCCTGATGACTTATCCTCCATGTAGATCTTGAACCGCCATCCCGCTCCTGGGCCTTCTAGGCCGAAGCTTGAACCGCCAAAGTATGAGTCGGCAACTTGGTGACCCCGCCCAACTAGGGCGGGTCACATGGCAGATAATATCCCCAACATTAGGCCCCAGATTGACTTGAACCTGTTCATGCCAATAAACTTTTACCTAGTTTAGGAACGACTCATTCCACCTTTTTCGTGCACCATACGCTTAAGCCGCCATCCACCATGGAAATACCCAAGTCGCCGAACCGTTTCCGATGACATCACCTTATCCCTTTAATTCCGGAAAATGATGACGCAATCCCCAACGGATCTCTCGACGCAAATATCCCGAAAGTCTTGGCGCCATAAGTGTGAATGTTTAATTTGCCCCATTCGATTCCCGCGCGAGGCGCCTCGTTCCCCGCACCTGACCTATTGAATAGGATCGGGAACAGGGGCGGAGGGAATCTTTGCCCACTCGTCTTCTGTTTCTTCTTCTTCCTCGTAGCCACGCAAGGAACTCCGCCGCCGCCCGACGAGCTCCATCAGTGCCCGAGGGTCTCCCGCATTGTCCGAGGGGCTCCGCCGCCGTTCGGGGAATTCCACCGCCGTTTGAGGGGTTCCGCCTCCATTCGAAGGACTTCGCTGCCGCCCGAGGGACTTCGCCGCCGCCCGAAGAACTTCGTCGAACTCCTCGGCGTTTGCCATTCGGTTCAAAATTGTAGCTTAGCATATTAGCACTGATCGCATCTCCAATCCATTTAATTTCGGTTTAGAGAACCAAGAGGGCTTTGGTTAAATCACCCCTGCCGTAGTTGCTTTCAACGGTGACCTGTTTCACTTTATCCAGGCTTTCTCCGTTATTTTACCTTGCTTGTAGATCCACATTGCATTGCTTGCTATGTAGAAGACTGTTTGTAGATTCATACTTCGTCATTTTTCTGCATGTTTTTGATGCCCTGAGATACCTCCTCTGAGTAATGAGAAATTCCTAAATCGCTCTCGTGCCCAGACCTGGTCCCTTGTTGGCGAGTTAATAAATTCCCTCAGCCACTCGACAAGCGTTTTGGCGGGTTAACTTATCCATGACCTTTTCCTCTGTAGCTATGGGTACCGTCGTTAAGGCCTACTGGCTCCCGACCAAAATTGATGACACCTTCCTCGAGCAGTGCGTAAAGACAGGGAACCTTGACCCGAAGGAAGTCATTGGATGCCGATCTGGACTAGGCGAAATAGTTGTTTTTGCTGACCACCTCGAACGAGGGTTTAAGCCGCCAGGGTTAAAGCTCGTCAGAGATGCTTTGTTTTTCATGAACGTCCGCCTCCAAGACCTGGGCCCCAACTCGATCAGCAACATGTGCCAATTCCAGGTATTCTGTGAAGCTTACCTACGAATGGAACAGCCGGTCACTTCGTTTTGGTATTTCTTCCACCTGAATCGCCAGACCGAGTTCTCCAATGGCCCTAGCTTAGAACTTGGAGGGGTTAACGTTCAACGACGTAAGGACAGTCCATTCCCATCACTCGCCATGCCCAACCAACCCAAAGGCTTGGCCGAGTCTTGGTTTTATTACCGGGACACTTCTCCTCCGGGTGGGAACAAACTCCTAGGCTACAGGAAGGAGCGTCTGCCCACAAACTTCAAACTTGCTCACAAGCTCACCGAAGAAGATGAATTGGATTTCATTCCAGTGATATCCGAGTTACGATCTTTAACAAACAATGGTCTTACTGGAGTTGATCTGATCCGTTGCTGGGTGGAATGGTGCATCCTTCCCTTGAGTCACCGAGACGGCTTGATGTGTGAGTTTGATGGTACTTTGAACCATCGTCAATGCTACTTCCACACAACACTCACAGAGGAAGACATTGCGAGCATCATCAAGAAGCAAACCGGCGAGCCTTTGGCCAAGTGTACCAAAATAGGGCTTAGGCCATTTTGCAAGATTAACACGGCTCCTAAGGTAAATAATTTGACCCGCCCTTGGTTCACTCTTTCCGACTTACCTGGATTCTGACTTGCATAATGAAAATTCCACCTCAGAAGGGCGACCGATTCTGGTCACGAAGGCCGAAGAAACTTGCCCTGAAGCAAACCAAAAACTAAGCCGCTTTCGCCGAATCGTCTGATGTGGGAGAATCCCAAGTCGGCGAAGCGTCTTCAGAGGTAAATTGTTATCCTCTTTGTCTTGACGCCCTTTTACTCTAATTTGTGCTTATATCTCTGTATTTCCTACTCAACTTCTCCTTCGCCTAAGCTGGCCAGGCGAGTTTGTGGGAAAGTTCCCATGTCTCACCCGAATGCTAGGTTGGATCCTAATTTCCTCTTGAAGTAACTCACTTCCCTTCGGCAAACTCGAAGCCACTCAGGGGATTCGATGTCCGGGTTACCAGAAAAAACCCCTACCAAGAAACAGCGAAATGAGCTACCCTCTATCAATTTCTACCTTCGTTTTCTTTTGGATCACACTTGTAACTCGCTCATATTTTGAGATATTACTTTTGCAGACTTCTCCCCCTTCATCGGGCGACTCAGTGATGTCAGCCCTTCCGCCAATGATTCGCGTACAAGGGTAAGTCATTATAATACTTATGTCTTTCCTGATGATAATGATGCTTGCTTTAAACATGACCCTCTTTTTCTTAGAGCGCAAGCAAAGAAGAGGAAAACCGGCGGCTCAACTTCCACTCGTTCTGCTCCAGAGCTTAAAGAACACCCAACACCGGCTCATGTTGACCCGGCAAAAGATATACCTCATGACCGAATTGACCTTCCATGTTCTCCCAAGGAAGGCATGGAAACAACCAACCCGCCAAGTCCATTGAAGGCGGCTGAAGATCCTGATGCTGTGGTCATTACTGGTACTGGCTTCTCTAAGCCGGCTTCGGCAATCTTATCGAAGCATGTATAAACATCGTCCCATCCTTCCACCAGACATGAGATCTCCAAGGCCAAACTTCCACAATATGAAAAACATGAGTTTGATGAACTCTGCTCCGGCTTCGCAAGTCGCCTGGAAACAAGTTATGAAATGGAGAAGAACCCGCACCATATGATGAAGAATAAACATGAGGTACGGCTTAATGCATACCCTCCTCATTAGCCCCCAAGGGCCGGGTCATCTTATTGAAAGATGAGCCAGGTCTTGCATTAGAAAATCTTCCGACCCGTAACCCCCAATGGCCGGCTCATCTTTTGAAAGATGAGCCAGGTCTTGACTTAGAAAAAATCTTCGACCTGTAACCCCCAAGGGCTAGGTCATCTTTTGAAAGATGAATCGGGTCTCGTTTTAGAAAAAATCTTCGACCTTTAACCCCCAAGGGTCGGGTCATCTATTGAAATATGAGTGAGGTCTTGCTCGTGGTATAATTTTTTTTAAAAAAAAATTATACAATAGCCCCCAAGTGTCAGGGATGTTGCTTGCAACAATTCTGAGACTTGTCCCTCCAAAATATGTTGACAGGAATCTATGGCCCAAGCTGAGTCGACGTTGGGCGACTTAAAGAAAAGTTCAGCCGACCAGCAAGGCGCGCAGGCTCAAGTAGAAGAAAAATACCAGGCGATCTTAGCTGATATGGAAATGCTGAAAGCCGGCAACAAGAAATCTCAAGCTGATCAACCCACCGCGCTAAAGCGAGCTGAAACGGCTGAAACAAAACCGGGAGCCGTGCAACAAGAGCTGGCCAGTTTAAAGAAACATATTTACAGCACGACACAGGCCATCTTTGGTAAGTAGGAATTCCTGGTTTCATATCTCTAAAAGAAAAAATTAGTGTGAAAAAAACAAAGTACTAACCATCATTGTCTTTCTCACGCACGCCCGAGAGCCGCCAAGCTTCAGGACGATTGCATCTTGAAGTTAAAGGCGATTTACACACTCACTGAGCAGCTGTATACTGGGATCATGCTGACCATAAGAAGTGATGGACACCAAGCAACCATCACATCAATCAAAAAGATGCTTGGCTGCTTATCCACCCTTCCGCCTCAGATAGGTGAGCTAACCCGATCAGCCGCCCGGAAGGGGGCGCTGACTACCTTGAGTCGGTATTTGGCGTATGCTCTAGAACTGAAGCCCGAATAGGTAGGAGCAGGCTTCCCACAACTCAAGGATGACGAGTCGGAGTTAAATCAAGATGATTATCATCGCGTCGTCAACGAATTACGCTCGGCGGCGACTCAGCTAGCAGCAAGCTTGCATTTATCAAAGTACCAAGCCGCTTATGATGACAAGAAAAAGAAAGTAAACCTGCCTGCATTTGTGACAACTAGCATAACTCCTCGTCGGCCCAAGAACCCTTTTGATTTGGAGTCGGTTCTCTCGGCATTCTTGAACGATGAAGACGAATTTACCGATCTATCCAAGTGTAATTGGGTACTGGGCGATTTACAAATTGAAGTCGGCCTGAGCTCGAGGCAAGTTGACCCGGAGGTACGAGCAGAATAGACCCTAATGATTTGGCCATCTCAGCCATGTAATAGGTCATTGTAGAAAACAATCCTTTGCTTCTGTCTGTTGTGGAACTCTTCTGTGACCTTTGAAAAAACCTTGTGCCGCCCTTGGGGTGCCATGATGCTTGACCCACCATGTCAGTAAAGATTCGATCACCAACCTGTTTGGCTAGCAAAAGCATATATCAAACCATCTTAATGAGTAATGGATGATGATAAATAATAACCGACTCAAGGTGTCTTGGCGAATTGTATGAAGAAAACCGGCTCAACGAGACACGGTGAGTCTCATAAATCTATGAAACCTTGTGGCAGTGCCAGGAAGGTGATAGTAAGAATTTCGTCGGCTCGTTCAAGTCGCGACAGGATAGGACGAGTTAGAAAAACTCAAGTGCTACCCGAAGGAGACTTTTTGTATAAAAAAGCTCAAGTATTTAGACCGGCTGATCAGGCGTGAGTCAAGCTTCGGTGAAGCAGGTTCAATGAACCAATGGTTTCTCTATTTTCCATGTGGAGCGCTAGCCGGTACCATGCATGTTTTAACCAAGGTGAGTTCAGGGTCCAAATAGCTGATTGACTCACCAAGAGTTCATGGGTCCATATGGCGATTTGGCCAACACACAGTCTAGTATAACCATTTGTAGTGCGGTAATTTTTCGCTAGCCAAATGGCTAGTTAGGCTGATCTCAGTGAGAGGAAGCCCCCAAGTGACCTATGATTAGGGGAAAGACCGGTCATAGGATTGTAGAAGCTCATCAAGCCACCGCGCTAAAGCGAGCTGAAACGGCTGAAACAAAACTAGGAGCCGTGCAACAAGAGCTGGACGGTTTAAAGAAACATACTTACAGCACGACACAGGCCATCTTTGGTAAGTAGGAATTCCTGGTTTCGTATCTCTAAAAGAAAAAATTAGTGTAAAATAAAACAAAGTGCTAACCATCATTGTCTTTCTCACGCACGCCCGAGAGCCGCCAAGCTTCAGGACGATTGCATCTTGAAGTTAAAGGCAATTTACACACTGACTGAGCAGCTGTATACTGGGAGCATGCTGACCATAAGTAGTGATGGACACCAAGCAACCAATCACATCAATCAAAAAGATGCTTGGCTGCTTATCCACCCTTCCGCCTCAGATAGGTGAGCTAACCCGATCAGCCGCCCGGAAGGGGGCACTGACTACCTTGAGTCGGTATTTGGCGTATGCTCCAGAACTGAAGCCCGAAGAGGTAGCAGCAGGCTTCCCACAACTCAAGGATGACGAGTCGGAGTTAAATCAAGATGATTATCATCGCGTCGTCAACAAATTACGCTCGGCGGCGACTCAGCTAGCAGCAAGCTTGGATTTATCAAAGTACCAAGCCGCTTATGATGACAAGAAAAAGAAAGTAAACCCGTCTGCATTTGTGACAACTAGCTTAACTCCTCGTCGGCCCAAGAACCCTTTTGATTTGGAGTCGGTTCTCTCGGCATTCTTGAACGATGAAGACGAATTTGCCGATCTATCCAAGTATAATTAGGTACTGGGCGATTTACAAATTGAAGTCGTCCTGAGCTCGAGGCAAGTTGACCCGGAGGTACCAGCAGAATAGACCCTAATGATTTGGCCATCTCAGCCATGTAATAGGTCATTGTAGAAAACAATCATTTCCTTATGTCTGTTGTGGAACTCTTCTGTGACCTTTGAAAAAACCTTGTGCCGCCCTTGGGGTGCCATGATGCTTGACCCGCCATGTCAGTAAAGATTCGATCACCAACCTGTTTGGCTAGCAAAAGCATATATCAAACCATCTTAATGAGTAATGGATGATGATAAATAATAACTGACTCAAGGTGTCTTGGCGAATTGTATGAAGAAAACCGGCTCAACGAGACACGGTGAGTCTCATAAATCTATGAATCTTTGTGGCAGTGCCAGGAAGGTGATAGTAAGAATTTCGTCGGCTCGTTCAAGTCGCGACAGGATAGGACGAGTTAGAAAAACTCAAGTGCTACCCGAAGGAGACTTTTTGTATAAAAAAGCTCAAGTATTTAGACCGGCTGATCAGGCGCGAGTCAAGCTTCGGTGAAGCAGGTTCAATGAACCAATGGTTTCTCTATTTTCCATGTGGGGCGCTAGCCGGTATCATGCATGTTTTAACCAAGGTGAGTTCAGGGTCCAAATATCGGATTGACTCGCCAAGAGTTCATGGGTCCATATGGCGATTTGGCCAACGCACGGTCCAGTATAACCATTTGTAGTGCGGTAATTTTTCGCTCGCCAAATGGGTAGTTAGGCTGATCTCACTGAGAGGAAGCCCCCAAGTGACCTATGATTATGGGAAAGACCGGTCATAGGATTGTAGAAGCGTATACGCTCT
Source organism: Hordeum vulgare subsp. vulgare (assembly GCF_904849725.1). Classification (NCBI taxonomy): domain Eukaryota; kingdom Viridiplantae; phylum Streptophyta; class Magnoliopsida; order Poales; family Poaceae; genus Hordeum; species Hordeum vulgare. Next base: position 321,461,136 of record NC_058524.1, on the reverse strand, counting down.
TACCACAAAACGACTTGGGAGCTGACAGCCCCCAAGTAAGCCGGCCTAATCCTCAGAATCATATAAGGCGCCCATGTTTGAATCGTGCGCTTGTAGAGACTTGATCCTCTTTGGCTTATCGATACCCAGTGTTGTAATAAGTGCAGAATGGCAACTTATGCTCTCTGGTATTGATAGAATCCATGCTTGGGTGACTTGTTTAAGAACAACAAAGATCCATGCTTTCAAGAAGATGAAGTGGAAGGAAAACCCAAAATTCGTGGGTATCGACTTTATAGCTTTATATAAACAAAGGACTTACAATTTCCAAAGATGGGAGAGAAAGGAAAAAGGGGAGCCAATAGCTCAAGTATAGTAAGGCCGCAGATGGGCTATGTTCCAGGGCGAGTTGAGTCAGCCTCCGTGGTTGGCCGATCAGGCCGAAGATCCACCAAATAGTATGACCTGTTGCGAAGATTTTTGTTGACGACAAACGGTTCTTCCCATGGCGGTGACAACTTATGCATGCCAGTGCGATCTTGGATCAACCAGAGTACTAAGTCGCCCTCCTGAAAAGCTCAGCTCTTGACCCGACGGCTATGATAACGTCACAAGTCTTGCTGATAGATAGTCGATCGGGAGGCGGCCCAATCGCGTGCTTCCTCCAAAGCATCCAAACAATCTTGTCGTGCAAACTCATTATCCTGCTCCACATAAGCGGCGACTCGTGGCGAGTCATGCCTAATGTCACGGGAAGAAGGGCTTCTACTCCGTACACAACGAAGAAAGGAGTAAAATCCGGAGAACGATTCGGGGTGGTTCGAATGCTCCATAATACCAGAGGCAACTCTTCAACCCAATACCCTGGGGTGCGTTCCAGGGGAAACATAAGTCGGGGTTTGATTCCCTGCAGCACTTCATGATTCGCCTGTTCTGTTTGTCCATTAGATTGTGGATGAGCAACCGCAGACACATCAAGCCGGATATGCTCCCGGTTGCAAAACTCGTGCATCGCCCCTTGTGATAAGTTGGTACCATTATCAGTGATAATGTTGTATGGGTATCCAAACCGGAATATCAACTTTTTCAAGAATTTGTCGGCTGTTTCCGCGTCACAGCTGCCAACAGGCTCTGCTTCGACCCACTTGGTGAATTTATCGACCGCCACCAGTAGATGAGTCTTTTTGTTGGATGACATCTTAAAGGGACCAACCATATCTAACCCCCAGACCGCAAAAGGCCAAGTGATGGGGATCATCCTTAATTCTTGAGCCGGCACATGAACCTGTCGTCCAAAACGTTGACAGCCATCACATCAACGAACTATCTCTTCTGCATCCGCATGAGCCGTCAACCAAAAGAACCCATGTCGGAACACCTTGGAAACCAGGGAATGTGACCCGACGTGATGGCCGCAATCTCTTGCATGTATTACGTTGAGAATTATGCACCCTTCTTCAGAAGAAACGCATCTTTGAAATACCCTAGAAGTACTTCGCTTGTATAACTCGCCGTTGATGAGGACCATGGATTTGCTCCGACGAACGATTTGACGGGCCAACACCTCATCCGAAGGTAACTCGCCTCGTGTGAGGGATGCCAAGTAAGGAAAAACCCAATCCGGCATAACACGTAGAGCCGCCACAAGCTGAGACTCAGGATCTGGTATCGCCAATTCCTCTTCTGAAGGCAACTTCACAGAAGGATTATGCAGAATATCCAAAAAGACATTAGGAGGAACCGGCCTACGTTGCGAGCCGAGTCGCGAGAGGGCATCAGTTGCTTCGTTGAGTCGCTGGTTGATATGATCGACTTGATAACCATGGAAATGACCCGCCACATCAGACACAGCCCTTCTGTAAGCCTCCATCAGGGGGTCCCGGGAATCCCATGTACCTGAAACTTGTTGTGCCACCAGATCTGAATCGCCCAAGCACCTGACGCGTGTGAGGTTCATCTCCTTGGCGAGTCGCAAACCATGAAGCAGGGCTTCATACTCCGCAGCGTTATTGGTACACGGGAACATGAGTCGGAGAACATAACAGAACTTGTCTCCCTGGGGTGAAATCAACACCACGCCAGCCCCCGAGCCCTCCAATTGCCTAGAACCGTCAAAGTAGATGGTCCCATACGTGAGATCACGCCTGTCTTCGGGAATCTGTAACTCGGTCCAATCATTGATGAAGTCGACCAATGCCTGGGACTTGATAGTCGTGCGAGGCGTATACCACACGTGGTGTGGCCCGAGCTCAATGCCCACTTGGCGATTCATCCCGTTGCTTCTCGATTCTAGATGATATCCCCAAGAGGAGCAGAGCTAACCACCGTGATAGGATGTTCTTGGAAATAATGTTTTAGCTTCCGACTCGCCATAAAGACCCCATAAACCCACTTCTGCCAATGTGGATAATGTTGTTTGGAGAGGGTTAGAACCTCGCTGATAAAATACACCGGGCGTTGTACCGGGTATTCCTTTCCTTCTTCCTTCCGTCCAACAACTACTGCCATGCTCACCGCCTTGGTATTCGCCGCGATGTACAAGAGCATAGGCTCCCATTCAGTCGGGGCGGCCAGAACCGGCGGGTTGACCAGTTGCTACTTCAGGGCTTCAAAAGCTTCGTTGGCCTCGTCCGTGCAAACAAACTGATCAGCTCTCTTTAGAAACTGATAGAGGGGAATGGCTTTCTCCCCCAGGCGGCTTATAAAGCGACTCAAGGCCGCAATACGACCCGCCATGCATTGGACTTGATTAATATTCGCTGGTTTCCCAAGCGAGGTGATTGCTTCGATTTTGTCCGGGTTGGCCTCAATGTTGCGTTTTGACACCAGAAAACCCAAAAGCTTTCCTGCAGGAACACCAAAGACACATTTGGTGGGATTAAGCTTCATCTGATACACACGCAAATTGTCAAAGGTTTCCTTGAGACCCTCCAAGAGCGTCTCCTTCTTGCGAGATTTAACCACGATGTCATCAACGTAAGCATGGACGTTGCGTCCGATTTGGCCGTGGAGACAATTTTGGATACAATGCTGGTAAGTCGCCCCAGCGCTCTTGAGCCCAAACGGCATGGATGCATAGCAAAAAGCGCCAAACGGGGTTATGAAGGCCGTCTTATCCTGATCTTCCACAGCCATCTCGATCTGGTGGTATCCGGAGTAGGCGTCCAAGAAACACAAACGCTCGCATCCCGCAACCGAGTCAATGATTTGATCAATGCGGGGAAGGGCGAAAGGATCTTTTGGGCAAGCTCTGTTGAGGTCGGTGTAGTCGATGCACATGCGGAAAGTGTCGTTCTTCTTGAGCACCAGGACCGGGTTAGCCAACCATTTAGGGTGGAAGACCTCAACGATGAATCCGGTGGCCAAAAGACAGGAGACTTCTTCTCCGATCGACTTGCATCGCTCCTCATTAAATATGCGAAGATATTGCTGAATCGGCTTTGCTTTAGGGTCAACAGTAAGATGGTGCTCAGTGAATTCTCTCAGTACACCACGCATGTCAGAAGGTTTCCATGCAAAGATGTGCCGATTCTCATGGATGAATTCGATGAGCGTGCTTTCCTATTTGGGATCCAGACCCGCCCCGATAGTGAACTGCTTGGACGAGTCGCCAGGAGTAAAGTCCACCATCTTAGTGTCGTCCGTTGGCTTAAATTTGAGGGGCGGCTCAGCATGAATTTTTGGCTTTTTGAGAGGCGACATATCCATCGGGTCAACATTGGCTTGGTGATACTTGAGCTCTTCCGCGGCGCAAGCGGTTTCTGCGTAAGCCGCATCTCCTTCCCCACACTCCTTTGCTATCCTCCTATCACCATCGACCGTGATGGGTCCCTTAGGACCAGGCATCTTGAGTTTAAGGTAGACATAGCAGGGGCGAGCCATGAACCGGGCGTAAGCCGGCGCCCGAACAATGCATGATAAGGGCTCTTCAACTTGACCACCTCAAATATAAGTGACTCGCTCCTGTAATTGGATGTTGTACCAAAAGCCATGTTAAGTTTGACTCGCCCAATTGGGTATGCCGACTTACCCGGAACGATACCATGGAAAACCGTGGTTGACGGCATTAGGTCCTTCTCCAAGAGGTTCATCCTTCGAAAGGTGTAGAAATATAATATGTTGATGTTGCTGCCACCATCCATAAGAACCTTAGAACGGGTATATCCCCCGACTTGGGGGGCCACGACTAGTGCCAAGTCACCGGGGTTGTCAATTCTGGGCAGGTGGTTCTCCCTACTCCAAGAGATAGTTTGCTCGAACCAATGGAGGTACCTGGGGAGCGCCAGCTCAGACACGCTATACGTCCTGTGCTTCACCTTCTTGTCTCACTTACAGGCACTCGTGGTGAATACATGGTATTGTCCACTGTTCAACTGCTTGGGATTGCTGCGGAATCTGCCATTATCATCTTGCCCCTGGGGAGCCCCCTGCGGGGGTGGCTGCTGAAACACTCCGGGCGGGTTATATTGATGCTGGTTATGCATAGGGTACTGGCCACTGCTTGGTTGTGAGCCGCCCTGGGGTCCTGGTTCGGGAAAGCCACCGAACTGGTTCTGACGTTGATTAGGCGCACCGAACTGTTCCTGCCATTGGCTCTGGTCGCCGGCTTGGCCTTTCTTGAGTTCCTCTGCCCGAAATTCCTGCATCACGTAGCAGTCTTCCCAAGAGTGGGTCGCCGGTCCTTCCGCCATGGCGTGATGCGGGCAGGGGCCCTTAAGTATCTCGTTATAATTGTGCGGCTTCTTGCCACTGTAACCCCTCTTCTTCTGGCGCTGGTTGCCATTGTTACCATTGGTATTGGCAACGAAGTCCATGGGTCCTTCCTGCTACCTTCTCTTGCCATTTCCACCATGATTATGGTGGACGGGTCCTTGAAACTGGGAGTGATTCTTGGATGACTCCCCTTTCCTTGGCGGGTTGGCCTTGCTACCGTCCTCTCCTGGATCTTTGGTATCGTCCGCTTCGGCGTACCGTGTGAGGGTATCCCTCATTTCGCCCATATCCTGGACCTTGCGCTTGAGCCACCCCAACTTCTGTACCAGGGGCTCGTAGTGGAAGTTTTGCTCGAGAATCAACTTCTGGACCTTGCGCTTGATGCCGTCCGACGAGTGGATGATTTTTGCAACCGCCGCGTCCAATGATGAGCCCACTCGTTAGGCCGCTGAATGCAATGCTGTAAGTCGACGATTGTCATTGGGCGTTTGCAAGTTCCCAAAAGTTTTTGATGAAACGCTCCTTCAGTTCAGCCCAAGTCTGGATGGAGTTGGGTGGCAGGTTTTTCAACCAAGTGCGCGCCGTTCCTTCGAACATCATTGTGAAGTACCTGGCACAGACCGCTTCACTCACGTCGAGCATGTCCATCGCGAGTGTTAGGGCATATTTCTCCTAAGTGGTTTTAGTGATTGATGACAATTGTTGTGCGGACTAATCTTGTGTCCTGAGAATTTCAGAATATTCTCCTCTAGGCACAAGATGACTCGACGGCCCTCGGAGGATCTCGAAGACGGATTTTCTTCTACATTTCTCTTCCTAGTTTGAGTCATAGGAAAGTCTTCTTACCAAGAGGGGGTCCGCGTCGGAATGGTTTGGGTGGAATCCTCACGCACACACCTCATGCACCACACCATATTTTAGCCTCAATGGAGCACCATTTTGTTTTCCTTGCCTATGTGAAAAAGGGTAAGAGGTAGTACCGCTGTACCAGCGGTAGTACCGCTCTTAGAGTGGTAGTAAATTTTTACTACCGCTCCAGGAGCGGTACTACCGTCCCAGGTGCGGTAGTAAACTTTTACTACCGCTCCAGGAGCGGTACTACCGCCTGAAGAACGGTAGTAGTTTTTTACTACCGCTCCAAGGGCGGTACTACCGCCCTCAGTGCGGTAGTATTATTTTAATACCGCACCGACGGGCCTTTTCTCGCATACTTTCCCACGGAGGGGGTGGCGCGCTAGTACCCCCCGTTACTACCGTGTTTGGTGAGGAGCTGAGCGGTAGTACCGCTCCCAGGAGCGGTAGTTCCGCTCGAGGAGCGGTAGTCCCGCTCGTGCATTTATGTGGAATGTGGGTAACGGTTGGATCTGCCGCACCTACTATATAAAGGCATCTCCTTCTTCCTTCAGCCTACCTTTAACCTCTCTAAGCTCCATTGTTGCTCCACAAGCTCATTTTAGCCCGATCTCTCTCCCTAGCCAATCAACCTTGTTGATTTTCTAGGGATTGCTTCAGAAGGCCTTGATCCACACTTCCACCAAAGGATATTTGATTCCCCCTAATAATCCCTTACGGATCTTGTTACTCTTGGGTGTTTGAGCACCCTAGACGGTTCAGGTCACCTCGGAACCACATTCCATTGTGGTGAAGCTCCGTGGTCTTGTTGGGAGCCTCCAAGCTTTGTGTGGAGATTGCCCCAACCTTGTTTGTAAAGGTTCGGTCGCCGCCTTCAAGAGAACCTATAGTGGAATCACGATACCTTGCATTGTGCGAGGGCGTGAGGAGAATACGGTGGCCCTAGTGGCTTATTGGGGAGCATTGTGCCTCCACACCGCTCCAACAGAGATGTACTTCCTGTGAAAGGGAAGGAACTTCGGTAACACATCCTCGTCTTCATCGGTTCCACTTGTGGTTATCTCTTACCTTTACTTTGTATATGTTGGTGTTGTAGAGTATCTCCTACGTGCTTCCTTACTCGTTAGTAAGTAGCATCATATAGGTTGTCCTCCTAGTGCCATGTTAGTGAACCTTTATGATTGCTACTCCGTATTTATTTAGAAAAGCTAAAAATTGGTAGTATCCTATTCACCCCCCCCCCTCTAGTCAACTATATCGATCCTTTAAATTGGTATCAAAGCCACGTCTCTTTATTAAGGGTTTCACCACCCAAAGTGTATGGAAGGCGAAGAGGGAGTTCCCCATGGGCAACCTGAGGCCACGGACTTGACTTCGGTCACAAGGGACGACTTGAATACGGCTATGGCCGCCCTCAAGACGTCCTTGACGAACGAAGTCAAGACCATGCTTAAAGAGTTAACTCAGGGAATTAAAAGTCCGCTCGAACCGGTGTTAGTGGTTAAACCCACCATCACCGATTCGGAGGCCAATTCCTCTAAGGAAGCGGCTAAAGGTGGGACTGGAACCTATGCCTCAGTTCCACCTCCCATGGTCTATGGAGGACCTGTTCCCACACCGCGTCTTAATCATGTTGGTCCTCCTCCTAAGCTTGTTAAGGGTGGTTTTGCTAACTGGGTGTTTTCTATTAAGTCTCATTTGAATCACATCTCAACAAACTTATGGAGAATCATCGAGCAAGGCTACTATCCTCATGACCCAAGCAACCTCACTCCAAGAGAAGAAGCGGAAAATCAATATAATCACTCTACATTGTTTATTCTATAGTCCGCAGTACCGCCTGAAGATCTTCCTCACTTGCACCCCTTCTATCTGGCCAAGGACTGTTGGGAGCACATTATGGTGCTATACAAGGGAATCTCTAGCATTCAACGGTCAAACTATGAAGTGGTACTTGATCAGGCTGATGAGTTTGTAATGAAGGAAAATGAGGACCCTTGTGATCTCTATTGGAGGGTGACTGCTATTGTTGTTGCTCTCAAGGATCATGGGAACAAGAATGTGGATGACACATGGGTCAAGCGCAAATTTCTTAAGGCCATCATGCCTTTCAACAAAGCCATGTCATCAGTCATTCACCAACGACCAGATTTCCACTCGTTGTCTTCCAGTGAGGTGTTGGATGAATTCAGTGCAATGTCAATCATGAACGAGACCGCTGACAATGCACTTGCTCGAGTTCGATCAAAGACAGCGTCACCTAACCTTGCTTTGAAGGCAAAGGCTGCTTCTGAAGAAGAAGAGGAGGATGAAGAAGAGGAAAGCTGCCCTGAAGACACTAAGTATGCTTATCATGATCACATGGCTCTTGCGTTGAGGCAATTCTGGGGAACAAGAGGAACTCAAGACCCAACTTCACCAAGAACAACTCAAGTGGGTTCAAACCCAAGCAATGAGCGAGGACATGCTATAACTGTGGTAATGTGAGCCATTTCATGGTGGAATGTCCTTATGAGAAGAGGGAAGACAACGGAGGCAAGATCATTTGCAAGGACAAAATAAAGTCATTCCCAAGCAAGGACAACTTTGTCAAGAAACCCCATCCAAAGGGTATGGTGGCACTTGAAGAGTACCCCTCCGATGATGATGATGATGATGATGATGATATTGTGGCAACTGCGACTGTCGCCATTGCCACTCCTTCTTCCAAGAAGGTGTCCCTCTTCAACGCCCCCAACGATAATCACATCGTCAAGTGCCTCATGGCTAAAGGTATCACTCAGGTAACACCCAGCATTAAGACCAACATCACTAGTGCTCCCTCATTGTTGAATTGTGTTGATGATAGTGATGTTGTGGAACTTAATGAGCATGATCTTGACAAATTTCTGTGTACTATCAAAGGAGAAAACAAGAGGCACTTTGTTGCACTTTTGGAACAATTGGGTGAGGCTAATGACCTCATCGAGTCTCATGAGGAGACCATCTCCGAGATGCAAGGTCATAGTCGTGACTATGTCGATGAGATTGCTGAACTTTCTATTGCTCTAGAAACAGAGCGCACTCTTCGTTTGGCTCCTGAGGAGTCATACAACGATGACTGGGCTAAATTGCAAAAGAAACTAGATCATGCTACTGTTCTTACTCGTATGCTTAAGTCTGAAAAGGATGCTCTTGGGGTTGACCACGACAGACTCAAAATGGAGTTTGACACACTTGACAAGGCTCACAAGGCCTTGAAAGGTAGTCATTTCTCCCTGAAAGAGTCTCATGATCAAATTCAAGCTAAGCTTACCAAGGAAATCTCTACTTGTCCTCCTTTTGTTTTAATTGATAATGCTTGTACAACTAACCCTTGTTGTGAGCATGTACATCTTGTGGAGGAAAATGCCAAGTTGAAGGATAAACTTGAGAAGGGCCTTGTGCCATGCATCCAAGGCAAGAAGAGCCTGAACGACCTTTTGAGCAATCAAAAGGGTGTGGTAGGAAAGGAGGGGCTTGGACTTACATCTAAGTACAAAAGAAAAAGAAAGAACAGGAACAACAGATCCCCCACTCTCATGGACATCTTTGTCAAAGAGGGCGAAGGGACTCAGGAGGTAAACAGGAACAAGTTGGAAAATCGGAGCATCAAGAAGGGCAAAACCATTCCTACCAACACGGCCGGCAAACTAAATCCTTCCTATGTTTTATGTCGTGCTGGTGATGGGCATGTTTATGCCAGATTTATTGGTTCTTACTATGAGTACAATGAATGTGCTATTTGGGTTCCTAAGACCCTTGTCTCTAACATTAAAGGACCCATTCAAAAATGGGTACCTAAAACCAAGCCTTGATCTATTGCAGGAGTTTTCTTCCGGAGGGGTGTCATGGTTGCTCGACAGTGGAGCAACAAATCATATGACCGGAAGCAAGGACTTAGTGGTGGATGTGCATCCTTCCCCATCAATGCCCACCCATGTCCAATTCGCCGATGCATCATCGTCAAAGTATTGGGATTTGGTAAGGTGGTCTTCTCTCAAGAGTTATCTATTGAGAAGGTCATGCTTGTTGAGTCCCTTGCTTATAATTTACTTTCGGTTTGTCAACTTGCAATCATGGGCTTCTCCACATTCTTTAATCTTGATACTGTGGTCCTTTTGTGGAGCAAGACTCTTAAAGTAGCCTATGTTGGACATGTCGAAAATGGTCTCTATGTGGTGAACTTTTCAAAGCGACCCACTAAGACTGCGACATGTCTAATGGCTAAAGTTGATGTGGGCTGGCTTTGGCATCGCCGACTAGCGCATGTCAATATGAGATCTTTGCAAAGTCTCCTTAAAGGGGACCATATTCGTGGACTAACAAATGTGAGTTTTGCCAGAGATCGTGCTTGCAGTGCCCGCATTGAAGGAAATATCCATGAAACTGCTCATCGTCCAACGACTCTCATTTACACTAAGAGACCATTGGAGCTCCTTCATATGGATCTCTCCGGTCCCCCATCATTTGATAGTCTTGGGGGTAGAAAGTACTGCTTGGTGATTGTTGATGATTATTCAAGATACACTTGGGTATATTTCTTCAAGAGGAAGAGTGAGACTCAACAGACTGTTATCAACTTTGCTAATGAAGCTCAACGTCAACATGAAGCAAAGATTTTGATGATCACAAGTGACAACGGCACCGAGTTCAAGAACTACACCTTGGATGAGTTTCTAGGTGATGAGGGAATAAAACATCAATATTCTGCACCATATACCCCTCAACAAAATAGTGTGGCGGAAAGGAAGAACCGGACACTGATGGGCGCTGCAAGAACAATGATGGCGGAATTCAAATCTCCATATAACTTTTGGGCCGAAGCCATCAACACAGCATGTCATGCGTCAAATCGGCTCTATATCCGCAAAGGCTTGAACAAGACCCCATATGAGATTATCACTGGAAACAAACCCAATCTCAAGAACTTCCGGGTATTCGAGTGTAAGTGTTTCATTCTCAAGAAAGGTGTGCGTTTAGCTAAATTTCATTCTAGAGCACATGAGGGCATCTTTGTTGGTTATGCTACAAACTCTCATGCTTACCGTGTCCTCAACATGTCGACCGGACTCATTGAGGAGCCGTGTAACGTGGAGTTGGATGAAAATAATGGCTCCCAAGTGGAGCAAAGTGATCTATCTGATGTAGGTGATGAAATTCCTCCCCAAGCCATAAGAAGAATGGGGATTGGTCAAATACTCCCCATTGAGGAACCCCTTGTCCGACGGAGAAGGACAATGCTCTACTCAAGTGGATCCATCATCCTCACAAGTCCCACACGCTTCCGATGAACAAAGAGAAGACCCTCAACAAGTTGAACAAACTCAAGGTCAAGACCAAGTGCCTAAAGATGGTGACGTGCCCCATGAAGTGCAAGCACTCACCCAAGGTTCCGAACCGGCTCAAGATCAAGATCAAGTGCAACCACATGATCCAGACAAAATAGAAGCACAAGATCAAGATCAAGAGCAACCACAAGAACAAGGACAAACTAGTGAACCTGCTCAAGACGAAGATCAAGTTGATCAGGATGCTGTCTCTCAATTCCCTTCTGCGGCGCCTAAAAGGGGTACTGGTGACAAGGGAAGATCAAAACGCAAGGGCACGCAAAGCAATCAAGTCGATGTTCCCCAGTTATCCAATGAAGAACTCTTGGAGCGTCGCGCAGCCAAGATTGCGAACAAGCTGAGAGTTAAGTGACATCTTATGAAGAATGTACTTGGTAGTTTGAAAAAGGGAGTATCCAATCGTCAACAAATTTGGAATTATTGTGAGCATCACGCGACTGTTTCGTATTGTGAACCTCAATAGGTACAGGAAGTGCTCGATGATGAGGATTGGCTTTTGGCCATGCATGAAGAACTCAACAATTTCGAGCGCAATCGAGTCTGGGATTTAGTGCCAAGGCCAGAGGAGGAACATAATGTCGTCGGGACCAAATGGATCTTCAAAAACAAGCAAGATGCCAATGGGATTGTGATTCGAAACAAGGCAAGATTGGTGGCTCAAGGCTACTCCCAAGTCGAGGATATCGACTACGGTGAAACCTTTGAACCTGTTGCTCGTTGGGAATCTATTCGCATGATGCTTGCATTTGCTTCTCATCATAATTTCAAATTACAACAAATGGATGTGAAAAGTGCCTTTCTTAATGGTCCTTTAAATGAGTTGGTATATGTGAAACAACCCCTGGGGTTCGAACATCCCAAGCTCCCCAATCATGTGTACAAACTTAATAAGGCACTCTATGGCCTTAAACAAGCCCCACGTGCGTGGTATGAGTATCTTACTGAGTTATTACAAGTTCGTGGATTTGAAATTGGGAAGATTGATCCCACTCTTTTTACTAAGAGGGTCAAAGGGGATTTGTTCATATGCCAACTATATGTTGATGACATCATTTTTGGTTCTCCTTACGAATCTTTCAATGAAGAATTTGCCGCACTGATGACCGAGAAATTTGAGATGTCTATGATGGGTGAGTTGAAGTTCTTCCTCGGGTTCGAGATCAAACAAGGCTTAGAAGGGACTTTCATGAAACAAGCCAAGTACACTCAAGACATGCTCAAGAGGTTTGATGTAGAGGATGTCAAGCCGGTCAAGTTTCCCATGCCAACACGATGCAAGCTTGACAATGATCCCAATGGTAAAGCAGTGGATTAAAAGGTATATCGCTCCATGATTGGATCCCTCCTTTATCTTTGTGCATCTAGACCTGATATCATGTTGAGTGTAGGGATTTGTGCATGGTTTCAATCCGCACCAAAGGAAAGTTATTACATGGCTGTCAAACGAATCTTTCGATATTTGGCTCATACCCCAAACTTTGGTCTATGGTATCCCAAAGGAGCAAACTTTAACCTAGTGGGCTATTCTGACTCAGATTGGACAGGCGACTGTGTGGAGAGGAAATCAACCTCTGGAGGATGCCAATTCCTTGGTCGTTCACTGGTAAGTTGGTTTTCAAAGAAGCAGAATTATGTATCACTATCCTCCACCGAAGCTGAGTATGTAGGAGCTCCAAGTTGTTGTGCCCAGTTGCTATGGATGAGGCAAACTTTAAAGGACTACGCTGTCACTTGTGACAAAGTACCTCTCCTATGTGACAATCCAAGTGTTATCAAGATTTCTCTCAATCCGGTTCAACACGGCAAGACCAAGCACATTGATATTCGCCATCACTTCATTCGTGAACATATCAAGCTAGGTGATATTGAGATTCACTTCATCAACACTGAAGAGCAACTTGAAGATATTTTCACTAAGCCCCTAGATGAAGCAAGGTTCCGGGAGTTAAGGCATGAGCTAAATATCATTGATTCAAGTAATGTGGATTGAAAGTAGGCACTTTGCACCTCACTCTACATTACATCTTGCTCTAGATGTAGGCATGGACATAGGGGGGTGTTGTTCTCTCAATGAACTTTCCCTCCCCCCTATTATGCATAAATCGATCAAGTCTTTCACTTTGGCCATCACCAAATGGCACTTGTGCTTCAAAGACGAGATATGGTCATGAACCCAAGGATAATTCTTCGCGGTGTCATACCATTTGTCTCAAACATTGGTGGCCTAGGCCACCGCCCCCTCCCCTGGCATCTCTGTGTTGTTTCTCTTTCTTCGGTGTGTCTTTCTTGTTTCCGTGTTTTGTTTTCTCTTGGCTTGATCAAGTTTTTCCACCACCTAAGGAGTAGAGAGCTCTGTTTGGGCATTTTTGTGACTTCAAGCACGGTACTACCGCCCCCAGCACGGTAATAAAATTTTACTACCGCTTGGGGGCGGTACTACCGCCCACCATGCGCTACTACCGCCCCCATCACCATACTAATTTTTTACTACCGCTGTGGGTGCGGTACTACCGCACGTAGAGCGGTACTACCGCGATGACTGCGGTACTACCGCGCCGCCTCGCCTAGGGGACTATTTAGAGGGCCGGGAGGCCTTTCTTTTTCCCCATCTGCCCCGAGTTCTTCCCTGTCTCTCTCTCTCCTCTCCTCAAAAATTGCCCTAAGGCATCGCCGGATCTCCCTATCCGGCCATCGTCCTCCGATTCCGACCGGTGGGACTCTTCCCACGCGCCATGGACACCGGTACTGCCCCTCATCTGCAATCTTATGCTTTGTTCGTTGATTCCTTCTAGGGATAGGGCATATGGTCTCATAGCATCGTGATTGGGAGTTAGTGCTAGCTTTTTGGGTAATACGATTCCTTGCATAGGTGGTGTGTGTGCCTAGGCCTGCATAGGATCCAGATCTATGGTTTTCAATCTACTCCATAACTTTTTCCCTGTCAAATTTGATTAGATCTGTGATTAGGCCGTCCCGTGCGGTAGTACCGCCCCTCGAGGCGCGGTACTACCGCTCGAGGAGCGGTACTACCGCTTGTAGAGCGGTAGTAAAATTTTACTACCGCTCCAAAAGCGGTACTCCCGCCCTCTGGACGGTATTACCGCTCCACCTGCGGTACTACCGCTCCCCTTTATGCACACACACTGATCTATTGTGTTTTATGGGCTTTTTGGTCGTTCTTGTTCATTGCCTTGACTTTTTTCTCCCTTCTTTCGTGTTTTGTGTGTTGTTTTGCGTATCCGAGGTGGTGGTTCCCGTTGTTCCAACCCATCTCGCACTGCCAGCTCCAAGCGACCTTCCTCTGATCCGTCTGAAGGCTGCAATGCCCCCAAGCGCTCGTTCAAGAAGCCTACTCCCAAGAAGCCCTCAGTCAACTGGAACACTATGCCGCTTGCCGAGTTCCAACACCGTCGCAAGCTCAACCCATATGCCAACAATAGGGAGGAGTTCCCTGGCGGTGAACAGTTTTGGACTCGCGATCAATTCCTAATCTATGAAGACGTTCTCAGATCAAAGAAGAACCTCTATGTCCTGGTGTAGTGGATAGATCTTGAACATTTGAGGAAGGACATGACTTATTTTGGGGAGGCCATTGTTATGGTGGAGCAACTTCAGATTGCGGACCTCATCTCGGTTCACCAGGATTTTAATATTTCCACTTCTTTGCTACAGTGCCCTTTCACCATGATGACGCTCGCACTATGACTTGGATGACCAATGGAATGCAGCTGAGTGCCACCTGGAAAGACTTCATGGATCTTCTTCAGGTCAGGGATGAGGGCCTCACTACTGCTATTGGCTTGCGCCCCCATGCCAAGGCCCAAGCCGCTCCAAAGGAGAAGCTGCTCCCGTACCTCTTTGTGAAGCACACCCCCTCTGGCGAGGTATCCTATGTCATGAACCCCTTCCTGGATGTGATGCACCGGATTTTTCGCAACACCTTGTTTCCCAGGGTTGGCAACAAGGACCAGGTGCACTCTTACGTGGTAGACATGCTTCTCTTATGTCTGAAAGCGAAGAATCATCAGTGTTAGCCCCTTGATGTTTCTCATGTCATGTGGACTGAACTCTACTCTGCAGTCATTAACCGTAAGGTCCCAATCTACGGTCCCTACCTATTCTACTTTATCAAGGCCACTTGGACCAAGATCTTCCCCGGGGATGAGTTTGTTGCTCCTGATTGGGTCCGCCATGAGCCCATCAAGCTACGTCAGAAAGACAAATGGGCCAACACCACCTCTCGTCAGGCTGCCCCAAGGGATTCTGATAAAGATCTGCCAGGCGCTGAGGATGAGGCCCCTCCAGAGGCTGCTCGACAGGGTGAGGGTTCCCACACATCTGCGGCACCGTCTTGGGCCACACGGCTCACTGACAGGATGAAGACCCTGTTCTGTATGCAGGCCAAGGGCCAGTACAGCACACATGTTGCTTAGAAGGAGAGTCGCCAGCGCGACAAGTTGATGATGAGGAAGCTTGAGATACCCTTCTCCAGCGGTTTTGAGAGTGAGATCACCCCCAAGGAGGCATGGATGGAGAAGCATCATCTTCAGTGGGCTAGATCCGAGGAGGAGGAGGACACTGACGACGGCTCCGATGAGGAGTATTGTGATGAGGAGGACATCGACTGATGTTTCTACCACCTAGGTGTTTGGGCTCCTCTCTCCCTTTTTGGTGTTTCGATGCCAAAGGGGGAGAGAGAGTAGGATTTGCTCGTTCTCTAGTTTTTCTGGTCTATTGGTTTGATAAAACTTTGTTGCTTTCGTTCGCTACTTTTGCTTTATGGTTGAGACGTAGTCGTCAGATCCTATCTTAATGTGAGATATATGTTTTATCTTTCTTATCTTCTGTCTCAGTATTATCAGTTTTATCATTTTATTATTAACCTGTGAGACATAGTATCTTGTGCCAGTATTCCTTTGCTCACATGCTTTGCCATGCTTCAATATTCTTCATCTCTCGTACATATGTAGTAAGGATGGCTTAGTCTATATAATCTAGGGGGAGTGTTCTCTCTGTGGTTAGTTGTTGGTATGCACATACCCAGAGGAAACTAGCCCCCTTGTGATATCTTTGAAGTTTGCATATGCCTATCTCTATTTGTTTTGTGCAAATCCAACATTGTCATCAATCCACCAAAAAGGGGGAGATTGTTAGGGAATATTTCTCCTAAGTGGTTTTTGTGATTGATGACAATTGTTGTGCGGACTAATCTTGTGTCCTGAGCATTTCATAATATTCTCCTCTAAGCACAAGATGACTCGACGCCCCTGGGAGGATCTCGAAGACAGATTTTCTTCAACATTTCTCTTCCTAGTTTGAGTCATAGGAAAGTCTTCCTACCAAGAGGGGGTCCACGTCGGAAAGGTTTGGGTGGAATCCTCACGCACACACCTCATGCACCCACCCATATTTTAGCCTCAATGGAGCACCATTGTGTATTCCTTGCCTATGTGAAAAAGGGTAAGCGGTAGTACCACTGTACCAGCGATAGTACCGCTGGCACAGCGGTAGTACCGCTCTGAGAGCGGTAATAAATTTTTACTACCCCTCCAGGAGCGGTACTACCATCCTAGGTGTGGAAGTAAACTTTTACTACCGCTCAAGGAGCGGTACTACCGCCTGAAGAACGGTAGTAGTTTTTTACTACCGCTCCAAGGGAGGTACTACCGCCCTCAGTGCGGTAGTATTATTTTACTACCGCACCGACGGGCCTTTTCTCGCATACTTTCCCACGGAGAGGGTGGCACGGTAGTACCTCCCCGGTACTACCGTGGTTGGTGAGGAGCTGAGCGATAGTACCGCTCACAGGAGTGGTAGTACCGCTCTGGGAAGCGGTAGTACCGATCGAGAAGTGGTAGTACCGCTCGTGCATTTATGTGGTAGGTGGGTAACGGTTGGATATGCCCCCACCTACTATATAAAGGCATATCCTTCTTCCTTGATTCTACCTTTAACCTCTCTAAGCTCCATTGTTGCTCCACAAGCTCATTTTAGCCCGATCTCTCTCCCTAGCCAATCAACCTTTTTGATTTTCTAGGGATTTGTTGAGAAGGCCTTGATCCACACTTCCACCAAAGGGTATTTGATTCCCCCTACTAATCCCTTGCGGATCATGTTACTCATGGGTGTTTGAGCACCCTAGACGGTTGAGGGCACCTCGGAGCCACATTCCATTGTGGTGAAGCTCCGTGGTCTTGTTGGGAGCCTCCAAGCTTTGTGTGGAGATTGCCCCAACCTTGTTTGTAAAGGTTCGGTCGCCGCCTTCAAGAGCACCTATAGTGGAATCACGGTACCTTGCATTGTGCGAGGGCGTGAGGAGAAAACGGTGGCCCTAGTGGCTTATTAGGGAGCATTGTGCCTCCACACCGCTCCAACGGAGACGTACTTCCTGTCAAAGGGAAGGAACTTCGGTAACACATCCTCGTCTTCATCGGTTCCACTTGTGGTTATCTCTTACCTTTACTTTGTATATGTTGGTGTTGTAGAGTATCTCCTACGTGCTTCGTTACTCGTTACTAAGTAGCATCATATAGGTTGTCCTCCTAGTGCCATGTTAGTGAACCTTTATGATTGCTACTCTGTATTTATTTAGAAAAGCTAAAAATTGGTAGTTGCCTATTCACCCCGCCCCCTCTAGTCAACCATATCGATCCTTTTAGCGAGTTCATAACTCTCAACCCCCGATGCCGGCTCAAGATCCGGGGTGTAGTTGGGCACCTTCCTTGGTCCTTTGAAGTCCTTCGGCATTAGCTCGTTGCGCAGGGCAAGGGCCAAACACGGCACCCCGACGTGCCTGCCGCCTTCGCTGACTGACGTTGGGTAGGTTTGGATGTGGCCTTGATGATCCTGGCCCGTCGCACCAACGGTGTTACGGGCGGGAGGGTCCCGATGGTCGGGCGGGTTACCTTGAGGTAGGTGCCGCGGTCCGCTGGTTATAGCGGATGGATCCTCCGGCCGGCTTCTGGTGCCGCTCGACTCGGGGGTGGAGCGCAGCCGATCGAGGCTGTGTGAGAATTGCGCGTTCTGGACTGCTACTGCGACAACAGACCTTCCCTGGTACAGTGCCAGGAATCCTGCTGCTACGGCTACGCCTTTAGGGACTTCCTTGGCAAATATGCAAAGGATTTCCCCACGGCCATGGAGCCTTGCGTTGGTGTTCCCTTGAAGAGGAAAGGGTGATGTAGCACAGCGGCGGTAAGTATTTCCCTCAGTTTTGAGAACCAAGATATCGAACCAGTGGAAGATCTCGTCAAGACACAAGTACCTGCACAAACACAAAGAGCTTGCACCCAACGCTATGAAGGGGTTGTCAATCCCTTATAGATTTTTTGCAAAGTGAGAACTGAAAGCAACAAAGTAAACAAGCAAAGTAAAAGTGGAAGTGGAAACGATAGGTGTGAATAGACCCGGGGGCCGTAGTGTTCACTAGTGGCTTCTCTCATGAAAGCAAGTAGACGGTGGGTGAACGAGTTACTGTCGAGCAATTGATAGAACCGCGCAAAGTCGTGACGTTGTCTAAGGCAATGATTATATCGATAGGAATCACGTCCAAAACAAGTAGACCGATACTTTCTGCATCTACTACTATTACTCCACACGTCGACCACTATCCAGCATGCATCTACTGTATTAAGTCCAAAAGAACAGAGTAACGCCTTAAGCAAGATGACATGATGTAGATGGACAATCTCATATCTACGATAAAAGCCCATCTTGTTACCCTTGATGGCAACAACAAGATGCGTGCCTTGCTGCCCCTTCTGTCACTGGGAAAGGTCACCACATGGTATGAACCCAAAGCCAAGCACTTCTGCCATTGCAAGAATCATAGATCTAGTTGTCCAAACAAAACCCAAGACTCGGAGAGACTTACAAGGATATCAAATCACGCATATAAGAAATCAGCAAAGACTCAAATATAATTCATAGATAATCTGATCACAAAACCACAATTCATCGGATCTCGACAAACACACCGCCAAAGAGGATTACATCGGATAGATCTCCATGAATATCATGGAGAACTTTGTATTGAAGATCCAAGAGAGAGAAGAAGCCATCTAGATACTAACTACAGACCTGTAGGTCTGAAGTGAACTACTCACGAGTCATTGGAGGGGCGATAATGTTGATGAAGAAGCCCTCCAACTCCAAAGTCCCCTCCTGCAGGGCACCGGGAAGGGTCTCCATATGAGATCTCGCGGAAACGGAAGCTTGCGGCGGCGGAGAAGTGTTTTCGTGGATGCCCTGATTTTTTCTGGATTTTTAGGGAATTTATAGGCCAAAGACCTAGGGCAGGGGAGTGCTAGGGGGGGCACAAGCTTGGTTGCCGCGGCCTCCCCCGGGCCGCGGAAATAGGGCTTGTGGGCCCCCTATGGGCCCACTGCCTTGGCCCTCAAGTCTCCCGATCTTCTTCCATTCTGGAAAAATTTATTTCGGGGATTTTATTCCGTTTGGACTCCGTTCCAAAATTAGATCTGAAAAGAGTCAAAAACACAGAAAAAAACAGGAACTGGCCCTTGGCATGGAATTAATAAGTTAGTCCCAAAAAAGATATAAAACGTAAACAAAACATCCAAAGTTGACAAGATAACAGCGTGAAACCATCAAAAATTATAGATACGTTTGAGACGTATCAAGCATCCCCAAGCTTAACTCCTGCTCGTCCTCGAGTAGGGAAGTGATAAAGAATGAATTTTTGATGTTGTCATGCTGCCTAACATAGATGTCCTTTGTAACTCCTCTTATGTGATGTGAATGTTCAGATCCATTAGATTCAAAACAATAGTTTGCTATTGTCGTGGAGACAATAATAATTCAAGCAAACTAGCAAGGTAATCATGAACTTTCAAAATAACAAGGCCAAAAGAAAGTTATCCCTACAAAATCATATAGTCTGGCTATGCTCTATCATCATCGCACAACGAATTTAAATCATGCACAACCCCGGTATTGGCCAAGTAATTGTTTTCATAGCTTTACTTTCTCAAAAAATTTCAACTCTCATGCAATACATGAGCGTGAGCCATGGTTATAGCACTATAAGTGGTGTGGAGTGTGGTGGAGGTTGCAAGACAAACAAGGAGAAGATGGTCACATTAACGAGGCATATCAATGAGCTATGGAGATGCTCATCAATAGATATCAACATGAATGAGTAGGGATTGCCATACAAATGACGCACTAGAGCTAAGAGTATGTGAAAGCTCTTAAAGAAAACTAGTGGGTGTGCATCCAACTTGCTTGCTCATGAAGACCTAAGGAAATTTTGAGGAAGCCTATCATTGGAATATACAAGCCAAGTTATATAATAAGAATTTCCCACTAGCTATATGGTGATGAAAAAACGATAGACTGTCAATCATGAAGATCATGGTGCTTAATATGCACAAGTGTGGAAAGGTGGTAGCACTATCCCTTCTCTCTTTTTCTCTCATTTTTTTGGATGGGCTCTTTCGCCTCTTTTATTTCCTCACATGGGACAATGCTCCATCAATGATGATCATCACACTTACAACTCAAAACTTAGAGCAATGATGACTCTATATGGAATGCCTTTGGTAGTGTACCATGACAATGATCTAGCATGGCATAGACATTAATGGAAACATCATGCTAGCTATCTTACGATCATGCAATGGCAATGTAGAAGTGGCGGCACATGTCATGGTGGTAGTTGCATGGCAATATATCTCGAAATGACTTTGAAAAAGCCATAGTAGGTAGGTATGGTGGCTGTTTTGAGGGAGGCTAATGGTGGGTTTCGTGCACCGGCGGAAGTTGCAAGACACTAAGAAGATAGTGATGGTGGAAGGTGAAAGTGCATCTGAACCATGGACTCAACATTAGTCATGAAGAACTCATATACTTGTTGCAAAAGTTTTAGTAGTAATCGAAACAAAGCATTCAACGCATACTCCTAGGGGAAGGGTTGGTAGGTATAAACCATCGCGCGATCCCGACCGCCACACAAAGGATGACAATCAATAGGCTAATCATGCTCAGACTTCATCACATAGCGGTTCACCATACGTGCATGCTACGGGAATCACTAACTTCAACACAATTATTTCTATATCCACAACACCTTACTAATATAACTTCAATATTACCATAACCACAGCTCAAAACTAATTGAGATGAATCAAACTTCTCTAACTATTCAATGCACATGAAGGTGGAAGTTTTCATATTCGTTTGGATAACTACCCATTTTGAGACTACTTTCAAAGCATAGATCAACTACCAAGCCATGCACCGCCATGCTCTAAAAGATATAAGTGAAGCACATAGAGCAAAAGCAACTAGCTCAAAAGATATAAGTGAAGCACATCTGAGCTGAATTGTCTAACCAAAAGATATAAGTGAAGCTCGACAAAATCACGGTGAGTGCATGTCTCTCTCTCTAGGTGTGCAGAAAGGATGATTCTGACACAACAAAAATAAAAGACTCCTACAATACAAGACGCTCCAAGCAAAACACATAACATGTGGTGAATAAAAATATAGCCCCAAGTAACGTTACCGATGGACTGAAGACGAAAGAGGGGATGTCTTCCCGGGGCATCCCCAAGCTTAGGCTTTTACGACATCCTTGAATCAACTTGGGGTGCCTTGGGCATCCCCAAGCTTGAGCTCTTGCCACTCTTTATCTTTTTGTCCATAAGAACTTCACCCAAAACTTGAAGACTTCACAACACGAAACTTAAACAGAAACTCGTGATAACATTAGTATAAGAAAGCAAACCACCACTTCCTTAGGTATTGTAGCAAACCTAAATTCTACTTATGTTGATGTCCGGTTACTGTATTTTCAATCTTCCATGGCTAATACCCCCCGATACTATCCATAGTTTCATCAAAATAAGCAACCAACACAACAAAAACATAATACGTTAACAGCAGCCAGTCTGTAGAAATATGTATACTTCGTATACTTCTGGTACTTCCAAAATTATGTAACATTATGATAGTATGAAGAATTTGCGGATCAATCAGCAGCAAACAGAATCAACTCAAAAGCTCTTACGGAAAAAAAATGAAAATGCTTTTCGTGAGAAGAAAGTTTCTGTCTTTTCCAGCATGACCAAACGATCATCCCCAAGACTAATCATAACGGTTTTGCTTGGCACAAACGCAAAAAAAAACCCAAAAAACACAATCATAACAGAATTATGAAAGTGTGGAAAACACAAAACAAAAATAAAAAGGATAGATTCGTTGGGTTGCCTCCCAACAAGCGCTATTGTTTAACGCCCTTAGCTAGGCATAAGGTGATGGAATCACGTATAGTCATCCTTGGTGCTCAAACCATAAGTAGCCCTCATCATAGATTCATAAGGCAATCTTATTTTCTTTCTAGGAAAATGCTCCATGCCCTTCTTTAGGGGAAATTGAAATCTAATATTCCCTTCCTTCATATCGATGATAGCACCAATAGTCCTTAGGAAAGGTCTACCAAGAATAATTGGACACGAAGGATTGCAATCTATGTCAAGTACAATGAAATCCACGGGTACATAGTTCTTATTTGTAACAATAAGAACATCATCGATCCTTCCCATGGGTTTCTTGATAGTACAATCCGCAATATGCAAATTAAGAGAACACTTTTCAATCTCATGAAAACCAAGAATATCACATAAAGACTTTGGAATCGCGGAAACACTAGCACCCAAATCACACAAAGTATTGCATTCATAGTTTTTGATTTTGATTTTTATAGTAGGTTCCCACTTATCATGGAGTTTTCTAGGTATAGAGACTTCTAATTCGATCTTCTCTTCAAGAGATTACATCATAGCATCTACGATATGCGCGGTAAAGGTTTTGCTTTTTCTATAAGCATGTGGAGAGTTTACAATGGATTGCATCAAGGAAATGCATTCAAACAAGGAGAAACTATCATAATTTAATTCCTTGAAATCCAAAGTGGGAGTTTCATTACTACCCAAAATTTTGATTTCTTCTACTCCACTCTCCACACCTTTATCATCAAGATAGGCGGGCTCCGAATCATTGGGGCGTTTTTCAACCAAAGTGGATTCATATCCAGCCCCTTCAACAATAGGTTTGACATGCGAAAACAAAGATTCAAGAGGAGACACACCAAGAATTTTAAGATCTTCGTGATTTGCATCACTAGAACACACCCTTTTAAACCATTCATGCCTAGCACGAATTTGGGCGGTTCTTTCTTTGCTCTCATTCATGGAGACACGCATAGCTTTCCAAGTTTCATCCAAGTTGACCTTGGGAGGAGCACATTTAACTTTCAAAGCATCAATATCACAAGACATCCTATCAACGCTCTTAGCCAAATCGTCAATTTTGAGTAGTTTTTCCTCTATGGACGCATTGAAAATCTTTTGAGAGTTGATGAACTCTTTGATATTACTCTGTAAATCAGAGGGTAATTTGTTATGATTTCCATAAGTGTTGTTGTAGGAATTGCCATAATTGTTAGAGGAGTTACTAGGAAAAGGCCTAGGAACATAGTTTCCTCTAAAAGCATTGTTGTTGCCAAAATTGTTCCTACCAACAAAGTTAACGTCCTAACTAGCATTGCTACTCTCAATCAAGGAAGATAGTGGCATGTCATTAAGATCTAAAGGAGTGTTTCTACTAGCAACCAAATTCATTAACTCCTCCATCTTAGCACTAAGCGAGTTAATTTCTTCTATAGCATGTACCTTTTTGCTAGCAGGTGACTTTTCAGTGTGCCACTGAGAGTAGTTGGTCATGACATTGTCTAGCAGTTTTGTAGCGTCTCCTAACGTGATTTCCATGAACGTTCCACCCGAGGCGGAGTCCATGCGAGAAGCGAAATTCAAACCAGCGTAAAAGATTTGTATAATCATCCCCAAACTCAAGCCATGAGCGGGACAATTTCTAATCATTAACTTCATCCTCTCCCAAGATTGTGCAACGTGTTCATGATCAAGTTGCTTGAAATTCATGATATCGTTACGTAAGGAGATAATTTTAGCAGGCGGAAAATACTTGGATATTTAAGCATATTTGCACTTATCCCAAGAATCGATACTATTTTTAGGCAAAGAAGAAAACCAAGTTTTTGCGCGATCTCACAACGAGAAAGGAAAAAGCTTCAACTTAATCACGTCATTATCCACATCTCTTTTCTTTTGCATATTGCAAAGCTCAATCAAGGTATCGAGATAGGATGCGGCATCTTCATTAGGAAGGCCAAAGAATTTCTCTTTCATAACAAGATTCAGCAAAGCTGCGTTGATTTCATACGATTCCGCACTAGTGGCGGGAGCAATCGGAGTACTAATAAAATCATTATTATTGGTACTCGAGAAGTCGCAAAGTTTGGTGTTTTCAGCCATGATGACTTCAACAACAAACAAGCACACAAGCAAGCAAGAAAACCGGAAAAGGGAAACGGCAAAAAGGCAAAAGAAAAAGGCAAATGAAAACGGCAAAGGAGAAAGGAAATGAAAATGGCAAATGTGAAGTGGGGGAGAGGAAAACGAGAGGCAACTAGCAAAAAAATTAAATGCAAGAGATGAGTTTGTGACCCCTACTTGGATAGATGACTTGATCTCTCCTCCTTGCGCCAAAAATCAGCACATTGAAGAGAGACTATTCTCGACTTGATCTCCCCGGCAACGGCGCCAGAAATCCTTCTGCTACTGCGACAACAGACCTTCCCTGGTACGGCGCTAGGAATCCTGCTGCTACAGCTACGCCTTTAGGGCCAAATATGCAAAGGATTTCCCCGTGGCCTTGGAGCCTTGCATTGGTGTCCCCTTGAACAGGAAAGGGTAATGCAGCACAGCGGCGGTAAGTATTTCCCTTAGTTTTTAGAACCAAGGTATCGAACCAGTGGAAGATCTCGTCAAGACACAAGTAGCTTGCACCCAACGCTATGAAGGGGTTGCCAATCCCTGATAGATTGTTTGCAAAGTGAGAACTGAAAGCAACAAACTAAACAAGCAAAGTAAAAGTGGAAGTGGAAACGATAGGTGTGAATAGACCCGGGGGCCGTAGTGTTCACTACTGGCTTCTCTCATGAAAGCAAGTAGACGGTGGGTGAACGAATTACTGTCGAGCAATTCATAGAACAGCGCAAAGTCGTGATGTTATCTAAGGAAATGATTATATCTATAGGCATCACGTCCAAAACAAGTAGACCGATATTTCTGCATCTACTACTATTACTCCACACGTCGACCGCTATCCAACATGCATCTAGTGTATTAAGTCCAAAAGAACAGAGTAACACCTTAAGCAAGATGACATGATGTAGATGGACAATCTCATATCTACGATAAAATCCCATCTTGTTATCCTTGATGGCAACAACACGATGTGTGCCTTGCTGCCGCTTCTGTCACTGGGAAAGGTCCCCACACGGTATGAACCCAAAACCAAGCACTTCTCCCATTGCAAGAATCATAGATCTAGTTGGCCAAACAAATCCCAAGACTCAGAGAGACTTAAAAGGATATCAAATCATGCATATAAGAAATCAGCAAAGACTCAAATATAATTCATAGATAATCTGATCACAAATCCATAATTCATCGGATCTCGACAAACACACCGCCAAAGAGGATTACATCGGATAGATCTCCATGAAGATCATGGAGAACTTTGTATTGAAGATCCAAGAGAGAGAAGAAGCCATCTAGCTACTAACTATGGACCCGTAGGTCTGAAGTGAACTACCCACGAGTCATTGGAGGGGCAATGATGTTGATGAAGAAGCCCTCCAACTCCAAAGTCCGCTCCGGCAGGGCACTGGGAAGGGTCTCCAGATGAGATCTCGTGGAAACGGAAGCTTGCGGCAGTGGAAAAGTGTTTTCGTGGATGCCCTGATTTTTTCTGGATTTTTAGGGAATTTATAGGCCAAAGACCCAGGGCAGGGGAGTGCCAGGGGGGCCATAAGCTTGGTTGCCGCGGCCTCCTCCCCTGGCCGATCTTCTTCCGTTCTGGAAAAAATTATTTCGGGGATTTTATTCCGTTTAGACTCCGTTCAAAAATCAGATCTGAAAAGAGTCAAAAACACAGAAAAAATAGGAACTGGCGTTTGGCACTGAATTAAGAAGTTAGTCCCAAAAAAGATATAAGAGGTAAACAAAACATCCAAAGTTGACAAGATAACAGCGTGAAACCATCAAAAATTATAGATAGTTTGAGACGTATCATGGACCACCACCGTTTTCAACATCTCAATGGCCTTTCTTGCTTCTATTTCAGCGGAGGAGTTTCCATAAATTGGAAGGGACCCCAAGTGGCGAGTTGCTGCGAGCACGTTGTCCATGGTGTTGGAAAAGTGGCCCTGAGGCGTTTGGAAACAGGGAACGCGGTCATCCGCTGGCTGAGGCGGTGGGTTTGGTGTCTGAGAAAGCCCTCCCCCTGGAATGGTTCCCGTCCTGGGGGTACGAGGAGTGTCGAAAAGGCGGGTAGGGTTCAGATCAAGGGGTAAATGCCCTTGGTGCCTCCTCTCATGGACATCGTCGGACGCGCGCTGCTGTCTTTCAAGTCGCCAGCTCTGTGTGTTTAAGCGGGCCGTCTCCTCGGCGATCTGAGCTTGCTAGGTCGCAATCCTCGCGGCTTCTGCCTCTGCATCTCGTTGGGCCTTCGCCATCTCATCTCATAGCTTTGCCAACTCGGCGTTGATCTTTCCTTGGTTTTCTGCCGTCACAAGGGTTGCCATGAGCCTCGTTATCTCCGCCGACAGGTCCACCAGGACCACAGCTGGGATTTTGGATGGGCCGCCAGCCTCGTTGTTGCCTACAGGGTATGGTTGGGGCTGTGTTGCCCCCGCCATGTATATGGCGATCTGACGACGGGTCCGGTCGAGGACTTCGGGATCCATCGCCAACGACAGATCTCCGAGGCGGCCTTCATGTAGGGACTGGATTGAATATGTGTCGCCCATGGATGACTCATCGTCAGAGTTGACCGGTGTGGCCTCCCGAGTCGCCGACCGCTCTGGCTCATCAGATCCCTGCGTGAAGCCGACAAAAACTGGGGAGGCAGGCTTTGTGGCGCGACGGGACGAACATACCTGGCCGGCTCGACGGTGTCGGTGAACATGTCCGGCTTAGGCATGGGTGCTCCGACCATGCCGATGAAGATGTTGACCTTGTCGAAGGGGACTCTGTAGCCGGATTCGATCGAATCGGCCTCGGGTCCCCACAGCGAGTTGTGATGTAGTACTTTCCGCAGTGGCTCCGGGTCATGAGCCCAGCCGCGTAGCTCCCTGACCCTGGTAGGGCTCCCTTCGAGAACTCAACTCCACCGTGCGTAGGCCCCACGGTGGGCGCCAACTGTCGTGGTTTTCTCACGGCAGATGTCCTAGTGAAAGGACTTAATGATGGAGCCATCGCACCTCGGTGGCGACTCAAAGGGGTTTGAGTGGAAGCGGGACTCAAATTTACCCAGGTTCGGCCCCTCCTGAGGAGGTAAAAGCCTACGCCCTACTTTGTGTTGTATTGATGATGTTTTGATTACAAGGAGGGCTAACTTGCCTGACCTAGCTCTCGATGATTTCTAACCTGACCTCCCGTCTCCAGGGACTCGCCTTTATATACAGGTCGAGGCCCTATGGTTTACAAGAGTCCTTGCCATAACATAAGTCGTGATTCCTTTAATCTCTAGATCGTCGTGCTTTCGAAGACTGGAGGATTCCTTGATGACGTATCCTCCATGTAGATCTTGAACCGTCATCCAGCTCCTGGGCCTTCAGGGCCGAAGCTTCAACCACCAAAGTATGAGTCGCCCACTTGGTGACCCGGCCCAACTAGGGCGGGTCACATGGCAGATAATATCCCCAACACATCCAAAAGAACGAGCGGGTGAATCAGATTTTGTTATAGAAACATATATCATCAGGTTGTTTTAGAGGTTTGTTTTGATCCGGAGAAGTCAGGTTGTTGGGACATTCATTAAACAATAACAATTGATAGCCTGTGGAGTAACTTCTGCATGTAAAATGAATATGATCAGCCCAATGTAGAATCTGGAACTTCACTCAAAAATCTGAAATACATTGGCATGTGCACCAAATTTCACAAAAACATCATGAGATAAATATAGAAACAAAAGTTGCAAGTGTTTATAGATTCACATTTGTATGAGGGTGTACGTTCCTGGTCATAGCCTATATGGAATTTAAGTTTAGTCCTTTTGGAAGAAAGAATAGGAACAATAGTAGGATAGATTTATGATGTTAGAACTACTAACTCTAAAATTGTTGACTGCCTTTTTTGAATTGGTCTGCTACCATAAATGACCAAACAAACTAGGTAATACTTGTTTGATTGCTTTGGGAGTATACTTGCTATGTGTCAAACTGGATTACTGAAGTCCGATTGCATCTATGAACACTTTTAGCTTTTATTGTACCTTTTCCCATGATATAAGCAGCATGAGAATAGATGATCAACATTAATTAAGTATATTTTTTGCCTGATGGGCTTATTGAGTTGTAGGACTGACTGAGTACAATGTTACAGGAAGTCAATTAAATGGGGATTGAGAGAATAGATGTTGTGGAAGTCAATTACAGGCTGGTAAACAAGGTAATTAATAGTTGGGACGTCACGTAAGCTACCCAAAAAACAAGGTAATTCAGAGTTCGGCTGGTAAACTTTTTCTAGTATGTACTAACAGGTTAGCATCTTAATGAAGATATTTCTGAACTTGTTTTTTTGCGAATGCTTCCAATTGTTTCTTATTACTCGGTTTTTCCAACATAGTTATATCTTATATGTTGTGCTTGCTCTCCAATTAATGTCTAAGGCCTATTATTCTATAGTTGTTCATTTACAAATATGAATAATTCCCGAATTTGTACAGGCTACATTTATGGTGAAGCCATTGGAAGAAGGTAATGTTAGTTTGGGCTATGATACAACAAAAGGTATGTGTGTTGTTTAACAATGTTCATTTGGTGATCACAATCATAGAGGTTGTAGTTACCGGACTGCTAGCGAGCTAGCCGGTTTGAGTTTCTCTTAATCCTGGAATCATTTCTTTCCTGGTTCAAGTGTGGCTGTGAAAACGATCAGCCTTTTAGTAAAAGAGGTGCAGGTTGATTCTTGTGCGCGCTGAGATTCATGCTACAATAATAGACTACAGAAATCTGTTAAGAGATAGTATCTGTTCGATCTATATCAGGGTGTAAATGATTTTCTTTTAGTAACAAAATAAGCACATATCGACTTGACTACTTGCTGCTTCCATGGTTGATCTTCATAAGTAATGACATAACATGGAGACTCGATTGTGTGCTGAAATGTCCAAACCCTATGACTCTTTTTTATTTTTTTGCTACACCAGATCTGGATATGTTCCCATCTTTTCTTTTCCTTGTATAAATGAAACTGTGTTCATGGTTATTTTTCCTTTCTTCATGGAAATATCAAAAATTGGTGGATTCTTCTTTATGTTTATATATATAATGTCAAGAATTTCCGTTTAACATATTTGTCAAGAATAAATTGAACAATAAATGTTATTAAAGATTGATATACTTTACATACCTAAAATAACTAGCCTGGTTGTGGGGACGGGTCATTGCTTAACTTTCATATTAGTGTATCTGTACTTTTTTTCTGTTCTCCATAGCAACGTACGTGCATATAACTAGTGGTTCCAATTCTTGGTTTGCTTTGATTATTTGCGCGACAGGTGCAACGGGTTTCTCTTACTTCTGAGATTTGTTGTCTCTATTTAGATCATTACTTGCATGGTTCCACTACTTGGTTCAAGTCTGATATGCATACTACTGAAATTTTATACTGCCTGTTCTGAAATTTTATATTGCCTATTTTAGTTCAAGTCTTAGTGTCCATGTAATTTGTAGAATCCAAGCATAGCATAACAAGGTCCAAAGGCCCGGCTAGCCCAACAAATTTCTAATATCAACTTTTGAATTAAATTATTTTTTTATGTATATACGCACGGGCTTTTTGATGGGCGCAGCGTGCCGCGGCACCTAATTATATATTATTTGATTTAACCCTCTTGATGCTAGATGTTTTTCCTCTTTGAAATAGAACACTAGGCCTTGGATAAATCTTTCATGTTAGCCTATATGTTTTGATTCTTGATATTTTTATGAACATAGAGTGATTCTCTTGAATTTTCTTGATATTTTCATGTTAGCCTGTATGTTAATCTTTCTTGATATTTTCTCATTTTGTTTATGTTCAACATATATGTGGTGGGCCCCGTGCTACATCTGTGCTTACACTGGATAGAAATATCACTATGATGATGCTACTTCAATATTGTATTTGTTTTATGCATATGTGAGGCTCGGTTGGTTGGCCCTTTCCAGAATCCTGATGCTTGGTGCTGCTGCTATATGTATGTGTGTGTAGGTCACTCGTGGACCACTGTTGTAGAGCAATATAGAGGGTGATTGGCCTGCCAGGCCACTGGATCAGCGTCCTCGAGATGGAGGAGATACAAAAGATGCGGGAGGGGCACTGTAGGGTCGAAGGGGACAAAGAAAGCGTCAGCTTGGGCTCGAGAGCTTACGGCCTTGTAAGAAAGAGATTCTGCAACTCCCTTGTAATTTTCTAGTATTTCTTGCATGCCATATTGTGAGACGAAACCGCATTGTGGCGTCGAAGGCAACTATATATGGTTCTTCTAGAGAGAGGAGCTTGTGTTGTGTAGTGCTACCAATGCTTCCGCTAGCTTAATCGCGGATTCGCGGGGTCGAAGGCAACTATATATGGTTCTGCTAGTTTTTTTCATTTGTATTGACGAACAATGTAAAATTTATGTATGTATATATGGATGAACTATGTGAAACTATGTATTGTGCTAGCCTATGTGTTCATGATGATGTTGGAAATATATATGTTGTGAAATATATGTGTTGAAGATGTCTGAAACTATATATATGTGTGTGTGCGCGCGCGTGCTATGAAAATGTAGGAAAATACAAGAAAACAGATAAAAAAGGAGCAATACAGGCTCTTTGCCATGTGCTAGGAGATGGCAAAGCCCTTTGCCATCAGCGAGCATACGGCAAAGGGTAGCCGCCCTTTGTCATCAGCCAGCAGATGGCACAGGGTAGCCGCCCTTTGCCATTAGCCAACGGACGACAAAGGGTCACTCCATGGCAGACGACAAAGACCCCCCGTGCGGCAGACGGCAAAGGCTCCGTTAGCTACCACACGGAGTCGCCCTTATCGGATGTCATCTAACATCTTTGTTGTCTGTCTGCTATGGCAAAGACCTTTGTCGTCCGCTGTCTGGAGGCAGACGGCAAAGAAGGTCCTTTACCGGCACAAGCACCCGTAAAAGTTTTGCCGACTGCCGGCGGACAGCAAAGGCCTTTGCCGTCCGTGGAATAGCCCTTTGCCGTCTGCCATGGCTGATGGCAAAGAAGCGGATTCCTATAGTGTGTGTGGGTTACGGGCCCATATCTCAATCCGGTGGCATTAGGATCTTTTACTCCTCTTCTATACTGTGGGTTATAATCTCTCTTCTCTTTCGGGTTAAAGATGTTGCTAACCCTAACATTAGATTCTCGTGATCACATCAACCCGGAGAGCTGGATTATCTACTGATATTCTTTTGAAAATATGTTGCACACACTGTCTTTTGAAAACTTTGAACCTCCTTGTTTAAGATGCGTCCCGTAAGACAGCTCGTACGTCTGACTATGGTTGTCGATGCGACTTGGCTCCCAGCCATTCTGGTCGACCTCTTGACCAGGCTGGGATATCACTGGTACCCTGAGTACACTATTTACAAGGACTACCACGAGTTCAACCAGGAGAAATACCAAGTTATTGTTCTTATCTTTGATGGGCAGGACATCTCCATCACACAGTTGTCCCCCTTCTATGGTGTTGGGGTGACTATTGATATGGCAATCCATGATGTTGCCTATACTAATATCATCCGCCTATGTGGAGAGTACGCCCGCTTGGAGGAGACTGGATTCAAATACATCCCGTTTGCCCCTGCTGGGGATGAGACTGGATCTCACATTGTTGCCTACACCGCTTACGTGCGGCATCGGAACGACTGATCTTACACCCTGTCTGTACCCCCTACGTGAGTCGTCGCTATGACCCATAGGTTCTGATTGGGTATTCTGAGGCATCGGATCATGATGTACGAGCTATGACTGTTGAGTTGTATGACACCCGTACTCATCTTTACGACGCAATGACATAGTTGCTACCATCAATCAGTGCGAGGATACATCCTCAGTACATCCTTTACCCGCATAGGATAGAGTTACCACGAGGTCTTGAGTGGCCCGCTGTTGGAGGCCATACTCCTTCACGTGCACCTCTGCTCCTCGTTTGGGACCAGTATCTGCACCAGAGTCTTCAGGGAATGCAGAATCCTTCCCCCCGGCTTTGTTGTTCAGGGTCACTGTCAGTTACTTGGCTTGAGTGGTTGTCCCTGACATTGATGTAACATTGTCAGTATGTCCCGTTTTTGTATCCCTCCATCGTCTGCCTATGTGCCGCATAGTTGATCTAGATTATCGTCTAGTAATCATACTTATGTATGGATCTATATGTCGTACTTGGCTACTATGAAGTATCTATCACATTTCACTTTCGTTATGCTTGCTACTTCATGAATGAGTCCATACACCTCGAATTACGCTAGCTAAACTATCCATGTTAAATTTTAACATGATGGTTAGACCAGCTGGTCATCGCTGTGGTGCCGCCAACCCACCACCCCCTAAATGTATGGCTGGAATGATCCAAAAGTTTGAGCTGAACCCTTAGTCCATGCAAGGTCTCATGGACCAGTTCCCACATCTGAACATGAACCAGCAGCAAGGCCTGACACTGTGAGACTTCTATAGTCTCAACCCTGCATTTTATAGTTCTAATGACTAGATCCGTGACATCGCTTATGAGTTGGAGTATACCAATGTTCCCCTGTAAAGCTGTGTCACCTTTAGGGCAGACTTCCTAAAGGGTCCTCCTACTCAATGGTGGGATAGTCACACGCGTTCTCAGCCTGTTGGAATCATCATCAATTGGCCAGAGTTCCAAGATGATTTCCGTTCCCGCTACATTCCTCAGGGAATCATGGATCGGAAGAAGCATGAGTTCCGCAACCTCACCCGGGGCAACAAGACTGTGGATGCTTATCAGCGAGAGTTTCTCGACTTATCCCGCTATGTTGAAGAAGATATTGCAACTAATCCTTGCAGATAGGAGAAGTTATGTGATGACCTTCACCCTCATATGAAGCTTGCGTTCCTAGTTCAAGACTATCCTGGTTTTGCCACCTTGGTGAACAATGCCATCCAAGTTGAAACTAGTGTGCAGGAATACAAAGATGGCAGCAAGCGCAACCGTGACATGGGCTCATCTTAGGGCTCATCTGCACAGAACAGAAAATCTAGATTCCCCACAACATGTACCATGCACCAGCTCGTGCTCCAAGGCCGTCTTATCCTGCGCCTCGTGTGCCTCCTCCACCAGCTAGGCAGCCGAGGCTCCCAGCTCGGCCAACCCGAGCTCCTCCTTCCCATCCTAAGGACGGGTTGTGCTTGAAGTGTGGTCGTCCAGGTCACTGATACGTCTCCAACGTATCTATAATTTTGTATTGTTCCATGTTATTATGTTATCATTTTAGAACACTTTTTATGCACTTATCTACCAATTTATATTATTTTTGAGCTCTAACCGATTGACCCAGTGCCAGTGCCAGTTGTTGTTTTCTGCATTTTTTTCGTTCCAATACCAAACGAAGCCCAATTGATCTCAAACCTTTTGTGAATATTTTTTGGACCAAAACAAGACGTAAAGCATCGAAGAAGACCAGAGGGCACATGAGGCCCCCGCAAGCCATTAGGGTACGGCCTGGGGGTCACGGCCTGATGGCTTGTGGCCACCTCATAGCTCTCCTGACCCTGTTGTTTGGCCTATAATTTTTTATTTACCCTAAAACTTTGATAGGAGGTCCCAAAACACTTTTTATGCCTCCTCGAGTCTCAGTTCCGATGGGAGGCCATCTAGAGCTCCGTTTTGACAATCTACCAGAGGGGGTCGATATGGAGGGCTGCTTCATCAACCTTGCTGCCCTCATAATGATGTGTGAGTAGTTCAGCACAGACCTACGGGTTTGTAGTAGTCGCTAGATGGGTATCTCTCTCATTGATCCTCAATACAATGATCATTGCATCTTCGCTTTGATCCGTATGATGTAACTCTTTTGTACGGTGTGTTTGTTGGGATCCGAGGAATTGTGGGTTTATGTTCAGATTATTCATGGTAATATTTCAGTATCCTCTAGTATTATAATACGATTCTGATGTGCATGATTATGATAGCTTCGTAATTTTTTGTGATTTGTTGAAATATTTTTCCCAACTAGATTGATATTTCTTCGATGAGAGAGGTGCGTTGTAGTAGGTTCAACCTGGCGAGTTTCAACATCCCAGTGACATAAGGGGACAAGTTGCATCTTTGTGTTGATGCTACTAAGGGTAAAACGATGGGGTTTATTCGTATTAGTTCAGCTTACTTAGTTTACATCATGTCATCCCACTCAAATCATTACTTTGTTTGTATTGAACTTAATACATAGAGAGACAAGCATAGAAGCGCTCTTGAAGTGAAGTAATAGTAATAGGTGCGGGCATGAGTCATCTTATTTCTTTATGGACGTGATGACTATATATACCTGATCATTTCCATGAAAATCACATAACTATCCGCTCTTCTATCAATTGCCCAACAGTAATTTGTTTACCTACTGTGTGTGACTTTCATGAGAGATGCCATTAGGGAAAGCTATGGCCCCTAGGTCTATTCACAACATCTTGCTAAAACCTCTAATACCTTGCTGCCGTTTATTTGCCTTTATTTTATTTTGCACTTTACAATTATCTACACACTCATTTGCTCGCAAATAACAAGACCAAGTGGATTGACAACAATCTTGCCCGCATTGGGTGTCAGCTATTTCTTCTTTTGTGTGTAGCCACTGGAAACAGTTGTGGTTGATATTCCTATTGGTTCAATAAATCTTGGTTTCATAACTGATGGAAAATACTTGCCCACTTTGTATTGCGATAACCCGTTCCTCTTCACAGACCAACGAATATCATGAGTATCAAGAAGGATTTCTGTCATCGTTTCCTGGGAATATCATCACGAACTATCAAGTAACTCCACAAAAAAATGCATTCACTTGTTAAAAAAAATTATATTTGCTTTCTTAGCTTGTCACTAGATTGCATCTTTGGTCTCTAGTTTGATTGAAAGTTGTTGTGCGGAAGCTTATGATTTCTCAACTTTAACTTGCGATCAGAATGCTAAAAGAAATATTGATGAAGTTGCTACCGAGAAACTTTATAACCTTGTGAATCATGATCCTCCTAAGGTAGATCCTATTATGCAAACTAAAAAACTTTGCATAGGTAGTGGTATTATCATTGGAAAGAGTGTGATTCAAGATTTTTTTTGACTTGTGCAGGATCGTTACATTTGGTAGGTTGTTCTATTGTTTCTAGAACTACATGTTATGTGGGTACTATATTTCTTTGCCAAGAATTTAGTAATTTTATACTAGAAGCTAGGGATTTATTTGGTCTTTATAGGGTCAACGAAGAGTGCCCCCTATAGAATGAATACTTTATGAGTTGGAAGAAATAATAAAACTAAGGTCCACTGACTACGTTTCTTATGATGAAAATCTTAGAAAGAAAATTCCTATTAATGTCTTAGTTGACAAGATTTCTGAACACAATGATAAATTTATTGTACAAAAACTTCGGTTAGATCTTGATCTTCAAATAAATTAAGGAAATACACTACTGGAATTGAGAAATTTGTCGTCTGCCATGCCTTTGCCGTCTGCTGACGCATGGCAAAGATCCTCTTTGCCGTCAGCTGGTACAAAGCAGACGGCAAAGAGGTTGCTAATGGCAAAGGTTTTATTTGCCGTCGGCCACCTCTTTGCCGTCTGCTGACGCATGGCAAAGGCCCCAGAGGCGG
Organism: Hordeum vulgare subsp. vulgare; assembly: GCF_904849725.1. NCBI lineage: Eukaryota > Viridiplantae > Streptophyta > Magnoliopsida > Poales > Poaceae > Hordeum > Hordeum vulgare. Next base: position 321,425,240 of record NC_058524.1, on the reverse strand, counting down.
ACGGCAAAGAGCACGCAGACGACAAAGGGGCGCCACCCTAACGGCCGAAGCCCGCCCCACCGCACCCACCCCGTTGCCGTCTGCCACCCAGTTTCTGCAGACGGCAAAGGGGCGCTCCCCCTAACGGCACCGAGCCCCCACCCCCGCTCCCCTAATGGCACACTCCACCCCCGCTCCCCTTGATCTCCTGCCTCTCTCGCGCGTGCCCCTGCCCACTCCAGCGCCGCCACCACCACCACCTGAGATGCTCCGGCCCACCGCCGCCGCCCACGACTGGAGCTCCCCGCTCCCCTCCTCCCCGCGTCCCTCCTCCCTGCGGCCCTCCTCCTCGCGCTCTACCCAGCCAAGCGCCGCCACCACAACCACCGGAACCGCTCCGGCCCACCGCCGCCGCCCACGGCCGGAGCTCGCCCTCCCCTCCTCCCGCGCACCTCCTCCCCACGCCCCTCCTCCCGGCCGCCCAGGGCCGGAGCTCGCCCTCCCCTCCTCCCACTACCCTCCTCCCACTGCAGGTAAGTTTTTTTTTCTTTTTGTCTTTATTTCCTGTTTTTTCTTTTAAATTAGATAGTTAATTTAGATAGTTAGTTTATTTTCTATTTTTTCTGTTAAATTGGATAGTTAGTTTTTTTCCGTTTTTATGTGAAATTAGATAGTTAGTTTATTAGGTAGAAAAAGTAGATAGAGAAGAAAAAAATAGATAGAAAAAAACTAGAAGAAAAAGGAAGAAGAAGAAGAAGAAGAAGAAGAAGAAGAAGAAAGAGGAAAGGAAGAGAAAGATAAAAGAAAGAAGAAGAAGAGGAGGAGGAGGAGGAGGAGGAGAAAGAAGAAGAAGAAGAAGAAGAAGAAGAAGAAGAAAGAGGAAAGGAAGAGAAAGATAAAAGAAAGAAGAAGAAGAGGAGGAGGAGGAGGAGGAGGAGAAAGAAGAAGAAGAATAATAATATGATGATCAAGAAAAAGAAGAAGAAGAAGAGGAGAGAGGCGAAGAAGAAAGAAAAGGACCCCGACCCCCGGCCCATGACCCCCGACGCCCGACGCCACCAACCCCCGACCCTCGACCCCCGACCTCCGACGCCACTGAGACCCGACTCCCGACCCCCGACGCCCGACACCACTGACCCCTGACCCCCGACTCCCGACCCCCGAATCCACTAACCCCGACCCCCGATGCCCGACGCCATTGACCCTCGACTCCAGAAGCCACTGACCCTCGACCCTCGACCCCCGACACCCGACGCCACTGACCCTCGACCCCCGACCCCCGACACCATTGACCCCCAACCCCCGACCCCCGACACCTCTTCGGCCTCTTGTTGACCAAAGAGACCCCAACCCACGACGCCAGTGATCCTCGACCCCCGACAACACTAACCCCCGACCACCGACACAACTAACCCCCGACCGCCGACGCCACCGACACCCGACAGCACCGACCATCGACGCCACCGACACCCGACACCACCGACCATCGACGCCACTAAGCCGACGGGGTCATAATTTTGTAAATTATGAGTTAGGTCACATATTTTGCGTTTATGTTAATTATAAAGACATCATATTTGTGTTGATCGGGTGAATTTCAATGTGCAGTTGTTCGACGACCTCCATGTGCGTTGGACGAGCTCCGCCCTTGCATTTGTTGGTGAGAACAAATGACTTCTCCTCCTTCCCCCTTAATTTGCTCTGTCCCGGTCTTCGTGCCGATGAAACTTGCTAGCTATAGGTTTATTCAATCATGAGTATGCGTGACTAGTATGCGTCTCCCGTTCGAAAGGGGGACATCTATGAATATGCATTTCTTTGCATATTTATAACCGCCATCCTTTCGAATTGTCCAACATTATCCATGGACGGCCCGAGTATGTGTAGATTGGGTTTGTTTTCCCGTATGATGTGCTCCGGATCCGATGCGGAATTTCGTCAGTGCCTCCCCTGTTGTTCTCCGGGTACACATGCTCTCTGCTTATTGCCGAGACGTGTATCAGGAGAACAGCGGGGAGGTGCTGCGAAAATTCTGCATCGCATCTGGAGCAGAGCATGGGAAAACGAACCCAGTCTACACATACTCGGGTGGGATTAGGACCTATCTTTACCTATTAGCGTGTAGGTTGCATGGACGTAATAAAACTGAAAAACTTGATTAGCGTATGAATATAGATGATGAATTATATATTTATTTCTTGTGCCCCCATAGGTAGCTAGGCAACATGAGTGATCGTGCTTGGATGTACACTGGTCACCCTAGTCAGAAAGACATGACCCGTGAAAGGTTAACAAAAACCAGGGGGTTTGTGAGAGCCGCATTTGCAAATGGCTAGCATAAAACATGGTGCCCCTGTCCCAATTGTGACAACTGGAAAAAGTAGACAGAGTTTGAAATGGGTAAACACCTGCAGAAGTGGGGTTTTACGCCTAATTATACGGTGTGGACTTTTCATGGTGAGTCTGACCAACGTGCCAGAGCTGAGGTGATTCGCCGTCGCACCGACGAGCATGGTACCGGGATTGAAGACTTGGTGCAAGACTTTGATGATGCTCGTGATTTGGACGATGAGATGGAGGAATCTGCAAAGCCCTTCTATGAAATGCTGGAGTCTTCAAAACGTCCTCTCCATGAGAAGACTGAGCCTTGTCAGCTGGATGCCATCGCGCAAGTAATGGCTCTGAAGGCTCAATTCAACCTTGGCAGAGAATGCTATGACGCGATGATGACGATATTTGGACGCTTTCTACCCAAAGGCCATGTACTGCCTGCAAACCTGTACCAGTCAGAGAAAATCCTCCGTGTACTTAAGATGCCCTATGAGAAGATACATGCCTGTGAGAATGGATGTGCCTTATTTAGGCTCGAGTATGCGGCCTTGAACTATTGCCCCATTTGCAATTCTTCCAGGTATATTGTGGTAGACAACGGCATGGGTGAGAAGAATCAGACCAATATCCCCATTAGTGTTCTTCGATATCTGCCAATCGTACCAAGACTTCAACGTCTTTTCATGGTCGAAGAGACGGCCAGACATATGACATGGCATAAATTGGGCAAAAGAACCGAACTAGATGCGGATGCGAACAAGATGCTGGTACACACTTCAGATGGTTTTGCATGGAGGCACTTCGATGCATTACATAAGGATAAATCAGAAGATCCAAGGCAACCTAGAGTTGCCATCAGCACGGATGGGTTCAATGTGTATGGTATGACGGCAGCACAATACAGTTGTTGGCCTGTATTTGTCATTCAACTAAATTTGCCACCCGGAGAGATTATGAAAAGAAAGAACATTTTCCTGACGTTGATAATTCCAGGGCCCAACTATCCGAGGAAGAATATGAATGTGTACATGCAGCCGCTTAAGGATGAGTTGCAAGAAGCCTGGGATAATGGGATCAAGACCTACGACGCGGCTACCAAAACAAATTTCAAAATGCATGTGTGGTACACGTACTCGATGCATGATTATCCGGCGTTTGCGCTATTCGCTGGCTGGTGTGTGCATGGAAGGTTCCCGTGCACCACATGCAAGGCAGCTCTTCAATTCCGTTGGCTGCAGGCTGGTCGCAAGTATTCTTGCTTCGACATGCATAGACAATTCCTAGATCCTGACCATAAGTTCAGAAAAGACAAGAAGAATTTCATCAAAGCTAGAGTTCAAAAACACTGCCCCAGCTGCGTTGACAGGCCAATAGACCCTTGATCAGTTATACGCTCTCGAGCCTGATCCTTTGCGTCCAGGATACTTCAAAGGGTATAATACGGAACACGCCTGGACTCACAAGTCATGCTTATGGGATCTCCCTTACTTCAAAGACCTCCTTTGCCCACACAACATTGACGTGATGCACACTGAAAAGAATATTGCGGAGGCCATTTTTGGTACATTGTTCGGCATAGAGGGGAAGTCAAAAGATAATCCTAAGGCTAGAATCGACCTGGAGGCTCTATGTGATAGACCGTTGTAAAACTTGTGACAACGGAAAGGAAAGCAAAGTATAGCGAAGCCAAAGGCATGGTTCAATCTTGAAAGGCCAGCTATGAGGGAAATGCTATTGTGGGCGAAAATGCGGTTGATGTTCCCCGATGGGTATGCTGCGAATCTAAAGAGGGGAGCGAGTCTTGATAAATTGAAAATATTTGGGCTCAAGAGTCATGATTGGCACATACGGATTGAGCGGATAATGCTGGTGATGTTGCGTGGCTTTATCCCTGAGGATGAATGGCTAGTACTGGCTGAGCTGAGCTATTTCTTCCGTTCTCTTTGTGTGAAAGAACTATCGCCTGGCATGCTAGATGAAATGGAAGAGTTGGCGCCGGAGTTGATCAGCAAATTAGAAAAGATCTTTCCACCGGGCTTCTTTAATCCAATGCAACATTTGATTTTGCATCTCCCGACTGAGGCAAGAATGGGGGGGCCTGTTCAAAATCGATGGTGCTACTCAACTGAGAGGATGCAGAAGACGCTTCGAGCTAAGTGTAAAAATAAATGTAGAATTGAAGCATCGATGGCGGAGGCATGCATTACTGAGGAGGCGGCAAACTTTGTGACACCACACTACGAAGCCAAAAATCATCATTTGCATAACCCGAAGCGTCGGTACAATGATGGCGGTCGAGAAAAAGTTCGATCCAACCTCAGCCTATTCAAAAGTAAGCTCGCACCATCGGTGCTTCGAAAGGGAAATCGTTGGATGTCGAAGAATGGCGGACCATTTCATTGTATATCTTCACCAACCTAACAGAAGTGCGGCCGTACATCGAGTAAGTTCTCGGTAATTTATTGTTCCGCAACTTCTAATTGCTTTGAACTACTCTTATTCCCGGATATTTGATATAGTCGATACGTCAATGAATTCTCGGATGGAGCGGTCATCGAAAAGGATTCCGTCGAAGAGTATGAGCTTCTCGCAAAGCATGGAGGCGACTATCCCGGTTTCATCTCTTGGTTCAAACAAAGGGTAATTAATTACCATTAAGGGCCCATTTGATTTATTGGTCTAATTTGCGGCTAATGCATCCATTCTTTCGTATTAAACTTGTAGGTTGATGCAGAGTCTATGGACGCCGAGTTGAGACAAGTCGCTAATGGTTTTGACTATAAGGTTCGTTCATTTGACAAATACAACATCAACGGGTATCACTTTCGTACCTTTGGCAAAGAGTTATCTATGCCCGACCTAAAGACTACAAATTGTTTTGTCTCTGCTATCGGCGAAGGAGACACCAAGTATTATGGAAGAGTTGAAGCAATTTATGAACTTCTATTCTATGGTGAAAACCCACTGACCGTCGTAGTCTTCAAATGTTATTGATTTGAGCCGAGGGAGACTAGAAGGACTCATGAACATGTAGGACTAGTCGAAATCTACCAAAACACCCACTTAGATGTTCCCGATGTCTATATTACGGCTCAACAGGCGACACAAGTTTTCTATCTACCGTGGGCCTGCCAAACTGATCCAAATCTCAAAGGTTGGGATGTCGTTTATGAAGTGCCACCACATTTTAGACCACCTACCCTCAATGAAGAGGATTACGAACCTCACACTAACCCAGCCACATATGAAGGAGAATTCTTCCAAGAAACACGTATGTCCAAGAAACGTTTCAAGAACCGCTCTACTTCACCCCAGAACATTGAAGTAGACAGCGACAGTGAATCCGTCTTAACCCCTGAGCCCGAACAGGAAGAGCTGGAAGAAGAAGAGGTTACTGCTGCGGATGACCTGTCACTTCTTGACCGATTACATAATGGTGGCCTTCCACATGTTCTTCGTGATAGTGATGATGATGATGCATTTATTGATGATAGTGATGATGACGGCCTAGCACTCTCCGGCAGATAAAGGCACGCCAAACGAGCTCTTGTTAGGAGATAACACGTCTTCCACGGCCAGTCGAGCTAGCCATCGAGGTTAGTTTAATGGACTCAACTATCTTTTCGCTTTATGTTGTGCGTTGGAACCAATATGATTACATTGCTAACAATGAGTTGTGTTGCAGGCTGCTATTCAAAAAGAGAGAGAGGCAATGCAGGCGCCTATAGCGGAGAAGGATAAGGAAATTAGGGAGCTGGAGGAGAGGACGATTGCATTGATGGAGGCGGAGAGGGCACGGAATGATGCGTCTAACAGGGCCATATACGAGCTCTTCGTGGTAAGTTTCTTCTTCATGTTATTTCAAATCTTGCATTTGAATGTCCGTTTCATTAATAAATAAAAAGTTTGACTTGTCGAAACCAAATGTATAGTCTATGTGCGAGAAGAGCGGCCAAGTCCCTCCGGCGATGCCAGTCATTAACGTGGCGGGGAAGTGAGTTTCATTTCAATGGAGTGATCTTAAGAGTGTCCTCATCCTAACTGCACATTACAAACGATGTTTGGTGCTTAATATCTCCCGAAACGCATCGCACGACCCTTCTACAGTGGAGCCTTCTCCACGGAAGCCTTCTCCAGGTGAAACAAGCCAGAGCCACCGTGCTTCACCCTAACTTAGGTATGTTATTTCTAGTGTTTTAATAAAAGATAGCTAGACTTCCATCTAAATGACATAATTAGCTTAGCCAATTTAGCCCGAAGAATGGAAGGAAGAAGAAGAAGAGGAGGAGAAGAAGAAGGAGAGGGAGGAGGATAAGAAGAAGGAGAAGAAGGAGGAGAAGAAGGAGAAGGAGCTCCTCCTTCTCCTTCTTCTTCCTCCTTCTCCTTCTTCTTCCTCCTTCTCCTTCTCCTTCTTATTTTCTTCTTCTTCTCCTCTTCCTTCTCCTTCTCCTCCTCCTCCTCCTCCTCCTCCTCCTTCTTTTACTTCTTCTTCTCTTTCTCTTCTTCTACGTAGCTTAGACTCATCCTAGAAAGGCTAAATTGGCTAATTATCCATCTAAATGACATAATTAGCTTACTTAGCTCCAAAATGACCTATTTAATAAAAAATGACCTATACTTAGCTAATTATCCTCGAAATGACATAATTAGCTCCAAAAAGGCATTCTTAGCCAATTTAGCCCGAAGAAGGGGACAAGAGGAGAAGAAAGAGGAAAAATGAAAGGAAGGAAGAAGAAGAAGAGGAGAAGAAGAAGAAGGAGAGGGAGGAGGATAAGAAGAAGGAGAAGGAGGAGAAGAAGGAGAAGGAGCTCCTCCTTCTCCTTCTTCTTCCTCCTTCTTCCTCCTTCTCCTTCTCCTTCTTCTTGTGTTCTTCTTCTCCTCTTCCTTCTCCTTCTCATTCTCCTCCTCCTCCTCCTCCTCCTTCTTTTACTTCTTCTTCTCTTTCTCTTCTTCTACGTAGCTTAGACTCATCCAAGAAATGCTAAATTGGCTAATTATCCATCTAAATGACAGAATTAGCTTAGTTAGCTCCAAAATGACCTATTTAATAAAAAATGACCTATACTTAGCTAATTATCCTCGAAATGACATAATTAGCTCCAAAAAGGCATTCTTAGCCAATTTAGCCCGAAGAAGGGGACAAGAGGAGAAGAAATAGGAAAAATGAAAGGAAGGAAGAAGAAGAAGAGGAGGAGAAGAAGAAGGAGAGGGAGGAGGATAAGAAGAAGGAGAAGGAGGAGAAGAAGGAGAAGGAGCTCCTTCTTCTCCTTCTTCTTCCTCCTTGTTTCTCCTTCTTATTTTCTTCTTCTTCTCCTCTCCTTCTCCTTCTCCTCCTCCTCCTCCTCCTTCTTTTACTTCTTCTTCTCTTTCTCTTATTCTACGTAGCTTAGACTCATTTAAGAAAGGCTAAATTGGCTAATTATCCATCTAAATGACATAATTAGCTTAGTTAGCTCCAAAATGACCTATTTAATAAAAAATGACCTATACTGAGCTAATTATTCTTGAAATGACATAATTAGCTCCAAAAAGGCATTCTTAGCCAATTTAGCCCGAAGAAGGGGACAAGACGAGAAGAAAGAGGAAAAATGAAAGGAAGGAATAAGAAGAAGAGGAGGAGAAGAAGAAGGAGAGGGAGGAGGATAACAAGAAGGAGACGAAGGAGGAGAAGAAGGAGAAGGAGCTCCTCCTTCTCCTTCTTCTTCCTCCTTCTTCCTCCTTCTCCTTCTCCTTCTTCTTTTCTTCTTCTTCTCCTCTTCCTTCTCCTTCTCCTCCTCCTCCTCCTCCTCCTTCTTTTACTTCTTCTTCTCTTTCTCTTCTTCTACGTAGCTTAGACTCATCCAAGAAAGGCTAAATTGGCTAATTATCCATCTAAATGACATAATTAGCTTAGTTAGCTCCAAAGTGACCTATTTAATAAAAAATGACCTATACTTAGCTAATTATCCTCGAAATGACATAATTAGCTCCAAAAAGGCATTCTTAGCCAATTTAGCCCGAAGAAGGGGACAAGACAAGAAGAAAGAGGAAAAATGAAAGGAAGGAAGAAGAAGAAGAGAAGAAGAAGAAGGAGAGGGAGGAGGATAATAAGGAGAAGAAGGAGAAGAAGAAGGAGAAGGAGCTCCTCCTTCTCCTTCTTCTTCCTCCTTCTTCCTCCTTCTCCTTCTCCTTATTATTTTCTTCTTCTTCTCCTCTTCCTTCTCCTTCTCCTCCTCCTCCTCCTCCTCCTCCTTCTTTTACTTCTTCTTCTCTTTCTCTTCTTCTACGTAGCTTAGACTCATCCAAGAAAGGCTAAATTGGCTAATTATCCTACGAAATGACATAATTAGCTTAGTTAGCTCCTAAATGGTCTACTTAATAAAACATGACCTATAGTTAGCTAAGTTCTCTCCTAAATGACATAATAAGGCTTACGTAGCTGCAACATGACCTATTCCCCCTAACTTAGGTATTAAATGGCCTATAATTAGCCTAGCTAGATCAAAAATGGCTTAATAAGCATAGTTTGCTCCGGAATGACCTATTTTACCCAAGTTAGCTCCGAAACGACCTATAGTTAGCCAGGGTTCCACCTAAATGACATAATTAGCTTAGTTAGCTCCTAAATGGTCTATACTTAGCTAATTTCTCTCCGAAATAACCTATATACGCACTACTTCATCTAGTATTATTCTTCAAACTTTCTTATTTGTCATTTTGCAGATTACCTTCACTTCACGGGAAGCTTGGAAAATATTGATGGAATGCTTGAAGATGATTTCTTGTACCATGCATTGTATTGAAACTATTGTAGTATATGAATATATGAAACTTTGTATGCACGTGGATGAAACTGGTGTAATATATGGTTTGGTACGGATGCAACTTGAAAGCTGGATATAAGAGGTTATTTTAATATGGTTATGAGTACGGAAAGAAATTTATTTATGTCATATATATATATATCCTGATTATTGTTAAAAATGCTGGATATAACAAAAAATAAATAAAAAAGGGGCTGGTTCCCCTCTTTGTCGTCTGCCCCCACATGGCAAAGGGGGGAAGGCAGACGGCAAAGGAGGGAATCTGCCCCCCCTCTCTCCCCTCTTTGCCGTCAGCCCCACATGGAAAAGGGGGGAAGGCAGACGACAAAGGGGGGAGAGAGGGGGAAGATTCTCCCCTTTGCCGTCTGCCCCCACATGGCAAAGGGGGGAAGGCAGACGGCAAAGGGGGGAATTTGCCCCCTCTCTCTCCCCTCTTTGCCGTCTGCCCCCACATGGCAAAGGGGGGAAGGAAGACGGCAAAGAGAGGAGGCCTGCCGTTAACACTTAACGGGGACGTTGCAATATGTGCCGTCCCATTTATTTTGCCGTCTGCCCCCTCATGGCAAAGATTCTTTGTCGTCCGCTTTGAGAAAGCAGACGGCAAAGAACCTCTTCACCGAATTTTTTTTTGCCGTCTACTTTGCCGTTAGCTGACCAACGGCAAAGCCTTTGCCGTCCGTGGTTGCACCCTTTGCCGTCCGCCTTGGCAGATGGCAAATTTCTGAATTTCGGTAGTGATACCTACATAGGAACTTATACAATGAGGAACTAATTATTACTTATGACAAACCTAAAGAAGAGTTGCATGTTCCTCCCGAAGTAGATGTTTCGGATCCTAAGGTTTAGTTATTAGGCCCTTCAATTATTTTCTCTTACCTAGTAGGAAGTTTTCTGCTGAAAGGACGGAATATGATTATAGCATGGTGGGCATTCCTTCAAAGATGACCACACTTGAAACTATGCAATATGCCTAGCTAGGGACGTAAAACAATAGCGCTTGTTTGGAGGCAACCCAATAGTTGTCTTAAATTTTTTAATTTATTTTATGTTAGTGTGTGATAACATGATTATTTCCTATGTAATGATTGTTTCTATGTGTTTGTGCCAAGTAAATCCTTTGGGGTGATTTGCATGATGAGTAGAATTAATACGATACAAAAACAGAAACTTTGGCACACAGTGAAGAATTTCTATGATTTTACTGGAACGTATTTTTAAGCTGACATATTTACACAGTACGTGTATACAAATTCCCAAGGCTTTCCTAAGTTTTAAGAATTTTTGGAATTACAGAAGTATGGAAATTAAATATATTACTACCGACTGTTCTGTTTTAAACAGATTATGTTTTTCCATGCATAGTTTGCTTGTTTTGATTATGCTATGGATTATAGCGCAGGGTATAAGCCATTGATAAGTCATAATACGATACCTTATACTAAAATAAAAGAATAATCAATTTATAACAGTATCTAAAAGTGTTTATTATATTGCCTATACTAACGAATCTCACGAAGTTTTGATAAGTTTTGTGTGATTGATGTTTTCAAGTTTTGGGTATTATATCGATGGACAAGGAAATGAGAAGTGGCAAGAGCCTAAGCTTGGGGATGCCCAAGGCATGGATGACCAGGGAGGTATCCCCTCTTTCGTCTCAATCCATCGGTATGTTACTTGGAGGTACATTTTTATTCATCACATGATATGAGTTTTGCTTGGAGCGCCATTTGCTTTTGTTTACTTTTACCTTGAGTTTGGCACAATCATTGTTTGTTGGACACACCTATTTGAGAGAGAGACACCATCATAATTATTTGTTAGAATACTCTAGCTGCTTCACTTATATCTTTTGAGCTTAGCAGTTGCTCTAGTACTTCACTTATATCTTTTTGAGCACGATGGCATGTAGATTTCATAGAAATAATATGCTGTAGTTCTTCACTTCTGTTTATTTGAGAGCTAGTAGAGAGTGATGGTAATTTACATTGGTCACAAGACTAGATTGAAAATATTGAGTGTTCGATAAGTGATAACTAAAACCATCATGTAGCATGTATGAACAAATTGTGGTTGATGATATTGATGTTGTGATATGAAAAGGTGTCACTGCATAACCATTAATTTAGAGAGGTGTTGATATTACGAGATGTTAGAACTTCTTGAACATGTGAAAAACTAAAATGGCATGGTGATGATGTGTGAGCATTTATATTCCTTGTAGAAAACCTAGTGTTGTTTTGAATAGGAGTCACGCGATGGTTAATTCCTACCAACCCTCTCCCTCGGGGCATGCTAGTAGTACTTTGATTTGTGATAAGACTAATACAACTTTGTAATAAGTATATGATTTATTTATGACTAATGTGACACCATGGACATACACAATCTCACATCCTCATATTTGATAGCCTCTCTAGTATCGCACATAGCCCTTCCTAACCTCGAGGATTCATGCAACTTTCGTCGGTGCATCCAAACCCCATGACATGATACACTCTATTGCACATGAGCCATACTATATCCTCCTCAAAAAATCCACCATACCTACCTATTATGTCATTTCCATAGCCATTCCGAGATATATTGCCATGCAAATTCCATCGTCATTTCACATGACTAGTTTGTTCATCATCATATTGCTTCGCATGATCATATAGAGGTGACATAGTATTTGTGGCAAAGCCACAATTCATAATAGCATTTGTGGTAGAGCCACCAAATATCATATGTTGCATGTCATGCTAGATCATTGCATATCCTGGTACACTCTCGCAAGCATTCATATTGGAGTCATGTTGCTTCATTCATCATATCGACTTATCCATGAGTGGTAAGTAAATATAAGTGTGATGATAATAATTATGAGAGCATTGTACCACTAAGGAAATAAAGATGGGGGAGGCCAAATGATCCTACCATAAGGAAACAATTGAGAGAAAAAGAGAGAAGGGACTTTGCTACTATCCTTTACCACAATTGTGCCTCAAACTTGCACTCTGTTCATCATATAGAGAGTCTCCTGTTATATCATTCATATGCTAGTGGGAATCAAAAAAATTGTAAACTTGGAATGTATATTTTGATAACGGGCTTCCTCAAATGCTCGAGGTCTTCATGAGCAAGCAAGTTGGATGCACACGCCACTTAGCTTCACTGGAGGTTTCATACACTTATACCTCTAGTCGATCATTTGCATGGCAATCCCTACTCCTTTTATCAATATCTATCAGTGGGTATCTCCATAACCTGTTGGCGTGACTAGTTGATACGAGACTATCTTCTCCACTTTTCAACCCCTTTGAAACCTACAACCTTACTCCATTCCACTTATATGCTATGTCCAATGGTTCACGCTCATGTAATGCGTGAAGAATAAAAAGTTGATGCATATTTAAAAGGTGCGATCAATTGCCTGACTTGGGCACCGTGGTGCTTGACATTTGTAGTTATGTGTTCAAGATGGAGTCAAGCCTTGCTAATATAATAAAGATGGAAAGGGTTGAAACAATCTTTGAGGATTGTACACTTTGAAAAATTAATTGTTTTGCCCCTTATACTTATAAATATTGTTGTGATAACATGTATTAATTCATAATTTCTCCATGAGAATACATGCATAAGAATACATCATGGATATCATGTCACATAAAAAAATATATTCTTATCATTTACCTACTCGAGGACGAGCGGGAATTAAGCTTTGCGACGCTTGATACTTCTCCAACGTATCTATAATTTTTGATTGTTGCATGCTATTATGTTATCATTTTAGAACACTTTTTAGGCACTTATCTACCAATTTATATTATTTTTGAGAACTAACCTATTGACCCAGTGCCCAATGTCAGTTGTTGTTTTGTGCATGTTTTCCCACTTTATAGGTTCAAATACCAAACGAAGCCCAATTGACTTGAAACTTTTTGTGATTTTTTTCTAGACCAAGATAAGACGGTGGAGCATCGGAAGAAGTCCGCAGGGCATACGAGGCCCCCACAAGAAATCAGGGCACGGCCTGTGGGCGCGGCCTCATGGCTTGTGGCCACCTCATGGCTCTCCTGACCCCGATCTCTAGCCTATGAATTCTTATTTACCTTAAAACCTTAAGAGGAGGCCCCAAAACAATTTTTACGCTGGTGCAAGTCTCTGTTTTGATGAGAGGCCATCTATGTTCCTAGTGGCGAACCTACGGAGTATTTTTAGTGGGGGCGAACTATTTGAGTGGGGGCATGTTCTTTAAAAAGTCAATGAATTTAAGCATATTTTTCAAAAACCACAAGAAAATATTGTTGCACTTTCAAAATTTGAGTGGGGGCCTAGGCCCACACTCACCTCATCATATGTTCCGGCACTCTACCGGTGGGGGACCGATCATGGAGGGATTATTCATCAACTTGGTTGCTCTCATGATGATGTGTGAGTAGTTCAACACAGGCCTACGGGTCCATAGCGGTACCTAGATTGTTATCTCTCTATATGTTGTTCAATACAATGATCATTGCATCTTTGCTTTGATCCATATGATGTACATATTTTGTACGGTGTGTTTGTTGGGATCTGAGGAATTGTGGGTTTATGTTGAGATTATTCATGATAAATAGTTGAGTCTCCTCTGATATATAATATGATTCTTATGTGCATGATCATGGTAGCTTCGTAATTCTCTCCGGTCTATTGAAATAGTTTGGCCAACTAGATTGATATTTCTTCGGTGAGAGAGGTGCGTTGGCGTAAGGTCAACCTGGCGAGTTTCTATATCCCAATGACAGAAGGGGACAAGTAGTGTCTTTGTGTTGCTCCTACTAAGGGTAAAACGATGAGATTTATTCATACTAGTTGAGTTTGCTTTGTATACATGATGTCATCTTACGCGAAGCATTACTTTGTTTTTCATAACTTAATATGTAGAGAGGAAAGTATAGAAGCCCTCGTGAAGTGAAGTAATAGTAATAGGTGCAGGACAGAGTCAGCCTATTTGTTTATGGACGTGATGCCTATATACACATGATCATTGCCATGAAAATCGCATAACTATCTACTTTTCTAACAATTGCCCAACAGTAATTTGTTTACCCATTGTGTGCTATTTTCATGAGAGATGCCATTAGGGAAAGCTATGCCCCTCGGGTCTATTCACAACATATTGCTAAAACCTCTAATACCTTGTTGCCATTAATTTGCTTTTATTTTATTTTGCATTTTACAATTATCTACACAGCTCAATTGTTTGCAAATAACAAGACCAAGGTGATTGATAACCCTCTTGTCCGCGTTGGGTGCAAGTTGTTTGTTCTTTTGTGTGCAGCCGCTAAAGAGAGTTGTGGTTGATATTCCTAGTGGTTTGATAATCCTTATTTTCGTAACTGAGGCAAATACTTACCCACTTTGTGCTTCAATAACCTGTTCCTCTTCACGGAAACCTCAACACTAATCACGAGTATCAGTCACCATAATAGAGATTGGAGGCTGCAACGCAATCAACTGGCACTACCTTCAACAGGCAGTGGTAACAATCAGAACTGGAACAACAATACCAGGCCTTCTTATGGTCGTGGTCAAGCTAATAATGTTGAACTATTTCAATCTCAAGATCATCCTACTACTGTGATGGGTACACTTCTTGTTAACTCAGTACCAGCTTATGTATTGTTTGATAGAGGAGCATAGCATTCTTTTGTGTCAGAAAATTTTGCATACATGCATGACATTAAATGTGAAGAGATAAACGTTCCAATAGTGCTAAAGACCCCTGCGACCAATGTCGAACCTCCATGATTAGCCCCAATGTCTCTGTTGAAATTGAGGGGTTGGAATTCCTTGATGCTCCCTTAATGTTGAAGTCTTCCAATATTGACCTCATTCTGGGAATGGAGTAGTTGAAAGCTCATATGGCTTCAATCGTTTGTGCCACCAAAACTGTCCATCTCCTGCATCCTTCAAATGAGATAGTAAGCTACCATGCTCATCATGTTTGAGATGCTGAAGCCTGGTGATACATCCCAAACGTATCTATAATTTCTGCTTGTTCCATGATCTTTTGGGTGACATTGTTATATGATTTGCTACACTTTTATATCTTTTTACACATATTTGGACTAACCTACTAACTCAGTGCACCCAGTGCCAGTTTCTGTCCGCAGATGACTATTTTGCAAGGGCTTTTACCCAATTTTCCGAAGCCCAAAAAATTCCAGCAATAATATATAAAAATCAGCGAAACAGAAGCTTCCGGATCATAGAAGATGGGCCAGAGGGGGGCCAGGGGCTGCACAAACGACTTGCTGGCGCGGCCAGGCCCTAGGCCGCGCCAGGAGGCCGCCTGGGTGGCCCCGCCTCCTCCGGTGCCCTCCTTTCGCCTATAGTTAGAGTCCCGAGAGGAAACCCTTATACAACTTCTAGAATCGCGAATTTCTCCATCGTTCGGCCACCGCAGCGCTTCCGAGATCAGGAGCTTCAGGAGATCTCTTCCCGGCACCCTGCCGGAGGGAGGATTGACCTCCGGGAGCTTCTCCACTGCCATGGATGCTTCCCGGACGTGCCGTGAGTAGTCCTCCTTGGACAATGGGTCCAGGACCACTAGCTATGTGATGTCTTCTCTCCAATCTTGTGCTTCAATGGTTAGTCCTTGTGAGCTGCCCTACATGATCAAGGCATCTATGTAATTCTCTTGCTATTGCTATGCTTGATTTGTTGGGATCCGATGGATTATGAGATTATGTTCAGATTTTTATGAGTTACATATTTGATTATCCTTTTATATTATGTTCCTTAGTGATTCATGCATGTTCTCCGTTGCTATTTATTGCTTTGGTCGAGTAGTAGATTGTAACTCCAAGAGGGAGCGTTATGCATGATTGTGGGTTCATGCCCCTTGATGTCTAGCTTGAGTGACAGAAACATGAGACTAGGGGATGTGTTGTTGCCACCAGGGAGAAAACAACGTTTCTTGTGACCACGGTTGCAAGGATTGTTTACCTTACGCATAGTTCGTTAATGCAGTTGTCTGTTGCTTTGAGTTTACACTTGAGGTGGGACTCTCAACTTAATACCGGCGAGATGTTCTGGATAGATATATCAAGGTGGATGATTAGTAAGTAGATGATGATGAATAAACGGTCTACTTGTCTTGGTGTACTGCCCATTACTATTGAGCCTCTAACTATCAAGCAGCATAATTAGCATTGTGGTTCGTTCATAATTCTGCCGATTGCCCAACTTTGCTTTCTTTACCCAAGCATAGTTGTTTATCGTCTTTTGGGTGAGAGACATCACTAGTGAACATCATGTGACTCATGTCCATATCACATCATTGTTTACACCTCCATCATTTACCGCTTTCATTTAATTTCCCGTTGCAATCACTATTACCTTCCCGCTTGTGTTTTGATCCTTTGCAAACTACAAGGCCGGAGAGATTCACAACCTCTTTGTACTCGTTGGGAGCAAAGTTATTTGTTGTCAGTGCAGGTCCACGTCTTCTCCTAGCTCCAGGGTGCAAGACACCTACTTGTTTATCCTAGGAGTCCTCCTGGTTCGATAAACCTTATAGTGTCCGTCCAAGGGAAAACTTGCTGCTGACTACATCTCAACCTTCCACTAGGGGTAACCAACGAGGTGCGAGAAGTATATACATCATCTCCTCATCACATAGCTATATGCCTTGAATGCATTCAATGTGTCACCTCTTGAGGGGATTGAAAGCATTCCAATTGTCCACGACTTCCTAGGTGTCTTTCTAGAAGAACTACCAGGGATTCCCTTATGAGAGTTATCGAGTTTGTCGTCGACTTAGTACCAGGCACCACTCCTATTTCCATATGACCCTACAAAACGCCACCACATGAACTCCTTGAACTTAAGGAACACATCGACAAATCTCTTTGTTGTGCCTTCATTCGACCAAGTTCCTCTGCTTGGGGAGCACCTTCTCTCTTTGTTAAGAAGAAGGATGGAACAAATCATTTTGTTCAAGATTACCAACCACGCAACTATTCAGAACAAGTATCCTCTTCCTCGAATAAATGATCTATATGATCAACTCGCTGGTTCCTCAGTCTTATTTAAACTAAACTTGATGTTGGAGTACCACCAGATCCGAGTTCGCGAAGAGGATATTCCAAAAACTGTGTTTGCTACTCGATATGGTTCATACGAATACACTGTCATGTCCTTCGGCTTCACCAATGCTCCAGTAACCTTTTCTAGGTTGACGAATTATATCTTCAAGGACTATGTCGGTGAAAGGATCGACACCTATGTGTGCCTCAACGGTCCCCTTTTGCTGGTTTGGCGGGGAGAGGGGTCGCGGCAAGAGCAGAACCAACAGTCGTGGCCCGGCAAGGTTGTTTTTACCTAGGTTAGGGCCGTGTTGTGCGTAAAACCCTACTGCTGGATGTGTTTATTTATTTGTTTTACTTTACTGTAGATCTGTCCCTCTTACAGCCTTTCGATTGGTCAACAAGCAAAAAGTCCTTTCTACTGAGCCTCAGGCCTCCTTTTATAGGCGAATAGGTCACCATAGTGGCTCAACGGTGTGAACGGTGGGTTCACGAGTGGAACGGCGCTGACCGCCCACCACAGTATTACTGCAGTGCATTAAATGCTTTGACAGACTTCCTGACATAGTCAGGGGGTTGGACACGTACCCACACATGGCAACTTCGGGGTGTTGCGTTGGCGTGTGGGCGGACGCGTGGTCCATGCATCAGTTGTGGTGTGTTTGTCGGTGGAGGCGTTCACAGGACGCGAAGGTGCCCTGGGCCCGCGCCTCTCTCCGGGCCTTCTTTTCCTACCCGGCAGGGTTACCTTGCCGATGGCTCTTCTGGTTCCTCTCGGCAGGGAGGTGATGGCCTGCCGAGGCCTTGTCAATCTTCCCAGCAAGGATGGCTTGCCGGGGCTGAGTGCTTCTTCCTTGGCGGGAGCGTCTCGCCTTGGCAGAGTCTATCTTCCCGGCGGAGAGCTCCTATCGGGGTCTCTTCTTCATTCCCAACAAGCGGGCGCGTGCCAGGGGCTTGAAGTATGCACTTGGTTGGCTTCCGAGCATTGCTTCCGCCCTATGCTCCAGCGACGCGCCTTGCCGCTGTGGAGCGGCCTTCCGGTGTATGCGCACTAGTCTGGGTACTAGAGACTACGGTCTTTAGTGCACCGGCAGGAGCCCCCGGGCTTGGGCCACACACGCATGCAAGGCGTTGTTGGGCCATGCCCAAAGCGGTGCGCAGACTCGCAGACGCCGGGCTTATCGGAATCTAGCCGTTGCAGGCTTTCTTTCCCCACGGCGCACATTGAACGCGCGAAGTGGGAGGGTGTGCGGCGTGCACGTGATGGTCCCTTTATTCCCTAAAAACACTTCTGCCATGCATAGGCCATGCGCAGTGGCGGTGGGGCAAGTGACGATCGTGGCCTCAAAAGCCACGGGCGATTGCGCGAGAGGGGCGGCGTCATCTGGACCGAGGAGGGTGGCCTCCGAGCTTTGCCCTGTCAATTAGGGTGTTTGCACGGAGGTTTTGCCCTCCATCTCACTCTCGAAGCCTTCAGCACGTGTCGCCTTGTCTCTTTTGCTTGTTTTCAACTTTGCCGGTGGCACCTATCCCTAACCATGGTTAGGGGATAGGGTCGGCCTCCATTGGCCGCGAGGGCGGCAAGGGGATCCCGCTCGGATCATGCCACAGCTTCTGGGGCCGCAGCCAGCAGCAGCCCCGTCGATCGTGGCGGGAGAGGCTCGAGGGGCCAAGGACGCCGGGGACGTGGTCAAGGGAGGCGGAGTGCTACCCCAGTGTCTCCGCCTTCCCCTCGGCTTGTCGGGCACTCAGACGGAACGATGCTGGAGTTTGTTGTGGCGCTGCACGACGCTCCGCAGGGTCATCTGCACTTCCCCCGCCCTTTCGCTAGGGCGATGGAGGCCGCCAAGCCCCCGGTCTTGTGGTTGCAGGCGCACGGCTTCTCACATGGCGCCATGCAGGCGCGCGTGGAGTATCCGAAGCGCCACTCCATGCTGCTTGGGCGGGGCTGCAAAGCCTTCGCCCGTGCCCATAGCCTCGAGGATGGGCATATCCTATGCTTTAAGATAGCGGAGGTTAATATTCTATCCATCAAGTTTTACGGGCGCACACGTGTGCGTCTCGGCTGTTGCGAAGAGGGCTCGAGCGGGACCGAGTGTCCCTCCTCGAGCGATAGCGACGAGGGGGAGAGCGGAGGCAGTGGCGCTCTTGGCAGGTCAGGATCCCTGGGGGACAAGTTGGAGTACGACTCCCCGACCTCCGACTCATAGCTGGCCCTACCGCCGGGGCGCGCTCACGCCCTGCCCTTGCCCGACGGGGTTATCTTGTCGGAGGTGGCATCGGTGCCTCGTGTTCGTGAGGGAGGCACCTGTGCAAGCTCTGACTTCTCCATGCTCTCTGCATGGGCCACCTCATCGGAGCGGGCGTTGGCCTCCTGGCCCAGGAGGAGGCGCGCTCGCGGACTCCGGATCCTTCGCCCCTTCCCGTGCCCTGCTCTCTGGAATCCGGCCAGAGGAGGGCCAGGCGGTGCTTGCGGGGGCTGATCCCGTTCTCGTCGGCACAGTGCTGGTCCTGGGGATCCAGTCCTAGCCACGTCGCAGGGTCCGCCTTTTTGTCTTCTTGAACTTCACTCCTTCGCGTAGGTTGATCCTCGTTTAAAAGGCAAAGTCTTTAGGTTAGGAAAACAACGCTTTGTAAGTGGAATCAAATGTATCCAGACGAATCAATGAATAGATGCATCCTTTATACGACTCTCATCTTGTATGAATATTCCCTTGCACTTTCAGGATGCTTGTCAGCTTAACTTATCCTGCCGCAAGTACTTAGAGGACCGAATCCTCAGAAAACTCAACACAGGAGGTCGTCACTGGCAAGACTCCTTGTCGTACTCAGTGCAACCATGTAAATCATTTAGCACGGATCGAGGCAAAATATGGTATTACGTAGCCGTCCGAAATGTTGAACGAGTTCTAAAGGAGATGAGGGTGCTCTGTGGCTGCTCAAGTCGTTGAATTAGCTTGAAACGAAGTCGGAGTGCACAGATCCTAGCAAGTTCCATCTGCACGTGAGATTTTCATACAAAAGTCGATGCTTCAAAAGGATACAACTAGTCTACCAAGAGTCTGGTAAGCGGTTTGCCTCTGTACTTATCTTGCGCGTCGCGGCATTCTTAGCCGCAGCGTCTGAAGGTGCTGTCGGGGAGGAATATCTTGCACCCCCGGCAAGCTGACGTTGCCCCCAGCGGCCTCCTTACTGACGAGGTTGTGCCGGTGGCTTTTGGCCACACTGAAGGAAAGAGGCGCGCCGGCGTGCAACACTTTCTCATCTCTTTTGCAATAGATTTGCTGGCGGAGCCCCCGAGCGCATCTTTCTGGCGTCACAACGCTCCAAGGAGAAATGCGAGCCGGGGGCGCGTAAAGGGGCGGTTCGGGGCCTTGGATGCGTCCTCGATGACCATGCAGCATTCCGGAGATGTGCGATGGCCGGAGTCAGCGTCGGAGGCCTAGCCGAAGCCCCCTGTCACGCCCTCAATAGTAGTGCGGGCGTTCCAAGAGGTGTGTTGGCCAGGCGATGCAGAGCTCGGGGCTTCCGCTCCTTCCACCCGCGCTCGCATAGAACTTATGGAGGCGCTATGTGCTCTCGCACGCGGGCAGAGCACCCACTGCCTCCTCCCGTTCTGGGAGGATGCTGTGGCGAGCTGAGATCCATGGAGCCGTCGAACGGCTTGTCGGATCGGGACGGCGCTGACGCCGGACTGCTTCCGGCAATCCCCCTACCTGGCGTGCCAAAGATGTCGGTGAAAGGATCGACACCTATGGGGACCTCAATTGCCCATTTTGCTGGTTTGGCGGGGAGAGGGGTCGCGGCAAAAGCAGAACCAACAGTCAGGGCCCGCCAAGGTCGTTTTTACCCAGGTTCGCGTCGCGTTGTGCGTAAAACCCTACTCCTGCATGTGTTTAGTTATTTGTTTTACTTTAATGTAGATCTGTCCCTCCTACAGCCTTTTGATTGGTCAAAAAGCCAAAAGTCCTTTCTACTGAGCCTCGTGCCTCCTTTTGTAGGCGAAGGGGTCACCAAAGTGGCTTAACGGGTGAACGGTGGGTTCACAAGTGGAACAGCGCCGACCGCCCGCCACAGTGTTACTGCGGTGCATTAAATGCCTCGACGGACTTACTCACCTTGTCACGGGGGTTGGACACGTACCCACACGTGGCAACTTCGGGGTGTTGCGCTAGT
Source organism: Hordeum vulgare subsp. vulgare (assembly GCF_904849725.1). NCBI lineage: Eukaryota > Viridiplantae > Streptophyta > Magnoliopsida > Poales > Poaceae > Hordeum > Hordeum vulgare. The sequence continues at coordinate 321,403,897 of NC_058524.1, read as the reverse complement.
GTGTGGGCGGACGCGTGGTCCATGCATCGGTTGTGGCGTGTTCGTCGATGGCGGCGTTCACAGGACGCGAGGGCGCCCTGGGCCCGTCCCTCTCGTCGGGCCTTCTTTTCCTCCCTGGCAGGGTTAGCTTGCCGGGGGCTCTTCTTGTTCCTCTCGACAGGGAGGTGATGGCCTGCTGAGGCCTTGTCAATCTTCCCGGCAAGGATGGCTTGTCGGGGCTGAGTCCTTCCTTGGCAGGAGGGTCTCGCCTTGGAAGTGTCTATCTTCCCGGCAGGGAGCTCGTGTCGGGGTCTCTTCTTCATTCCCAACAAGCGGGCGCTTTCCGGGGGCTTCCAGTCTCTACTTGGTGGGATTCCGAGCCTTTCTTCCCCCCTATGTTCCACCGACGCGTCTTGCTGTTGTGGATGGGGCTGCCGGTGTCCGCACACTAGTCTGGGGCACTGGAGACCCCGGTCTTTAGTGCACCGACAGACTACCTCGACAAATTTATCATGGTTTATCTGGACCATATGTTGGTATATTCCAAGAATAAAGAAGAACATTATGAACATCTTTGTCTTGTACTCTAAAAGCTTCGGGAGCATCAACTTTATGCAAAATATTACAAGTGTGAATTCTGGCTCGACAAAGTGACCTACCTTGGTCATGTTATTTCCATGTATGGTATTTTGGTCAACCCTGCACGAGTTCAGGCTATTCTTGAGTGGACTCCCCCAAAGAATGTCAAGCAAGTCAGAAGTTTTCTTGGACTCGCTAGCTATTGCCGTCGATTAGTTGAGAACTTCTCCAAGGTTTCCAAACCCTTGACCAATCTACTTCACAAAGGTGTTAAGCATGAGTGGACAGATAAACGTCATGAAAGTTTCCAGACACTCAAGGACAAACTGACATGTTCTCCAATGCTTGCTCCTCCGGATACTCGCGAGGACTTTGTCATTTATTGTGAGGCTTCTCATCAAGGATTGGGCAGTGTCCTAATGCAAGAACGCAGAGTGATTGTCTATGGCTGACGACAGTTGCGTGCTCATGAAGAGAACTATCCAGTTCATGACCCTTAACTTGTTGCAGTTATGTATTCGTTATTTCTATGGCGATATTACCTTCTCGGTAATCGTTGTGAGATATACATCGATCACTAAAGTCTGAAGTACATGTTTACTTAGACAGATCTGAACCTCCGTCAACAGAGGTGGAAGGAGAGCATAGAAGATTTCAACTTGGGTATTTCTTATACACCTGGCAAAGCTAATGTAATGGCTGATGCCTTGAGACACAAGTCATACTGCAACCACCTACATGTTCATAAGGTTCAGGCCCCTCTTCAAGAAGAATTCAGCAAGCTAAACCTCCATATTGTTCCTCAGGGTTATGTCGCTCCCCCTCCTAAAGAGTTCCACAAGATGAACATCCGTGTTGTTAACCAGATTCTCTTAATAACCTGGTGGCTGAACCAGATTTGGTGGGCGACATCAAGACTATTCAACATTATCACGGTGAAGTCGAAAAGATTAAAGGCTATCTTGCACAAGGTAAACACTCTTGCTTCATTGTTGCTCATGATGGCGCCTTGTAATTCAAGGGTCGCCCATTTGCGAAGTCAGAGGGAAAACATGAATATGACTTAGAGGGTGATGAAATAATCTCAAGATACACCTCTGTCTATTCATGCGGGTAGTACCAAGATGTACCAAGACAACCGTCAAAGACTCTCCTGGTCAACCATGAAACAAGACATTGCATGCTATGTTGCAGAATGTGACATTTGTCGTCGAATCAAAGCAGAACAACAAAGGCCTATTGGAACTCTACAACCTATTTCCATTCCTGAATGGAAATGGGACCATGTCAAAATGGACTTTGTCAGTGGTTTTCCTAGACTGCGGAAAGGTAATGATGCTATTCTTGTCGTCATTGACCACCTGCCAAAAATTGCACATTTTCTGGCGGTCAAGGAAATCATCACTCCTAGTCAGTTGCCAGAACTATATATGGCCAGAATTGTTTCACTCCATGGTATTCCGTTGGTAATCATCTCACACCGTGGCAGCTTATTCACTTGAAGATTCCAGAAGGCTATGGGAACTAATTTGTCCTTTAGCACCGCTTTTGATCGTCAATCCCAAGGACAAGTTGAACGAATCAACCAAATTCTCGAAGACTTGCTTTAAGCTTGTGTCGCTTCTTTTGGCAACAAATGGGAGGAATCTCTCCCGTATGATGAGTTCTCCTACAATGGATAGTAGCTATCAAGCTAGTCTGAAGATGGCCCCTTGCAAGTGTTGTATGGAGAAAAGTGTTGAAATCCTCTGAATTGGTCAAAAACTAGGGAACGATCACTCTTCCGTCTGGATATTATCCAACATGCCGAAGATCAAGTCCGCATTATTAGTGAGAATGTGAAGGTTGCTCAGTCTTGTCAGAAGAGTCGGCATGACCATCATCGCCAACATACAGTCTATCAACCTGGCAAAAAGGCTTATCTCTGCGGGGTGCACACCGCTTTGGGATGAAGGGAAAGGTAGCTCCTCGCTACATTGGTCCATTCACTATTCTCGAAAGGCGTCGAAAGGTGGCATATTGATTGGAGCTATCGTCAAACCTTTCTCACGTTCACGATGTCTTTCATGTGTCACTGCTCCGCCGGTACTTCAAGTATCTTGTTGGAGCAGTGCATCTTGTTCGAGCAATCGATCATGATATGCTTGAGCTGCAACACGACAATTTCTTTTAGTAGGGGATAGTTGTGACACCCGTGGATGAAGCTACAATGATCATTGTAACAAAGCTACAATGATGGCCAAGATTAAGCTAATCCTTTTGCCAAACATTGCTTGATCAATCTTAGAACCATATCTCTATTCAAATTTAGTTTTGAAATTCAAATTCCTTTTAGTAAGTGAAATAAAACTTTTGGCAAACATGAAAACTAAAATCATGATTGGGTTTCAAATATTTCATGAGGTATCTATAAAATTTTAAACCATATATTTTCAAAGTATTTAAATGCCTATAAATCATTATAACACATACCAAATCAATTATTAAATACCCTGTTGGGTAAATAAATCCCAAATAAATTCTAAAAGCTCCCAAACTTTTCATGGCGGTACCATAAATTGCTAGATGAGTAATGGACCTTGTGCCATAATTTTGCAAAGAAATTTTGTTACTAAAATAAATAAAAACAAAAACAAATAAAAAAGGTAAATCTAAAAGAAAAGCTTTAAAAAGGAAAAAAAGAACAAGGGCCACTATGGACTAGGCCTAAGTCCATAGTGCTGGCCCAACCCACCTAGCCGGATCGACCTCCTTTGTTCATGAGAGGGGACGTGGGCGCGGTGATGGCCGCCAGCATCCATGGCCGTCGCCATGGCACGCATCTCGTGGTTCCCTGGAGGCTACAAGACGCCCCAGCAGCCCGGAACTCTAGCATGCCCCCTCCCATTTCCCCCTCACTCGCCCCCTTCCTCTCTTCGCTTGGCGATCCATGGTCGTCGCCTAGCGGCAGCCACCGTGCTTCACGCGCCTCGCCACCATGCCTTCTCACTCCTTCTCCATTGTCTTCTTCTCCCCGTCGAGACGCAAGACGTCGGGCGCCCCTACATCGCCGTCCCCAACCTCTTATTTCTCTTCGGCTCTCGTGAGCTTCGTCGATGATCCCGGCAACATCAGCCCTCCCTCAAGCCCTCTTTGCAAGCCTACAAAACCGTCGTGAGCTCCACTCCATTTCCCCTCTCTTCCCAAGCTCATGTGAGTCATCTAGGCCGTAGAACCACCGACGATCGAGACACTTCGCTGTAGGAGCTCGTCACTGACGAGCCTCCGGTGACCAATTGGTCCTGGGTCATGCGCATCAACTTTCTCGTGTCGCGTAGGACCTTGCTAGCCGCTCCGTTTTGCTCATAGCACGCTGCAACGCCGCCCCCGTCGTGGCCCGAGCTCAGGCCGCTACTAACGTCGACGCCCTACTCAGCTTCGACCACCCCCACCTCGTTCCATCGTTGCAGATCGACGCGGCTCGTCCCCTTTGATCGATCCCGACCCGCTGCGTGCAAAATGGAGGCATATGGCCAATTTCCGTCGCTGCCCCGAGCCGGACCGCCGCTGACTTGGTCGCGAGCGTTGTGCCAGTCTGCGCCGCTGACCTGGCCAGCCAGGGCTACCCCCTGGGACACTGCGAGTGGGCCCTAGGGCCCGAGTTGGCTTGGTTGACCCCGTTCAGCTGGTGACGGGGCAGCTCCAGTAGCTGACCAGTGGGCCACTGATACGTCCATTTTGCATCATGCTTTCATGTTGATAATTATTGCTTTATGGGCTGTTATATTACTTTGCGGTACCATATTTATGCCTTTTCTCTCTTATTTTGCAAGGTTTATTTGAAGAGGGAGAATTCAGGCAGCTGGAATTCTGGACTGGCAAAGGAGCAAATCTTAGTCCACTATTCTGCACATCTCCAAATGCCTTGAAAAGTTACATGGAATTTTTTGGGATTTTATAAAAAATACTGGCGAAAGAAGTACCGGAGGGGGGCCACCAGGGCATCATAAGCCCTGCCACCGGCACCCCCTGGTGGCGGAGGGCAAGCTTGTGGGCTCCCTGATGGCCCATTAGCCCCCCTCTTTTGCTATATGAAGGGTTTCGTTCCAGATAAAATCATTAGGGAGATTTTTCGTGGTTTTGCCGCCGCCACGAGGTGGAACTTGAGCAGATCCAATCTAGAGCTCCGGCAGGACGATCCTGTCGAGGAAACTTCCCTCCCGGAGGGGGAAATCGTCGCTATCGTCATCACCAACACTCCTCTCGTCGGAGGGGAGGCATCTTCATCAATCATCAACACCATCTCCTCTCCAATCCCTAGTTCATCTCTTGTAACCAATCTCCGTCTCGCAACTCCGATTGGTACTTGTAAGGTTGCTAGTAGTGTTGATTACTCTTTGTAGTTGATGCTAGTTGGATTACTTGGTGGAAGAGTTTATGTTCATATCCTTGATGCTATTCATTACACCTCTGATCATGATTATGATTATGCTTTGTGAGTAGTTACTTTTGTTCCTGAGGACATGGGATAAGTCATATGAATAATAGTCATGTGAATTTGATATTCGTTCGGTATTTTGATATGTTGTATGTTGTTTTTCCTCTAGTGGTGTTATGTGAACGTCGACTACATAACACTTCACCATATTTGGGCCTAGAAGAAGGCATTGGGGAGTAGTAAGTAGATGATGGGTTGCTGGAGAGACAAAAGCTTAAACCCCAGTCTATGCGTTGCTTCGTAAATGGCTGTTTGGATCCACTAGTTTAATGTTATGGTTAGACCTTGTCTTAATTCTTCTTTTGTAATTGCGGCTGCTTGCGAGAGAGGTTAATCATAAGTGGGATGCTTGTCCAAGGAAGGGCAGTACCCAAGCACCGGTCCACCCACATATCAAACTATCAAAGTAACGAACGCGAATCATATGAACATGATGAAACTTGCATGACAGAAATTCCCGTGTGTCCTCGGGAGCGTTTTTCCTCCTATAAGACTTTGTTCAGTCTTGTCCCTTGCTACAAAAGGGATTGGGCCACTTGCTGCACCATTGCTACTACTTGTTACTTATTACTTTTCGCTTGTTACGTTTCACCTCGCAACACCATCACTTGTTACCGCTACTTTCAGTGCTTGCAGTTATTACCTTGCTGAAAACCGTTTATCAGAGCCTTCTGCTCCTCGTTGGGTTCGACACTCTTACTTATCGAAAGGACTACGATGGATCCCCTACACTTGTGGGTCATCAAGACTCTTTTCTGGCGCCGTTGCCGGGGAGTGAAGCGCCTTTGGTAAGTGGAAATTGGTAAGGAAACATTTTTATACTGTGCTGAAATTTATTGTCACTTGTCACTATGGAAACTGTTCCTTTGAGGAGTTTGTTCGGGGTATCTTCACCACGAACGGAAGCACGTGGAGTTGTTCCTCGACCTGAGGTAGCTACTGAAAATATCTTTTATGAAATTCCTTCGGGTATGCTTGAGGAACTGCTGGCTAATCCTTTCACAGGAGATGGATCTTCATATCCAGACTTGCATCTAATCTATGTAGATGAAGTTTGTGGTTTATTTAAGCTTGCAGGTTTGCCCGAGGATGAGGTAAAGAAGAAAGTATTTCCTTTATCTTTGAAGGATAAGGCGTTGATATGGTATAGGCTATGTGATGATACTAGATCATGGGACTACAATCGGTTGAAATTGGAATTTCATCAAAAGTTTTATCCTATGCATTTAGTACATCATGATCGGAACTTTATTTATAAGTTTTGGCCTCGTGACAGGGAAAGCATAGCTCAAGCTTGGGGGAGGCTTAAATCAATTATATATTCATGCCCCAATCATGAGCTCTCGAGAGAAATCATGACTCAATACTTTTATGCTCGGCTTTCTCATGAAGATCGTACCATGCTTGACACTTCTTGTACCGGTTCTTTTATGAAGAAGGATATTGATCACAAGTGGAATTTATTGGAAAGAATCAAACGCAACTCTGAAGATTGGGAGCTGGAGGAAGGTAAGGAGTCAGGTATGAATTTCCAGTTTGATTGCGTTAAATCTTTTGTTGAGACAAACACTTTTAGATATTTTAGCGCTTAGTATGCACTTGACTCCGAGATAGTAGCTTCTCTATGTGAATCTTTTGCTCCTCATGTTGATCTTCCCAAAGAGAAGTGGTTTAAATATCATCCTCCTGTAGAAAGCAACATAGCCAAAACCAATCTAGTTGAGGAGGACCTAATTGCTTTTAGTGATCCTGTTGTTCCTTGTGCTTACCTTGAGAAACCACCATACCCTGCTAGGATAGAGGATTATTCTAAAGCTCCAACTGTGATACGTAGGGGTTACATTAGACCACTTGCACCCCGTGAGGAAATTAGAGTTGAACCTAGTGTTGCTATTATCAAAGATCTCTTAGACAAAGACGTAGACGGGCATGTTATCAAATTCTGTGAGGACTCGGCTAGAATTGCTAAACCTCACGCGAAAGACAAACACGGACATGTAGTTGGCTTGCCCGTTGTTTCTGTCAAGATAGGAGATCAGTGTTACCATGGTTTATGTGATATGGGAGCTAGTGTTAGTGCAATACCCCGTTCTCTATATGATGAAATCAAAGACGAGAATGCACCTACTGAGTTAGAACCCATTGATGTCACTATTACGCTAGCTAATAGAGACACTATCTGCCCTGTGGGAATTGTGAGAGACGTAGAAGTCCTGTGTGGTAAGACGAAGTATCCAACTGATTTCCTCGTCCTTGGTACTTCACAAGATAGCTTTTGTCCCATCATATTTGGTAGACCCTTTCTCAACACTGTCAATGCTCACATTGATTGCATTAAGCAAACTGTCACAATGAGTTTCGAGGGTGTTTCTCATGAATTTAACTTCTCCAAGTTTGGAAGACAACCCCATGAAAGAGAGTCGTCTGGTAGGGATGAAATCATTGCTCTTGCCTCTATTGCCGTACCTCCTACGGATCCTTTAGAGAAATATGTGCTTCAGCATGAAAATGATATGCATATGGAGGAAAGAGATGAGATAGATAAAATTGTCTTAGAACAATATCCTATTATCAAGAATAATCTGCCTTTTGAACTGCTTGGGGATCCTCCCCCACCAAAGGGTGATCCTGTGTTCGAGCTTAAACAGTTGTCTGATACTCTTAAGTATGCCTATCTTGATGAGAAGGAGACATATCATGTTATTATTAGTGCTCTCCTCTCTGAGCCCGAAGAGAAGAAGTTACTGAGAACTCTGAGGAAGCACCGTGCTGCTATTGGATATACTCTTGATGATCTTAAGGGTATTAGTCCCACTCTATGTCAGCACAAGATTAAAACCGATCCTGACTTTAAACCAGTTGCTGATCATCAAAGGAGATTAAATCCTAAGATGAAAGAGGTTGTTAGAAAAGAAATATTAAAGCTTCTGGAAGCAGGAATCGTTTATCCTATTTCTCATAGTGATTGGGTTAGTCCAGTACATTGCGTACCTAAGAAGGGAGGTATCACCGTCGTTCCTAATGATAAGGATCAACTAATCCCACAAAGGATTATTACCGACTATAGGATGGTGATAGACTTCCGGAAACTGAACAAGGCAACCAGGAAAGACCATTATCCTTTGTCGTTTATTGACCAAATGCTAGAAAGTCTATCCAAACACACACACTTCTGCTTTCTAGATGGTTATTCAGGTTTCTCGCAAATACTTGTTGCACAATCTGATCAGGAGAAAACTACTTTCACCTGCCCCTTCGGTACCTTCGCTTATAGACGTATGCCTTTTGGCTTATGCAATGCACCTGCCACCTTTCAATGATGTATGATGGCTATATTCTCTGACTTTTGTGAAAAGATTGTCGAGGTTTTCATGGATGACTTCTCCGTTTACGGGTCTTCCTTTGATGATTGCCTCAGCAACCTTGATCGAGTCTTACAGAGATGCGAAGATACCAACCTCGTCTTGAATTGGGAGAAGTGCCACTTTATGGTTAATGAAGGTATCGTCTTAGGTCACAAAATCTCTGAAAGAGGCATTGAAGTTGATAAAGCTAAGGTTGATGCAATTGAGAAAATGCCTTGCCCCACAGATATCAGAGGTATACGAAGTTTCCTAGGTCATGCTGGTTTCTATAGAAGGTTCATTAAAGACTTCTCTAAGATTTCTAGGCCTCTTACAAACCTCTTGCAGAAGGATGTTCCTTTTTTGATGAGGATTGTGAGAAAGCTTTCGAAATACATAAGAAGGCTTTGATAATCGCACCTATTGTTCAACCACCTGACTGGAACTTGCCCTTTGAAATCAGGTGCGACGCTAGTGGTTCTGCTATTGGTGCTGTTCCAGGACAAAGAGTTGACAAGAATTTGAATGTTATTCACTACGCTAGTAGAACTCTAGACAGTGCCCAAAGAAACTATGCCACTACGGAAAAGGAGTTTTTAGGAGTCGTGTTTGCATGTGAAAGGTTCAGATCTTATATAGTTAACTCCATAGTCACTATTCACTCTGATCATGCTGCTATTAAGTACCTTATGGAGAAGAAGGACGCTAAGCCTAGGCTAATCAGATGGGTTCTCCTGCTACAGGAATTTGATTTGCACGTTGTTGACCGAAAGGGTGCTGATAACCCTGTAGCGGATAACTTGTATAGGCTGGAGAATGTCCTTGATGACCCACTACCTATTGATGATAGCTTTCCTGATGAGCAACTAAATGTCATCCGCACTTCACATAGTGCACCGTGGTATGCCGATTATGCAAACTATATCACAGCCAAATACATACCACCTAGTTTCACCTATCAGCAAAAGAAGAAATTCTTCTTTGATTTGAGACACTACTTTTGGGATGATCCTCACCTTTTTAAGGAAGGAGTAGATGGTGTTACTAGACGTTGTGTGCATGAACATGAACATGGACATATCCTGCAGAAGTGCCATTCCGAAGCCTACGGAGGACACCACGCTGGAGATAGAACTGCCCACGAGGTATTGCAATCAGGTCTCTATTGGCCCACTCTCTTCAAGGATGCCCGTAAGTTTGTCTTGTATTGTGACGAATGCCAAAGAATAGGGAACATTAGTAAGTGTCAGGAAATGCTTATGAACTATTCACTTGTCATTGAACCATTTGATGTCTGGGGCTTTGATTATATGGGACCCTTCCCGAGTTCCAATGGGTACACTCACATCTTAGTTGATGTGGATTACGTCACTAAGTGGGTAGAAGCTATCCCCACTAAGAATGCTGATCGCCACACCTCCATTAAGATGCTTAAAGAAGTCATTTTCCCAAGATTTGGAGTCCCTAGATATTTGATGACTGATGGCGGTTAACACTTCATTCATGGTGTTTTCCGCAAGATGCTTGCTAAGTATGATGTCAACCATAGAGTTGCATCTCCTTATCATCCTCACTCTAGTGGTCAAGTGGAGCTGAGTAATAGGGAAATCAAATTGATCCTACAAAAGACCGTCAATAGATCTCGAAAGAATTGGTCTAGCAAACTTGATGATGCACTATGGGCTTATAGGACTGCCTATAAGAATCCCATTGGCATGTCGCCGTATAAAATGGTTTACGGTAAGGCCTGTCATTTACCTCTTGAGATGGAACACAAAGCTTATTGGGCAATCAAAGAGCTCAACTTTGATTTCAGACTTGCCGGTGAGAAGCGGTTGTTTGATATCAGGTCGTTATATGAATGGAGGGCCCAGGCATATGAGAATGCCAAGTTTTTCAAAGAAAGGATAAGAGATGGCACGATAAACGAATACAGAAACAAGAGTTCAATGTTGGTGATTATGTCCTGCTATACAATTCTCGTTTGAGATTCTTTGCAGGCAAGCTTCTCTCTAAATGGGAAGGTCCTTACGTTATCGAGAAAGTATATCGTTCCGGTGCCATCAAGATCAATAACACGGAAGGAAATTTTCCTAGAGTGGTAAATGGGCAAAGAATCAAACATTACATCTCTGGTACTCCCATAAATGTTGAGACCAATATCATCAATGTCATAACTCCAGAGGAGTACATAAGGGATGTTTATCAGCCTGTTTCAGACCCTGAAAACGAAGAGGTGTCTGTTTCGGTAAGAAATTGGACTCTGATGCTTTTCCAATAGGAAATTTCCTCCGTTTTGGAATTTTTGGAAAATTAGAAAAATAAAAAGCAGTCCGGAGAGCACACGAGGCGGCCACAAGCTTTCCACCGCCACCTACCCCCTGGTGGCAGAGAAAGGGCTTGTGGGCACCTCGTGTGCCTCCCGGACTCCGTTTTCTTGCGGAGCACTCCTTCTGGTCTAGAAAAAATCAATATATATATTCGCCCGAAGGTTTTGATCTCCGTATCGCGCAGTTTTCCTCTGTTTTCGTTTCGAGCTTGTTGTGTGCCGCAGATTTAGAGCAAAGATGTCTCAGGAATCTGTTGGGGAGAATGATCTTCACCAAGTTCATGAAGAAGTAGATGCTGATATGAAAAGAGTAGAAGTCACGGAAGCCAGGGACCAAGCTAAGGAGAAAACCCAAGCTAGGGAGGAAGTTCAACCTATGTTCAATGTTGAAGACGTTGAAGGAGTAGATTTTCTCCAACCCTTCCTCCACGTGCTGTCTCCATCCTTGATTGAACTCTTGAGGTTTTGCGAAACAACTCGTGCTCGCAATATTTCCCTTTCTCGTGAAGTTGTTTTGCTGGAAAACCATGTCACAGATCTCAAAGGTATAAATCAAAATTGATAGCTCTCTTGGAATCAAAGGCAACAACTCCACCACCTTCACCACCAAAAGGAAGACAACTAAGCATAGGTATGGGCAATCCCCTTGGCTTCTGCCAATCTTGGGGGAGTTGCCCTGGTATCGTATCACCTTTATATATTTTTCTTTAACCTTTGTTTTAGTTCTTTCCTTTTCAGTTTTTATTCCTTCTCTTAGAGGAATAAGTCTTTAGTGTTTAGTTTGAGTCTTTTGCTTTGTCTCTTCCCCGATGTATTCGAGCTTGTGATCTATAAAATAAAGAGTATCTTAGTCAAGGGCTTTGCTTTGTGCCATGATCAAAAGTATGAAAAGAACGATAGCATGAAAGATCATAAGACGATCTTATGGAAAGTGATAACTTCACATATGACACATATGATGATTGAAACTTGTTGAGAATAAATCAACATAGACCTCAGTCATTGTTGCAATTAATAAGAAGTAATAAGGAAAGAGAGGTTCACATATAAATATATCATCTTAGACACTTTTTACAATTGTGAGCACTCACCAAACTATTACATGCTTAGGAGTAGATGTTGGACAAGGAAGACAACATAATGAATTGTGTTTGCTTAGTTCCAAACAATGTTATATGATTAGAGATCCCTTAGCATGTGACGATTGCTTCCACCTCATGTTAGCCAAAACTCCCACACCAAGTAGAGATACTACTTGTGCATCCATAAACCTTCAAACCAGTTTTGCCATGAGTGTCCACCATACCTACCTATGGATTGAAAAAGATCCTTCAAGTAAGTTGTCATCGGTGCAAGCATAAAAATTGCTCTCTAATATGTATGGTCTATTAGTGTGTGGAAAATAAGATTTGTACGAACCTGTGATTAGGAAGACATAAAAGCAACAGACTGCATAATAAAGTTCTTTATCACAGGAGGCAACATAAAGTGACGTTCCTTTGCACTAAGAGGACACGCATTCAAACCTCAAAAGTGCATGACAACCTCTGCTTCCCTCTGCTAAGGGCCTATCTTGTACCTTTAATTTTTGCCCTTGTAGGAGTCATGGTGATCTTCACCAATTCCCTATTTTTACCATTGTCTTGGATACCATCACATGCTTGGGAAAGATCTATATTCATATATCAACTTGGAGTTGAGTACTTATGCTTTATTATTGTTGACTTTACCCTTGAGGTAAATCGTTGGGAGGCAAAACTATAAGCCCCTATCTTCCTCTCTGTCGAGCTGAAACTTTGACACCATGAGTACCACGTGAGTTGTAACAATAGTGGAAAACAAAAGAGATGATTGAGTATGTGGATTTGCCTTACAAGCTCTTATTTGACTGTTTCTGATGTTGTGATAAATTGCAATTGCTTCAATGACTATGGACTATTGTTGATTACTTCTCGATAAGGTTTTTGCTTAATACTTTGCTTTGTGAAGGTCTTGTTACTTTCCCATAAGAAACTTTATGATGTATTTCTGTTCTATGTGTGATCATGATGCCCTCATGTCCATATTATGTTTTATCGACACCTTCGTCCCTCAACATGTGGACATGTTTATAGAACTTGATTTTCGCTTGTGGACAAGCGAGGTCTAAGCTTGGGGGAGTTGATACTTCCATTTTGCATCATGCTTTCATGTTGATATTTATTGCTTTATGGGCTATTATATTACTTGGTGGTACCATATTTATGCCTTTTATCTATTATTTTGCAAGGTTTATTTGAAGAGGGAGAATTCAGGCAGCTGGAATTCTGGACTTGAAAAGGAGCAAATCTTAGTCCACTCTTCTGCACATCTCCAAATGCCCTGAAAAGTTACGTGGAATTTTTTGGGATTTTATAAAAAATACTGGGCGAAAGAAGTACCAGAGGGGGGCCACCAGGGCGCCACAAGCCCTGCCACCGCCACCCCCGTGGTGGCGGAGGGCAAGCTTGTGGACTCCCTGACGGCCCACTAGACCCCCTCTTTTTCTATATGAAGGGTTTCGTTCCAGAAAAAATCATTGGGGAGCTTTTTCGTGGTTTCGCCGCCGCCATGAGGCGGAACTTGAGCAGATCCAATCGAGAGCTCCGGCAAGATGATCCTGTCAGGGAAACTTCCATCTCGGAGGGGGAAATCGTCGCCATCGTCATCACCAATAATCCTCTCATCGGAGGGGATGCATCTTCATCAACATCTTCATCAGCACCATCTCCTCTCCAATCCCTAGTTCATCTCTTGTAACCAATCTCCGTCTCGCAACTCCGATTGGTACTTGTAAGGTTGCCAGTAGTGTTGATTACTCTTTGTAGTTGATGCTAGTTGGATTACTTGGTGGAAGAGTTTATGTTCAGATCCTTGATGTTATTCATTACACCTCTGATCATGATTATGATTATGCTTTGTGAGTTGTTACTTTTGTGCCTGAGGACATGGGATAAGTCATGTTAATAATAGTCATGTGAATTTCATATTCGTTCGGTATTTTGATATGATGTATGTTGTTTTTCCTCTAGTGGTGTTATGTGAATGTCGACTACATAACACTTCACCATATTTGGGCCTAGAGGGAGGCATTGGGGAGTAGTAAGTAGATGATGGGTTGCTGGAGTGACAGAAGCTTAAACCCCAGTCTATGCGTTGCTTCGTAAGGGGCTGTTTGGATCCACTAGTTTAATGCTATGGTTAGACGTTGTCTTAATTCTTCTTTTGTAATTGCGGATGCTTGCGAGAGAGGTTAATCATAAGTGGGATGCTTGTCCAAGGAAGAGCAGTACCCAAGCGCCGGTCCACCCACATATCAAACTATCAAAATAACGAACACGAATCATATGAACATGATGAAACTAGCATGACAGAAATTCCTGTGTGTCCTCGGGAGCATTTTTCCTCCTATAAGACTTTGTTCAGGCTTGTCCCTTCTTACAAAAGGGATTGGGCCACTTGCTGCACCATTGCTACTACTAGTTACTTGTTACTTTTCGCTTGTTACGTATCACCTCGCTACACCATCACTTGTTACCACTACTTTCAGTGCTTGCAGTTATTACCTTGCTGAAAACCGTTTATCAGAGCCTTCTGCTCCTCGTTGGGTTCGACACTCTTACTTATCGAAAGGACTACGATTGATCCCCTGTACTTGTGGGTCATCAGCCACTAACATGTGGACCCATGTTTTATTAACCACTAAATAAACATGTTAAACTAATTAAACTAATTAATTTTAATTAAAGACACACATAGGTGGGGGACTTCTAATTAATTAGATAATTTTTATTAAATTAAACCATGTTTGCCCCACTGTGTATGACACGTGGGTCCCACTCGTCATTTTGACGAGTCAATTGGGTGGTTGACCTGTGATGTCATGCTGGCACATTAATTCAATTTTTGGAATTAAAATAAATGAATAATAATTTCAGAATATTATTAAAACTTTGAAAATTAATATAAAAATATCTATAAGAGAGATGAAAATAATTTATATATGAAAGTTGCTTAGAACAATCCCATGAATCTGAATACGATGTGTGTTCAGCTGTCACATGCTCCTAGCATGATGAACATGGACATTTTGGCATCAGGATCATAAGTCCACTAGTAGTCAGAGACCCGGGAAATATTGTCACATATTCTCCGACTCCATCGATGACGTGTAGTACTGTGTGAGGTCATCCCAAGTACTCCATATTGCCATGTCATGCATCGTGATGCAAATGCTTGCTTTTATTTATTGTTTCTTCCCCCCTCTTCTCTCCAGTAGACACCTAAGATCAAGCTTCTGCCAGAAATGACTACCCCCCTGGTGACCATCCTTTTCCACCAGAGCTACAAGGCAAGCAACACCCCCCCCCTTGAATCTCCCTATTTCGCCCATTCTTTCTACCTCATACTTGCATTAGTTTTTGCTACTTTTGTAGATAGCTCCTATTCTGATGCATAGCCTGTTTTTGTTAAACTGCTATTGTACCCTACTCATAGTTTTAAATAGAGAATATAGTGTCCGCTATTGCGCGCTAGCGCAATACCACATCCCCTAGTCTCATGTTTCTGTCACTCAAGCTAGACATCGAGGGGCATGAACCCACAATCATGCATAACGCTCCCTCTTGGAGTTACAATCTACTACTCAGCCAAAGCAATAAATAGCAACGGAGAACATGCATGAATCACTAAGGAACATAATATGAAAGGATAATCAAATATATAACTCATAACAGTCTGGACATAATCTGCTAATCCATCGGATCCCAACAAACCGAGCATAGGAATAGCAAGAGAATTACATAGATGCCTTGATCATGTAGGGTAGCTCACAAGGACTAACCATTGAAGCACAAGATTGGAGAGAATACATCACATAGCTACTGGTCATGGACTCATTGTCCAAGGATGACTACTCACGACACGTCCAAAAAGCGTCCATGGAGGTGGACAAGCTCCCGAAGGTCAAACCTCCCTCCGGCAGGGTGCAGGAAAGAGGTCTCCTGACGCTCCTGATCTCAGAAGCGCTGCGGCGATGGAACGATGGATAAATTCACGATTTTGGATCTTCTCGAAGGGTTTCCTCCCCGAGAGGTAAATATAGGCCGACGGAGGGCCACGGAGGAGGTGGGAACTACCCCCTGGCCGTGCCAGGAGGTCACCTGTACGGCCAATGGCCCCCCCTCTGGTCCAACTTTGGTGATCTGGAAGCTTCCGTACGCTAATTTTTATATATTTTTCTCGGGATTTTTGGGACTTCGGAAAATAGGGTAAAAGCTCCTACAAAAAAGACATCAGCAGACATGAACTGGCATTGGGTGCACAGAGTTAGTAGGTTAGTCCAAATATGTGTAAAAAGATATAAAAGTGTAGCAAAACATATAACAATGCCACCCAAAAGATCTTGGAACAAGCAGAAATTATAGATATGTTTGGGATGTATCAACATCCCGAAGCTTAATTTCAGCTCGTCCTCGAGTATGTAAATGATAACACAAATAATTTATGTGGTGACATGCTAACACACATATAAGAACTTCAAAGTAAAGCAAGTAAGATATGCAATTCAAGTCAAGAAAATAACAAGCAAGAGTCTATATCTAGTATTGAAATTAGCAAAGTAAGAACATAAAGGTGCAAGAGCTCTCGCTGTCCGTGACTCGAATGTCTCCAAATGGTGTTTGCGTGCAAGAAGTGGGAGATCGGTTGAGATCATTTTTTTTTAATTGAGAACTCAATCTACTAAAATTTCACAATTGGTCTCCTTTTGAATCTTATTTTGACTCATCCCCACACCACTAGTCACGCACAAGTCAAAATGATCCTCTACCTTTCGACTTTGAGCACTCATGCAATGGATGAGCATAAGCAAGATATGTTGGCACTTAGGATGGCAAATATAATAATGATGGGGAAGGAAGACAAAAATGTGTGAAAGGCTCACACCAAGGAGGACAACCATAGGAGAGAGAAATCCAAATGATAGATATGATGCGAGGAGTAGGGATCACCATGTAACGGATGCAATTATGAGCTAAGGTAAGCTCTCCAAAGGAACTAGTGGGGGTGCATCCAACTTATTTGCTCATGAAGACCTAGATCTCATTTGAGGAGGCTCATCATTGGAATATGCAAACCAAGTTCTATAGTGTAAGGGTCCCCACATAGTTATGCATGAATGATAATCTCTATG
Source organism: Hordeum vulgare subsp. vulgare (assembly GCF_904849725.1). Classification (NCBI taxonomy): domain Eukaryota; kingdom Viridiplantae; phylum Streptophyta; class Magnoliopsida; order Poales; family Poaceae; genus Hordeum; species Hordeum vulgare. The sequence continues at coordinate 321,386,978 of NC_058524.1, read as the reverse complement.
TAGTACAAATATAGAAATTGAGTACGAGTGTGGATCTTTCAAAGGAATAGTAGTATTGCCCCCTTCATTCTTTTTTTCTTTTTTTTCTTTTTTTTCTTTTTTTCTTTTATTTTTATTTTTTTGTGTCCTCTTTGGCTCTTTCTATTTATCTCTCATTTGTCCTCTTTGGGATCTTTTGTTTTGTCTTCTTTGGGATCTTTCCCACACTTAAGGGCAACATTCTATGTTTTACATGAATAAAAAGAAGATCATCACACTTTATAAGAAGTACTCAACATAAAGACAAGTGAAAACTATCATGATGTATGCAAATGTATGCCTCTACAAGTGTAGCAGGATATGCAATGATACTAGCGCGCCATGTAGCAATAATAAGGGCAAGGCCCAACTAGCATGCGACACTATGATCAAGAAAAAGCATGTATGACATGAAGATCAAGTCATGAGATGGAGGATGTTGCATGGCAATGTATCTCGGAAAGGCTATGGAAATACCTTAATAGGTAGGTATGGTGGCTCTCTTGAGGAAAGATATAATGAGGCTTATGTATGACATAGCAAATCATGTCATGGGTTTGGATGCACCGGCGAAGTTTGCACCGACTCTCAAGATGAGAAAGGGCAATGCACAGTATAGAAGAGGCTAGCAAAATATGGATGGTAGAAGTGCCAACAACCGAATACTCACATTAGTACGAAGAACTCATACACTTATTATCAGTAACTCTCTATCTAATTAGGAAATTCACACAGAGACAAGTACCCCGAGGAGGAGTGTTTGGGGGTTTCGTTATCCTTGCGCATCCTCGACTCATGGTAACGTGAGGGTACTCTATATATTCCAACCCCTCGAGGGGTTAGCGATCAATTTAGTAGCTAGAGTTCTCAACTAAGTTTTAGTTTTTGAAACACACACGGATTTCCCAAAATATGACACCTATCACTAATAGTCAAAACATTACTCAAATCAATACCTCAAAACTATTGCAAGTTACTACTATACTTAAATAGCAACCTCAGTTACCTACTCATGCAAGACACACAACTCAATGCAACGAGCCAACTCTCTAAATAAGATAAGCATGAAAACTCAAGAGATTTCCAAAATCAACCTAAATAAAAGCTCTTAAAAAGATATAGCACGAAAACTAAGAGCTAAGCATGACAGTAGCTATGTAAAAATAAAGAACACACAAAAGGGATAAGCATGAAAACCTATGTTGTGTTCTAGAGTGGAATGGAGCGTGTTTCTCTCCCAAACAAGGTAGGCTAGGTTCCGACTTGTTATGAAAAGAAAGAAAAACAAAAACAAACTAAAAAGTAAAGAGCGGGACGCTCCAAGCATAGCACATAACATATGAAGTGATAAAAATATAGCATGAAGATGGACGAACTGATGATTGTTGATAGAGAAGGGGATGCACAGGGGCATCCCCAAGCTTAGATGCTTGAGTCTCCTTGAATATTTATTGGGGTGCATGGGGGCATCCCCAAGCTTGAGCGCTTGACGTTCATGTATCTTCTTTCATCATCTCTCATCGCATACTTGAAAACTCCCTTCATACAAAACTCCTCATAAGCTGATTAGAGTGGTTAGTACCCATGATAAAATAATTCAATACCTACTCGAAATAATGATTTTCATGAAAAGCTTCTGTTTCTCATGATTGCCAGAATATTTTTGCAAAGGAAAAGCAAGCTTAAGATTTGCAAAATGATGAAAACGCATAACATGGCAGAATCTGTGAAAAACATAACAACGGGTAGTAAATAATTTATCCGAGGCACTTCTGCAACTCAAATTAAAAACCTCAGAACAGATGCCCGAAAGGAAATTATATAGAGCATGCTGTCAAAACATTTCAGATCAAAAATATGATCTGGTGATTTTTGGTGAATTCTTCCGTCAAGCAAACAGAATCTATTTCTGGACAGCATGTCACAACTTTTGAAGTTCTTGCAATGAGAGGCTATAACTTGGCACAAAGCTTTAAAAATAAAGATACAATGATGTTGCTACAGTATTAACAAGCATAAAGACTACTAAAACATAAAGTAAAAACAAATTGGGTTGCCTCCCAACAAGCGCTTTCTTTGATGACCGTGAGCTAGGCATAATGCAAGAAGGTCAAGTGTTATCAACACCATAAGAATAACTTGCCCGAGTAACGGACTCATAAGGTAACTTAATCTTCTTTCTAGGTAAGGGCTCAATTTCATTTTTAAGGGGTAATTGGAATTTAATGATCCCCTCTTTCATGTCAATGGTACCACCAACGGTGCGGAGAATAGGACGTCCCAAAATAATTGTACATGAGGGATCACAGTCAATGTCCATAATAATAAAATCAACGGGCACATAATTATCATTGACAATAATAAGCACATCATCAATTGTCCCCAAAGGTTTCTTTATGGAAGAATCAACAAGACGAACACCAAAACAACATGGATCATAAGGTTTCAAATCAAGCATATCATACATTCTTTTGGGCATAATGGAAGTACTATCTCCAACATCACATAAAGCAAAGCAAGAGATATTATTCAATTTTATCTTGACCATAGGATCCGAACCATCTTCTAGTTTTCTAGGAATAGAAGTCTCTAGCTTGAGCTTCTCCTCCCTAGATTTGATAAGAGCATCGGTAATATGCTCGGTGAAGGCAATATTAAGTGTACTAGTGTGGGGATCTTTAGCCATTCTCTGCAAAAAAGTAATAACTTCGGAAAGACTACAATTGTCAAAATCATGATTACTACCATTAATTAAAGTGGTAGTAATGTCATCTAAGCTCATTCTTTTGGTAGTCTCTAAATTCAAAGGACCTTCTTGTCCTATAGTTGAGGTATTAGCATCACCCTTAATAAGTCCATTGGGACTAGGAGTGCGATGGGTGCTAAAAGTTTTGAGATCCTCAACAACTTGTATAGTAGCAAGGGTAGTGTGTGTAGGAAGGCTCTTAATTCTCTCTTCCTCTTCCTTTTCTCTAGCCCATCTATTGTCTAGCATTCTTATGTTCTCATTAATTTGGACTTGGGTATCATTCATGGGTGTGGTGTTCTTTTCCTCAATGGGGGGAGTTCTAATTTTTAGCATCTCTACATCATGAGCTATGTTGTCCACCTTCAAAGGGAGGTTATCTAGTTTTTATAATTTCTCTACTACACTCTTGTTGAAGGCTTTTTGACAAGTGATAAAGTCTTTAAGCATGCTCTCTATTTCAGAAGTGGAGTTTCTGGTGCTAGGATATTTTTTGTTGTTCCCATAGTTGTTGGATGGAAACGGTCTAGGATTGCTACCAAAATTACTCCTATAAGCATTGTTATTAAAGTTATTCCTGGAGATAAAATTAACATCAACTTGCTCTCTTTCTTGAGCAACCAAAGAATTTAAAGGAACTTCATGAGGGTCAATAGGAGCTTTCTTAGTAAGTAAAGTCATGATCATGTCAACCTTATCATTAAGGGAGGAGATCTCCTCAACAGAGTTTACCTTCCTACATGTTGGAGCTTTCTCGGTGTGCCATTGATAATAATTTGTCATCATCTCGTCCAGTAGCTTTGTGGCAGCACCAAGTGTAGTTGACATAAAGGTTCCTCCCGCGGCCGAGTATAACAGTTTCCGCAAGGTAAAGTTGAGTCTTGCGTAGAAAGTTTGGATAACCATCCAAGTACTCAAACCAAGTGTAGGGCAATTCTTAACAAGATATTTCATACGTTCCCAAGCTTGAGCAACATGTTCATTATCCAATTGTCTAAAATTCATAATGTTACGTCTTAATTGGATAATCTTAGCAGACAAGTAATACTTCCCAATAAAAGCATCTTTGCACTTATCCCAAGAATCTATGCTATTCCTAGGCCAAGATTGAAGCCACACTTTATTTTCTCCTCTTAAGGAAAAGGGAAAAATCTTAAGTTTAATAATATCACCATCTACTTCTTTGTACTTTTTCATATCACAAAGCTCAACAAAATTGTTCAAGTGTGAAGAAGCATGATCTCCAGCACCGGAGAATAGATCTTTCATAACAAGGTTCAGTAAAGCAGGTTTAATCTCATAGGACATAGCCCGAGTGGCGGGAGCAGCAATAGGAGTGCAGATAAACTCATTGTTGTTGGGACTAGTGAATTCACACAACTTGGTGTTCTCAGTGGAACCCATAGCAGCGCCAAGAAGCAAGAACAAAGCAACTAATTTTTTTTGTTTTTGGTAAAAGACTCTAAAGCAAAAACTAAAAAGCAAACTAACAAGACTAAAAAGAAAAAGTAAAAGATAGCATGCAAATCCCCTATCTTGAAGACTGGAGTCCCCGGCAACGCGCCAGGAAACTTTGCTTGATGACGAGATGATGTCTATACTTATCGCTCCTCGTTGGTTACCCCAAGTGGAAGGTTGAGATGTAGTCAGTAGCAAGTTTTCCCTTACACCGAGACTGTAAGGTTTATCGAACCAGGAGGACTCCTAGGATCAACAAGTACGTGTCTGCCACCCTGGCACTAGCAAAAGACGTGGACCTGCACTCACACAAATATCTTTGCTCCCAACGAGTACAGAGAGGTTCTCAATCTCTCCGGCCTTGTTAGTTGCAAAGGATCAAAACACAAGCGGGAATAGTAATAGTGATTGCAACGGAAAAGTAAATGAAAATAGTAAATGATGGAGGTGTAAACAATGATGGTGGTATGGACCGAAGTCACATGATGTTCACTAGTGATGTCTCTCTCCCAAAAGACGATAAAGAACTATGCTTGGGTAAACAAATTACAGCTGGGCAATTGATAGAATTATAAACACACCGCAATGCTAACTATGCTACTTGAAAGTTAGAGGCTCGATAGTAATGGGCAGTACGCCAAGACAAGTAGACCGTTTATTCATCAGCATCTACTTACTAATCATTCACCTTGAGATATCTATCGAGGACATCTCATCGGTATTAAGTTGCGAGCCCCACCCAAAGTGTAAACTCAAAGCAACGGACAACTGCATTAACGAACAATACGAAAGGTAAACAATCCTTGCAAACGTGGTCACAAGCACCGTTGTTTTCTCCCAGGTGGCAACAAAACATCCCCTAGTCTCATGTTTCTGTCACTCAAGCCAGACATCGAGGGGCATGAACCCACAATAATGCATAACACTCCCTCTTGGAGTTACAATCTACTACTCGGCCAAAGCAATAAATAGCTACGGAGAACATGCATGAATCACTAAGGAACACAATATAAAAGGATAATCAGATATATAACTCATAACAATCTGAACATAATCTCAGAATCCATCGGATCCCAACAAACCGAGCATAGCAATAGCAAGAGAATTACATCGATGCCTTGATCACGTAGGGCAACTCACAAGGACTAACCATTGAAACACAAGATTATAGATAAGACATCACATAGCTACTGGTCATGGCCTCATGTTCCAAGGAGGACTACTCACGGCACGTACGGGAAGCGTCCATGGCGGTGGAGAAGCTCCCGGAGGTCAATCCTCCCTCCGGCAGGGTGCCGGGAAGAGGTCTCCTGACGCTCCCGATCACAAAAGCGCTGCGGCAGCGGAACAATGTAGAAATTCGCGATTTTGAATTTTCTCAAAGGGTTTCCTCTTGGAGAGGTAAATATAATCCGAAGAAGGGCACCGGAGGAGGTGGGACCCACCCAGGTGGCATGTGGGCGCGGCCAGGGGGTAGGCCGTGCCAGGAGGTTTCCTAGATGGCCCCTGGCCCCCCTCTGGCCCATCTTCTATGATCTGGAAGGTTCTGGTACGCTAGTTTTTATATATTTTTCTTGGGATTTTTGGGGCTTCGAAAAATTGGGTAAAAGCCCGTGCAAAAAAGACATCAGCAGACAGGAATTGGCATTGGGTACGCTGAGTTAGTAGGTTAGTCAAAATATGTGTAAAAAGATATAAAAGTGTAGGAAAACATATAACAATGTCACCCAAAATATCATGGAACAAGCAGAAATTATAGATACATTTGGGACGTATCAGGTGACACCTTGTTATGTACTCCTGATGTTAGCTCTGTAGTGTAGTTAATCAAAGCTATATTACGGAGGGTAATTCCTCCTTCACCACTTCCGATAACGACGATGTCGTGCAACCCCCTCAAGTGTGGACCATCGAGGGTGATTCATCCTTGTTCAACTTGACGGATACATCGATTGGAATCCATCAAGGGTGATACCTCAGATTCCTCTGATGTTATATACACACTATTACTTTCACTTACTACTAGTACATATTGAAATGTGTGGTGTGGGTGGATTCCCGCGTGATTGTGACGCGGTGTGGTCGGGCATTCTTGGCCCTTATCACACATCCTCGAGATGGGGCGACGGGACTACATATCAATGATCGCTGATCATCACCGCAGTTAACAAAAAATTAGTGGGATTGGGTATTTGATCTGAGTTGGTCGACTGACCTTCTTCGCACTAACCTTCACGTGGGGACAGTTATGGTCACTCAGCGTCTAGTGTCTACTACGCAACTTTATTCTTGTAGACTATGTTGGGCCTCCAAGTGCACAGTTTTGTAGGATGGTAGCAATTTACCCTCAAGTGGGTGACCTAAGGTTTATCAATCCGTGGGAGGCGTAGGATCAAGATGGTCTCTCTCAAACAACCCTGCAACCAAATTATAAAATGTCTCTTGTGTCCCTAACACACCAAATATAATGTTAATTTGTATAGGTGCACTAGTTCGTGAAGAGATGGTGATACAAGTGTAGTAATGATAGTAGATACTGGTTTTTGTGATAGTAACAATAAAAACAGCAAGGTAACGAGTAAAAAAATTGAGCACAAACGGTATTGCAATGCTTGAAAATGAGGCCTAGGGTCTGTACTTTTGCTAGTGCAATATCTCAACAATGCTAATATACTTGGATCACATAACAATCCCTCAACATGCGATAAAGAATCACTCCAAAGTTCCTATCTAGCACGGAACATAGGAATGAACTATTTGTAGGGTACAAAACCACCTCAAAGTTATTCCTTTCGATCAAGCTTTCCAAGAGTTCGTACTAAAATAACAAGGTATTATTTCTGGCCGATCTATCCAAGAGTTTGTACTAAAATAACACCAAAACAAATTTAGACTAATAATACTCAATCCAACACAAAGAACCTCAAAGAGTGCCCCAAGATTTCTACCAGAGAAACAAAGACGAGAACATGCTTCAACCCTATGCATAGATTACCCCAATGTCACCTTGGGAATCCGCAAGTTTAGTGCCAAAACATATATCAAGTGAATCAATATGACACCCCATTGTCACCATGGGTATTCATAGCAATACATAAATCAAGTGCTCACAAATCCATAAAAGTAGTCAATATGATAAAACGAAATCTCAAAGGGAAAAATCAATTCATAACAACAAGATAGAGAGGGACAAACACCATATGATCCAACCCTTTGGCACGCCCTGGTGGGTAGTGGCCACCTCCTTCACCTTCCAATACTCCCATGAATCTTCTAGCGCCTCTTTTTTTCCGGAAAATTCATCAAAAAGTTTCGTTGCATTTGGAGAACTTTTATTTCTGCACAATAAACAACACCACGGTAGTTCTGCTGAAAACAACGTCAGTCCCGGTTAGTTCTAAGTAAGTCATATAAAGTGCATGAAAACCATATAGAAGTATTTTAAACATAGGCAAACATGGCATGAATACTTCATAAATTATCGATATGTTGGAGACGTATCAGCATCCCCAAGCTTAATTTCTACTCGTCCTCGAGTGTGAAGTGTGAGGTAGATGATAACAAAAACAATTTATGAAGTGTGAATGCTAGCATAGTGCATAAGTTTGATCAATGATAATTTCAATCTCTTTTCCTAACATCATAAAAGCAACTCTTTATCATAAAACTCATCATGATAAAGTGGCAATTGAAAACACAATTATTGATTTGGAATGCTACCTATCATATTCATCATATACTGTTTTCTTTTGTAGCATGGACATTTGAACTTGAATGATTCAAAGCAATAGCCTATAATTTGACATGAAAACTTTAATACTCAAGCATATCAACAAGGAACAAATTCTTTCGAAATATCAATGCTAAAGAAAGGTTTCCCTATCCCATCATGCTCAATCATTGATCCATTCATGCAAGACACCCAAATATTAGCTACATTCATTGCTCAAGTATGATACAGTTTTCTGTAGTTGGTTCTTTATAAGATAAGATGGAGACTCAAATAAAAAATAAAATGGCATAAAAATAAGTATATAGGGCCCTTCGTGGAGGGAAGGAGAGATTTGTGGTGGTGCGAGAGCTCAAAGCGAAAAAAATCAGGAGATAAATTATTTTGGGAGGCATGCTTTTCCTGTGAACAAAAACGACAAAGAGTTCCCAAACAAATCATAGGCGTTTCCCAAACTAAACAAAAGTTTATTCCTTTTTCCACCATTATTTCACACTCCACAGCTAGTCGCATCTGTACCCTCCATACCAACACTTTCCAAGGAATTTATTAATTAACAACATAAAATTATTTTCTTTGCATTTCGGAACTGGGCATCCCAATTACCGCCATACTATCGTGCAATAACAAGTGAATAAACACTCATCTTGAGAATAACCTATTTAACATGGAAGATGTTGGCCACCCCTCCCCGCTTCATGAGCGGTAGGGGCACACAAATAGAAGTTTATTTTGAACATTAGAGTTGGCACATACAAATTTACTTAGAATGGCATTGAAATACAACATGTAGGCAGGTATGGTGGACTCATATGGCACAACTTTGGGTTTAGGATTTGGATGCACAAGCAACATTCCCGCTTAGTACAAGTGAAGGCTAGCAAATAGATTGAGAAGCGCCATAACAAGGAACAAAAACCATCATAATTGAATATTAAACATAACTAACACCAAATAATGCAACAAAACTAGGACGTAATTTCATAGCATAATTATTGACTTCATGTGGATGCATAAGGAATCACAAACCTTCACACCAAATGTTCTTACTAAAGCATAATAACTCATCAACACAACTCACATATCACTATCTTCATATCACAAAACTATTGCAAAGAATCAAGTTTAATGATCTTCATGAAAGTTTATATTATATCTCCCCTCGATATCTATCACTTTTGTACTAATTTAATTTAAAACAAATTACCATTGCTAACAACAATCTGTCAAACAAATATAAGTGAAGAACGAGAGCATAAGTTTCTTTAGAATTTTCAACTCTCAATATAATATAGGTGAAGAAAGAGAGGATATCTTCAAAGTTTCTACTAACCCTCAAAGTAATCTAAGTGAAGTATGAGAGCATATTTCTTCAAAATAACAGCACCACCGTGCTCAAAAAGATATAAGTGAAGTACTAGAGCAATTCAATCAAACTGCTCTCAAAAGATATAAGTGAAGATCAATGAGTAGTCAAACAATTAAGTAGCTATGTGAGGACTCTCTTTGGATAAAGATTTTCAGATATGACAATTTATTTCAAACATAACACTAAATAAAAAAAATACACTCCAATAATAGCACATATCATGTGGACAAATAAAAATTTAGGCTCCACATAGGCTAACCGGTAGATGTTGATGAAGAAATGTGGGATTTGTAGCATCCCCAAGCTTAGATGCTTGACACTTATTGAAATATTTACTTGGGGTGCCTTGGGAATACCCAATCTTGAACTTTTTTTATCTCGTTCAATCCTCTCATATCTTGGTTTCACCTAAGTCTCAAAAACTTCATCCACACAAAACTTGAAAAGAACTCGTGAGATAGGTTAGTTCACATAAAAGTAAATCAACACTTCATGTAATGACAATACAAGTTTCATAATAATTTTCAAACATTAGGTACTATATACTATCATTTCCACAATTTTTATCTACTAATATAAGCCATGAAAACTCTAGGATAAGTAGATAACAAAACTATGGCAGCAATCTCTCCAAAGAGGACAGTTTGTAGCAATCTACTTAAAACATGTACTCTCGTATCTCAAAAGAATTCTGAAACTTTAGGACACGATAAATAATTTCTATGAAAGTACTCTATTAAAAATTCATAAACTATTCACGTTCCGGTAAAATCTGATAATTCATATACTACAGCAAAAGTTTCTGTTTTTGTACAGCACATATCACACGTGTAATTCCAGCATTCTGAAGGCTATTCTTTGAACTTTTTATTGAAAAAATATAATAAAGAACATATAATAGATTACAACAAATTAAAATGAAACTTGAAGCAAAACACATATCATCTGACGAATAAAAATATAGCTCCAACTAAGATATACTGATAATATTGGAGATGAAAGAGGGTATGCCTACCCGGGGATCCCCAAGCTTAGACGCTTGAGTATTCCTTGGATATTACCTTGGGGTGCCTTGGGCATCGACAAGCTTAGGTTCTTGCCGCTCCTTATTCTCCTCATATTGACATCTCACCCAAAACTTCAAAACTTCAATCACACAAAACTTAACGGAACTTCGTGAGATGGGTTAGTATGATAAATATACATCATTCACTTAGGTAATGCCAAGACAAGATTCATAATTGTTATCACATGATGCCGACTGCAATATATCATTACAATAATTTAGATCATTCAATATAAGCTATGGAAATACCAAAACAAGCAAACTACGCATGCAAAACAGAATCTGTCAAAAATAGAATAGTCTGTGAACATCTTATAGAAAACCATAGCTCCATCTAAGATTTCTGAAGACTTCGGAAAACAAAGAGAATTTGCATACTAAAACTGTGTGCAAATTGCAGAAAAATATGATCCAGTAAAATCATAGAAATTCTGCACTAGACATAAAAGTTTCTGTTTTTACATAGAATCAAACAAGCAAGTATCCACACTATCCCAAAGGCTTTACTTGGCACTTCATTGAAATAAAATCTACAAAACATGATTAATATAGTAGCTTAATAATGTGAACACTGAAAAACAGTAAGGATAATTATTGGGTTGTCTCCCAACAAGCACTTTTCTTTAATGCCTTTTAGCTAGGCAAGATGATTTCAATGATGCTGACATAAAAAGTACTAACTGGAACATGCAAGAGAGCATCATGTATCACATGGCAAGCACATTTAAATCTAGCCCAATTCCTATGCATAGGGATTTTTCAAGCAAATAATCTATTGTAGCAAGGATCAATTTGCATAGGAACGCAAAACAAGCATAACTTCAAAACCTTGAACACATAGGGATGAAACTTGATATTATTGCAATTCCTACAAGCATATGTTCCTCCCTCATAATATTTTTCAGTAGCATCATGAATGAATTCAGCAATATAACTATCACATAAAGCATTCTTTTCACGATGCACAAGCATAGAATTTTTATTACTACCCACATAAGCAAAATTCTTATAATTCATAGTAGTGGGAGCAAACTCAGCAAAATAACTATCATGAGATACTTGATTGATATAATCCATGTGAAAATTAAAATCATGATGAAAATTTTCATGGTTTTATTGCACTTTATAACATACATGTCATCACCATAATCATCATAGATAGCAACTTTGTTGTCATAGTCAATTGAAGCCTCTTCCAAAATAGTGGATTCATCACTAAATAAAGTCATGACCTCTCCATATCCACTTCAGTTATTACGAAAATAAGATTTAACACCCTCCAAATGAGTGGTATCATTATTACCTAGAGTTGACACTCTTCCAAACCCACGTTCATCAATATAATCATCATAACTAGGAGGCATGCTATCATTATAATAAATTTGCTATCAAACTTGGGGGACTAAAAATAGCATCTTCATCAAACATATATAGCATCCCCAAGCTTGTGGTTGTCGGGACCCCAATCCTAAGCCATATGTATCCAGCATGTAACACATCACATCACTTTGTGGCCACACGCATGGTAAACTCCATGGCTGCCACCTTACCTTGGCCGGGACGGTTTGCGTCTTTTGGCTCACGTATATGAATGTGTTGCTAGCAATCATATGTCAGAGAACCTGGGTCGACATGACTAGTTATAGACCCAACTGGCACAACCATACAAGGACAAGCATACGTAACCCAAGCAATGCAGGTTTCGGTCATCAGCGTGTGTAGACGAATCATAGCAAGCTACATGGACTCCATTACACCGCGTGACATTTCCCAGTGTGGACAGATACATCAACAAAGAATGATAAATGTCGGTCAATCAATGTGTCTGGAACAGTAGCAAGCTACCAAGGCTCATGGAAGCACAAATAGGCATTTCCCCGTAAAGAAGACTACTAAAGTCATACAACTAGGTATCGAATCCCACAGACCCAATGTATTTCAAGGTTACACATAATATGCACAGTATGTGTAGAAACAACATGGCATCACAACAACTCTACGACTCAAGCATTTATTAAGGACTCATAAGAGTCAACATAGTGTGATATTACAAATAGGGGTCACATGACCCAACACTCATATCATAGAAGCATCAAGAGGAAACACAACATGTATGAGTACACGCATCTACTAAAAGTGGGTAGAGGAGCCTCAAAATCTACAACGACCCTACCAAAGGAGCGAGACCTCTCTCCGGGATTCCCAAGATATTATGGTCAACATCGAACACGTTGTGTAGAACCAATAGTGAGACTAATGTATCCTCTGCACAAACATAAATTAAGCAACCATGAGTATAAAGGTACCCAACAAGACTTACATCAAAACTATCTACATATGCATTATTGTCAACAAAGGGGGGTTGTGGAGTTTATCGCAGCAAGCTAGCTTTGACTCTTGGCTAAGCTGTACTACGACTACAAGTAGTATCTTTGAGGTGGGATAGCGCACACGAGTCCACATATTCACCAAAACAATACACCACTATGGATCCACTCTTGTCTACCTACAAGAAGGCCATCCATAGCACTCACACTTATCTACGCATTTTAGAGTATCAATTTCAGGTTGTCTATGTACAACATAAGATTTCCAAGTAGTCCATATCCGAGGATGCGGCTATTCGAACAGACTATTTCACCCTGCACGGGTATACTTCTTTACACACGCTCTCATCACTTATAACCGTATGCACGTCATGCATCTCGGCAACCTTCAAGCGGAAGCACTGGCATGGGCGTCGGCCACGACTGTTAACCACACAAGATCCTAGTGCAGGTTTATCTCCTATTTGAGACTAAACCCGCAAGGGAGTCCCACTGAAGTTTCCTCTACGACCTCAAATGATGTGCGCAGGGTTCCACAAGACCACCATTCGGGTGCCACTTGGTACACCATGCCACTGTGTATCTACCGCACTGAAGCCTACCCCGTCGGGCAGAGCTAAACACGGCTGCCAACACTATTCCTACAAACACCAGCAAGTAGTTGCAACTCCTGGACAGAGATCTAGGCGATTAATAAGCCGAGAGGGTCAATTAAATATCCCAATGCATGGTAGTATCTTGTTTGGATAACATACACAGAACTTAGTTCTTAAGGACGATCCTAATGAGACAACCCACCATGTACTCCTACAGGTCATCAGATTGCTACCTTTACCAAATCAGATTCATTCACCCTGACTCAGAGGAACCGATGTACTCGTCCCATCAACAACGTTCCCTCCTGGAACACGTATGTGCGTCCAGTCCGGCACATGTGCCATACCATGCGCCAGGACGGGCCACACATGCCATGTGCCACATGCCCGAGCACCTGAGCCACACATGTCTGTGTAACAGTGAGGTAGGCTCTGATAAGCACGAAACCCAGTTCCTATGAGCCATATCATAACATAATCCACCATGTTTTCCAACATGGACTCTCATCACTATCTTGATCAAAATGGGTCACGACACTTAAATCTCATCATTAGGACATGATCATTCCAATTCATCGCCCAGATGGATCAAACCAAGCACAACTCTAAGCATAGCAGGCACACTCAGCAAGCATGGATGAGTAAGCACAACAAGGATAAAGAAGTTGCTACTCATGGTAAGTGGTTTTGACTATTTACTTTGCCAAGGACAAGTCATGCAAAGGAACGTGTTCAACTACCGAGAACAAATAACAATTGACTCATTGTTTTCCTAATGCATTTAAAAGAGAACAGGAGCGAGCGAGTGGGATTGTATCAGAATGATCAAGGTGGGATTGCTTGCCTGATGATTCTGAAGATAACACTTCTCTTCATTACTGTCAACGATAACAACGTAGGAACCATCTATCGAGGGAGAACAACCACCGGCCAACAAGAGGGAACAACATTCAATTCATGCAATGCACAACCAGATGGATGATATGACATGTTAAAACATTGTATTGACCTAATGAAATTGATAGCCATATTAAGTGAAGTGGAATTCAAATATATACTAAATTCCAACTCTAAATGTTATTTCATAAATTTTCCTAATCATGATTTGTCCTAAACAGTGGTGTTAGCTTGTACAAACATGCATGAACAAGGCCTAAACAGATTTCTTGGATTTTTCTGATAATTTTTCATATATAATTTATTTTCATTAGAGTTATTGACTATTTTCTATGAATTTTAGAAGTTTTAGGTATTTTCTAGAATTAAATAAATCCAGAATTCATTTATTGCGTCAGCTCTGCGTCATCATTGCATCACCTGGTCAACGGGGCCAGCCCGGGTCAAACCTAACCAGTGGAGCCCACTGGTCAGTGGCTCAGGGTCATCTTTAGAGGCTGATTGGTGGGCCCCGTCAACCCTGACGTGGCTAGGTCCAAACTGACACGTGGGGCCCGTCAGTCACTGACACTGAAGTGTTAAACAGGTCGATTAGAAACTAACTAAATACTAACACGGGCTAGTCCCACTGTTAATGTCTCTAGGGTGTTTAGTTAGCGGTTAATGAACCCCTAACTAGGGGCCACATCACCGGCACCGGCGTTATGCTGCCAGCGACCAAACAGAGAGGTGGCGGCTCACCAGAGTGGAGATAGGGCAACGGCTTGCTGTGTTGAGTGTACCTGAATGTAGCCCTCGCTTGCCCGCATCTAGTGGATGCAACGATTGGTCACGGGGTGGTCAGAATTGATGCCGGCGACGAACTCTGTTGCGGCCGGAGCTCGGGACTCAGCGGTTTCGGTGTTGTGGTGAACGAGAGGGCAACTACTAGCATGAAACCACTGTCGGCATCTCCAGGGTGTCTAGCTAGCGGTTAATTAAACCCTAGTTAGGGGCCATGTCAGTGGCACCAGAGTTATGTTGCCGGTGACCAAACAGAGCGGTGGTGACTTGTTGGAGTGGATCTAGGGACATCGACTTGGTGCATTAATGGTACGTGAATGTAGCCCTCGCCCGCTCGCATCTAGTGGACGCAACGGTTGGTCATGGGGCGATCAAAATCGACGTCGGCGATGAGCTCAGTGGCGGCCGGAGCTCGGGACTCGACAGTATTGGTGTTATGGTGCAAGGGAGGGCAACTACTAGCATCAAACAAACCTATGCTCGAACACGAGCCCAACGGGCATACGCACATGAAATCACATATGCTTCCTTGGTGGTTTTGATAATTCGTTTCAACATACATTGTCTCTTGGACTAACACTTTTACCTAGTATATTTCAGGTATAGTCCACACAGATCTTTGGCTAAAGGATTATGAGGAGAAGCCCCTTGATGCAAGGAAGGATAGGATTGGATCAAACTTCAAGCAAGAAGACTCTTAATTTTACACTTTGTGAGAAATCACTTTTGAGTCCATAGGAAAGCCAATACTATTTGTTGGGGATATTACCCCGCCCTATGACCGGCCCTATGAGGCCGGGTCAAGAAGATGGCGGCTTATACGTTCATACCCAAGATGGGCCCTGACATACAAGGCAGGACACGCAAGGCGGTTCATTAAAGAGAGCACGCGGGGGCCCAGGACATGAAGATGGCAACCCTTGGCCCACCAGGGAGAAGGACGCTAGGAGTTTCCTTGCTTAAAGGAGCAAGGCAAGTTAGAAACATAATAGGTCACGGATCGTAACGTGACCCGGACGCTTGTAAATATAGGGTGTCAACCTGTATATAAAGGTGAGTCTCTAGGGCTGATAAGGTTAAGTCACAATCAATCGAGAGCTAGGTTAGGCGAAACCACACCCTTGTAATTGATTTCATCATCAATACACACAAAGCAGGACATAGGCTTTTACCTCCATCGGAGGGGCCGAACCTGGGTAAACATGTCATTCGTTCCCGATCAACCCCTTTGAGTCGCCACGTAGTTGCGATGGCTTCACCACTAAGGACTTTCAGGAGAACATCTGTCGTGATAAAACCACGACAGTTGGCGCCCACCATGGGGCGTGCGCACGGTGGAGTTGAGTTCTGAAAGGGAGCTCTTCCAGGGTTTGGGAGCTACACGTTTGGTATCACGACCAAGAGCTGTCGTGGAAATGCTACATCAACAATTCGAGCTCAGGCCTGAGGCCGGTTCGATCGAATCTGGTTACCAGGTCCCCTTCGGCAAGATTCACATATTTATCGGCAAAATCGGCGTGCCTGTTCCCTAGCCGGACATCTACACCGACATCGTCGAGCCGTCTCGGCTCGCTCAACCCGCCGAACGTCAGGTCGTGCGACGTCGCGTCTTCGTTGGCTTCACGCAAGGGATCACCCTCCCGGATGAGCCGGCGACTGACGGAGACACCCCCGTCAACTCATATGGTGAGTCTTCCAAGGGAGACACGAATTCAATTTGCCATCTCTATGCTGGAAGGCTTGAAGTTTTCCCTAAGGTAGCGATCTCCGAAGGCCCACAAGAGCCGCCTTGCCAGGTCACCATCTACATGGCAGGGGCAGTGATGCTCAGAATCGGCCACATGCGGCAGCCGCCAATGGAGCTAGCGGATCTGGAAAAATACCAGCCCAGGGCATGACAGATCTGATGGGCGAGATGTCAAAACTCGTGGCAGTCCTCGTTACTGCCAAAAATCAAGAGGAAATCAATGCAGAGCTGGTAAAACTATGTGAAGATATGGCCAAGATTCGGCGAGAGATTGACGCTGAAAACACCCGGATGGCAGATCAGCAGGTTCGGATCAGCGAGGAGGCGGAACGTTTGAAGGCTGAGGCATGGTGGCTCGAGCGTCGGTGAGACGCTTCCGATGTGGTGCACCAGCAGAGGCATCAGAGTTGTTTTCCTGCCAATCACAATCCTACTCGGTTGTTTGACAACCCACACACACCTGATGTGGAACATAACCCTCCTTGATAGACTGATGTCCAAGTTGAGCCGGCTCGGTCGCCTCCAACTTAGCAGCCGACTCAGCCTCCGTCGATCCAACCACCAGTTCATTGTTTTCGAACGCCGCATGGCGACTTCTCCAACCACGTAGACAACATGTTGGCTGCTACACGCAACTTGGAGTCTCTCCTCATTCATGGAAACACCCTGATCGAGGTGGAAGCTAGGAACACCATCGAGATACTGAAGACGGCCGTGGTTCAACAGGCACAATTTTCTTACAGTCGTGATCACTTGCACTCCACACCGCACGCCAGCCGCAGCTAGAGTAGCCATGAGGATCCTTCGGTGGTTTTTAGCAGTGGTCACCGACAGCAGCCTCAAGCCAACCCGCCCGGACCACCAATGTCGAATGCCCAGGCGCTTGTGAATACGGCCGGAGCGCCCCGTCAGGCGAAAGTAGAGGCGCCTCAGGTGGTTCCGACTTATGCACAGCCAGCACCTGTGTATAGAGGGTCGGGTGGAAGGACCATAGGGGTCCCCTATTTGTCTTTCGCTCTTTGCAACAAGCATATGCCTAAAAATTTCAAAGGTCCTCACAAGGTGCCCAATGACACACCTGACCTTGAGCCAGGTGCGTGGATTTAGAGTTATAGGCTTGCTATGGACATGATTGACACTAGTGATGCAGTGTGTGCCAAGTATCTGACGATGATCTTAGAAGGGCCGGCTCGAACATGGTTGAAAACCTACCGCCCAACTCTATCAACACTTGGGCGGAATTGAAGAAGCGATTTATTGAAAACTTCCGAGGAACTTGCAAGCACCCAATGACGATTGTGGATCTACAACATTGTGTTCAACGTATGGATGAGTTGGCTCACCACTGGACACGTCGGGTTGCAGAGATCATACACTCATCGGATGGCATCACGACGGCTCAAGCCAAGCTGATCTTGGAGAAAAACTGGCATTTTAAACCTTTGGTCTTGAAGCTTGATCGTTTTAAGTGAAAGGTGCAGGACATGGGCGAGTTGAGGGACACTCTCACCAGGTACAGCGAGTCAGACGACATAAAAGTCGCCAGCTCAGATGATGAAAAAGCAAGTGAAATTAAGAAAGGGGATGGAACCAATGGTCATTCTCAAGCTCATGGACGTAATGGTAACCACGGAGGTCAAGGAAAGAGAAGGCAGCAAGATGGTGGGTCAGATTTTGATGCCAATACCAGCGCCAGGCCTAGAAATTAGCGTCAATCTCGAGGCTACAGTGGGAGAAAACCACGTAATTACGAGGATATGCTTAAGGGACCTTGTCCTAAGCATAGTACCCTGGATTCCCCGTCTACTCATTCTTGGTAAAACTGCTATGTGATGCAGGAATTTCATCCCCAAGCGTCCAGGGATAACCAAGGGGGTAACAGTGGTGGACACCCAGGTCAGTTTGGCCCTGGCGGGTCGCAAGGGGGTTCGTCCGGCGGGTTTCCCGGCCCCGGCCCTCACGGGCATGGCGGCTCTAACAATGGCGATAGGCAAAACGCTAGTGAGGGTTACCAGCAGTACAACAAACAAGGCGGCTTCCAGCAGCATAATAACCAGGGCGGTTTCCAGGAGTACAACAAACATGGCGGATTTCCAGCAGTACCATGTTTTCACCACCAACACCTGCAGGCGGGATAAGAAAGTCAGGCAGAGGGCGATCAACATGGCTGAGCCGGTGGTTCCTAGGTACCTTAGTTTGTCAGAACAGCCCATCACATGGAGTAGAGATGAACACCCACCCCAGGTCGATAATCCCGGAGACTTAGAATTGGATGTGGCACCATAGTTTTGGGGATATACCCTCTCCAAGGTTCTCATGGATGGAGGAAGCAGCATCAACATCTTATACTATGACACCTTCCGACGGATGAATTTTTCTGAGGGTGACTTGATGCCTTCGATCACGACCTTTCACAACATTGTCCCATGAAAGTCAGCATATCCACTTGGCCGGATCAAATGAAATGTTGCTTTTGGTGACGAACGAAATTATAGGAGTGAGGCTCTGATGTTTGAGGTGGTTAATATCAAGAGTCCTTACCATGCCTTGTTCGGACGACCGGCTTATGCCCGTTTTATGGCCCAACCCAGCTATGTGTACCTCAAGATCAAGATGTTGGGTCGTAAAGGGACCATCACAGTCAATGGAGATCGAAAGATAGCACAGTGCAAGGAAGGAGACGCTGCCTACGCTGAGTCGGCATGCGCGGCCGAAGAATTGAAGTTTCACAAGGATAATGTGGACCTGGCCGACATGAGTCCCCTCAAAAAAACCACTGTCGATTCTGAGCCGCCCCTCAATTTCAAGCCAACAGATTATACCAAGCTAGTAAATTTCACCCCAGGCGAATCTTCTAAGCAGTTCACTATTGGGACTGGCATGGATTCTAAATAGGAAAGCGCGCTCATCAAATTCATCCGTGAGAATCGGGACATCTTTGCATGGAGACCTTCTGATATGCCAGGAGTATCGAGAGAATTCACTGAGCACCACCTCAGTGTGTATCCAAAGATGAAATCAGTTCGACAATACCTCCGACGATTTAACGAGGAGAGACACAAGGCAATTAGGGAAGAAGTCGCCCGTATCTTGGCCGCCGGGTTCATCATCGAAGTCTTTCACCCAGAATGGTTCGCTAACCCGGTTTTAGTTATCCAGAAGAACGACAATTTTCTTATGTGTATTTCTTACACCGATCTCAGCAAAGCTTGTCCGAAGGATCCTTTCGCTCTCCCCGTATCGATCAAATCATTAACTCTATGGCGGGTTCCAAGCATTTGTGCTTTTTGGATGCATTACCACCAGATCAAGATGGCCGAGAATGATCAAGAAAAGACGGCTTTCATAACCCCTTTTGGCGCTTTCCACTATGTTTCTATGCCCTTTGGACTTAAGAGCACGGGGGTGACTTATCAATGTTGTATTCAAAACTGCTTGCACAGTCAGATCGGGTGCAACGTTCATGCCTATGTTGATGACATCGTGGTGAAATCTCATAAGAAGGAGATGCTCTTGGAAGATCTCAAGGAGACGTTCGATAATCTTCACGTGTACCAGATGAAGCTTAACCCAGCCAAGTGTGTTTTTGGTGTTCCTGTGGGCAAGTTATTGTGTTTCTTGGTGTCTCAGCGAGGCATTGAGGTTAATCGAGACAAAATCAAGGCGATAACTTCGCTTGGTAAGTCGGCTAATATCACCGAGGTCCCGCGCATGGCGGGTCGCATTGCGGTGTTGAGCCGTTTCATAACTCTCCTTGATGATAAGGCCATCTGCCTTTACCAGCTGCTCAAGAAGACAGATAACTTTGTTTGGACAAATGCAGCTAATGAGGCTTTTGAAGCCCTCAAGAAACAACTTGTTGCGCCGCCTGTGTTAGCCGCCCCCACTGATAAGGAGCCTATGCCCCTCTACATTGTCGCTAATTCAAAGGTAGTAAGTGTAGCAGTGGTTGTCGAACGCAAGGAAGAAGGCAAGGGGTATTCAGTTCAGCGACCAGTGTACTTTGTCAGCATGGTGTTAACCTTGTCTAAACAACGATATCTGCATTGGCAAAAGATGGTCTTTAGGATTTTTATGGCGAGCCGGAAGCTGAAACACTACTTTCAGGAGCACCCAATCACTTTGGTCAGTTCGGCGCCAATTGGGGACATTATACAGAACCGCGAGGCTACCGGACGAGTTGCTAAGTGGGCCATTGAGCTTGGTCCCCATCACATGAAGTATATGCCACGCACAGCCATCAAGTCTCAGGCTTTGGTGGATTTCATCAACGATTGGATAGAATTGCAGATTCCAGAAGATAGGCCAGATAACACGTACTGGACTATCCACTTTGACAACTCCAGGCAATTGGAGGGCTCAGGAGCTGGCGTGGTGTTATCCTCTCTGCAAAGTGACTAATTTTGCTATGTCTTACGACTCATGTTTCCTGGCGCTAACAATGCATCTGAGTACGAGGCTCTTTTACACGGGCTCAGAATAGCAGAGATGAATCTTAGTCGGGTCAGATGCTTGGGCGACTAAGATTTGGTAGCTCAACAAGTCTCTGGGACTTGGGACTCTAAAGATCCACTAATGGTGGCTTATAGGCATGCAGTAACCCAAGTGGAGGGTCATTTTCACGGCTATGAGGTTGATCACATTGATCGTTGATGCAATGAGGCAGCTGATGCTTTGCCACGACTCGGATCTCAATGCAGGCCTGTTCCCCCCAATGTGTTCTTGGATATCCTACACAACCCTTGTGTGAAGTTGCCTTCCGAAGAGGACATAACAGTTCCTGACCCAGAGTCACAATTGGTGGCGGCTCTCCGGGCAATTCCTGACTGGACGGTTCCTTATATGGCTTATCTAGCACAAGGTGAGTTGCCGGTGGATGAGATCACTGCTCGGCATATAATAGGGCGGTGCAAGTCTATGATCATCCATAAGGGCGAGTTACACAAACGAAACACTTGCGGGATTTTTCAGCAATGTGTTTCCCCTGAAGAAGGACGTGAAATTCTCAGTGAAATACATGATGGAGACTGTGGGCATCATGCCGGGTCACGATACTTGGTGTCAAAGGCTTTTTGACATGGCTTCTATTGGTTGACGGCTCATGCAAACGTGGAGGATATAGTGCACAAGTGTGATGGATGTCAGAACTTTGGCCGTCAAATTCACATGCCAACTCAGGAATTGCGCATGATCCCGATGACATGGCCTTTTGTGGTCTAGGGGCTTCATATGGTTGGCCCGTTCAAAATTTCTTCTGACAAAACGACTCATCTATTTGTGGCGGTTGAAAAATTCACCAAGTGGGTTGAGGCGGAGCCAGTCAACAATTGCGAAGCAGTAACAACCGTCAAGTTCCTAAGAAAGCTGATCTTTCATTTTGGTTATCCTCACAGTATTATAACTCATAATGGTACCAATCTATCTAGAGGCACCACTAAGCAGTTTTGCCAGCGGGAACATATCTGGCTTGATGTATCCACGGTAGCTCATCAGCAGTCCAATGGTGAAGCTGAGTGAGGTAATCACGAGATTCTGCATGGGATCAAGCCCCGACTTATGTTTCCTTTACAGTACACTCCGGGTTGTTGGGTCGAGGAGCTCCCCGCAGTGCTTTGGAGTATCAGGACTATGCCAAATAGAACCACTGGTTACATGACCTTCTTTCTTGTTTATGGGGCCGAGGCAGTTTTACCCAGTGATATAAGGCATGATTCTCCTCGAGTCGGCGCTTATGTGGAAGCAGACAATGAGCAGGCACGTCAGGATTCCTTGGATGCCTTGGAGGAAGAGTGTGATTTGGCTGCAGCACGGTCAACTATATATCAACAAGACCTACGCCGCTATCACAGTCGTAGAGTTAAGAGCCGAATTTTCCAGGAGGGCGATTTAGTGCTTCGATTGATTGAAGATCACACAGCCATGCACAAACTATCACCCCCATGGGAAAGTCCTTTCGTCATCAATAAAAGTCTTCATAATGGCTCCTATTATCTGATTGACCTTCGTCCAGATAAGCCAACTTCGGAGGAGGAGACGACCCATCCGTGGAACATTGCTCACCTTAGGACATACTATACTTAGAGCCCTTGTCTACTTATCAATGTACATAGTTCAATATTTTGTACTATTTTTATCAAGACAATAAAGCTGGCACCCTCGAAATTCGGGGTTTCTGCTGTTTCAGCCTACATAATGAGCATGAGTCTTTATTATTTTGATAAGCCGCCCATGAGGATGAGCCGCCGCCAAGGAGGTCATTCAAACATGGATGCTATTAGTATGAAAGAGGATGAGCCACCTTGTTGCGATCATTCAAACATGGATGTTGATAAGTGAAAGCGGACCAATTGCCATGATGCATGGTTCGAACGTAGGCGTCAATTTATGTTCTCGAGAATCAAGTCGGCTTACCTAGGGGATATTAGTCCCCAAGTTGTTTAGCAGTAATAGCATTGTCTTCTGCAATCCTATGCTTGGCATTTCCCTGATCATAGGTCAATTGGGGGCTTCCAATTCATTGAGTTCAGCTTTCTTACCCTCTTGGCTTGCAAATAATTTCCTCTTTATAATGGTTACAATGGATTGTATGCCTTTGCGACTCCCCCTATTAGCCCCATGTACTCTTGGCGAGTCAATCCATTGTGGACCTTGACTTGTCAATGTTAAAACACTGAGGTGTCGTTTGGGAGCCGGCATATCGAAAATAGACAAACCATGGGTTCATGCAAACTTATTTATTGAAGCCTGACTTGAGCCTGATCCGCTAGTCTAAATTATAAAGGTTATTGCCCAAACCTATCTTAGGGTATGACTACAGCCTTCCAAGCCCGTCTACCTTCCATGACTCACTGAGACGGCTTATTTATACTAATTTGATGCCCTATGTGGTGTTATGTTTTCCAGGGAAGGATTCAATATTCTTGCTAGCTCATGCAAAGCATTATGGCTATGAAGTCATTTTCTTATGAAGGGAAAATCCAATTGCAAGACAGTAAATTTCAGAAAGGCGGCTTATATTAAAAACGCGCCGCCAAAAGCTTCAGCATGCACGACGGCATAACGTAGAACATAAGTTTTGAGCCTATGGCTATTACAAGGCTACATAGAGCCCAAAGGAGTTGCGTCAAAGTTTTACGCAATTATATATTTCATCCGGTTACAAAGCTGTGGCGGGTGTTTTGGGTCCTGGATTTGAAGATTACCATATCCCAATTGTAATGGGTTAAAGCGTGGAATTCAGCTTCTTCGTGCAAGATCGGGGACAGGTCAGCTTCATGGGCAAAGAGAGGCTTATGACATTGAGGAGTTAAGTTGGTCGGCTCATAAGTGGGAGGTCGAACTCGTACATTGTCATCATTATAAGTCGGCTGATAAGACTTCAGGTTAAAGTCTGATGCTAGATGACTCGACGGCACACGAGACGCCCTTACACAATTGGTATAATCCTCCTAAGTAAAAGATGATCCATCCTCTTTGGTTTAAGGGAAACCTCTGGTGATTTCTTTCGGTTTGAGCTCAGTTGCGTACGCCAATGACAGGCTCAATGCAGCTATAGCACCCTTTCGGCGGTCGACCTATTCAATTCCTTGATTTGCTTGGGAATTGTTGAGAGACGCCTTAGCATGCCAGGGATGAACTTTGCACAGTCCTTTTCACCCATTACAACTCTCATTGTGATCAAGCTTCCAACATAAAGTTGATGTGTAAAAGTATATAAAGCTTTCAATTTTAAAATGCAATCATCCTGAAGATTACAAGTTTTCAAGCATATAAAGTTTTCAAGCATATAAATCGCCTGGCGGGTCTTTATTCTACGACAGATTTGATCATCACAAGTTATCATAAGAATTTCATCATATACAACTTACCAAAAACAACGATCGTCACCTGCGAGATATGGTATTTTAAGCTAGTCAACTCTTGAGTGATTGGCTTTAGCTTTTTCTCGGCAACTTCAGCACACTTAATCAAAGCGGCTTTTTCAGTCTCCGGAGTTTCTTTGAAAGCCTTGAATACTGCTTTGAATTTATCTATTTCTTCACAAGCAACCCGGAGTTTTTCATCAGCTATGGCTCAGGCATCCTATTGTTGCACAAGGATCTTTCTCATGCTATGTAGTTCTGAGTCGGCCAGAGTTAGAGTCTCCTCCATTACAACATATCCATATGAGTATCAAGTTCATTTTATGAGCCGACAGCTAGGTGCATAATAAGGCTTGGTGGCTGTCACAAGGATTATCACAAGTCTCAAGTAGATTTCCAACAATATACTTGACACTTGGGGGCTAATGTTTATCGGTTTTTAGTCTATCAAAAGACCCAGCTCATCCACAAGAATATGACCCAGCCCTTTGGGGCTACAGGTCGAATTTCAACTATTCTATATCAAGACCCGGCTCATCTCCAAGAAGATGACTCGGCCCTTGGGGGCTACAGGTCGAGCTTTAGGAATTTTATATCAAGACCCAACTCATCTTCAAGAAGATGACTCGGCCCTTGGGGGCTACATAAGGGGGGATAGAGTACGAGATAAGTATAGATATACCTCATAGCATTTCCTGATCATGCCTACTAGGCTGGTCTCCATTTCTCGGCTTATGGGAAGGCGATTAAGATAACCAGAGTGCAGCTCTTCAAAGGAAAGTTTTGCAATATTGGGAAGCTCAACTTTGTTTTTTGCTTTACCAAAATCAATTGTTTCATCCTTGGCAGTGTGCTTGCCCAACGAAGTGAAGACGGGAATATTAAAACACGTCCCAGTAACAACAACTTCTTTTTCAGAAGGAGCATAGTTTTTGGTTGTCTCAAGAGGACTTTGTGGATTGGGATGAATTTGTAGGTTTTCCTCCATGACCACGTCACCAGTATTCGCCGGTTCATCACGAGAAGGTAGATCATCACACGCGTCTTGCTGAGCCGTGGGGGATTCAACGCGAGTTTCAGAGGGATCAGTCGACTAACGAAGATTAAGCCCCTGTGTTTCCGTTTCATTTTCACTTGTATTCGTTGATGACCCACCTACCTTTTTCGTTTTGGCTTGAGCCCTGCATAATGATTGTAATACGTCAAGGTATATAGAAAAATATTAAAGGTGCCAAAGTAATATTATGTATAGAAAGTAATAATATTACCCTAAATTGATGATAAGGGACGACATTTTTTAGGCAGTTGAGTCGCGTGATGACGGGGGCGACTACTGATAATTTGAATGAAAAGGGTCAAGAAGATGGCGGAAAAAGCCGGCTTTTGAAAAGGAAAAGGTTGGAATGAGAAGCACCTCATTTGGACGCTTTCGAGAGGTCGTCTTATTGGGTAGCCCGGATACAAGTTCACCCGAAGCACATCGGGTATGGCGCCTTGGAGTATAATGATTTTTCTTCAAAAGGAAATAAGGATCCAAATAAGCCTCTGGGTGAGATAAAGTAACTTTCCTAACGACCCGCCTTGGTGGGCTAGGAAATGAGTTTTCTCAGCCGGAGGAGATAGGAATTACATTGACAGCTTCATCTTGACTATCCTCTTTATCATTCTGGCAATAAGGAGGCGTTAGCAAGTTCAATTAAGGGGAAGTTTAACAAAATAAAGGTTTTACCTCAGAATGGTTCCCTATAGGCTCAAAATCGTCCATAGATGATGATTCTCCTACAATGGCTTTCTCCTTTGACTTCTTCGGGGCGGCTTTGGGTTTAGTGGCACGAACTTTGGTTTGACGTCGTTTCCAAAATGATGAGTTAGCCTGCGCTGGTGTTAGCAAAGGATAAGCAAGTCTAAACAATGAAAATCCTTGCAAAATAAGATGAGGTATGAAAAGGTTTGTTACCTTAGAACAGGATTTTGAGTGTAGAAAGGTTTCAGCCCAATTTTGCTACAAGCATCTTTGTTTTCACCCAGCAATTTCTTCACAATTTTGTTGATGTCATCAGTGTCAAGCACGGCGTTGTTGAAACGCAGAGGGTTGTTTAAGTCGCTGTCATACTCACACATTAACGAGCTACGGCGACTCAAGGGCAAGATACGCCAGTTTACCCAACACCGGGTCAGATCAACACCGGTTAAGTCATTAGCCGTGAGAGCTCGAAGCTTAGGATATACATTGGCGAGCTGAGTATGCTCTTTATCAGTAATCAGGCTGGGTAGCTTGAAGTTCATTGGGAGACGCTCAGCTCTGTAACCCGACAAAGGATTCTCATCAGCAGGGGATGTATCCTTGTAGTAAAACCGTGTCTTACCCCAGCCCTTAGGATGACTGGGCAACATGGCAGCTAGAAATCCACACTCCCTTCGCCTTTGGATATTGACCCCGCCAAGCCCCAAGCAGGGTCCATCAGCAAATTCAGTCTGACGATTAAGATAAAAGAATTCCCGGAATGGAAGAACAGAAGGTTCTATCACCAGGTAAACTTCACAAAATACTTGGAACTGTCATAATTTGGTTATGGAATTAGGGCCCAAGTCTTGAGGATGGAGGTTATAAAAATGCAAGATATCTCTAAAGAATTTTGACCCTGGAGGAGCAAAACCCCGTTCAAAGTGGTCGGCGAAAATTACAACTTCTCCTTCAGCGTGTGCAAGTCTTTCTTCCCCTTAGGCGCTTCGCCAACCAATGGTCTCCTGGGATGGCAAGATTCCAACAGCTACATATTCATTGAGTACTTCGTCTGTGATGAGACAATGCACCTAGTTGCATGTGGAAGGTTTTATCATGTTGGTGTTTTCAGAAAGAGAAGACTCGCAGAAGCGTATTTGGCGTGTTATCTAAAAGAAAAAGTTCAAGAAGCAAAATATTCGGATTGAAATAGTTTAGGTGACTACTAACAATAAGATTATTCTTAAACTCGCCGAGATATGAGTCTCCACGAGGAGCAACAAACATGGCACTAGAAGGGGGGCGGTTTGCAGTTATGTTCAAGTCATCCTAACGTAAATGCGGCTTACAAAGGATTTACAATCCTATCAAGGAGGCCGTTATAAGGGTAAAGGCGGCTTACAAAGGGGTTGAGATTTCAGATTTTACTAAGCGTGGGACAAACAGGTTTATACCAAATTGCATGAAAGTATGGATCTACCAAGGGTTCAAAAAGGAAAATTTCACTAACCCTAGATGACAGCAACATAAGGAAGCAGAGGCAGGTCGTTATTTAACGGATCTTACAAAACATCTAGGGGAAGCTATACAAGGGACCAGATCACTACATCTACCGCACCCTAACGGTGGGAAAAGATTCATAGGAGAATCAAGTAGGTCTGCAATGGAGACAAACACGGGATGAACTCCGACGAACTCTACTGAGATATAGTGGATTAGCATGAAGATCTGGGAATAGGAAAGTCCTGACATGACGGTGGAGAAGACTCGCGATACGGAGGTGAATCCGCATGGCGCGATGTTCCCGGATCAGATTGCTTGATGATGGGGGTCGCACGGCGGAGTCATGATGAAGGTCCGAACTCGAGCAGGAAGAAGAAGAGGGGAGCAAGGTAAATGTAAAAGATGCCCTTGTCGGTATTTAAAGACCGGGAACTGAAATGAAAACGGTAGGCGCGAGAATTCAGGAGGTGCAGTAAATTTCAGAGCTGATGGCACCTCGATTTTCGGGCTAAATGGATAAGCCAAAGGAGACCTTGCGATGACATCATTAAAACCCTAGGATCCTCGGGCGGGTGACGTCTTTGATAAATATAGAGAGAGAGAGCTTAAGAAGACATTTGAAGCCGCATTTCTACCTCGGAAGACAAAACATGGGTTGCACACGACCCACCAAGATATAAAGGCTCTCGACCCGTATATAAAGGCAAGTCTCTAGGGCTAATAAGGTTAAGTCACAATCAATCGAGAGCTAGTTTAGGAGAAACCACACCCTTGTAATCAATTTCATCATCAATACACACAAAGAAGGACGTAGGCTTTTACCTCCATCGGAGGGGCCGAACCTGGGTAAACTCGTCTCTTATTCCCGATCAACCCCTTTGAGTCGCCACGTAGTTGCGATGGCTTCACCACTAAGTGTTTTCACGAGGACATTTGTCGTGATAAAACCACGACACTATCAATAGGGGATGAGGTATTAAAATGAATTGGTTTCTCAAGTGCTCAGAGATGGCCATGAAAAATACTTAGCCATTATCCCACATAACACTTATGTCCCAAGCTACATAAGAAAAATCGGTGCCACCAAGTTTGCATATTCGGCCTTACCGATTTTCATATGAGACAGAACCCTAGCCAAACCTACAATTTCGGTACTACCGAGTTTAGGTAACCAACCTTTTGTTGCCTTGATACACAAATTGGAATTTCTAAGTTTGAGTATCGGTGTCGCCGAGCTGGGTCATCTGACCGTTAGCAACCTTTTCAGTTCTACCGAGTTGTGCATATTGGTTCCACTGAGATTCAATAGTTGCCCCTTCTGAGCAAGTCGGTACTACCCTAGTTTGTAACTTCGGTGTCACCGAGTTGGTCACTTTAGGTGTAACGGTTGGATTTTGGGTGCTGCCTATATATATCCTTCCACCTACCTCTCATTCATAGAGGAAGCACTCAGAACACACACTTCATTGCCATATTCATTTTTCTAAGAGAGAGCCACCTACTCACGTGCTCAGATCAAGAGATTACATTCCTATCATTTGAACCAAGATTTCTAGCCTCCCCAAGTTGCTTTCCACCAGATCAATCTCTCCTACCCCTTCCATATCTGAGACAGAGTGATTGAGTGTTGAGGAGACTATCTCTTTAAGCGCAAGACTAAGGAGTTCATCGTTCTACCGCATCTATTACCTTTGGGAGGGTGGTGCCTCCTAGATTGGTTAGGTGTCGCTTGCGAGCCTCCTACTTCATGTTGTGGAGTTGAACCAACATTTTCGTAAGGGCAAGCAGTTCGCCTACTTTGTGAAGATCTACCTTAAATGAGGCTAGTCCTGTGTGGACCGAAGCTATAGTGGAATAGACAAGGCCGCTTCTTCGTGGACCCCTTGTGGGTGGAGCCCTCAGTGGACTCTCGCAGTTGTTTCCCTTGGTGGGTTGAAGTCTCCACTAACATGGACGTATGATAGCATTACCTATCGAAACCATGCCAAAAATCATCGTGTCAACTTCTTCGCGTTTGATCTTCCTAAACTCTACTCCTAACTACATGTGCAAAGTCTTTACTTTCCGTGCCAAATTTGTTGATTAGCATGTGTAGGATGCACTAGACTTCTTAGAATCACAACAATCTGCCAACCATTAAATTGGGAAAGGTTAGGATTTTAATTTATTCAAGTAGTCTATTCATCCCCCCCTCTAGACACCTCTTATATTGATCTTTGGTATCAGAGCACGGTCTCAAAAACCTTGGTTTAAACACCATTGGAGGAAGATGAATGTGACTAGTTTGGGGAATATTAGTTGTAGAGTGCCAATTCTTGAAGGGGAATATTTTAGACAACGGAAATATGAAATGCTTGATATATTTGATAAATTCCATTTGCACAAGTATGTTAAATATCCCTATGAGCCTCCCAATGATCCTTTGCATCCTTCTCATGATGAAGAACTTGATATGCTTGGTAATCTTAAAACTATAAATCTAATCATTAGAGGACTGCCAAGTAATGTGCTTAATCAATTGCAAAATTTTGAGTGTGCTCACACTTTGTGGAAAGGCTTAGCGAAATATTTCCCGATTATTCACTGAAAAAACTTGAGATCATTTTCCATAAATGCATTGCCTTTCACGAAATTAAGCCAACTGATCCTAATTTTGATAAATGCCTATTTGAGGTCCGTGACCTCAAGCGTACTAAAGGAGATGTCATTACCATTGACAATGTCATTGTCGAAGCAATTAGCATGCATAGATATGAACATTGTTATAGTCAAAATTTTGATGAAATTCTTGTTTCTTATGACAAGGATATTACGCCCGACGACGACAATGTCAAACATGGCTACTATCATGAAGATTAAGAGTTTGACATCAAGTATGAGAATACCATGAGGAACCTTAGTCTTATGGCGAACCTTAGAGACTACATGGCTGGTGGAAAGGAGTGGGTTCTCTATAGTGGATGCACCGATCACATGACCGGATATAAAGACATGTTCCATGGGATCACATCAAACCATGGACCTTGAAGGTATGTGACTTTTGGATACAACTATAAAGGTAAGGTACTTGGTTTTGGTAAGGTGGTCGTATCTCATGATAGTTCCATTCAAAATTCCATGCTTGTTTAATCCCTTGGATACAATCTTCTTTCCCTATCTAGACTAGCAAACTTTGGTTTCGATGTGCTATTTAAGAAATTTGACTGCCAAGTGTTTCATAGCGACAGCGATAACATTGTCTTTACTGGTTTCTGTCGAGGTGATCTATATATTGTCGATTTCATTAAAAAATCCAAACCTCGTACGTGTCTTATTGCAAAATATTCTAAAGGTTGGTTATGGCATAGAAGGTTATAACATGTAGGTATGCGTAACCTTGACAAGTTTATCAAAGGTGATCATATTCTTGGTGTTAAAGATGTTATCTTTGACAAAGATAGACTTTGTAGTGCTTGTCAAGCAGGAAAGCAAGTTGCTAGAAGTCATCTCGTGAAGAACATCATGACTACAAGAAGGCCACTCGAGTTGCTTTACATGGATCTTTTTGGTCCCGATGCTTACAAGAGCCCCCGTGAAAATTCTTATGGTTTAGTCATTTTTGATGATTTTTCCAGATTTACATGGGTATTCTTTCTTGATGATATGTCGCGGGTACAGCGGATCTTCAAGAACTTAACTCAGAAAGCCCAACTCAGTTTGCAGTAAAGATCAAGAAGGTTCGGAGCAATAATGGAACGGAGTTCAAGAGCACTAATGTGGATACTTTTCTTGACGAATAAGGTATTTCACATGAATTTTCAGCGACGTACACACCTCAGCAAAATGGAGTTGTTGAGAGGAAGAACCGGATTCACATAGAGATGGCTAGAATGATGCTTAATGAATACAAGACGCCAAGATACTTTTGGGCAGAAGCCGTGGAAACATCTTGCCATGCCATAAACCGGCTCTACCTACACAAGCTTGTCGGGAAAAGGGCATACGAGCTACTCACGAGTAACAAACCCCAATTTGGATACTTTCGAGTATTCAACTCTGAGTGCTACATTCTTGATAAGCATCATCGCACTAAATTTGCTCCTAAATCTCATGAAGGTTTCCTACTCGGTTACGGATCAAACTCTCACATTATCGTGTCTACAACAGCTTCACTCAAAAAGTTGAAGAGACGTTAGACGTGAAGTTTGATGAATCTAATGGTTCACAGGTCGATTGCCAAATGATGTAGGAGATAAGGAACCTTCGAAAGCCATCCAAGATCTACCTATCGACAAGATTTGTCCCATGGAGGTGAAGGAAAGTACTTCATCAATTCAAATGGAAGCTCCTACTTCGCGTCAAGGCAAACCACAAAACGACATGGAGGCATCCACAAGCGGTACACGACATGATGAATAAGAGGAAGAAGTACATTGTGATGATCCACCTCAACCTTCCTCACCACCACCACACGGAGTTGACACCGGCAATGATAACATGAAAGATGATGATGATGAAGAAGCTCCACCATGCAACAAGAAGAAGTGGTCACGAATTCGAGCAAGAGTGGACAAATAACATCCGCTGAATCAAATCTTCGGTGACATACAAACCGGGAGAATCACTCGCTCTAAATCTCATTTAGCTAACTTTTGCGAGCATTATTCTTTCATCTCTAGCATCGAGCCTTTGAAGGTAGAAGAAGACCTTCAAGACCTGGATTGGGTGAATGCCAGGAACGAAGAGCTACACAACTTTGAGAGGAATCAAGTGTGGACACTTGTTGAAAAGCCCGAAGACAAGCAAAACACCATTGGTACAAGATGGGTGTTTCGGAACAAGCAAGATGAAGATGGACAAGTTGTACGCAACAAGGCGCGTCTCGTAGCCCAAGGATACACGCAACTCGAAGGTATGGACTATGGTGTGGCTTATTCCACGCATGCTTGTCACACCCTGTTTTACCTCACTTCAACTGTAGCCTCTTCAAAAATTGAGTTTATTAAAAGCTTTTAAGCAAGTGATATGAGTGTCATGATTGCCATTGTTCGTATATATGCTTGAATGAGTGGATCCAAAAACAGTATTTTTATAACATAATATTTCCATAAAAACCTCTTCCTCATTTTTACTATTTCAAAACCTTGCTTTAGGTTTGCACTACAAGTCCCTGATTTCAAGGGAGTGCCTTCACCCAAAGATTGTATTCTGGGTTTAGCACTATGTTTACTCCCCAAAATCATAAAATAATTATTTTATAAAATATTTTTCTATTTTATTTGCATGTCCTTTTCTAAGGCCAGAAAAGGTATTTCTGGATGGAAAATTACTTTCCAGCCTTAGAAAAATCTGGGAAAATTTGGAGATACTCACAGGACATATATTTTCCATATATAAGATTTTCAACCCCTATTTATGTTAAAAATATTTTAGCAAATCCTTGAAAACCTATTCTGTCTGTTTTGACCTTTTGAAATATTTCCAATAAATTCCCAGAAAATTACAGCATGCTTCCCAAGCTATATTTGGTGTTCATGCCAAGTTTCACCTCATTCAAAGGTGATTCGGTTCACCAAATAATCCCAAAACCCTCTCTATCCAGAATCAAGTTGTAGCAACTCTACATAGCAAAGTTTGTCCAAATGGCCTAAAACTTTGCAGGAGTGCTCAACACCCCAAATGAAGAGTCTCTGCCTAAAATTGGATTTGTGGGGATTGATTTACCCACATTCCTTTTTGAAAGGATAGTACTGCCCATTTGGGGGTGATTTCAAGTTTGCATTGCCAAACTTGTCCAATGGAGCTCAAATTTGGTGGAGCATCCTATTTTTGCATCAAACCCAATCCTGGTAACTCTCAGCACTAGTGGTGGACGTTAACTACACCAAACACCTGTCGAACACCTTCTGCTAGCTTGGTAAAATAGCACCTATCTCACTCTACACTCATTGCTAAACTCTTATTGCAGGTTCCCACCACCACTCCTCAACTACACACGAGTGGCCCCTCTCTGTTTCCCAGCAGAAGAGACAAAATCTCCATTCTAGTTTCTGGCTCAAGACTGGCATCTCCTCTCCAAGCTCTCCCTTTGACCAGCAGTTGGACCATTGCCTCTCAAACGACTAAGGAGTATCTAACCCAACCCCAGGACATGCTAGACACAGCCAAAGCACCCCAGATCGTGCCAGCATGCCGTGGTGTGCCAAAACTGCGCTCTAGGCGCGCTACAGGGCGCACCCGAGGCAAAGGAGGCCAGCCCCGGCCGGTTCTCACCTCCCCTCGGTGTCTCTCCGTGTCTCCGAGAACCCACCTGAACCAGGGCAGCCTCAGGGCCCCTCCTCCCCCTCTCTGCTGGCCAGGGCGACGCATGCTCGCGCACGCTAGATCTGGCCAGAAAAACGCGGCCACGCAGCTCACGCGCGCCACGTCCCGTCATTCTCCCGCTGAGTCTGTGGGTCTTAATCCACGTCCGCAAGACCATGGTATCGACCCCGAGCTCTCTTCCCCTCTCCAGCAACCTCGGTGAAACCACCAGCGCACTCCCCGCGATGCACCATAGCTGGCCTATATATAGGCCTCCCCCTCGTTCCAGCCCGTCCACACCTCACGTCCAGAACCTCAATTGAGGCCCCAACCACCCCATTCGAGCACAAAGAGCTCCAGTGTTCCAGATCATCTGATGCCCCACTGCTTCGGAGCTCCGTCGATCTCGGGCTACATGCCAGCTCTCGCGCTCCTCTCACCTCCTCCATAACTGCAGTGAGCTCAGGGAGCTTCTCCATCACTTCCTCGAGCTATTCCCTGCCCATAGCACCCATCTCCACCACCTCCCATAGCATCTCCGCCGTGGCCACCTCGTTGCCCGTGACCCAGGGGCTCCCCGTCGTTCCTTCGAACACCAGTAGGTAGGCAGCGATGCGCTGGTTCCATTCCTGCCGTCGTTGGGGCAAGAGGGCGTCGGTGTCGCGGTCGGCATGCCTCCCCTCCCCTCTGTTCAGAGGAGGAAGACGACCCCAACAGGCGTGTCCCACCTGTCGATGGCCCATATCCCATCTCTCTCCTCTCTCTGTCGCTAACCACACGGGCCCGCGCGTCAGGTTTGAACCTGACACGCGTGCGCGCCTGGGCTGCTGGCTCGCTGACTGGTCGGTTGGCTAGTTGGGCCGGCCCAGTCACTAGCCAAGCCAGACTAGTGTGGAGACCCCCTTTTATTTTTATTTTTATTTTATTTAAAAAAGATATTTGCAGAATTTGTTATTTAATCCAATTTAATTATTTTTCAACCACAATTCTTCTAAAACATGTAGAATTTAATAGAGTTGTTATACAAATTTTTATGACAACATTTGTGCATAGTTAGAATTAAAAGGCTTATTTGAATATTTTAGCTCCTGTTAATTGGATTGAAAAAAAATATTTTCTTCAAAACCAGAGATAAATATTTTTAAAATTATATTATAGATTTATAAGAATAGGTTAAGATTTTCAAAGTGAGTTTGTACTCGGTTTTTGAGTGAGCTACTTATATTATTACTATTGTTATGACGATAGATGCAATGTTCGACGAAGGAGTTGGACTCGAAGACCACAAATACCTAGCTGATCAAGGAAAGCAACCCTTTGACCATGTTTGAGCGAAACATCTATTGCATGCCAAGTAGAGTAATATTCTCATTGCATATGATAATGAGTATTCGGTAAACCATCGATATGGTGTTACCGATGGCTCCTCCGGAGCACTTGCACTTAAGCATGATCCTACCACCTATGAGGGTCACGCTAATATTATGTTGACAAGTACACAGTAGTGCTACGCATTATAGAAGCATAAGCATGATGATGGTAAAGTTGATATCAAAGGTTTACGAAAACACCGTCGGGTGCCACTAATGCCGAGGGTGATGATGTTGAGTTGGTGGCCACTTATGAAGAAGTGGTGCACCGGGTATATTTGGTGTGAGTGGTTTCAGAAACATGATTAGATTTATGATGTGTCGACTGTCCCAACCTTACATGTGCGACCACGATACCACTTTATGGGGCGGGCCTTTGTTGACTACTTTGGTCGGTGCTAGCAAAGAGGCCACATTACTAGTGGTCGGAGTGATATCTGGTCACTCTCGTGACGGGGTCATAGCAGGTAGGTCGACTATGCCATTTTTACGTGTTCCTGGCACACCTTTGGTCCCCACATGGATGATACGGTCCAGAGTTGGTGCTCATAAGACGTACATCATGTGGGCTGGGTACCAATCGAGTGGAACTATTTGTCTCGTATCGTCAGGGGAAAGGCAATGATCGGGTACTTACCTCGGGTATGTTATATACCGCGAGTCGTGGATGACAAGGAAGTTTCCCAGATCTCATGGGTACAGCGTACAACCTCTGCAGAGTGTAAAACTATTCGAATACCCGTGTCCACTATCAAGGACAGTTTGGTGGTGCTGCTTAAACTACGTCAAGTCATTTATAAACCAAGTGTGTGTGTGTGTGTGTGTGTGTGTGTTTAAGGGCAATATCTAAAAGAGTTGATATGGTCAAGTTTGGTGACTTTGCATATCGGGTGAACCCGAAGTGTTCAGCCCTCAGCCGATATGTTGATATCTGTAACCTGTTCTTCTCAATACCATATAGCTTATGATGCATATCCATAACCATCTATGATCATGTTTATTTACATTCGAACTTGCTTCCCGCAAATGTTGTATATTACCTCATTATTGTACCAATTGCATATCCACATCATGGGTTGTTTGCGGGTACATTCAAAGTACTCACTGGCTTGCCATTTGTTATGTTATTAACCATACATGGAAGAACCGAAGTTTGGAGAAGATTTCGTCATCGGAGACGGACACACGAAGTAGGATGCTTCCGATTCAAAATGCCTGTTGGTGAAGGCTGATGTCATGTGCTCCCATTTATTACCAAGATTCTGCTAGTAGTTGTATCGGTGTGATTAACCTTATAGGCCCCACCTATGTGAGACTTGACCATGATGGCCATTTGTTGTATCAAACGGTATGTTGGATGTAAGACTATTAATATTCAGTTTCTGTGTGTTCAGTGAGCATTGATCTCTGGGACCACTGAGCACGTATATTTGGTGATCTCGACTCGTAAGTGGGGGTCCCCACAAAGCTGGTATCAGAACCTTTCTGATTGTAGGAATCCTTAGGTAGCATGGACGATAACCGAGACGATTAGGACACTCGGCCCTTGCACTTGAGATTTTCTACGCCCTACTAGTATTTCATACCACCCACAAATTTCTA
The DNA here is from genome assembly GCF_904849725.1 of Hordeum vulgare subsp. vulgare. NCBI lineage: Eukaryota > Viridiplantae > Streptophyta > Magnoliopsida > Poales > Poaceae > Hordeum > Hordeum vulgare. The sequence continues at coordinate 321,349,899 of NC_058524.1, read as the reverse complement.
ACCCTCTCCTGAAAACCTTGTAGATGCCCGTCGTACCTAAGATGCTTCTGGAAACTGGCTTTCCCAAACTTTTGGGAGACAGTCTGGAGAAGTGTCAACTACGCCGCACGCCCATTTTCCTCTACCACGAGAACTAGGTCAACGCTGACACAAAGGAATATCACGTGGACGTGATAGTGAAGGAAAATGGGTCCCCAACTAGTTGGTTTTTTGAGGGACCATAGATGGAGAATCTGATGTTGGTCGTGTAGACAGCTACACGACAGGCGCTCATGCATCTCTGTGATAGCCTTCCAGAGATGGCCGACGAGCCGGCTACTCTTCACATGCCTTTTGGTAAGGACGGGATTGACGGGAGCTGGACACTCAACCCATCCCTGGAAGATGGTACGCCACTCAGGTTTCAGACCTACTACAGCCTCTCCGCCGACACCCTGACTCACCTTCTTATCAAGGAATCCGTGACGCTTGGCCAAGAACTACACCAAGTCAAGGACCTACTTCGCCTGGAAAAGATGAAGATCCACAAGGTCAAGAAGGAAGGAGCCCCCGGAGGGCAGCCTGCTATTGCCTTCCGAGGAGGGATACCACCGCTCCAGGACACTCCTATATAGAGTCGCCATATGACCACGGAAGAATACACTGAGCTCCTCACCGCTTCGCCAACAAAGCGACGCCGTGATGGACCTCTTCCATCTCCCACACCTCTGAAGGCAGAAGACACCAACGAAGATGAAGACAAAGACCCTGTAGAACCTGCATACGAGACCGAGCAGTCCGCCACTTAGAGGAATGTCTCAGGAAAGTTAGGAGTCTCCCCAGCGAGTTCGAGTCCATGTATTGGTTCATGAGAACCATGAGTGTGTGTGCTTCCAGTTCATGTTCCGATTCCAGCCGCATTTCTGCCTTAGGCAGCTTAAGCGACTACATCACTTAGTTTAATTACATATTGCATTAGTATCCTCAAAACCTTTTTGTCTCACACACTTGCACAGTACCGAACCCCCTTATCTAGGAGCGTCATCCCTTATGGTTCCCCGACCACTCCAGATTATTGATGTGTGTGCTTCCAAATAGGATGGTGATTTCTACCCGCACCAGCACCTTCAGCAACCCCAGCACTGGCACTTCTAGCCAGCAGCCAGGAACCGGTGGGTCTGTCCAAGCTCGAGAACACCCCAAGCAGCAGCAAGGCAACATTCCCCCGCCATCGCCTCCTCCGGAGTGCTTGACCGTGGCTCAGTTCCTCCAGGCTCTCCGAGAGGAACGTCAAGCCAACAATGCCAGCATCCAACAACTGGCTCAAGTCTTAGTGAACAATCCTCCACAGAACAGAAATGGCAGCAGTCGCTCCACTCTGTCCAAGATTATGAGGACTACGCCTCCCATATTCATGGAGACAACTGAACCGTTGGATGCCGATGACTGGATCCGCAGCATCGAAGACCTCCTCGCGCTGGTCAAATGCACCGACGACCGCGATAGAGTAATTTATGCATCTCACTGTCTCGGAGGCAAGGCCAGGGCTTGGTGGGACAGGTTCCAGGTCATGCGGGCAGGACAGGCTATCTCCTGGACTGACTTCAAGGAAGGATTCCACGCTCCTCACATTCCCAGTGGAATGATGACCATTAAGAAGCGGGAATTTCGAGCTCTGAGGAAAGGCAGCGGCACAGTCAAGGAGTACCTGTAGAAGTTTAACCTTTTGTCAAGATATGCACGAGAGGACGTCAACACTGGAGCTGCAAAGGTGGAACGCTTCATGGAAGGACTCTAGTAGTCGCTTCAGTATCTGCTTTTTGTCTGTGAATGTCAGACCCTGTACAATCTGGTAAACAAGGCCCTTATGCTGGAAGATAAGCGTCGCACAATGAATGACACCCGTAAACGTGAGTTGATGGGTAATGGAGGTTCCAATAACCAGAATGCATGTTCGTGGCAATCCGCCCCGGCAAGACCCAGCTATCAGCAACAGCAGTACATGGCGCCAACGTTCCGCCAGAACTACCAGCCCCAGCAGCAAGTCAACCCCAAGCCAGCAATCAACCCGCCAAACAACAGAGGAGTCAAGCCCAACCCAGGTGTCGGTGAAAGGATCGACACCTATGGGGCCCTCAACGGTCCCCTTTTGCTGGTTTAGCGTGGAGAGGGGTCGCGGCAAGAGCAGAACCAACAGTCAGGGCCCGGCAAGGTCGTTTTTACCCAGGCTTGGGCCGCGTTGTGCGTAAAACACTACTCATGCATGTGTTTAGTTATTTGTTCTAGTTTACTGTAGATATGTCCCTCTTACAGCCTTTCGATTGGTGAAAAAGCCAAAAAGTCCTTTCTACTGAGCCTCGGGCCTCCTTTTATAGGCGAAGGGGTCACCACAGTGGCTCAATGGGTGAACGGTGGGTTCACGAGTGGAACAGCGCCGACCGCCCGCCACAGTGTTACTGCGGTGCATTAAATGCTTCGACAGACTTCCTGACCTCGTCAGGGGGGGTTGGACACATACCCACACATGGCAACTTCGGGGTGTTGCGCTGGCGTGTGGGCGGACGCGTGGTCCATGCAACGGCGATGGCGTGTTCGTCGGTGGAGGCATTCACAGGACGCGAAGGTGCCCTGGGCCCGTGCCTCTCTTCGGGCCTTCTTTTCCTCCCAGGCAGGGTTACCTTGCCGGGGGCTCTTCTTGTTCCTCTCGGCAGGGAGGTGATGGCCTGCCAAGGCCTTGTCAATCTTCCCGACAAGGATCGCTTGCAGGGGCTCGGTCCTTCTTCCTTGGCGGGAGGGTCTCGCCTTGGCAGTGTCTATCTTCCCAGTGGGGAGCTCCTGCCGGGTTCTATTTTTTATTTCCCAACAAGCTGGTGCTTGTTGGGGACTTGCAGTTTGCACTTGGTGGGCTTCCGAGACTTTCTTCTACCCTATGCTCCAGCGACGCGCCTTGCCGTTGTGGAGGGGGCTGCCGGTGTCCGAGGCACTAGAGAGCCCTGTCTTTAGTGCACCGACAGGAGCCCCCGGGCCTGGGGCACACATGCATGCGAGGTGTTGTTGGGCCAGGCCTAAAGCGGTGCGCAGACTTGCAGGCGCTGGGATTATCGGAGTCGAGCCGTTGCAGGCTTTCTTTCCCCACGTCGCGCATTGAACGCACGAAGTGGGAGGGTGTGCGGTGTGCGCGTGATGGCCCCTTTATTCCCTGAAAACATTTCTTCCATGCGTAAGGCATGCGCAGCGGCGGTCGGGAAACTGGCGATCTGTCACGCCCAAGATGCGACCCTATCCTCAATTTGGCACGAAGGCCTCGTCATGGATAGAAACGCATCTCGTCGTGTCGCAAGAATGGATATCGTTACAAGTACATGTACTGAAAAGAAGAGATATATATACAGAGTTGGCTTACACTCGCCACAAGCTACAACAGAGTCACATCAATACATTACATAATCATCAAGAGTAAGAGCAGGGTCCGACTACGGACGAAAACAAACGAGAAAATAAGAACGACATCCATCCTTGCTATCCAAGGCTGCCGGCCTGGAACCCATCCTAGATCGATGATGAAGAAGAAGAAGAAGCAACTCCAAACGAACAATCAACACGCTCGCGTCGAGTAACCTTTACCTGTACCTGCAACTGGTGTTGTAGTAATCTGTGAGCCACAGGGGACTCAGCAATCTCATTTCCAAAGGTATCAAGACTAGCAAAGCTTAATGGTTGAGTCATGGTTAAGTGGTGAGTTTGCAGCAGCGGCTAAGCATATATTTGGTGGCTAAACTTACGAGTACCAGAAATAAGAGGGGAAAGATCTACGCATAGCGGACGTGAACTACTGATGACAAAATGAATGATCCTGAACACCTACCTACGTCAGACATAACCCCACCGTGTCCTCGATCGGAGAAGGAACTCACGAAAGAGACAGTCACGGTTATGCACACAGTTGGCATATTATAATTAAGTTGACTTCAAGTTATCTAGAACCAGTGTTAAACAAAGTTTCCACGTTGCCACATAACCGCGGGCACGACTTTCCGAAAAGATTTAACCCTCCAGGGGTGCTCCAACTAGTCCATCACAAATTACCACAAGCCGCATAGAAATCCTCAATCATGAAGCTCGCGATCTCGTCGGATTCCCTAGTGGAAAACCTCAACTCTGAGATTACCCAAAGCATCACCGGAATCCCGATGCACAAGATATCTCGTCAAAGGTAAAACTACTCCAGCAAGGCCGCCCGACGTGTCGACGATCCCGATAGGAGTCGTGTATCTCGTTCTCAGGACACGACGGATAAGCTACGCGTACGAGTGCCAAACCTCGAGTTTCCTCGCGGTGGCCCCGCATAGTGCTCTGTTTTGGACCAACACTCATGAGGAGCACTGGCCCGGGGGTTGATTAAATTATCCTCGGGGTCCGGAAAGTCCCTATGCAATTTTATTAGGTGTTTAGGCAAATGTAGTACCAAAGTTGGGCCTTGCCAGACCAGTCTTAATCTAAAACGAATTATCAAGGGGGTCCCCATAACAACCCCGATCGTGTTAGGAGCGCTCATTTATGGAACATAACACCGGTGGCCGAAAACTAAGGGGGCAAAGGTGGAACAAAACACCAGGCTAGAAAGGCCGAGCCTTCCACCTTTTACCAAGTATATAGGTGCATTAAATTAAATAGCATTTAATATGGTGATATAACAAGGAACCCTTGCTTTCACATGGAAGCAGTTGTACCTGCAACTAGTTACGCTAACACATGGTTAAGCAAGCGGTAACATAGCCAATCAGTGGTTTGCTAGGTCGAACAGGTTGAAGGTTAACATGGCATTGTTGAGAGGCTGATATTTAACAGGTGGTAGGCAACGAGACATAATCAATAGAAGCGATAAAACTAGCATGGCAATGATAGTAATGGTATCTGAGGAAATGGTCATCTTGCCTGAGATCCCGCTTGAAAGAAGAATGCCTCCGTGAAGCACACGAACCGACGTAGTCGAACGGGTCCTCACTTTCCGACACGCTGCGGAACTCTATCGAGACGAAGCAAACCGGAAACAAGAATCAACACACGAGATTCACCACACGATGCACAACACATACGATGCATGGACAGGCTGAATGCAAACAAGTCACGGCAAGACAATTCACACAATCAAACACTACACATTAAGTGAAGTTCAATATGCAACGAGTTGCATATTGACGAAACTCCACGTTAATTATTTAGTTCTATCCCGATTAGGTACACGGCAATATCAAATGTGGTTAAACATGGCAAGAGGTGAAGCGTAATTAAACTATCTATCTAGGCATTTTAAATGAGGTCGGAAATGACATATAGCATCTCCGAAACGACCTCACATGTTAATTTACAATTCTGTCCAGATCTGAACTAACACAGTTAATTAGTTATTAAACAGCAAAACAAATAGGTTCACGTGATTCTACGCGTCAAGGCAAGCAATTTACACATAAAGAACATTTCCAACAGAGCTACGGGTCAAAAGTTACAAGCATCACAAGATATGATGGCATGAATGCAAAATGTGTGCAATGACGGTCACGAGCACTTCAAAACATACAACCAGCAAGAGAAAATGAATCTACACAAGATTCTAAGCAAGTTTCATGTAGGACACGACCAAAACGGAGCTACGGTTCGAAAACTACGAGCAAAACAAGAAATCACTACAATGTGCCAAAATCAGCCACATAGCGTTTACTACGCCCCACAACTACGGGCTACACAACTCCGATAGACTCAAGCAAGGCATGACACGAAAGAGGGCAAGAAGCACTACTACAATCAACTAACAACAACTAACACGGCATCATGGATCACTAGGGAAAGAAGACACAAAATGGCATCTCACACACTATTTCAGACTTAGTGAAAATTACACCTCATGAAAGTGCGGTTTTCGATCTGAAGCCATATTGACAGCAGCAAAATCATAAGCTACAGGACTCCAAATGGCATGAAAATTTATAGCATGCTAGAGAAACACAAGGGGTACAACTAACTCCATTGGACCAGCCTCAAAAGAGCTACATATCAAAAGCTAGAAGCAAAACAAAACAGCAACAAATTATAAAATATTCCAGACTAAGAAATATTTCAGCTCCTCCAAAACAGCACTATTTCTAGCAACTTGAGGGCAATCAAAACACACCTAAACATGCATTTCTATTGCAACTAAAAATACCAGGGGCTAGACAAAACACCCAAGAACAACTTCCTAGTTGACAACTTAATCAAACGACGCACGGAATAAATCCTACGAAAAAGACAAGAGGGCAACATAGCAAAATATCTGGCGAACTAACTTACTCAAAAGCTAAAACTAATTGCACAGAAAATCCAATGGATTTTTCTACCCCGGAAACATATATAAATATGTGGGGTTGCACAACAAAATAAAGCCACACATAAATGCAGGAAAATAACCTATATACGGGAAAATAAACTAGTGGCAAATCCCTACACATAAAAATACAAATGACCTCTCTAAAATGCATGGAAAAAAGGTCCCTAAAACATGGGCATTTTATCTAGGGCATACGGACAAACCGGACATGTGCGAAAAATAAATTACGGGCAAAACACATTAGGACAGCACGCTAAACTAGGCATTCGGCACGCTAAACTACATCAAACAAAAATGCAAGTTGTAAATTCGTAATCTACGCGAAATTCTACACGAAAACCATATACTACACGTTTCGATCCGACTAACGGCTAAAAAGATACGGACGTTTTATTATACGGCTATCTCCTGAAAAGGAACTTAATTCAGATTGAATCCTTAAATACCACTCGGCCGAATCTAAACTAATTGGGCCTACAGTGCCAAAATGCGTCAAAACTATACAGCGCATGAGCGGGAAAAAGAAAGGAAAAAAACAAAAAAAAGGCTCGGGGCGGCCTCACCTTGCTCTTGGGCCTAGCCGAGGCGGAGGAGGCCGGGGCAGCCTGGCCGCGGCGCTGGTGGGGAGGCCGAAGGCCTGGGCCGGCTCGGGGCTCTCTGGGCTGCAGCGGGGAAGGCCTGGAGCGCTGGGGCCCACGCGGCCTGGCGAGGGGCAGCCTCGAGCGGGCGACCGTTCGTTGTCCTCCCATCTCCTCGGGGAAGCGAGAC